>NC_133900.1:20791700-21991700 GCF_964199755.1 Larus michahellis | reverse complement strand
ACCTGGTTTTCAGTAGTGGAGGAGACTGGCAGAGCAGTAACTTCGCATCAGCGCTTCCCGTTTGTGCTAAAACGTGTCTGTTGGTCTGCTGTGCTTTCAACGGTAAATGCCAGAGAAGAGAATCAAGCGATTTCAATAGGGTGTAAATGAAGACGTCCAAATATGGCACGACCGGGGTATTTTTCTGGTTCTGAAACTTCTAGATCATCAATATATGCAGCTGCACAGAAAAGATAAAACAGCATCAGAGTCGAGCCTTCATTTTTGACCAGTGCGTTGTGAAGTGCGCTGTTGCCTACACGAGAGTTTTATGTGAGGGTGCTTGCGGGTGCTTCGGGAGATTAAAGATGCAGGGATGCAGGGGGAGTAGGTTGCTGCAAGCCAAATGCTGGAAAAAATTAATTGTTAATGTCCCATCTGTCTCCTGGCTGCTTCATGCCTCCTGAGCTTCACGTCAGCCTCTCCCAGCGGAGGGAAACGAGAAGAGGGAAGGGGATCCTTCCAGTTGGGGTCAGCTCAGGTGAACTTGCGAGTTGTGTGTGCTAATGGATATTTTGAATTTGCTCAGAGGTTCAAAGTTAAGGCATTCCTAATTTCTTCAGGCCACGTCGTGGAGACCTTGGGACTGATGGAGAAAAGGTCCCTCAACAGAGCTGGGCTTTGTAGGAAACAAGGCTGTGTGACTTAACTGTAGCTTTCCGAATTAGCACATTCTTTCCTTACTATGAGGACATTTTTCCATGGATTCATTGTTTTGAAATGAATACCCATGACTGTTTTCTAGCAAATAGAAAGTTGTGGCTGAATACAGTTATCCAGCTTCTCAGCCCTGTCTTGAGTCTCTCCTGAACGTGAGCACCAAGTCATGCTCTTGCTTGCCTGGTAGCAGCCTGGACCCCGGTTTGGATGTTCATTACTTTTATATCCATGTTTCTGTGGGCTGTTATTAACAAGTTTGTAGTTCTACTGTGGCCTCAAGGAGGCGGGTTAGCAAAGATGATTAAAAGGGTGGTGGGTTCCATTGCTCAATGAAGTCCTCTCTTACGTTAAAGGGGTAGCGGACTGTAAAATATAAATACCACTTCTAGAAGAAAGGAATAGATTTTCTCTAGCGTTTATTAATGTGAGGCAGACTGTAGGTTCTGGCGGTCTAGACGGGAGAACTGTAGTGTTTCTTCTGGCCTTTCTCATTAACGTTGACAGATTTGAGGGGTTTGCATTTCTGCACAAAGAGGTTTCAATTAACCCTTTTAACTTTCCTGTATCATCGGCTCATTTTAATTCATTCAGGAGTGTTTACCGAGCACATTAGTCTGTGCAACACGTGCAAAGAAAGGCATTAACCTTGCTGGAGTCTCTCAGGATTAGTTTTGGGGTAACTGAAAACAGAAATGTCAATCCTGTCATCCATTAGCATTGCTACAAATATTTTTCCCTTCGTTTCTTTTTACTGTTGTTGTTGTTTTAACCTGAATTACTGTAATTGTAACCTGTAACATTCTCCCTGAAGCGTAGTGCAAATACTTGGAGCGTTTTGCATCCCGTCTCCTGTTGGGGAATTACCATGGCCTGGTTGGAGACCATATGTGAATTACCAGGCGTCAAGAAGTAAGAAGGCTGTTGTGTGTTGTTTGGTGATGCCTATGTAAGAAATATGCTTGAAAAAAATGCACAGATAATAGGTACCAGGAAGATGTTTTGAATATAGCAGCAATCTGTAATTCATCATCTTAAGAAATATCTCCTTCTGAGACAAAGTATAAAATGTCAGCAAATGGCACACAGCAGGGCATGCGTCATTGATTCATAAAGCATAAAGGAAAGGTAAAGATGCCTTTAAAAAAGCATTACGGTATTGAAAACTCTGCAAATAAACAGATAGAAACCACAAAGCAAGGTAAAGTATCTGAAGTTACGAGAAATTGATATTATCCTTAACATTTGTACGTCAGGATGGCAACATAAATCCATTTTTAAATGTTAAATGCGCCACACTCAGTAGATACTCAAAACCAAATTTAACTATTTGTTTCTGTTGCAGAAAATAATTGCTTGACTATTTTTAATTTCTGCATCATTAAGTCTCATTTTAATGCGTTTCTGGTCATTTGCACAGTTGGCCCGTCCCATAGCTAACGATGAGAGGTCTGAGGACCAAGCTACCTGTGACAAATTTACCATATTTATTCCAGTTTCAAAACTGATCTTGTCTCAAATAGAAAAGTTGGTGACTTGATCAAATTTGAGAATGTCCAGTTTCTGAGATATAGCAAACAAAATTCCTTTAAAAGCTGGGCAAGTGGTGGTGGTGAGTTAAGGAGAGTGGTAGAACTTGTCAAAACTCTCCTTGAATATCTAAAATGAGATGCAGCTTGGTTTTAAAAAGCCAAACTGAGAGAAACTGCTGTTAAGTCTAATTTGCCTGGTTCTGTACTGACTTCAACCAAATACCAACCATCTAAAATTACTCACAAGACTGTGCCAGACTATTCTGTGCAGTCTGAATATGCACAGGTGCTTAGAAAAGCTCGTTAGAAGCTGGTGCCAGTTTTCCCTGGTTGTCAGTGTTGTTCTTCACCACACTTAGACATGTAAGTCGTCTTGCAATTTGCTATCCATTTATTCAGCTCTTAGAGAAAAATGTGACTTCTATAGTATGTGGTATTAGCACATTATGAAATAATTGCTAGGTACATCTGAATTTATTATACCGTAATTTGACATTAAAATTAAATGCATTTTAATTCAATATCATGTTGAACATGGTTTTTTCCTTTAGGTGTTGAATTTGATTGAAATTTATCTGTGAAGGGGGCAAATCCAATACTGGCTGTATAACTGTTAGAATTTCGTATGGCGTCTTGCTAGGCAGGAGTCATCCTTTTACTTCTATTCTACCATTTTCAAGGCTCTTAGTACTATTGATATCTCTGTAATTCAGGATTTATGGCTTTAAATGCCAGTTAAATACCCAAGAATAAATGAAAGGCAACAGATGCGCTACTTTTTTTGCTCTTTGAGGAGTTCAGTAGTTTCATTCAAATGTTTCAGGCGTTAATTCATCTGGTTTCGACAGCTAGGCTTGCAATATAGATCGTGTTATAGTGCAGTGCTTGTAAGTCACTAAATGCTGAATTCACAAGGAATTTTCAAAACTTCTGGTGATCTTTGCCTCTTCTCTTCTTGTTCCGTAACACAGTGGCAATAGGTAGCAGTAACGGTATCTATGTTTAATCATCAATACAAAGTAGAATGATTCAGATCCATTCCCATCCAGACGGAGGTACAGGTTTAAGCTATTTTTGTGTTATTTGGTTCGTGGTGGTGTCAGTTAAGATGCTGGATGTTGTTCAGGAAGGCACAAGTAAGTTTGCCATGGATTAAGTGAGCTAGTTCTCGTGAGGTTTATTGCTTTGACTTCCTTCTTCAAAGGGCATTTGTCCACATAAGAACTGAGTAAATTGTGGAAAAATACTGCAGAACATTTAATTTATTCTGAACTTGGGCACGCCTGTATAAGCGTTTACATAATAAATGGCATAAAAGTGCCAACATGCACAAACAGGGATTTTTTTTTTTTGTTCTATAAATAGAAAAGCTTGATAAACTTCTATCTGCTCTGTTTTAAATCTATATGGGGAGTGGGGGGAAGCGTAGGTTATTTCACTGTTATTGTTATCCCTGTAGCAATAGATGGTGAGGAAGCTTTGACCATGTGGTAGTACATTTCCATGGTGGTTTTACAAATCTAAAGTTAGTGTGCGATTAATTTCTATCTTTCTGCTTGCAAACTGTGGATTTTCAAATTGCGGTGTGTCTTTTTTTAGACGATGTACCTTAGGATTCCAAAATGAGGATACTGTTTACCTTACCATCCCTTGAAGTATTTTCTGTACTAATAGCAGCTGCTGCTTCTCTGTACTATAGTTTGGTCACAGAAATCACTGAAGGAATGACTGTGTTACACATATGCTTTTGGGGGCTTTTTTTGGGCTGAGAGCTAGACAGAGATTTCTCGCGAGCGGTTTCCTTTGTCGTTAGTGTCCACGCAGCTTTTGGATAAGGTCACGTTCTGACTGTGAAAATGAGGAACGAGGGCTTAGGCCAGGAGCCAGATCTGCCATAAACTGCACTGTACCAATCATATCACCTTATTTCTCTGTCCCTTGGTGTTGTTTTTTTCCCACTGGAAGAAAAATACAGTAACCATTTTACTGCTACAGAGATGCCTTTAATCACGTTCGAGAAGTCTGCTGGAAGTTCGTAGTAGGCAGCTATTGATAAATGCAAAAACTGATGTTAATTTCTTGCAAATGCTCATAGTGCTTTTCAAACAGTATGTTTCTAGATAAGTATTTATATTTTCAGATACAGAATACTTTTAAGCGGATCATCTGAATCTCTTCCTATGCAATTACTTGTAGTAAGAGAAACAAATCCCTGTAAAGCACACGAGGTTGTCTTTGAGGCAGAATGCCTTCCCAGTTACCCTATCACCAACTGTTCACTGTGAAATTACGTTGGTAATTATCTTGTTGTCGCCATTAACACTATGAGCTAGCGGAGCCTTCTGAGTCGTTGCCATTGTTTTAATTATTCAGAACTCTTTGGCTGCCTTGCTTTCCTCCTTTCCGCTGCTTGACGGCTTTCTCGGAAAGCTTTCAGGATTATTACATTTGTACCTGGAAAATAATTTTTTACATAAAAGTTTGGCTCTGGCATTCTTGTGCATTATGCTGATGAAAGAAAATAAGCTGTGTTATACTCTGTGAAAGGATCAAACCAGGCTGAGATTCAGAATTTGGAGGGGGGAGAGAGGGGGAACAATACAAAAAGGGGTGAAAAATGCAGCATTATTTTCTAGACCCCTCTGTGATGCCCATGTTTGTTGCTGAAATTTTCTTACTAAGACTCAACTTGATATATGACTCTTTTGTTTAATACATTAGGTTTTCCCTACTGTCTTTTTCTGTTCTCCTACCCTTTAATATAATATAATCGTTTCACTGTAAACCCTTCCATTTTTGTCCTCAAAATACTTTTTTCTCGATTGTTTGTAAAACTATTGAAATGCTTCAATTGTGAACATACAATGAATGATCATCCTCTAATCTGTTCCACATGCTAGTGGGCCAGTTTGTACATCCAGTACATAGAACTTCTTGATTGATTTAAAACCAGCAAGACTGATGCTGTCGCAGTTTAACCTATAAGATCACTTAAAAAACCCCGTATATTACTTTAAAATTGCATGCCACAGCGTAAACACCCTATTGAAGACATGATGTATATTATCACCTATGAGGAATGGAGAAGCAAAACAAGGATAAACTCAAAGAAATCGAGCTTATGTTCAGTCTTCCAAAGAAAGAACTATATCTTTTAGTCATGTATTTAAGGGGGCTTAAACTCTGCAAAGAATTTCTGCATCTTTATGGTTACATTTAAACATTCATTCTGATTATTTTTTTTTTCTTTCCCTGAGTATGTTCCTCAGCAGGGAACTGGTGATTCTCAGCACTGCTAAAATTCTTTCCATACGTTTTTAAAAATCCAGAGGCTTGTAGTGATGACCAGTGGTGGTGAACTTTCAAAGGATCAAAGATTTGTCATGGTCAAGATTAAAACTGAAAAACCCAAGTGCTATAATTCAAGGGATAACTGAGCCACTTTAGTTAGGACATCAGACAGGGACCGGAGCAAGAAAAAGTCTCTTTGGTTCCACTTGTGCTGGAAATACCATGAGAACTGTTCTCTTGTGGTATTTCTGCTTCCTACCACACTGAAATTAAGATATGCAGAAATGCCAGTATAGTTTTTCTTCTTCTTTTTCTCCCCTTTAAAGTTTACTAAGATTATCAAAACTCAAAATTAGTTTTGACTTGATTGAAGGGAGGCTTTGGTTTGGTGATTCTTTCTCTGGCATAGTCCAGCTGGCCTTCCTAACAGCTGTGTTTGTCCTATAATTGTCAACTGCTGGTGATATTTCTGACTCAGTAATCAGGGCTTGCTTAGGACTATCCACAATAAAACCCACGTTCTTCTAATGTCCTTTGGGAGCAGGTGGCTGTGAAGTGTCCCCAGGTCAGTCATGGAGTGTTCTATAGGAGGAGGACACTGTGTACCTTCAGGCATTAAGCTCTGTCCTCTCCTCCCAGGCAGCCTAGAAGTGTATTACACTAAAGCTAGGGGGAAAAAAAAACCCAAAACAAAACCATATCAGTCAACACTTTGAGGAAGGAATTAACCACAGGAACTGTTACTCACTCTGCTCATGTGTTGTATATACCTATGTCTATACTCTCTCTTTGCTCTTCCCTTAAGGTGTCATCTTTGAACGTGTTGAAGTCAATGAGGGGTTGGCTGCGGTGCAAAGTCATTGGTATTTGGGGAGAGAGCTGTAATATAGCACTTGGATATCAGTATAGGATTTGGACTATTAAAAGTTCTCGTTATTGACTGCAGTGGCCAGGGAGCGCAGCTTCATTGGCTGATGTAGGTTCTGCATATAAGGAAAGATGTAGCAGATCTTTAGGAGCCAATAAAAGTCAAATCTCTGAATTTATGCTCAAATAAAACACTTCATATTCTTTATTAAGGAAGATGACTGTAAGAATCCCACATAAGTACACTTTTCCAGCTATTTCTGTGAATGCCTGTTTTCTCTCGCTTTACTTTTTTTTGGTGTGCAAGGTCATATATATATTTACAGAAGTGATGAAATGATAAGTTTGAAAGGTGCCTTTTAATTAATCTTTAATGCTTGATTTTCTAAATTCTTCTATGTCAAATCCAAAGTCCAATGACTGAGTAAGAAAATTCGAAAGATAAGTGTGGGAAACTAAAATTGCTGTTTGCTGACATGAAAAATTTTATAAACTGAGTTGACAGTACTCATGGAGCTCGTGTTTCCTTCAGGAGGAGGAGAGGGGCCTTTCCAGACAGTTCTCAGCTGCCTGACCCTGTGGTGGAGCAATGCTTCTCCTGCCTTTGGTGACTTGGGGGATGTAGCTTAGTCACACTGCACCAGTGGACCCTGGTTGAATCCATGTGTTCCCATTTCAGAAGAGCCAAACAGCTCTGGTTTACTTGCTGTCATGGCCGTTGTAAAGCTCCCCATCATGGACACATGGGGGCTGTTGTCTGGATCCCACAAATAAAAACCCCCACTTGTTTCTAGATGTCCCCTAATCTGATTAGGCTGAAACCTCGTCTCTCTCCTTGGCAAACTTCCTTGAGACCGAGGATGAAGCTGGATGAATCTAAGTTAAATCTGATTTAGCCTTCCCAGGACCAGTGTTTGCCCCCAAGATGTTCCAGAGAATGTACGATATTTTTTCAAGTCCCATGTGACCTATGTTTGTTCGAGCAGACCTGCACTGTCTTTGGCAGCCATGCAGAAGAGAGGAAAGGCAGGGCAGTGTGAATGTGCAGTGTATCCAGGTGACGTGGATTTGCTGTCATGAAGCAAACTCATCTTAACAAACCCCTTCAAGATCTTCTGAGCACCCAGAACTTGCCCTGCTGGCAGAGGAGACCCCACCACCATAGCCTTGATGGTCAGCTGTGTCTGCTGAGGGCAGCCACAGTGAGAAGGTCCATCTGTGCCCACATAAAAAGGCCTTTCTGGCCACAAGTGGCCTGTGGCCACCCGGAGGGAACCTCCTCCCCAACACTGCAGGAGCAGATGCAATGATGCTGCAGAAGACTGCGGTCTGCAAATGAGGAATAAGGTGAGGAGGGCATTTCCCTGAAATCTGTAGGAGGATGCGAAAATATTTGGAGTTTCTAGCCCCGCAGCCAGCAGCCTGTCAATGCTGTGAGGGAAAAGCTTTTAGGCATTTCTAGAAAATGGCCCTGTTCTTCTAAATGTGAAACTGGAAAGTAACACTTTAGCCTTGTGTGTTTTATTTGCTAAAATCTATTTAGACTCATACAGGGTTTCATCTCAGAATGGTGCCACTATAAAACCCTCGTAACACTGCAAACCCTCAGTCAGCATTCAGTCCTATATCTTTAATTCCCTTCCACTCCCAGAAAAAAAAAAAAAAGTTTTCTTAAATGACTACCCAGAGCAGTGATAGTAAAAGCATTGCTATAAAGAGCTTTTCTTCTGCTGTTTGGGCAGCCTTCAGTGATGGAGTGGATTTATCCTATTGTCCTGATGATTGAAGGTGTCTTAAATGTCATGCCTGTAAGTTTAGTTAGGTGATTTATTTAATTTAGAGGTGTGACATTCCTGTCCTTGAACTGCTAATGCTTACTTTTTCTGTCTTTATCCTTTTTTTGTCTGGCATGGAAAGAAATGTTTTTACCAGTTCAATCCATTTCTTATTACATGGCAGTAGACCTCATTTAATTAAATGCAAAGTTATAAACTAAATGGTTCCCAAATGTATAATGTTTTAAGTTTTTTTAAAAAAAAAAACCAAAACAAAAAAAAACCAAAAACAAAAACAAAAAAACCCCACCAAAAAACCCCCAACCTAGACAAAAAAGAAAAACCTCACTAGCAAGTGCTTGCCAAGTGTTTGTATTGGTTTGGCAGGTATTTGGAATAGATTTTGTAACTGGAGGTACTGCTAGATACAGAAGAATTAATGTCTTTATGAGAAAACCACCCCTTTTATCTGGGGAAATGACATAGGACCACATGTGTGCGCGTGTCCCAACATCCATGGGTAGGCAGTGAAAGGATGGATGGAGGAGGTTTTCTGGCCCCTGCAGTGGCCAAGCAGTGCTGCTGACTCAGTGCTCGAGGGATGGATGGAGCCACTCTGCTCTCCTTGCCCTCCTCGCCACGCACCGTTCCCCGATGGTAGCACAAGAAGCAATTGCACCTCTTAACATGTGCTGTAGTAAACTGGTCTTTCTGGTACACGTAGCAGTTGCTGTGATGCGTACCCCCATGTTGGTCCCCAGGTCACCACGTTTTCATGTTGAGATTACGAGTTGGGCCATGTAGGCACTCAAGGTCTCCTGGACTAACTGAATGCAGTACTGCCTGGGCCAGAACTTTTGCTGCAAACCTCTCCAAGGTGTTGTTCTGGTCCAGACTGGAAAACTGACGCTCTCCAGTTGTGGGAGGAATTGCAGTAAGTGTCAGCTTCTCTGGGGATGGTGCTCGCCCACCCCTGCCACCTGAGCTTGATGGGAGAGTGGACATGTCTCCTCGCCCTGGGCTTCCTCTGAGCAGGTAGGCTGGTGTGGAAACCTGGCCTTTGTTATGTGTGTATATATACACACATGCACATGGGTGCCATATGCATTTAGAGCAGCTTATGGTCCTTAGTGCCATCCCAGCGATGTGTTGGTCCCACTGGGTGGCCATTTCTGGGCAGACCTGGGAGAGGTCCCAGTATGTTAGTTGGTCCTATTGAAATGGACTTCAAAATAACTTACTTGAACAATCCATCTCTTTTTTTTAAACTGGATGAATATTGACTGAGCTACACATGTTACTCATTTGCCAGCACTGACAAAATAACCTGTATTTCATTATGGTTTTGATGGTGAAGGGGGGAAAAACATGACTGCTTGTGGCATTTCTTACAATTTTGATTCCTTGTGCCACTTCGATGACTATCTCTCATTTATTGTGAAGTTGGATTATTTCAGGTTTACATGTATATGATTATGTATGTTTTGAAGTGTGTTTTAAAAGGAGCGTGCTGTTGCTTTCTTAAATTAGCCAAGGTTTGAGTAGTGCATTCCTTAACCCAGTCTTAATTCCCTCCGTTGTATGTGAGACCGTGCCTCTTTTTAGAGAGCAGTAAATGATGTAGCACTTGAACAATTACTTAAAAATATTGATTTTGGGAAAAGGGGGAATGGCAACATGGCTTGCTTTGCCTTTAGACAAACATTTCTTTTTTGTCTTTTCAAACACTTGTACCGCTTGTGTCCCCTTCTGTGACGTATGGTATGCACGCCAGGAGTGAGTGCTGCAAATAACAGTTTCTGAAGTTAATTTCTGTATGCTGCTCTGGTGTTTATTTAGAGGGACACGATTCATCAGCCACACGCGTTTTCTCACGGGCTCATAATGCCGTCTTCCATGTCGCTGGTTTTAATGAATATTCTACCCAGGTACTGATGAACCGCTAGCACAAATGGATAAATCATACTGCATGTCTGCTAAAAGGGGTATTTGCAGCTCTCTCACAAGAAATGAGCTGTTTCTTTTCAGTGGCGGTATCATCTGGACTTTGCTGAAAAGTTCGATGTAACCACAGTAGGTAACACGTTTCCAGACAATGCCTTATTGTCTCCACAGGCGAGCACAGGCTGGACGTGGAGACCTCGCATACCTACTTAGAATCAAGATTAAATTACCAACCTTTTTGGCATTTTTATGTAAAATGTTCTTTATTATGGTCTTCTCATAGCTAAAGAATGAGTCACTTGTAAGCCATAATAGATTTTGGCTATGCTGCATGATGAAGTGTTCTGGATGCAGTGAAACATTTAATCAAGACTCCAAGCAGTGCAACTCCCACTGGTCACCTTAATCAAAAAAAAACAAAAAAACAAAAAAAAACAAAAAAAAAAAACCAAAACAAAAAAGGGAGAGAAAGAAGAAACAAATTGTGGCACCTTTTCTTTGCAGCACTAAGATGAGTATTTGTTAGAGACAACACAGGAAAGTGACATCTTAGTTTCCAGTAAAGATGAAAGCAGATTTACATCTCATTTTAGGAAGGAAGGAAGGAATTTTTTACAATGAGGGTGGTGAAACGCTGTCCCGGGTTGCCCAGATAGGTGGTAGATGCCCCACCCCTGGAAATTTTCAAGGTCAGGTTGAATGGGGTCTGAGCAACCTGATCTAGTTGAAGATGTCCCTGCTTATTGCAGGGGATTGGACTAGATGACCTTTAAAGGTCCCTTCCAACCCAAACTATTCTATGTTCCTATGATTTTTCTGATAGCGTGAGTTAAATGCTTGAGTTTTTGAAAACCCTCTGATCTCCCAGCATTTTTTAGAAAATATTGATGCTTTATAAAAGGGAGTTGGTTGTAAAACATCAAATCGCCATACTAGACTGTACTTTACAATATGATTTCAACTCCTGGAAAGTTATGTGGTGTTAAAATGCTGGAATTAGAGCCCGCAGATTAAAGTTACTCCGGAAATTACAGCATTGTGCATAAGTCTTATTAATCACGTTTCTGTGCATGTTTATTTAATGGGGAAAATGAAAATGTTGACAAAATGCATTGAGCCCTAAGTTTCCAAACAATTTCAAGGCTGGTAATCAGTAGTAATTCCTGTGAGGGAAAAGCAAATATTGCTATAATCCCTCTTCTAGGTGGGCTCAAACTGCTGTCTGTTGTTGGGTCCCTGTTTGATCTCCGTGGTCTGCACTGGGGTGATTGGAGTGGGCAGTCGCGTAGCCCAGGGCAGCTTTGACACAGAATCATAGAACGTGTTGGGTTGGAAGGGACCTTTAAAGGTCACCTAGTCCAACCCCCCTGCAGTAAGCAGGGACATCTTCAACTAGATCAGGTTGCTCAAAGCCTCACCAAGCCTGGCCTTGAATGGCTCCAGGGATGGGGCCTCCACCACCTCTCTGGGCAACCCGGGCCAGTGTCTCACCACCCTCATTGTAAAGAACTTCTTCCTAATGTCTAATCTAAACCTGCCCTGCTCTAGTTTAAAACCACTGCCCCTCGTCCTATCGCTACATGCCCTTGCGAACAGCCCCTCTCCAGCTTTCTTGCAGGCCGCCTTCAGGTACTGGAAGGCCGCTATAATGTCTCCCCGGAGCCTTCTCTTCTCCAGGCTGAACCAACCCCAACTCTCTCAGCCTGTCTTCGTAGGAGAGGTGCTTATCCTTTCTTTCATTAAGGTACTTTTGAGCTCAGACATCAAAATTAAACCTTGTGCACTTGTCTCCTTCTGTGGAGAGATCCTAAATGTCCAAGGCCTAAGCATATGGCCAATGCATCCATTTATTGCCTAAGCGCTTGGCGTTGGCATCTAAAATAAGAGACTTTGCCTGAAACGTGGGACGAGGAGTTCAGATTATATTCACTACACTGATGTTTTTTCAAAGGTGTTACCCCAAAACTCCAGGATCAAGTGACTGCTGCTGCCCCTGGACGTTCAAACTTCTCTTTTTTTTCCAAACAGTGCCTTTTTAGAGGGTGTTTTTGGTTCTGTTGTTTTTTTGTTTTTTTTTTTTTTCTCCCCAGCTGCAATCTTCCCACTATTAATAGTGGGATTCTTAGCAACTTTGTATTTCTGTTTCACAGGTTTGCTGGCCTGCAGCACAATAGACTAATGCAATTTTTATTATACTAGCATGCACTGGGATTGTTTGCCTCCTGGAAAATGGGATATTCAGATGCCTCATTCAGCCTCTGTCTAAGCAAAAGCTATTGCCTTGTCCCAAGACATTTTCTTTGTAAATGGGCTTTCCATCTTGTTGTGGAAACTGTAAATATGCATGGTCTGTAGTTCAGGTTTTCTACCTTCCTCAGTTCTGCTATTATTGGTTGCTCAAGTAATTTTAAAACAGAAGAGATTATTTTTCACCCCCACGCTCACTGTTTCCCAGTATTTTAGTTAGAGAAAGGTGGGAAACTGGTTCAGGATAGCCTATGACTTTTTGTTGTTATTAGAAACATTATGTTAGAGATTTTCTAGGAATCTCAGGATTTTTCTTTTTTTCTTTCTGGAAATGCATTTTTTGCTTGCTTATGCTCTTGATACTTCATCTTTTTGTTGTTTGCCTTCGCAGTTTGGAGGAAGCATGCATGCACTGGTCCTGCAAACACTTATTATAACTTCGCTGATGTGAGTAGCCAATATGATTACTCACACCAATAAAAAAGGAATCTACTCATACATGTGTGTTTTTTCAGGATTAGCAAAGATTTGTTTGCTGGATGAACAAAAAGGCCAAAGTGATGGTGGCTGGTGAAAAATGAATAGTGTTGGCCTGGTTCTTGAGTTAGTGACATGGATGTGATAAATTGATAGTTGAATTTTTCTCTTTTATCATCATGAATTAAATTATTTAGAATATTTACCAAGGGATGGGGAACAGAATCCTTTGACTCTTATTCTGTTAAAATTGATAAAACACTGCCACAGTCTCCAGCAAGGAAGAATAAGCTCCCTAATTTTTTTAAGATGAAATAAAATATAATGGCTTAAGCATAAACAAAAGTCTTCAGGGTGATGTGTGCCAATGGTGCCTGTAGATCAGATGGTATCTCTTGAGAGAAGCAGCGAATGTCACGGCAGCAAGCAAAGGGAAGAAGAATGACTCAACAACCTATAAATTGAAAGAAAAGCTGTTGCCTTTCCACTCTGATCTTTAATCAAACAGCTGTAGCGTTTGAAGAAGCATCGAATGCGTGAGACATCTGGGAGTTCCTTTCTTCTTAGATCGTGTTCTATCTATAGATCTCTGATGGAGCCTGTATCGTGGATGGGGTGGCTGCAAGCGAGAATTACTGCACGCGTTTTGGGACTCCCAGTGAAACTTGCTGCTGCCGCGTGAGCTTATTTGAGTTTCCTGTGGCATCTTTTTTTCCCCTCATTTTCATTCGATAGATGGAAGAACTTTGGAAAAATATTCGGTCTATAAACCCTCCTCACCTTGAAATAAAAGAAAAATGAATGTTAATAAATGTAATAAAGCAGAGAGATCGGTTCTGGCTAAATGAGCCCATTGGTTTATAGAAGGTGTTACGATCGGATAGAATTTGGCACATTGCCTTCCAGTGCAATGTTTTACTTTACATACCTTTGTAGCTCATAAACCCAGTAAGTTTGGTCACTAAAATAATTTCTTGTTCCAGAATAAAACTCTCATATTAAGCTTTTTATGTTGAGCATGGAATTTGTCTAGCCTGTTCAGTAATAATTGTCTGGGGTACTAGTATTTTTGAAGTGGATTGGTTCTTTTGCTCTAAGAAATGAAACTTCGTCTTTTAGCAACTGTTTCTTAATTCAAGAAATTATTTTGAATAAGAATAGATTATTCAAGTGCAAAGTCATATTGCTTTCGGTTAAGCAAAAGAAGAACCTTTTCATTCTTGGTTTCCATCATAATTGAGTTTCTCCTTGCCCCCGAGAATAAACTGTTTCCAGAACCGTGTATAAAGTATGAAGCTATTGAAGACTTTATACTGCAGCATCACTCTTTGTAGAGTCTCTTTCACACAGATTCCTCATAAATGTCATCAGTTAATTCAAAGAGGATATTTTCTGCTCTCTTCAAAGTAAAGACAACATTTTGGAACACCAGTGAGTTTCTTAGTGACGACTTGCATTCAGGTTCATGCCCTAAATGCTTAACTAAATACTGCATGCTTGATGAAGTGAGGTCCCGGTATGATTCCTTCTATCTTTTCAGACCTGAAGCTTGTCTGAATGGAGAAAAGAACTCTTATTTTTTCTTACTTCTACGTTTAAAGCAAATTGAGGCAAAACCGTTTGAGGTGAGTGCTGGCCTGCCTCCATCTGTTCTGAATTGGTTGAGGGAGAAAAAACACAAGAGGCTAATTTGAGGAGCAAATAAGAATCTTAACAAGATGAAGGTAATTAATACTTCCTCTGCTTTGAAAACGTCCATGACAGCGGGCAGCAGCACTCACGTTGTCACAGATGAGGATGGGTTGGCCATCTGTAATAGTGGCAGGGGCATGGTGTTATTGTGAGAATGTTACTAAGGCTGCAGAACGAGAAATTTGATTCAGACACAGAGAAATATGTGGTATTGTTTGACTCGCAACTTTTGCCAGTGTCTGTGGCTTGTTGTATGTCGGTATTTTTGCGTCTTAGTTTAATATTGGTTAACTCAAACATAAAACAAACACAAAAACAAACAAAGAAAAAAGAAACAAAAAAAACCCCCACCCAAAGATAGTTTGCATAGAAATTGATATGTAAAGTTATTGTGTTTATTTTACATGGCATAGTAAATAAGTAACATGTATTTTTCTGCAGAATGAGCTGTGAGGGAAAGTTTTAATTTTCAGTCTCTTTTTTCTAGACGTATTAAACATGTAAAGGAAAAATATTATGCTAGAATTTGTACAAAAACAGAGTAATTTTGTGGAGATTTACACACAGATGCACTTGGGTAGAACAAAGCTTTCTGATTTTTTTTTCACTTACCATTGAACAAATAAAGCAAAGCCATATTTTGAATCTATTCATCCGTTTCCCATCACAGTTTTAAGAGATTTAGAAATGCCTGTGACTATTTATGTTCCTGTGGTGTCTGCAGAAATCGAAGGCCATTTTTGACCAGAGACTGGCCATAGTGCAAGACTTCAAGCGGTCCAAGGAGTGCTCTCAGGTGACTGCTTTGTGTCTCTGGCTTGCATCCTAGAGTCACATTGACTGATGGGTTTGAGGTCAGGCAAGAATACTGCCCATGTTGGGTAGATTTGGAGAAGGGGTGATGGTTATCACTTTGCATGTAGCCTGGGGGTATTGTTTCCTATGGTGGTACAGACATGGTCACCTAATGGTTCCTTCCTGTTCCAGGGACCGAGGTTTGGAGAAACCCCTTAAGCACCCTTTTTTTCTTCCTGTGGCATATTTTCAGGTTTTGACGCCTTTGTTTTCCTAGATGTTTATTCTTGCATTTGCTGTTGTCGCTGGTGGGTGTTTTGCTGTTGGTGCAGCTGAGAGCACAGCACACTTTCTGTAGACCCTTCTGAACATGATGCTCATGGTACGGATGGCTGGTAATGCTGCCATGACCACCTTGTCTTGCCTTCATTAAGTCTGAGGCAGAATTGCACATAATTATTACTGGTAGCGTATGATATTAATCAAACTATGTATTTCTAGAATCCAAGTCACGCACTGATATCTTTATGCAAATGTAATGTGGGATAAGAAAGACAGAGGCAGTGGGCTGGGGAGAGATTTAGTTTAGATGTTTGATTAAAGCTTTGTGGATTTTTTTATTCCCCCCCCCCCCGTTAAAGATGTCATAAGACATACTGAAATCACCCGGTGCCCCGTGGCAATGAAAGACTTAGTGGTTTTCCTGTGTGCTTCTGCTTGGGGTTGGAACTTCTGAAATAATTTCAAAGTGAAATTAATTTCTGAACTCCTGAATAGAAGGCTGGACATTCAGTTTACACCTGAACTCATTTTAGGATGTATACTTTCTTAAATGAGGCCTTTGGCATGAAACTTAATGGACTCTTTTGTTTGGAGGGGAAATGCGAAGATGTTTCTCAAGTATTTCTCAGCGATTTATGACTTGAGTGAAATTTCTGCAAACAGGGACATCCCAGGATCTTATTCCTTACGTTTGCAGTACTGTGTGTAAGCTGAAGTAATTAGTTTTAGCAGAAGTAAAAAGATAGCTTTACACAAGGATGCTAATTAGACTTAGCCAACGGAGAATGATGAAGCAATATGCATTATCTAAGCCCTGTGGATAAATAGTAAATCGTGGTGTGAATGCTCTTTAAAAATATTGTGGTCTCTTTCTAAAAATGTCTCTTCCTTATTTGAGAATTTCTTATTTTTCCACCACATAAAGCACGTCTTCGGTATAAAATGCAGTGTCTTTGTTTACTCATGAGCTGATTTTTCAGGATAAAATTACTTCCTCTATTTTTCGTCTCCTCCTTGTTTTCAGTTCTCTGGAATCTGACTTTATAATTAATTTATTTTGTCCCACAACCCTTAGCCATCTGTATTCTTGGATTCTGACTGCCTTACATTATGCAAGCTGTAGGCAATGCACAGCTCCTAACCCAAAACCCCAGAAGCTGTCATATATTTTTCATGCAATTTTTACAAAGGGCGATCTCTCATTGTGAAAATGGATTCTGGTGGTGAAATGTCACCTGCAGCTGAAACATTAGCTGTGCATGACATATAGGGTATGAATAAATAAATTGCGGAGCTGCGCAGCTGCTTTACCTTGAAACCATAGCTGGGGAAATGCTATACTTGGAGCAGGAGAGCATATGTGGTTTGCTGTGCCAGTTCAGGGGGCAGGACCTGCTTGGCAAGGAATGGCTGGCAAAATCCTTCGTCTGTCATTCCTTCTCCGTCTCTCCTGTTTCGGCAATTAATTGGTGCCCAGATGCAGCGGTTGCCGTGAAAACCAACACAGGCTGGTTTTATTCTCTGAAGGTTTGTGTCTGGTTAGTGAGTTGTCGAATCATTGCTTGTGATGCTCCGGTCAGTGCTTCTTGTGCTTCTGTTTTCAGGGATTTCAATTTGATGATAAAACCCTCCTGGGTTAATCTGTCTCAGGCCATGAAGTGTTTTGTGTACTATTTGTGAATGGTCAAAGGAATTAAATATGGTATAAATTAATAATAGCCTTCTGTAAAAGGCCATGTAAGGCCTATAGGACCAGTGTGCCTAGTGCACATAGGACTAGTGCCTATAGGACCAGTGCACTTCCAGCAGATATATTTATAATATTAACATAACATTTACTCTGTTTTTAAAGGCACTTATGGTCTCTTTAATGCTTTTGAAAAGTTCTGGCAGGCTGACAGTGACAGTAACCTTTTGTGGGCATAAATACCAAACACAAACTAAAAAAAAAAAAAAAAAAAAAAGAAAAAGCTCACTTACTTGAGGTGACTGAGGATGGCTTAGATCCCCAGGTGGAAGGTGCCTCCCTGCGTGGGGTATAAACTGACCCATAGACCAGTGTAGCCATAATGTTCACAATGGTCTAGATCTCTCCACCCTCTGAAGAAAATCCCTGGAGCAAAAATACTTATGAGGGAAAGAGCTGAGCTCCTTGCAGCCTTCTCTGCATTAGAAACATCCTCTGAGGCAGAAGGGACAGGTGTGTTAGGGTCAAATATACTCTTAGAGTATTTGCATATCTACCACAATTTATATTTTCAGGGTCTTTGATGAAAGGTAGTAGCCACAACACACCAGATCTGTTCCATCACAAAGTCTAGCACTGGTAGAAATGTTAGGCTGTCTGAAACAGTTGCCTTTGGGATGGATCATCCTTCAGGATGTGGTCTGAGGAAGCCCACAGAGGACCTATGACCCTTGGGTGCAGCCACTGAGAGCTTTGGGAAACACGCAACAAGCGAGCTTGGGTGATTTGGTTGCCAAGACATGGCAGGGACAGCCATGCTTTGGTCATTAAAGTGCTTATCTTTGGGATCAACCTTTGGTGATCAGCTTTGGTGATCAAGTCACAGTGGCTTGGCAATTGGTGGTCGGCATGAAAACAGAATTAAAAAAGAAAACGTTATGGCAGGTGACTAGAAATAGTAGAAAATGTAGACTTCGGATGACCAGAGACGTCTGCGTTGATTATATCCAGAGCAGCCTAACCCCTGTATTTTCAACTAAGTGCAGGGACATCCCTTGTGGTTAATGGTATGGCAGGTGCTGCACTGTAAATA
This sequence comes from Larus michahellis, assembly GCF_964199755.1. Taxonomy (NCBI): domain Eukaryota; kingdom Metazoa; phylum Chordata; class Aves; order Charadriiformes; family Laridae; genus Larus; species Larus michahellis. Next base: position 21,973,322 of record NC_133900.1, on the reverse strand, counting down.
ATATTTTCTCTGTCAATCTGGGTATCTTTAAGTCGTCCATACCTTTGCCTCCCTTCCTGTGCAACAGCCCTGTCTACCTTTCTCTGTTCCTTGATGAGCAATAAAGTCAGGCGTTCTTCAGCTACTCAGTTTTCTCATTAGTGTGTCTTCAGAGTTTGGTGGACATTTAATATTTTGGGTCCAAAAAACCCCTTTTTTTTGCCTGATAAATGTAAAGAAGCTGTGTCCTCACTTTCTTTTTTGGAATGTTACACGCCATACCCTGTATTCGGCAAAACGGAGCTCTGCTGCTTTTTAAACTAGCATCAGCAGGGCAGCAATCTTGCTTATGAAAAACAAGGAATAGATAACACACAACAACCTTTCAGGAACTCCCATTACTACTTGGAAAAGCATACAAATATCACATGTGTAAAGAACATTTGTTTAGGTGTGTGTATAGGCGAGGAGAGTAGGTGCTAGTGGGTGCTTCTAAAGTAACGTTTATGTTTGCAGTTGGAGGAGAGCTTTGAGAGAGAGAAAAACAGATTATTTTTTACAAAAATACGAAGCGCAAGGGTGTTTTTTCCTCCCTCAGAACGGAGAGTTGCCAATATATAAACATTTCAGAGAGAATTTTACACCACCTCATCTTTATGTCAGGCAGCATTTAATGGTTGAATGATCTCCTGCCCCGGGACTTGGCAGCTGTCCTCCAGGGGCCGACTTTGAGGATTACAATGACAGTCTATCAGTGGATCTTTTCCAATATAAACTAGACTAGGACCATTTAAAATCAGTTGCTATCAACAAGTCAAATTAACTTTATTTATGTTAGAGGCTTTCCTATGAGTATTTTATAACAATGTGGAATTTTAATATCCGGAGGGGCTTTTCCTGTTGTTGGTGTGGTTTGGGAATGTTCTAATTCATGTGATTAAGGACAATTTACCTGATTTCTTTCAAAGTTATGTGATTTGTAACGTTCAGGTCCAATCAGCGTCTAACTCATAGTGCTCACACAACTTTTTCTGATTCCTGCTTTTTACAGGTGGAAATAACACTTCAGGATATCAATGACAACCCACCAGTGTTCCCCACAGATATGCTTGATCTGACCGTAGAAGAGAATATAGGAGATGGATCTAAAATACTGCAGCTGACAGCCATGGATGCTGATGAGGTAGGAGCGTGGTTCCGTATTTGAATATCTGTACTAAAAATGCTATTCTGGAAATACGTGTTTTCACCTGTTCCCTTCATGGGAGCTTGGCCATGGGAGCCATTGGGGTCCTGCTTTAGACTGCATTTGGCCCATTCGCAAAACTCTGTTCAGTATCATGGAGTCACACAGAAGCAAAACCAGCGCGACAAATACTCTGCTGCTTGAAGGCTGCTCATGTTTCGTATATAATGAGTTAATGTTTCCCTAACATCTCTTAATGAGCGGTTCCGGTAATGGCAAACAATGCCCCATGTTTTGGTTTTAGATGGTCTTCTTGTTACCAGTCTCATCATACACCGTACCCGCTGACTTGGCGAAGGTGCTGGACTGCCCAGCTTGTGATAAAGCTTTATGGACGTTCAGTTGCAGACCACAGCTTGACATCTAAACTGACTTTGATGCAGAGATGTTGTAGTTGAGCCCAATTTCAGGGTGTGCAATAAAATTAATGTTAGACAAGCCTTGGAGAACATGGAAATTTTTGATAATGCCTGCTCGCCCCTTGACTAGAACTACTTAATATTAATATTATCCTTTGCTAAAGGAATTTGTATTTCACCAAAAAGAGGGGGAAAGAAATAAAGCTGAAATATGTGCTCTGTATGTGAACCAGTTTGAAAAACCCTTTTGCCCACTTAGATTCATTACTGTGAGGATGCTGCAACTAAGGAGTTATTAAGAAACTAGCAAAAACCTTTGAACAACTGATGTTAAACAGTTGGCCAGTCAGCTTAGTGAGGGATATTGCCGTCTTGTTGTATGCATCCGGCAGATATATCCGCATATAATTTGAGGTATTCATTTCTTTTGAAAAGTAAGTTATGAGAATGTTAATCATATTGTTTCGTTTGCTTGAACTGATTCTTTCCACTGGGGAAAGGCCTAAAAAGTCAATATGAGCATGCAAAGAAGTCTGCATTGTCATTAAAATATAGGGTTACGCTTGACAACAATGGGCAATTCTTGCGTTCAAATAATAAGGTAATTCAACCCCCTCGAGAGAGTTTTATTGCTGGCCTTTTTTGCGTTTGCTTGGTTAGTTGTCCTGTGATTGTTAATTGCTGTACTTAATCTTACTACTGCATGGGGAACCATTGGAACACCCTCAGGAATGGTACAAATGTGATTATGAACTTTTGGTTCTTTCCTTTATTTTCTGGTAGCAGCCTGACATACAGACCAAAAAAAAAAGGATTTTGGAAAAGTGCGTATCTGTAACAAAAATTCTAGCTGTCTGTCTTCAGATTAAGGAGAAGTAAATACTGAGCCGCCACTCTCTGCTGTGATATGGCACACAGATGTCTAAGATTCCAGCAATATATTATGCTCCGGCCTCTTTTTGACCATTCCTAAACTGCACCTAATATGTTACCCATTCTGAAGCACTCCATCCAGTGGGAACTGATTTGTTACCTTAGACAGAAATCAGTCAACCGTTCTATAAAAAGGGATGACTTCAATTTCCCTAACAGAACATTTCCACCTCAAACACTTTACAAAGAGTGCAAGGTTTTTTAGCAATGTGCAGTTCAGGGTCAAGATACGTAACTTTCCCCTCCCTGCATTTGAAGTTGAGGGCACAGTGAACGCTCCTTGTTTTTCATATAATATTCCTGCGAGATTATGCTTTTCTGGCTTCTTTCTTTGCCGTTGTAACCCATAATGCAGCCCGGTAAAAGAGCTTGCTGCTTTTGCTACAGGTGCTTTCAGAATCAAAGCTTTAGCTTCAAAAGGGTACGTGGCAGAACCCTTAAAACTCATGGCTGAGTGGTGTACAAGAGCCCCTCTTACAAACATTTTTAAGTGGTAGCAGGAAGGCAGCAAATTTCAAACCTTTGTTATAGTAAGGACATTGTAGAGATCTGAGAAAAGATGTGAAGACATTCTTCTCTAGGTGCTAAGTGGTACCAAAAGCTTTAACGCTTACAACAGCTTCTAGCACTTTGCAGCTTTTTAAAGTCAGTTGTCAATGGGAAAATTCTATACAGCTTTTTAATATGTTTTACGCATCTGTTATTTTGGTTTGCTTCTCACCTAACTCGTGTAAAGTTACTACTTGGATGAAACCAGTATCACACGTGGTGGTGGTTTTATCTGCGCCCTATTAGGAGGACGCTGTCTGGTCAAACAAGTGGTGAAGAATGTGGTCGCCTCTGAAATCCTAAATTCCCATCATCTGTTTTTGCGAAGCTGCACAACTGGTGGAAGGGGGATGACCTCCCCCAGGTACACCTGAGCACACAGATGCTGTGTATGCTGAAGCACTGCATGCAGGGGCACCTGCAGAAGCTTGTTTTCTTTCTAAATTTCATTTTATCAGTTAGCTCAGTCCAACTTTGAAAAAACAGCCCAGAGAAACAAAGTTTGGCAGGAGAGACTCTCACAAGGTCAGGTAACTAATGCTTGTCTCTCATCTCACAGATAGGAGAGGGTGTTTATCTCTGTTAATTTGATTTTTTAGGCAAGAGTGTTTGAAACAGCTATAGAGTTTCTTTCTCCCTGATCTCTTTGATCTGCTGTTCACCGCAGAAGTGCCACCTGCGTGCCAGCAGCAGGTTTCAGCTGTGGAACCTGGGCCTGGCACCAGGGAAGGGCATGGTAAATATCTGCTCACCGACCAAAATGCATGGCCGGGCATAGTCAGCACACGGGGTATAGGTACATGTATCCAACACTGGAGGTTCATGCCCTGTCTTGGAAAAAAAAGGATGTGATCCCAGGATCTCAGGTCGCTTTCTGTTTTCCCTTAGATCGTAGAATCATAGAATGGCTTGGGTTGGAAGGGACCTTAAAGATCATGTCGTTCCAATGACACCTCCCACTAGACCAGGTTGCTCAAAACCCCATCCAGCCTGGCCTTGAACACCTCCAAGGATGGGGCATCCACAGCTTCCCTGGGCAACCTGTGCCAGTGTCTCACCACCCTCAGAATGAGAAATTTCTTCCTGATATCTAATGTCAATCTCCCCTCTTCCAGTTTGAAGCCACTACCCCTTGTCCTATCACCACATGCCCTTGTAAAAAGTCCCTCCCTAGCTTTCTCGTAGGCCCTTTCAGATAGCGGTAGGCCGCTATAAGGTCTCCCCAGAACCTTCTCTTCTCCAGGCTGAACAACCCCAAATCTCTCAGTCCGTCCTCACAGCAGAGGTGCTCCAGCCCTCGGAGCATCTTTCTGGCCCTCCTCTGGACCTGTTCCAACAGGTCCGCATCCTTTTTGTGCTGAGGACTCCAAAGCTGGAGGCAGTACTCCAGTGAAGTAGAGGGGCAGAATCACCTCCCTTGACCTGCTGGCCACGCTGCTTTTGATGCAGACTAGGGTGCAGTTGACCTTCTGGGCTGCTAAGAAGCAAAACTTTTAGCTGAGTACTGGCTTTTGGAGGAAATGTCACCCAAGCTGGTGCTGGGCGCTCTAGCCAGCCGCTTATATCCCATAGACCACCCTCTGGCTGCAGTGTCCCACTGCACAACCCATCCCCAGGAGGTGGATGGAAAGAGAGCTCCGGTAGCTTCCCTTTTTCTAGGAAACCTCAGTGCTCCTCAGAGCTAAGACCTGTGAGGCAGATCAATTTTCTTGTTAATAATCAAAGATACAGACGGGATGCAGGTGGCTTCTCTCAGTGTTTGTGACAGGGCGGGGCTGAGGCAAAACGCACTGTATCAATATTTTTTGAATGGAAGTTTCCATATTTTTTTTCCTAAGTCTTAATTTCAACCTTTAAGGTGGGGAAAAAAAAAATAAACTGATTATTTTTCTATGTAACTTTACTTTTCCTTAATTTTCTTTTTAACCAAAATGCTCAAAGTCCATATGAATCCTTTTTTTCCGAGGACAAATGAGATACTTTGTTTGACCCAGAAGCAAATGCTTTTGACTTCCAGCACAACCCAAGAGAACAGAACTGTGATTTTAATGACACATGATTTGTCACTTTGGGGCTCTCTATTTATGGGGATAAATGTATTTCCATGCAGAAACTGGCCTTTGAGGGGCTGCTTCCAGCACAGCTCCTGTGAGTTTCTCCTGATGGGGACCTGCATCTCTTGCCGTTTCTGCTGGCTGGTGGAGCTGACGCGTGGCTGCCCCTGGTCCTCCCTCCTGACATCCCTCCCTCCATCCCACCTCCAGAAAGTGAGAAAGGCAGAGCTGATACCACTGGCAGGGATTTAATTTAACCTTTGAACTTAAACCAAGATGAATAAACACTGCACCCTGTAAGGAGGGAAGATGTTACACTGCTCGGTGATGCTGGCTTGAAATTTAAACAGAGCTTTATGATATTGACTGGATGCGATCCTTTTATGAAAAGTGGAGCAAAAAGTCTCTGGGTAATCTTGTCATTTCGTGTCTCATAAATAAAAACTGTGTGTGTCTTCACTGGGGGATTGAAGCAGGGACTGGGCAGGAGAGCTGTTTATTAAAGGAAACCGTTCTGAAAAATACTCGCCAAGTGCAGTTACCGGAACTGTTCTTGTCTTACTGAAAATTACGAAGTGGTTTTCCTGGCAAATTAACTTGATTTGACCACTTCTGTTTTCACTTAGGGAGCCAATGCCCTCGTCACATACACTATTATCAGCGGTGCGGATGATAGCTTCCACATTGACCCCGAGTCAGGAGACCTGATAGCCACCAAGCGCCTGGATCGGGAACGCCGCTCCAAGTACTCCTTGCTGGTTCGTGCTGATGACGGCCTGCAGTCCTCAGACATGAGAATAAACATCACTGTTAGTGATGTTAATGACCACATCCCCAAATTCTCCAAGCCAGTGTATTCCTTCGACATCCCGGAAGATGCCACTCCAGGTAAATAGGAAACGGCTCTAAAATTGCCTGATTTTTTTTCTTTTTGTCAATCCACAAGGACTTGATGGGGCACGGGTAGCAGACCTGAGTTGGCCAGGAGACAGAAGGTGCTGAAGGCATCTATCAGATGGGACAGAGAAACGGAAGGAATCGCATCATGCTGAAAGTCTGCTTGCTAGGAAAAAACCATATCACTAGTGAGGTCAAGTTTCTTTTCAATGGGAAACAGAGAAATGGTCACCACCCACATAAATCCTAGATGCAGAATAGGAATTATGCCTGTATCCCAGTGGAAGCCTCTGGGTGCGGCTACTTAAAAAACAGCAAACGGAAAAGTAGGAGGAGGAACAACTTACAGGGTACAAACAGCATAACCTATCATGAGGATGTTGTGGTGATGCTGGCATTGCTTTAGTGAGCTGTCTTCAGTGAATATGACTTGCAGTACTTCATTCATCAAGTGTAGAATCACAAAACGGGTGACCGTTGGGCAGCCAGTAACACACCGATTCCCTAATAATAATCCCTGCATGTACTCAGTTACTAACCCTAACATCATATTTCCTTGATCTTATCTCTGACTCCTGTTTTTGACAAGTTTTTTTTTGTAGAAAAATCTAACCCTTAGATAATGAATTCCGGTTCCTAAATATGATCACCAGCCTCTTAAGTTGTTGTTTTCTTCTTCTAAAGTTGGTTTCATATGCAAGAGTGTTTTGATGTTTAAAAGTTAGGTCGTAAGCTAGAAAATATTTAGACCAAAAAAAAGTTTTCAAAAATTGAGCTATATTATGAGTCTCCAGATGAGTAAGTAATGTTACTTGCAATAAAAAGTTTCCAGTATTTTATACAGACTGTTAGTATAAAAACAGCATCTGTCGGTATTAGTAACTGAAACATCTTAGAAGCTTGTTCTAAAACATGAATAAACAGAGGAGATGCAAACGACACAGTGATAGCTTTCAAGCTTTTACTTAGGGCTTTGACTTACAAGGGTGGGAGGCTCAGCTCGGGACAACCAAGATTACCCTCATGGCTCCAGCTTCCGCACTTTGTCTCACAGTCTCAAAATTCAGCCATGTTTTGCGTTAAAGGATTACAGTGCAATCAGCTGCGCCTCAGGAATATGATCTGGAAGTAATCGAGACATCTGTGTAGCACAGGGACGGTTTGGTTGCTGATCTTAGAATCACAGAATGGTTAGAGTTGGAAAGGACCTTAAAGATCATCCAGTTCCAACTCCCCTGCCATGGGCAGGGACACCCTAGACTAGGATCCCCATCTATGCTCTTAGCTCTTGTCACTCGAGGGTCCTGAGGCTCCATCTGTTTTAGCAGGAATAACCCTGGAAATGGCGAGCATAATTCCCTCCACGTTAAGATAAGGCTTCTCTCTTCAGTCTTTTATGGGGTGTACACTTGTGCCTTTTACCCAGCTCAGCAGTGGTGGATGCCAAAGGAAGAAACAGGCTGATTTTATACTTGACGTGTGTATATAAAAGATAGCAGCATATTCAGCTGGGTTAAAGGAAGTTGTAGCACTATTCTTCATTCTGCTGATAAGCAGTTTTCATCGTCATGTGGCTCGAAAATAGCTAACTGTGCTGCAATGCACGTAATTCATCTGGTTCCATGGAAAAGAAATTAAATGTTTTATTTTTTTGGAAATGAGCTGAACTTAATTATAATTAGCGTTTGAAATACTAAAAAGTGACACTTAATTCCCAAACTTTAGTAAGATAGGTCAGTCGTGCGAACGCAGCTATGCAGAAATGAAAACAATGGCACAGATTCACAAGGAGTTGAATTTCAGAAAACAGTGAAGAACGGACCCCTATAAGGTTTCTAGTTTTCTAACCGCAGTTACCCTGCAAAGGCACTTTTTCAAAAAGTAGAGCTGGGATATTTCTGACATTTCGGTTTCTGTGTTTAGAAAGAAATCTCTAGAAGGTTTTTATTTTTATTTGTCTGCGGGTCCTTTGAGTTGTAGAAAGAAAATACCCAGCAGGACAAAAGGTATTTTTGCCCCAGTTGATGCCTAATCTGGACACATTCCCAGTTAAAAACAAATATTCATGGCCATTTTGTGGGGTATTTTAGTAGCCCTTTAAAATAACCATCATGCTGAATACTGTTCCTTTCAGCTTTGAAAGAACCTTTCATAGTAGTTAGTCATACAATATTGAGGCTTGACTTTCTGCTGGAGGATGCCTCTTGTTCTACAGAGCTGCTTGATGATGCTGTGTGGTGGTCAACTGCTCTGACCACGCTGGTGAGCTACCCTTTGTGAGCGAATGATTTTGCTGTCGTGCTGTGCAGGTTCCTTAGTGGCAGCCATTCTGGCCACTGATGATGACTCTGGCATCAATGGGGAAATCACATACACCGTAAGTGAAGATGACGAAGAGGGTATCTTCTTCCTCAACCCTGTTACCGGAGTCTTCAACCTGACTCGCGCACTGGACTACGAAGCACAGCAGTATTACATTCTCACCGTCCGTGCGGAAGATGGGGGAGGCCAATTTACTACCATCAGAGTGTACTTCAATATATTGGACATCAACGATAACCCGCCGGTGTTCAGCATGACCTCCTACAGCACGTCTTTGATGGAGAACCTGGCTCCAGGATCCACTATTCTCAACTTCAGTGTTACTGATGCAGATGATGGTAGGCATTTCCTCATATTCTGTATCTCTGATGATAAATAAGTATTTCACCTTCGCAATATATTGGAAAACCTAGTAGAAAGGGCAAATTAGAGGTATCCTCAGGACGCCATCATATGCTTAAATTCACTGCATGTTGTGTAAATAGAAGTTATTTTTCTCATATTTCACATTAGGTTTAAGCGAGTGGTTTCTTCCATATTTTTATTTGTGATAAATTAAAAATACATTCAAATACCACCTTTAACTGCTGTTACGGAAATGAGTTGCAGAGCTGTATTTTACCTAGAGCATGTTACAGCAGTTGAATGCCATGATTTCTCCCCTGGTGCTTAGGTTGCACATTTAAATTAGACCAAAGTGTTCTTTCAGATTGTTTTCTTTGTGGTTTTTTTTCTTAAACTTCATAATTTATTCTAAATAAGGTTCTGGCAATATGAGTTGTCACCTGCAGTCATCTTAAATGTAGTGTAATTTTTAAGTGTATCATGGAAAGACTCGTGATCTACAGGATATTGATAGTGGAGGTTATAAAACTGATTAAAAGAGACCTTGGGAAAATTTCTCATTAAAATAAGCTTTAATCTTGGGATTATTTATAGCTTCTAGAAGGTGTTAATGTGTTGGAGTGTAAAAGATACAATCTTTATGGCTTGCTTAACCATTTTGCCATACAGTTTATGTCCAAGCAAGAATAATAATAGAATATGTCCATAAAATACATAAAAAAGCCTTGCATAGCATACTGCATTTTCTTATGTGTCCACAGACATTAGTCAGTGTGACTTAATACAAAATTATTCATAACACTCATAGTGACTTTACAGGTGAAGGTTATTTTTGTGACATGTTAAGCAACCTTCTCTCCTCTCAACTTGACACCGGCTCAGCAAAGCCCATAGAAATGTCTTAGACTGAAATGTGTGCTTCAAGCGCAAAACACCTACATGCTTCAAGGAATCCCAGTTTATGCACGTAAAACGACTGAGCTGATCAAGATTATTCGGTAAAACGGTTTTTTCCTCAGGAAATGCTGAGTTGTTGAACTCAAACATTTTTGTGGGAACATAAATTTTGTGCTGATGGATAGAACTTTCCATGGTAAAAATTGTGCAACTGGTTTTGAGATCAAACTCAGTGAGCGAGAAGAGATTCCATAAAATAAGCCAACAAGTCACAGATTATAACTTGGTGATATTGGCTATTCTTGCATGGATCTCTCTTTCACCACGCTCATTAAAGCTTTTATGTTAACTAACATTAAGTTGGAGGAGGAATTTGTGCTTGTATCATGCATATCCAGGGAAGGGGTTGTTCCTTCAGACCTGTAGATAAATGGGTTTGTGTCTAATCTATCTCCTCTTTTATTTCTTATTTTCCTATTAGGAGGACAGTGCTTGGTTTCAAATCTTTTTGGAAGTTAATTTCACTTAACCATTATGGGTCTGTTTTCCTTTTCTCTCGCACCTCATACATTAATTTCCATCTGTGCGCAGTGGTCGTGAACTATATCATAGCACTGACATATCGTTTTACATTCATCATCCACTCAATTATCAAGGAAGCAAATGAGTATTTGAGGAGCAGTGCAATGAAAAGTCAGATATGCCGCCTTTTATATTTTCTGGCAGACTTATTTTCTAACAGGCTGGATTTAAAATTAATAGGGCAGAAATTTCATTCCAAGAGCGTGCCAGGTTGAGTTTCCCCATAGGACTGTAACTTCAGCAAATGTTATGATCTATTGGTGTTTCTGTTTCAAGCCCAAACTTGTTATCCTGTGTCATCTTATATTTATCTAGAGTACAGAAATAGCTAGTACTATACTCCTCTGCATGTGGCTCACAGATAACGCACTCAATGCGCACAAATAAAATTTTGTTGCTTATTTACGTTATATGATCCCATAGTTTGAAGGAGCTCTGAAAAGACATTGTTTTATAGTGAGGTATGCCTGTTGTTTTAGGATAAACACTGATAAAAGGCAAAAACGTGGTGATAGTGAAACTGCTCCTTTTCATTTCCTTGCTCAACACGCCCCTTTGGAAACAGTAGCTGTTTATCTCAGCTGGGGTAGTTTTGTATACAGATGCATAGTGAATATCAACTGCAGCTCTTGGTTATTCATGAAGCAACAAAGAACTCCGCTTCCTGAAACGCGTTCAATTTGAGATTCAGATTTTAATTTTTTCCATGTTGAATTAACAGGAAAAATCTCAGGGCAGAGCACACATTTGTCTAGTTGCTAAAAAGTATAGCAAGATATTCCTTCAGGCAAAAACACGGTGGGATTTTCCAGTTAGACTCTACAGGTATTTACAGAATGGCGGGAGAGTAGGATTTTTTTTTTTTTGTCTCATTAGTAAATAAATAAAAATAGAAACGAGACCCATAAAAGATCATCATCGTTAAATCAGTGGCTCCATGTCTGAGCTCTCACTCAGAGTTTTATCAGATTAACCCTCAGATTAAATAACCCCAACGCTCAGCAAAGATGATGCCCCAGCATTCTCTCTAAGAAAAGCCCGGTTCCAAATGTGGGGAGAAGGGATAGATGAGGAGCATGAAACCAGCTGTGTTTAAAAAAAAGTAGTTCATTAAGTGGAGATCTGGCTCCACTGATATTTAGGGAACTCTCCTTCTCTTTCACAGCTTAATCTATATAAGCATTAGCAGTGGTGAAACCTATGAGAATACAGGAGACGGAATGAAAAGGGTACATGGAGATGAGATAAAGAAGAAAAAGCAGTAAATTTTGTAGGAACAAGCACTGCCACAGAAAACATTGGGGGGAAAAAAAAAAGTATTTTTAAAGTAATTTTATTCTGTAGGATCTAATTCCTACCCATCTCCAAAGTCAAATGACAAAAATCTTGAATTGCCAGAAAGTACTTTACTGAAATCAGAAGACTTTCATCCGTATAATTAGTCATTTGAAAACGCAGCTGAACAAAAAATAGACTAGCATTAAACTTTCACAGTGCTTCACTTGATCAAAGTAATGTAGAAACACTAATATCTGGCATACAAATGTATTAATTTCTTTAATTGCATGAAAATATTTTTGTCTTTCATGTTTGCTTCTATGTATTTTATAATTAAGTTCCTACAAGAGAAGAAGAGAGAGGGAAAGATGCCAATTAGAGTAGCCGCTGGGGGAAAGACAAGTAAGACTAGAGTTCCCAAGTCTGAGCATAATCAACAGCAGAGATTAATAAATCTAATGCAGGAATAATTTTATTATCAAAGCAATTCAATCAGAGGGTATGACAAAAGGCACAGCAAAGTAATCAGATATTTGAGCAGGCAGCTTGGTTTCTTTGAAAAAGCGAGTTTGAGGGGTAAATTAGTAGCGAATGGTCTGTTAATGTCCTAATCCTAAATCACAGCCTTTATGACCCAAAACAAGAGAACAAAATTTTGAAAATTAATTAAAATAGGAGTAAGATATATGTATGGATGTATATGAGAGAAGACTTATTGCGATTAGGTGTTCCCAAAAATTAGTTGTTTAGAGCGAACTCTGGAGTTGAAGTGGTAACATACGGTTCCTGTATGGCATATTTAAGGTCATTTCACAGCCTTGTCGGGATTCAGATTGCATTTCCCTTACCAGAATTATAAATCTCTCCCTTGACCATAATTGCTAGTTAGGTTTCGATCATAAGACGAGGGCTGTTCATCTGATATTCTGGAATTCCATGCCATATATGGGAAGCATACCTCTCCTCAGTATTCACTCTTGGCTTGCTCCAGCTAGGCTTGGGAGTTTCTGCTTGTGCCTTTTCTTCATTGGGTGCAAGAATTCATGAAATAATTACATTAGCAATAATGTTGCTTAGTTGAACTGGGGAGAATGGAGGAAAACAGCTGGTCAGTGAGCAGCAGAACTATTGAGTCTTGGTTTCTGAAGGAAAACCCTTCAAAACCTTTGTCCCTCGCCATTGTAGATGGGGAAAAAATTACGCATGTTGCCACTGTGTTGTTCACATATTCAGCTCCTGCTGAATGAAATGCAGAGAGGAGCTCTGCTGGCCGTTCCCTCTGCGGTCGCTCCAATTAACATCCTTCCCTCTCTCTCTCTTCAACTCTTCTCGGAAAATAATTATTTCAAAGGCTTCTGCTCCGCTGTGAAACTTGGCTGAAATTAGCTGATGGCTTCAAAAATGGTGATGAGGAGGCAGCATGATCGTACAACCCTCGTTTCCATAAGAAATGAGGCCAGAAACATTTATATCTAGGTCAGTGGGATGAAGTCACATTCTCTACCTTTCTTCTCCCTGCCCACCAGGCTCCAACTCGCAGCTCTCCTTCAGCATCGCGTCGGGAGACAGCACGGGGCAGTTTGACATCGACAACAGCGGGGTGCTGAGCATCAGGCAGCCTCTGGACCGGGAAAGCCAGTCCTTCTACAGCCTCGTCATGCAAGTCCACGACATGGCCCCTCTCCCAGCCTCCAGGTACACGAGCACAGCCCAAGTCTCAATTATTCTGCTCGATGTGAATGACAGCCCTCCAAGTTTTATCTCCCCGAAGCTGACCTACGTCCCGGAAAACACGCCGATAGATACGATCGTGTTCAAAGCGCAGGCGACCGATCCTGACAGCGGTCCGAACAGCTACATCGAATACAGTCTGCTCCGGCCGCTGGGAAACAAGTTCAGCATCGGCACTATTGACGGTGAAGTGAGGCTTACCGGGGAGCTCGACAGAGAAGCCGTGTCCAACTACACCTTGACTGTGGTAGCCACAGACAAGGGCCAGCCACCCCTCTCTTCATCTACGGATGTGGTGGTTATAGTCCTGGACATTAATGACAATAACCCGCTTTTTGCCCAAAAGCTTTATAAAGTAGAGGTGGGGGAAAATACCTTGACAGGGACAGATTTAATCCAGGTGTTCGCTACGGATGGAGATGAAGGTACCAATGGGCAGGTCCGCTATGCCATTGTGAGCGGAGATGACAATAATGAGTTTCGGATCGATTCTGTGACCGGGGTGATAACAGTCGCCAAGCCTTTGGACAGAGAGAAAAAACCCTCCTATACACTGACTGTTCAGTCGTCCGACCGCGGGAGCAGCCCGAGGACTGACACCGCGACAGTCAGTATTATTCTGAAGGACGTCAATGATTACATTCCCACATTTGAACTTTCTCCCTACTCTGTGAACGTCCCTGAGAATTTAGAGACGCTCCCGAAAGTTATTCTTCAGGTGAGTATATTTGGCAAATAAATATGTGTCTCCTACAATTAGTCACATGCCTCAGTATATGGTATTAATGTATAGTGCCTTTCCTTCAAAATTCAAAAGGTGCAAGATGATTGAAAAGTTGCCTCTTGGCTGTAGTCCAACATGCAGTGGTTGTTGTCTTGATTTGCTTTTTGTTTGTTTGAGTAGGGTTTGGGGTTTTTTTTGCTTGTTTTTTACCAAAAGTTTATATATGATGCTTTGGAGTTTTGTGTTTTTCCTACCTTTCTTCCCTCCTGGGACTTTAAGAGTTTGCTCTATCTCTCATCTCAATCTCAACTGTCATGCAACAAATCTCTCAGTCTGATCATTGTCTACATGGGATGAGGCTCTGTGCCAGACACTGAAAAGCATTAAATGGATCCAGAGAATCACAGAATGGTAGGGGTTGGAAGGGACCTCTGGAGATCACCTAGTCCAACCCCCCTGCCAGAGCAGGGTCACCCAGAGCAGGTTGGACAGGAACGCATCCAGGTGGGTTTTGAATGTCTCCAGAGACGGAGACTCCACCACCTCTCTGGGCAGGACATGCAGTGCTTGCTTTGGGGTGGGGCTCAGCCTATACTAGATCATCTGTAGTTTTCACTAAGCCCCAACACAATCTTTACTGTATTTATGCCTGAGAAAAATAAGTAATAGCCTATTTAATATTTTCAAACTATGCTTTTAAGTCCATCACCACTGTGTTGAGTCATTTTTACAATTACAGCTAATTTGTACTAGCCCTTAAAGCATTTGGATTAATTCAGTCCGTTAATTTGTATTCTTGTCGTAAAGAATAGTTCCTCTATCCCAATAAAATTTTACAGACCCTGCATGTGTCAGTTCTTGATATTTCTTCCCACGTGTTTGCTTTGCTTTTGTAGGTTGTGGCAAGGGATGATGATCAAGGCCTGAACAGCAAGCTTACTTATGTGCTGGTGGCTGGAAACGAAGAAGGAGCCTTCACTCTCTCGGCCAGCGGAGAACTGCGCTTGGTGCAGAGCCTGGACCGGGAGGCCAAGGAGCAGTACGTGCTACTAATCACAGCTGCTGATGCAGGTAAAGCCAACGGGCAGACTCTTCTGGGGAAGTCTCGTCGTCGCTTGAAAATGTTGCATTCTGGATAGAAAACACCATCTCCATGATGGTCTGAAACTTTAGTGGATGGAGATTAGTACCCGAGCTTCAGTTTAGATCTCTGTTGGGGGGCATACCTGATGTCAAAGGGAGTTTGGTTCTGGAAATCAGGATTTTATCCTTATGTCTAGTTGTCTGATATTAGTAGGACTCACACAGATTTAGGTAGGTTGATTTTTGCCCTGCAGTAGTAAGTGGTCCTGCCTAGGTCATAAGAGCCTCATGCGTGTCAATAAAAAAAACCTGATATAAGTGGCAATAAACCCCAATATAATGTTGTCATCTGAAATGTGCAGACAGGTCAAATCAATGGCCAGAAAACAGCTATGGACTGCTCAGTTAATCTTACTGAAATCCTACCCCTGGAAAGTAATGACAATTTGCGTTTCAATATTTTAATTTTCTGCTTTGCTCAGCATCCATTCATATGTTTTCTCCAGAATCCCAAATGTATTCCAAGTTCCCTCAGTTTAAAACAGGACATGAATTCTTGTTAGGAAGATGAATTACACTTTCACTTGAGGTGTCCAAGCACAAAATTTTGGTTTCAGATTTTGGTATGAATATTAGTAACGAAGACATCCTACATCATATTCTGGACTGATCTCCGGTCCCCCATGGCCTGATGGATTTAATTTACTGCAGAATTGTTCTTACTTTCTAATAATAAAAATAGAAGCAAACCCAACTTGTTGACAAGTGGATACAATTTTGTTTTCTGCCATATCGTGTGCAGTATCTTGTGTCAGCGACAATATCTATGGCTTATATTTTCCTATTGCAGCAGTGTTCAGGTATTTCGCAGTCTGAGCACAGCTGAAGCCGCAAAACACAATTTTAGGACTTGACGTATCATTTGTCTTGTGCTTTGGCTAGAGATAATGTATGCTTTGTATTTTTTACACTGGCTTTCCATTACTCTATAGCCGCAAACTGCTCACTTGTGACTTGGACTTGCTTGGGCTTGAACATCCTTATGTTCCTTCAGAAGCTGAGGGTGGATATATAAGGGAAAGCAGATCCTTGATGTCTGTTTACTCTCCCAGTCCAAGTTGGCAGGATTCTGTTAGGACTGTACAGAACTTATTACCTCTACATACAAAATACCCGAAATCTGAACTGATAAGGGGTGTCACACAGCCAACAATTATTGTCCTTCTTGGAAAGAGGAGAGGAGCAAGAAGTCAGTTGTTCCCCACGCCTAGCACCATGCGTAAGCCAGAAGTTTGACAAAAGCACAGTCTTTTCCTAGACTCTGCTTCCTAAAAAATAGGAAATCCAAGAGATTTACCCAACCATTCCAAACGAAAATATTTATTTGTGTTGGGAGATGTCAGAGTTTCAGATCATCCAAGGGAGACTTTAATACATGAAGCATGCATGGGGCCTTTGGCGTAAGTGGCTGACAGAACAGCAGCATGTTTCGTTAGTTCAGGTGTTCAATCGTGTAGGTGTTATGCTGGTTAAACACTGTTTGAAGCTGGTTTGTTTTTTCAATTTTTAAAAAAATTTGCTATGTTCTCATAAAGGTAACTCACAAGTTGTTATTCCCTCCTATCAGTGTTAAAAGGTCGTAGGAAAACTGTTCAGAAGCAGATGTTCTGTAGTAACTCTAAGCTAAAATTAACCGTTCTGCTGGATTTAAGTTTACAGTCTGACTAATCCGCAGTTAGCAGAATTTGGTATAGTTTTCAACCAGCCTTGATGAGTAACGTTAGGTAATATATTCTGATCAGACTGGAGACTTGCTCTAAATCCATGCCATCAAAGAATGCATTTAAAACTATGTTAGCCGTGATTTATCTAAACTAAAACATCATAGGAAAATGTCCAGCTTCTGTAGAAGTCAATGCCAAAACTTTACTTGATTTCGTGGAAGCAGGATGTGGACCATAGTCATAATAGATACTTAATTATGTAACATATTTAAAGTACTTTAAGAAATTTTAGGGGATCCCTGTTATGTTTGAATTCGTCATACTGAGTTCAAGCAGTCTAGATGGTGCACTCTGGCATATAATTTGTTGGAGATGTCTTAAAAAGCCATGTTTGTCACAATAATGTGCAAGAAATGGACCAAGTTACAGACTCTGGGATTTCTGTCAAGCTGTGTCTCAAATTTTATATTACTATAAATTACATTATCACACATGGAATGCAAATGCACTTCTGTAGACATTTGACAGCTGAGATAGAAAAAAGTTATGTGGGAGGAAGCCTTTCTAAAAGAGTTGCAGCTTATCAGAAGAAGAATGTTATTACTTTAAAATATACAAATCGGTATTAAAGCTACCAGTATGGGTCTGTGATGGATATCCAGGTAGTAACACACTGGCCTTTGGTAGTCGGTGCCTGCTTCATTAAATCAGGTAGTTCTGGCTGTACTAGCAGAAAAACGGCAATGAGACAATCTTGAAATGGGTGAGAAAAGTATTTTGAGTGAGGTTTATAAAAGAAACTCCCAGGCACGTCCAGCTCTTTGCCTAATGTCGCTATTTCTTTGGAGTGCCTTTGTTTGTATGTGTTTGAGAATGCTTAGAAAGAAGGATTTTGCGTAGAGACAATTCAACCAGAAACACACACACGGAACAGGTAGTTCCTGCTCTGTAGGAATGCAGCGCCTGCCAAAACGTTGAAGAAAGCAAATTTATCTGAAGTTATCCACATCCGTACTATCCATGAATATAAATCAAGGGAAAAGTATTATACTTTGCACTTTGAGTTTGGCTTTTGTTAGCTGTAATAAAGAGTCTTTCAGATTGTCTTTAGCAGCCCAAGCAACAGCCTTGCCATATATGGTGCATCTTATTTAGGTGTTGGGTTTGGGGGTTTTTTTACAGATAAAAATCATGGTAGACAGCCAGATGCAGTTAACTCTGGAAATGTCTGGGTAACTCACGAAGGGCAAAATCCTGTCTGTCCAACCCCCTTCCCATTTTTCTTAGGATCTGCATCTCAGTTTTTATAGGCTACACTGGCTGGTTTAAAACGTTAATGGATGATATCCTGCTTCTATAGAATTCTGTGCCAACTCTCTCTTGCAAGGAAGCAGGCACAATACATACCTAGAAGCACCTTTAGACATAAGAACTGATGGATTCTCAACATGCGTTTAGCTGTCTTCCTGATCTCTCTATACATAATCAAAGATTTCTTACTTTTCTTATGTTTATTATCACTTCATCGGTTTATGACTGTGGTTCTTACAGTGTTGCCCTAGCCTGTGTATGGGGAAGTTGATGGAGGACGAAGGTTTTTTAATTTTTCATTGTTTTAATCTAGAGATGTCAGTCCAATGCACTGAAAACCATCCGTGGCCTCAGGAGGGGCAGCAGCTTTGGTAATGGCTGTTATTTCATCCTCAGTACCTTGTGGGGTTTATAGTGTGTATTGGCAGCGCGTAACCGAGTCTATTTGCAGCAGGTGAAGGATTTAGGACATGGCGAAGCAGGAGCCCGCATGAGAAGAGTTGTTGAGTTATGAAGAGTTGAGCTGCTCATAAGCATGCTGGGCAGGTCAGACAGGGACCGCTGGTGGGACCACATGCACCAGCAATGGAAATTCAGGCAGTTCTTGGAAAAAAATTCCTTTCCCAAGCAAGAGCTTCCCTCAGGCCTGGGGAAGTCAGTCATGATATATGCATCGTCCTGGCTCTGGCTCAGCTATTCCTTGGCCTTGCCTGCTAATCCTCCACCCGGTCCTCAGGGTAGATCTTGGTTCGGCAGAGAGTCTTCCCTCCGTTCTAGGAGAGGGAAAAAGCTGATAAAACATTTTCTGGTGCTTTGGCTTAGTGATTTATGGCCAGGCAGCCTGCTTCATGCGCAGTCTGCAGAAAGGTTCTTGATTTCAACCTTGCTTTGTCATCCCTCTTCCCTCACTTTGGCACTTCCACCCGGCTCTAACTTCTGCTGGGTCTCAGATACTGGACTACTGCTCTAGACACTGGAGAGTTACAAAGACATGCAAAGCGCCCATCACTAGGAACATTCAGGATCTTCCAGAGCTGTATACCTGCGGCCTTGGTTGAGAAATAAAACATAACCCAACCCCAAAGTTCAGCCGTCCCAATCTCGAGCCCCTCTTGCAGCACAAGCTGTAAGACTGGAGTGCGTGAATTATAAATATAATGACAGGCAAAATGATGGGCCATGAAAATAACATGATAGTGTTTAGATTGCAGATGCTCCCCCAAAATGTCTTCTAACATAAACACGAAGAAACCTACAGGCAGCTATTTGACTGTGCCTTTATGGGTCTGTTTCTACCACATAAATCATCTGTTTTGCTTTGCTATACCCTTCTTCATGGCAAAATGGTTGGGAAAAGAGACTTTCCACATATTTTTTTTTCACCCCATCTGGTGGGGACGCAGCGCTGGGTAAACATTCAGTTCTGGCACCGTGACAAGAACCGGTGCAGCCGCTTTTATCATCCCTGTCTTTAACTCTTCGAGCAATTTTCTGGAGCAAATGTTAGCATTCCGACAGTCTTCCTCCTCTTATTTATTGGTTGCAGGGATGTGGAGTAGCACATCTGGAAACCTGCTAGCTGCACAGGACTACTGTTTAAATAAACTGCAACCGCCACGTCTTGATTTGGTTGGTCAGAATGGCACGTTGCCACAATAAAACCGAAGTCAAAATGTGATGTTTCTAATTAGAAGCTGTGTTCCTGAGGGTTTTTTTTTTAATTATTTTTTTTAATTATCTATTTACTGATTTAGATAAATAGTTCTGAAAGAAAATGAATCAGTGGACTCATTATTATATTTAGTTAGCTGTTCTTTGTATACATCCCTGGCCAGTATGAAAAACAACCATATGTTTTTTCTTTAGAAAATGTTGGCCCCCGACTTATGCATTCTTTCCTTCAAGAATGCAGGAGGGCAACCAAGCAGAGAGGTTATATCCTCCTCAGGAATTCTCTTTTGAGATAGGCTTTTGGTTCCCTTCAATCCAAAAATCAAATGAAATCTGACAATGTAGTTGTATTGTTTTTTTAATGCATTTTAAGATATTTCCCAGTTTGGGGTGACAAGTAAAGGATGACTGTATTTTCTATTAATGGTAAGAAAGAATCTCCGGGGTTAACATTGTGTGAGATTTATGCGACTGGGCTTGAAGACATTTATATTCATCCTGTTTTCTTAGCATACACTGTATTTGTAGTTAACGGGCAGTCTACAGCGTGAAAAGATGTTGCCTGAAAAGAATGAGTTGTATTTTAAAAAACAAATTCAGCTATTTTTAAATCTTGGTGCTGTCAAAACAAACAAGCAACTCGCAGATTTCAGTTAGAGATGTCCCGTTTTGCATGCTTTCTGCGCTATGTCTAAATATACACATCACTTCAGGCTTCGTGAGCTAAATGAAGGTGGCGTGTGCTTACCTTGGTGCTTAGCAGTTCACACGATGATTGCTGTCTTCTACAGTCGGGTTTTATGCCACAGCTGTTTCAAAATTAGTGTTGGTTTCTGTCCCAGCTCCATTTTATTTCCTTCCTCTAATGGAAGCTCTTCCTTGTATAAAGCTGTCTGCTTGAGTCTAGTTCTACAGGTTTACTATTTTACTAGTTTTATTATTTTTGCTCTTTTAATACAGGTACTAAAACTATCATTTCAGTAGTTTTGCATGATTTTTTATATTTATTTCGAAATCACACAGTGGGACAACTGAAATGGCGACAGACATCATTCAGTTCATAGTGCTTATTTTGTCTTACTGTCATCTAAAAATCAGGAGAGAAGAGGATTGGGAGTGGCTTTTTTGTAGTTGTGGGAAGCTAATAGCTTCACCCTTTCATGAAGCCTAGAAACTGTTAGCACTTTTTAATTTTTCTCTAGAAGACAAAAGCTCAAATAGCTATTTAGAAAATGGGTTTATGGTAAAGTCAGTCCAATGTCCCCCAGATAGTAATTTTCAAGGAAGAGAGCATATCTGTGTCTACACAATGTGACGTATTTACTCCCCAAAGGACATGAGGGCTTTAGCCCATCTCTTCAGAGGACCGCCCCATGAGATGCGCAATCCAGCCCCAGCATACCATTCGAGGGATTTAGTCTTCTATTTTGGAGTTAAACCTTCATTATTAGATCACTATCTTCAAAATAGTTCAGTGAGAGCTGAGCTCTGGGCTAAATCCAAGCGTCTGTGCTCTCTGGAGTCTGGTGCAGGAGAGACGTATGTCCAGGTTGGCAAAGGGCTCAGGCTGGCCAGCACAAGCTGAAATATCCATGAAAACAATGAAAATTAGTTTTTCACTTAGGTTAAAATCATGGACAGGACTTCAGCTTTGAAACCAACTCAAACTGGTGGTGGACTTTATTTGGATAAGGCAAGCGGAGTTAGAAATACGTGTTAAAGATGTTTATTCTCTATAGCTCAGATGTCCTTGTGGACTTTTCTAAAAGTCCTCAATTTAAGTGCGTGCCTCTCCATTCAAACATTTCTCGCGTGTGTAATTCCCTTTCTGCTCTCTGTTGGGATCGTGGAGAATCCAGCGAGTAACTGGTGGGCTTATTTAGGATGGGATAAACTCCTAGCTGAGGTTTGCTCTCCATTTCACTGCATTAAACAAAAGAAAAAGAAAGGAAATTATTTTAAATAATGTAAGATCTTCTAATTTATGGCTATTAATGTATATCTCAATAGGTTCTACCTCAGTATGGATGCAAATCCCATAATTGTTTTGTTTTGTGTTTTTAATAAACAAGCAAAATCCTAATGAGGTTAATGTACTTCTCTTTTAGAGTCTAGAAAAGCGTAAAATAAGATACAGGAACACAGCCAAAAGTTTTAATCTCTCTACAGACATTCTTGGAATTATAGTTGAAAATACCAAGTTTTATTAGGTAACTAAATCTTTCTACTCTTTGTATCCCTCATAAGTAAAAGAAATCCAAACTATTGGTAGAAACATCATTATTTATTAAGAATTTTTGGTTAGTCTTAAATGTTTGTGCGAATTGTTGTTGTCTCTTTCAAGGAACATAATTTTATGCCACTTAAAAAGACTGAGTGTACGCAATGGTCTTTCTTACTCTGTCTAACTTGACAGTTAGACCTAACTTGACCTCATAACAATGAGGTAAACAGGAATATCCAGTAATTCAGTGTTGTTTCTCATCATCCCAAAGTTCTTACAACAACCTTGTAAAAATAACAAAGGAAGAAAATAGAAATAAAGGGCTACAAACACCAGCTTTGCCAGGGGTGCGTGTGCCATGAACTGTCAAAGCTGCTCCTTCTTAAAGGGTTAATCTAATAAAAAGCAATTATAGTCATCTTTCATACAGGATTACAGATTTATCTGATTAAAGTTTGAAATATTTTCAGTCATAAATAATAAAAGTATTGATCTATGGTAAGCTGAGATGAACTGTACCTTGTACTGTACTGTATGGAAGACATGACATAGTTCAAAGAAGTTCTTAACACTCTTTTTCAAGTAGCTTATCTGCTTGTTAGGGATATTTTTTCTCTTTTATTTCCATCCACGTTGGGATGGAGATTTCCATCGCACAGTTGGGAAAATGTCCGTTCTTGCTTTGGTTGCAATACCATTGTTTTCTCAAGTTGTGTGATTACATCTTGTGTTAATTTCTTGAACGTCACCCCATGTTCTCAAAAGGCTTGTGGGCACTTATGGTCGTATGTAGCATATATGAATGGGGTGCAGTCACTTCTAGGGGGCCTCCTGAAATTAGTGTGAAGTTTGTTAAACGAGCTGGTTATCGTCCTTATCCTCAGTATCATCTCACGTGCATGGTCTTAAGATCTGCTTCTCTCAGGCCTACCGCTGTTGCAGTACAGCTTTATTGAATGTATATGGGACAGTCAGTTAGGCACTGTAAACAGTTTACCGGGAACATAGGGAGAGTGATGAAAAAGTGAGAGTTGAACATATGAAATATGCCAGAGAAATTCAGTTTTCATTGAATTTTACCGTGGTGCAGAAAAACATTGTGCAGTATTCATCCAAATGAATGAAAATGTGACTGTCCTCTTTAAGCTGTCTCTGCTTTTTTGCTTTGCCATTACTTCTTAACTTCTTGGTGCTGGTTTGAGGAGCAGGGGAAGTGGGTATATCTCCTTGAAATAAACTTTATTTGAACTGGAAAACAAGCTAGAATATAATGCTTAATATGTAGGATTTAGTAGATGATCAAAACTTTCAAGGAAGACAGAATTGTCAGTTTGTAAATTTTCAGGCTGTTACGCTTCCTCTCGTATCTCTTCATTCATCAATCTTGCTATGATTAGTTTGGAGGTTTTAAATGAAAATTAATTTAAAAATATTGCCCTTCGCTTACATCACTTTTATATGAAATTCTACTTCAAACGTGCTAATGAATTTGCTGAACATAATCTGTTTTGCAGAAGAATAAGATAACTAGAGTAGTCATTATGCTATGCCATTTTTCAGCCTTTGAGAAATACTAAGATTTTTCCAGTCTTGGTGATCTTAAACCGTTTTTTAAATTAAACATTAACACCTTATAAATTGAAAGCCTGCTAGCTTATTCTTCAAATACAAAGCTACAATTTCAGGAAGCCTTAATTGCAAGGCTAAAACAAGTCAAACATGCACATATGGCCTGAACACTTATCCTGCTGGTTAATCTTCACTATTTATACAGGGTGTTTTTAAAGCATAATTCAAAATCATGCATTACAGGAATTTCGCTGTGGGATACTCAGGAGTCACAAGCAGTCAAAAATTGCCGTAGTCAGCAGTCCCTGCAGGAGCCAGCTTCTCTGTTTTTTCTGTTTACAGCAATAACTTATAACAAGGAGAAGTAATTTGGTGGTTTTAAGAAAATATTTTTTTAAATGTCTCTGCCTTTCTTTTAAGTGCAGCTCTACTTTCTTTAAATCTTACTTTGGTCACCAGAGACCTTGGCGGTGCACGTGGCCATGCCCACCCTCCCAGAACCGCCAGCAGTGTGGGTACAGGGAGATCATAGAACCATGGAATGGGTTGGGTTGGAAGGGGCCTTTGAAGGTCAGCTAGTCCAACCCCCCTGACATGAGCAGGGACATCTTCAACTAGATCAGGTTGCTCAGAGCCCTGTCCAACCTGACCTTGAATGTCTTCAGGGATGGGGCCTCCACCACGTCTCTGGGCAGCCTGTGCCAGTGTCTCACCACCCTCATTGTAAAAAATTTCTTCCTCAGATCTGGTCTGAATCTTCCCTCTTTCAGTTTAAAACTGTTACCTCTTGTCCTATCACTACATTCCCAGATCAAGAGTCCCTCCCCAGCTTTCCTGTAGGCCCCCTTTAAGTACTGGAAGAGGCTCTAAGGTGTCCCTAGACCCTTCTCTTCTCCAGGGTGAACAGCCCCAACTCTCTCGGCCTGTCCTCATAGGAGAGGTGCTCCAGCCCTCGGATGATTTTTGTGGTCAATGCACCTTTACAGCCAGTCATTTGCTAGGGTTTTTTATGAGCATTATATTCAGCTGTGAAGAATTTTCCTTAAAGATTCAGTTTCTGAAACATATTTGGAAGAAGGCAACTTCTCGCTCTGAGATTCAGCACAGTTCTGGATAAGAAACTTACGATACCTGTGTCTTTCTGAGCACCGTCTCCAGTGACCTATACCTTTGACGTTAATGGATTACAAGTGTGTGTCAAGGGGTTTATGGCGCATGGAATTAATGCTTGTGCCTTTTGTGGAAGAAGAATAAAACCTGACAGCCACAAGTCGCTAACTGGGATCTGCTGATGTCAGCAACCCCATATCCAGCTTACGCTGTGGGCGATGGAGCGGGACTCCTTCAGCCTTTCCTCCATACGTTTTGAAATTTGCTAAACAAAAGCAGCAATGGGGAAAAACACTAAATTGGAGGAATATATTATCTACCATTTTTTAGATGTGTGATAAGTTTATGATAATGTGCGTGTGTACGTGTAGAAAGAGATTGTTACATGGAGGGTGTAGCAAGGTGGGGGTCACTCTCTTCTCCCAAGTAACAAGTGATAGGACAAGAGGAAACAGCCTCGAGTTGCGCCAGGGGAGGTTTAGGATGGATATTAGGAAAAATTTCTTCACCGAAAGTGTTGTCAAGCATTGGAACAGGCTGCCCAGGGAAGTGGTGGAATCACCATCCCTGGAGGTATTTAAAAGATGGGTAGATGTGGTGCTGAGGGACATGGCTTAGTGGTGGTTTTGTCAGTGTTTGGTTGATGGTTGGACTCGATGATCTGAAAGGTCCCTTCCAACCTAGATGGTTCTGTGATTCTATGGAACAGCTTAAAGTTGTGCTAAATATATACTATACTTTTGCTTTATTGCATGTGGTTTGTTCTCAGTCTGTGTCTGTGTTCCAGTTGGTCCAGCTCTGTAATGGTGCCACAGCTTTTTTGTTCTCTCTGGGTAAACAGCTGCAGGTAACTTGTTCTGATAAGCAGATCAGAGGAAGAGAAGAGGGACAGAGAAATGTGTATATACATCAGAGGACTTAAAACTGTCTCTGTACGCCTGTGTTGAGTCCCATCCTTTCAACAGCATATGAAATGTATTGCAATGTAACGTTGCCCCTGTTGTGAAACTGCAAAGCTCAGTGAGTTCCTAGGATGCAGTCAGTCAGGAATTTTGATAGGAAACCATCCAAATGTAAAAATCACATGGGTAAAACCAGATGATCCCATCTTGCAACACTATCTGGGACAAGGATTTCTTTTGCACTGTCAAAACACGTGTGAGTAAGTGTGTTTGTGCACATGCCTCAGCCTAACTGTGGCTGGGCATATCATTGCTTGAACAAGCTTGGACTCTTGTCCAGTAATGTTTTTAATTTTTTTTTTAACTTTTGATGGCTTATTTTCCCACATTTAGGTCTGTCTGCTTCCAGCTTCTTTAGGCTGGTAGATGAGGGAGGATATTAAGGTTTCTAATAGCTGATGCAGTACAGAAAAATACTTTTTTTTTTTTTTTTCTTGTCAGATGGTCCTTGCAGAAGTGCCAGTCTATCCCAACAGTTACCTTGTTTTTTCAAGTAGAAGTCCTGTTAAACCAGCTTTGGGTACAACTACTACTACTGAGGAAAAACTCTGATTTGACACACTCAGAAATTTGGAAAATCTGGGTTCCTGCATGGTCTCATTAACCGGTCACCCACTGAACTGAATGAGAGTAAGGCTAGCTTCTAAGCTTTTTATTATGTTTGTTTGTTTGTTAACTGCTTATTTCAGCTTTTGTCTCAAAATACACTAGGTTCGCTGGTTTTTTAAGACTTAGTATGGAAGCCTGTAGTGAAAAATTGAGTAAGGAAAATAAAACACAATCAGCATATCCAGCCAGGACAAATATTTGTGGTGCAATCTTGTAAAAAGAACTACTAATTTTTTTTCATTTCGCATACGCACTTTCTTTTGTGTTCCCGGTAAATGAGTTAATTTAAGGTCATCCACATTTCAAATGAAGCTTCCTGTGCCCTAGAAAGCCAAAGCGTAATGCAAGCTAGTTGCATTTTAACTTACTGTAGCTCCATATTTATTTTAAAACTCAGCAGTTGTGTGAGGCTCAGCACACTCTGTCTGCATTTAAATGCATTTAGAAAGATTGGCCGCTTTATTGTGAGAAAGGCCTTGTTTACTTGAGTGAAAAAGTTAATGCTCTGTAATAACACATACAGCGTCTAGTCCTGGGACTCATTCACTGAGTGTTTGACTGGAGAAGTGAAATCCGCTTTGTTGCAAAGCAACACATTTCAGTGAAGCAAAAATTCCATTTCTGTTAAATCGCTTTCCAATTTTCGGGATAATGATGTGTTTAATTTACCACAAAACATGGTAAACTGCCTGCAGTATGAGTTTCGATTAGTCATTTAGATTCATTTTATTTAATTTTAATCCCTTTTTTTCATTTTAGTGAAATGTATCTGTAGGGGGTTTTTTTGCTTAAGTTTATTGTTAGTTTGCTAGCACTTAATTTTGATATTTTAATGCTGGCAAAACCTTTGAGTTCCTGGTTTCTGAAGGGAATGATGGTTTTACTATCTGGTGCTAACCATGGCACAGACAGGACCCAGAAGCCATTAAAGCTTCAAACAATATGTGGATAATGTGCTGAACACATTCTCCTATTTCTAATTTTTACTGTGAGCTGTACAGTACCATGCAGCCGAGATAATTTCCAATAGCATCATCTTTTCCTGAGTTTTCTTGAAGAATGTAAATGGCTCTGCAAGTTTCCTTCAATTGTTTGCTTTTACTGCTCCAGTACGCTTTGTAATCATTCCCCGCTCGTGCTGGTGTGTCCAGCGACGGTGTGGAGAGCTGAACATACACTCAAGCAGATGGTGTGCCGTGTGTTTGGGGATTACAGGGAGCCGAGACAGCTTACCTTCTCCCTTCCCCAGGACCAGGTTGGCAGGCAACGTTCCCTTCTTCTAAGGGCGCATGAGTAGGCCAAGGCGAAAGTGAAAGGGGTCTTTAGATGCTTCCCTTGTGGATGACTCCATGTCTCATAAGCATTACTGCAAATTAGGGGAATGAACGACTTATGATGAGTTCACACAGAAACGTGTATTGTCCTCTCTTTGCTGGTTGTCCTGCATTTAAGAAGTAGAAATTGTTGGGTGAAATGATATTTCTCCCCACTGTCACCTTCCTGCATTTAGTTTCCTTTCTTCTACTTGCATTGGTGCACGTAGGCAATATTTTTCATCCTCCTTCTCCTGGATGGGGGGGAGGAAAATGTTGAGAGGGTTCGTTATAACTTCTAAGCTGACACGTTTCCGGTATCATCATATTTTTGTGGCGATCAGCTGCAAACAAGCGTTGGGGACTGTGGCGGAAGACCAGCTTGTAGGTCTCTGCCAGTCCCACCCTACTGGGAGAGAGAGTTCCTGCCCCCATCCTGCCGCCTGACCGCCCCATGGTCCCCTACGGCTGTTTCTTCATGTCACCTCCTCAAATGTCCCATGCGGAGAGGGGAACCACAGCCCAGCACTGGCCAAGCCCCGAGGTGGCCTCTTGTAACCTCCCCCTGTAACTCGTCCTCCACCGCGGGCCTCCAAGGAGCAGGCTCCCAAGGTCTGCTCCTTCTCTTCGTCCCCAGACACATGTTTACTTGCAGATGTAAGCAAAAAGCTTAAATTTTTGGAAGAACATCCGTGGGAAGCAATTTGCTTCCTGAACTCGGCAATACTATTTTGACACTATCCCAGGTTAATCTTTATTTCAACAATGACGTGTGTGGACATTTGTGGGACTGTCTGCTTAATGTATATGTACAGCTGTCACCTAGAAAATAAGCTGCTCGGTTCATAGAAACAGACCCCAGCACACAGAGATGGGAAATTAAAAATAATGATAATAATAATAATGATAATATATTAATGTCGGCATCTTTGAAATTTTAAAGATTTGATATTCACTGAACAGTCAATCCAGTCTCTCCCATTTAGTTCACATTTATGTGCTCCGGTTATTAATCATTTGATTGTTCTTTCATTCCTCCACCTTTCTAGAAAACTTTTATTCAACGTGGATATCCCAAGCCTCTGTGAGACGTGGTATTTTTGGATTTTAAAAAAAACCAACCTAGTAATATAAACTACTAGTATACGCTAGTAGTAGTAGTATAGCAGTAGAGAAATGCTGTAAATAAGAGGTTGCTGACAAAGAAACAGTTGCTGCTCCTGCTGAAAAATAGTTCAAACTATTATTGAAAAATGAAATTTTAGTGGAAGTTCACTAAGGGAACAGTGTATGTTTCTTTGTGGCTCTGGTCCTCAGGGCTGTTTGTAGGAGTACGCAGAGGCTTGTGCGGCTGTGTACAGCGATTTTATATAGGTTGCAACATGTCTGGTTTAACATGTCTGGTTTATTAAAACCGGTTTGGGGGGCATCTTGAGTGTTTGGCTAATATTGCAGAATTTACACAAAATTAACTACACTTATTTTTATGCAAAATATTAAGTGCGGTTTAAAGAAAAAAGGGATGATGCTGTAGCATAATAAGAATAACTGACTTGGGGAAGATTTGCTATCGAAGCAAAAATAAGAAATCTGGGAACTCAGCCTGACCATGGAAACTACTTCTCTCACCACAAATATGACATGTACATTTTATGAAACCTACTTATTACCAGGGGCCAAATTCTGTGGTCCATATGCAAGCACAACTTTCACTGAAAGTTCACTGAGGACGATAGAATTTGGCCCCGAGCTATTTCTTTTCCATAGAAAATTACTTCATTTGTAATTTCCTCTTCTTATATTTCTCAGTAACTGCAGAAATGTGAGCTCGTCATCTAATTTCAAGTGTACAAAAGCTTTGAGGACTCTCTGTGAAATTGCAACTTTATCGTTCAGTGTAATAGAATAAAGGAGTAAATTTGTGGACGTGATGTTTTACTTAGAGGAAAAAAAACCGTCTTTGGGTAACGACATAGACAGGAAACCAATGTAGATGCGTGAGTTTTTCCATCTAAGTGAAATGAGAAAGGTTTGGGGTTTTGAGCTGAGGAGCAGTGACTTGGGGTGTTGCAAACAGCTGAATTAATATTGGACGTCTGGGTTGTTTCTGCGAGCACAGCGCAGCCACAAGCTAGCGCTGAATGAGAGCTGGGTTACTTACGTTGCCCTAGCTAATTTTATTAGCATGGTGGTGCTCAACCTAGGCTGGTACGTTCACTTCTCTGAGGCTAATATAAATGTGTCCATACTGCGCTGTACAGTGCCTTGTAGATGCATCCAGTGGGGAAATGGAATCGGAGAATAACAGCACAGAATATCTATGGGGCTGAGGCTGGGATTTGACCCTTGGAGTGTTCGTTTGCAAATTCAGATTCCTCGGAGGTGAAAAGGGGCTTGTTGAAGTCAATCAGCTGAGTCAAAAGCTGCTGCTCTCAGTGTAGTCCTGAGCAGCTGCCCATAAGCAGCTATTACATCTGGCATCCTTTTTGACCATTTCTGTTATCATAGAATCATAGAATGGTTTGGGTTGGAAGGGACCTTAAAGACCATCTAGTTCCAACCCCCCTGCCCTGGGCAGGGACACCTCCCACTAGACCAGGCTGCTCAAAGCCCCATCCAGCCTGGCCTTGAACACCTCCAGGGATGGGGCCTCAGATGTGACCAAAGATTTAATAGCCGTGCAGGAGAAAGAAGAAACCCCTTGCAGCGTTTTGCTGTTAGCGTATGTCCACATGGTACTTTGCCAGCAGACGTGAATGTGTTCTTCCCATTCCCCTCTCTCCACCAGCCCTGTGAGCGTAGATAGAGCTCGGTCCTCCCAGCCAGGACAGAGCCAGCCCGCAGAGCTGCGCTGGAGCCAGTCCTATCACCGGGTTATCTCTAAAGGTGCTGCCACTGCTGTTCATTTTTGTGAATAAACTGAGAGCGTGAATTTTCTGCTGTTGGCTCTTTATCATAGCAAGTACGTTTAAAACAATGAGTTTCAGGTTTTAGCTGTGAGTTAGCTTTCTCTTCCAGACTGAACTGCGTTACTGATACTCTTTGAATGTGACTTACCCAAGATTAGTTTCTGAATTATGTATGAATTGTTTAATCACCTGTGAAACTTAACAACTTTCAACTTTTCATTTCATTAGCTGCGAGATGAATGTCAATTAAATGTGTTTGGAAGGCTAGAGTTGATGACACGTGCAGCAAACACCACCAAGGACTCTGTTTCATTTAATGCAGTAATAATAAACACTCCACAGACAGTATTTCAGCAATCAAGAACGCTTTTGCAGTCTTTTCTATCTATATGTGTTTGGCTAAATGAGAAAATCGGGGGGAGGGGGGAAGAAGGGTAAAAAATGAGTCAGACTTATTGCCTTAATGTAACCTTCCTGGCTGAAAGTATATTAATTGGCAAAATGGATTACCTCAGATGAGAGCAGAGAAAGGCCTCCATTGTGCGCGGCCGTGGCATGAAACCTATACTCTTTGGCTTGCACGTTCTGTCCTCGGCACCATGATCCATCCCGTCCCATCAGCTAGCTTCAGAGCCAGCCTTGCAAGATTTACAGCGCCTTTCAGTTGGGAGCTCTTTCCTTCCGTCCGTTTGTGCATTAAGCCGAGTTACTTTGAAGTGTTTCGTGGGGAAAAACCTCCTTTCCCGTGCAGAAGCTGCTCCCAGCTTCTTCCCACAGTGCAGCGTTGGGGATACTTCAGCCTGCAAGGGTTAACATGTGGGAAAATGGGTTATTATTTCTTCTTTTCTACAAGAACTCAATGCCTGGAGCACTTGCCAGGACGATGTGAGACCCAAGACCACGGTCTACCTCCTTCCCAGCCCTAAGGCTGAGGTCCAGCAGTAATCTCAGGTAACAGTGACCGGATTATCTGCTGGGATGGAAGGACCAGGGGAGTCCCACGGGGGCTGCCTGAGTTTTGTCAAATGACAGCTCCATGTAATATGCCTGCCTTGCAGCGAAGACTCAAACCAGTCTCTTGCCCAAAGCATTTCATTATCGTTCCTTTTTTCCCCAGTCCAGCAAATGGTGAATTGTTGTCTCTGAAGGGGAAAGTGACACAATCTTGAGTAAAACAGGCATGGTCATCATCTGTCTCTTGAGTAAAAGGGGCCATAGCTCGTGTGTTCTATGCTCCACTATCACTCTTTCCTTCTCCTTTTTGCTATGTAGTCAAAGAAAGGAATGATCCCATTTTTTTCAGGGACCCTCAGTGAAGAATTTGGTTAGCAGAAGATGTCTTGCTGATTCTTGGCTGAAAATAAGTGTAATAGACGGCAAAACTAACACGAACTTGTAAAACTCTTCTTTGTCCTTTTTTTTTTTTTTTTTTTTCTGGATTTGACAAAGGAAAAGCTTAAGAGAATAAATACTGAGAGATTGCACATGAATAAGCACGCTATTTCTCATTCGTTTCTGCTCAGAGTTAAGTATTAGGATAACAAGGAGGATGAAAGCCGTAGGTTAAATAAGTTCAGTCCGATTTCCTGTAAGCCAACATCTCATCTGAGTGAGCATTATTTGCTGCTATAGATGGTTGCTTCTATGGAGAAATTGAGTCTGAACAGGGCTGGAGACTGTGCAACCTTCTCACCCGCTCGGAGAAGGTCTCCCCAGGTCAGGGGCGCGACCGGCAGTGGAAAAGCCGCGCGGAAAGCCTGGGGTTTGCCACTTTTTCCACTCTATTTGTTCTGCGGATAAATAAATTGAGGGCTGGAGTTTTCACGGCTGTCAGTGTGCCACCTTTGAACATCTTCTCTTAGAGAAATAGGAAAGTCAACCACATGTTCAAATTGGTCCTAATTGTTACAGGAAGGCTTCTGAGCACTTCCAAGACCATCTTTTTTTCCGCTGAGCTTGTATTACAAAATATTTCTGGAATTAGATGGAGCAAGAAAAATAACAACTACTTTTTTTTTTGTTGTTGTTCTTTCACAATTTGTACTTTATGTTGAGCTGCCTTTGAAACAAATCTGACCTTGTCCTGTATGTTGAGTTGGCTTTCTTGCTCTGTGAACTGTGACATGCTCAAGTGCCAGCCTTTAAATAGGGGATGGCAGACCTCGGATTCGCATGGTGGGATTTGTAACCTCTAGCGTTTTGTATCCCGCTTTCCCACAGGGTCTCCTGCCCTCACTGGCACCGGAACCATTGCTGTCACGGTGGATGATGTCAATGACAATGTCCCCGCATTCGCCTTTAACGTGTATTCTGCCACGGTTCCGGAGGATGCACCTACGGGGACAGATATTTTGCTCGTAAACTCCTCAGATGCTGACGCTTCTACAAATGCTGTTATTAGGTATGTCGTTCACTGTTGCAGTGTAATAATAATAATAATGCCTCATACCTTGCCTGAAGATTATTTTTTTTTCCCCAGCATCCATCACCAACATGCCATAAAGCTGTAAGACATAAAAGGACAGCTGTGTATGTGTAACTAAATTATTTCGGCAAATCTTGGGGGGGGAGGGGGGGCGGTGTTGTTTGTAGGCTTTTAGGATTATATTAAGGACAAGTAGAGTTGCAGTGTTATTTTACTTTTTTACTCAGTGAAAAGCAAACGAGTTTAACTCGCACCTGAAATGTAATTATTAATAGGCTAGATCTGGATTTCTCAATCAGCATGGAGGTAGATGCATTGAAAAAATAAAAACCAAAGAAACCCTGAAACTCCAAATAATATCATAAATGGATTAAGCACTTAAGCTTGCAGTCTTTATATATACATTCTCTGCATAAAGAAATATGATATAAACTGTGAATGATCATCATTACTGACTGCCATCAGCTTCTGCAGCCTTTGGGAAGGTTTTTGCCTTCTATTTAGCATTGCTTTTAGAATTGAGGCTTTGTAATGAAGGATGTAGTTAATAGAAATCTTTTAAAATGTATTCCTGAAGAAGCAAGAAACTATTGTTCTTGGAGGCTGACAGACTTCTTAAATGTTAATCAAAGGAGCTTTCAGGAACGGCGTTGTGGGGAAGGAGAAGGTGTACTTTTCAAACGTCATTAACAAATTTGCTACAGAAGCTGACTTTGGGGCTTTCATTGACGTTAGTATGAAATCACTCACCCTAAAAAAAGTACAGAGTGTATTTTGCAGCTCTGGTAATTTTTAAACTTTAATTTTTAAGCTAGGCAAACCTACAAATCAGCATAACTTTTTTGCATAAAAATGTCCAATCTAGTGGATAGCATTGTGTTACTTTTGTGATAGCATACATATGTTTGGGGAAGGCTTCGGTATCTTATTTTGAACTTTAAATGGCTTTTCAAACCTCACTGTAGTTTAGATGACTGTGTATATGACTGGAAGCATTTATGCTAAATTGGCCAAGCAGGTACAATATCACCCAACATGCAAAAACACGTGTTACGGGAGAGGCCGCGACCACTTAGGGTCAGCAGAAACCATGACCTGCCTCATCGCTCATTCACATCTTTTCACATAGTAACTGATTTTCACTGAAAATCGGGGTGTTCGTTGCGTAAATTTATGGTCAGTTACTCTCTTCAGTTTAGAATGAAAATTACATGAGGCAAGGTGTAAAGTTTATCCCATTCGGAAAACCAGGAAAAAGTTAGAATGTGGCATTTTTGCTTTAAATACCAAACGGTTTGCAGCGCTCGGTTGATGCAACTTGACTGGGCTCTAGGCTGAACACTGGCCGTGCCCAGCTTCACAGACAAGAGTAATGAAGGTATAAGTGGCGGTGACAAGCTGAAGATTATCCACTGAGGGCTGATTTATTGCTAATGGAGTAGAAAGCAGACTCCTATTAGTCATTAATCGGAAGGACGCGTAGGTAATCTCATCACATTTAACTGTTGTGACTGCAAACACCTGTATCTCTCTGTGTCCAAACTTACAAAACAGAGATATAAAAGTAGCTTCTTTACTTACTTTTGTTAGTTCACTTCAGTTCATTCTTCATAGTCCATAAGAGTAT
Organism: Larus michahellis; assembly: GCF_964199755.1. Lineage (NCBI taxonomy): Eukaryota > Metazoa > Chordata > Aves > Charadriiformes > Laridae > Larus > Larus michahellis. Next base: position 21,938,889 of record NC_133900.1, on the reverse strand, counting down.
CACTGTGGTTGTCTTTATTTTTGTTATTTTTTTTTTTTGAAAAAGGAACTAAAATAAACCAGATCTATTGTATGGCAAAGCAAGTGTGTATATAATACTGTAATATTTTCTTTCCAACTAGCTACATGCCAAAAATAGAAACTTTATGTTTTGGCATCTTTGAATATTTGAAAAGCATCCAAAGTTACCATTTATTAAATTGTGAAACAATGAAGCTTTTAATTCTATTCACTCTCACTCTAAGAAACTATTTCTGGCAAGCTCCTCTTGAAAAAAGAATTCCGTACAAAGCATGAATGATTGTAAGGATTGCATCCCATAATCAGAAATTATCAGTGTGCTCTCGGATTTCTTTAGTGTGGTTGAATTGCTTTAATATCTCTGCCATTAGTCTTTGTCATTCACTCAGTACCTCATAGTAGAACAGTTGATAAAAACATATTTTTTTCCTTCATAAGTAGCTATTTAAAAATTGTTTTCAGGTTTTGTTTTACACTTTTTAGACTCGGGAATGTACTTTTGTTTTTCTTGGACAGAATTTGTCCAGATTCAGCATTTAGAGTCTTGCAAATCTTAAAATATGACTGGTATAACAAAACTGGCAAAAGCCAGAGGGACCAGAACACGTGAGGTCTTCTTGTCAGAGGTGCTGAGCACTCAGAACTCCTTTTCAGTCTCGTTAGAGCCGGTTTCAAAATCAAATCTTGTTTTTCCAAAGATCGTGTGTAAAACCCTCTGCTAAAATTTTCGTGTAAAATCAAAAAAAATGGACTGTGTCGTGCAAGAAGTAGATAATCTTCTGCAAAACTGTTACATATCCGTACACACCGACTCTCTTATTTCTGGTGATAACCTGTGAAGTCGTCAGAGGAGGCTGACGAGGTTGTCAATGGCAATGCACACTTGAGCAGTCTTGTTAAAGATAGTATAGATAAGAGGGGTCAGCACAGACTAGTCGAAAGGCTGGATTTTAAGCGCTTCAGTCAAATTCATTTTATACTAGTTGTCACCATTAAAGTTTTGGGGGTTTGGGTTTTTTTTTTGGGCTAGGTTTGGATTATTTTTTTGTAACTATGCTGAGACACACTTAGATTGTCCAATTGGTTTGCATGCAGGTGTACTCAGGTAGAATATCCTGTGGCAAATGTAATTTGTCTTTATTCTCTTTTTTTTTTTTTTGAAAAAAAGATTTTCATAGCATTCTTCCAGTGCTAAAACTTGATCTCTTCTATATATGTGGAAATACAGAAGACAAATCCCCCATCTTCTGCGACACCTCACACGGGGTTAAAACATTGCAAATCGCAGATGAAATTTGCCCGTCCTGCTGGTGTTTAGGGAGATTTAAACGGTGCTTCAGGCTCTGTGCACATTCGTTCCACCCTGGATACCCATTGCTGTGGCTGGAGAATAATTACATATGGCCATCGTATTATATCATAATTAAGCAATTAAAGTATGCTCCTGGCATTCTGTAGAGATTAATGACTGAACAGGAGAAGCTGCCACAGCTTATTACACAGGCTGGCTGTCAGTCCTCTAGGTAAAGCTTCTGGCCCGCGTTACTATTTCCGTCATAACCTGTTCTGAGTTTAAAAAGGTGAAGGTAGGAATATTGCTCTCTTTCATAAAAGCCATTTTCTTCTGAATCTGATAGAACCGTATACTTGAAAAAAGCTGCTACTGTGCCATACCAGGCTTCTCTGAAGAAGCAATGCTCATCACAGCTGTGTTGGTTTTCGGCAGGGTTATAAAATTGAATATGGGAATTGTTCATTTTAGCCATTTTTTTGTTTCTTTTGTTTTGTAGAAAACCCATTATCTGAATTCATAAAAAATGTAATATTAACTGATTACCTTTAAAAATACAGCCCAGTGCTCCCCGTATCTTTGAGATTCATTCTGTAGCGAACTCAAGCTGGGTAAACGTTCAAAGAGAAAGGACAAACTCACCGTGCTAGTAAGCCAGAGGTGGCCTGTACAACGCACTGCAGTAAGCACACAGTCACTTCTTATCAAATCACATTTTTGCTCGCACACAGGGATGTGTGCACATACATACACACCGATCAAGGGTCAAATTCTGGTCCAAATTAGTCTCTGTTAATGTAGCTCTCTGGTTACTAATTTGCTATGAATTCCTGTGAATTAACATAGAAATCTTGACTAGCACAACTTAGCTCAGTATCAGTAAACAACATGAACTGTAAATCTTCGTATTATTTTGTAAAATTGTCATCCTGTTATTTCAGAAAATAGTATTTTTTCTAATTGTATTCTGCGGATTCAGTTAAGAGGGTATGTCAGCCTTTTGGAATATTGCTTAGTGCATTAGCCCAGGGAAATCAGTACAGGGGGATGCCTCCAGCAGGCAATTTTGGGAGTATATCCGACTGGATCTCCAAATGTACAAAGGCTCAGTCTGCTCCTCGTTTACTAGGAATCTGTCTGTGTTCAGGAACTACGCTTGGAAATCCCCAGAAATGTAATTTACAGGTTTTGAAATATGTCTGAGAAAAAAAGTGAAGATACATGGACAGTCAGGAGAAAATCCATGTGTTGATACCCATCAGCATGGTGGTCTGAAGAGTATAGAAAAATCATTATTATCTTAAGGAGCAGGCTACCTTATGAAATACTAATCAAATTTTTCCTCCTTGCTTTTTTTCTTTCAAACAGCTATAGGCTTACCGGCGGCAATTCGCAATTCACGATCAACCCGTCAACAGGACAAATCATCACCAGTGCTCTCCTCGATCGAGAGGCGAGGGAGAACTACACTTTGGTGGTGGTGGCGAGCGATGGGGGCTTCCCCAAAGCTCTCTCCAGTTCCACCAGCGTGCTCGTCGTCGTCGCCGATGTGAATGACAACCCGCCCAAATTTCAGCACCATCCCTACGTCACCCATGTCCCATCACCTACCACTTCAGGTAAGCTGGCAGTGCTTGGGATGCTTCAGATTCCATCAACATCTTACCCAATGCAAAGCTGTGCCACGAGGAATGTTTCCGAAATGTTCCTCTGCAGCTGTTTTCCAGGTTTTGTTGTTTTCGTGTCGCATGGGAATGAAAAATGGCAAGGCTCAATAAATCACCTGCAATTTTTCCATCCAAATTCAATTATTTTCCTGCAGTTATGTAAAGGAGACATAGTGTAAATGAGCACCCACTCAAACAAGTGATTAAATTATTTTGCCAGGGTTAGGAAGGCAACGGCCTCTTTTTTCCTCTGAAAGTCCTGCATGTAGATGTTCTTTTTCCACTCTGAGCAATTCTTAAAGAGGATTTTGTCAACCTTTTCCAAAAAGGTCGTGTCTATATCAGGTGTTAATTATGTTACCTTTCCCTGAGCCAAGTGGTGAAGTAAAATAAGATAAAAATAAAGCCAAGCAGCAGCCTTCCTTTTGTGGAGCCTACACCCAAATTAAAGTGACTTCCCTCAATGTAGGAATTAATTCCTGCTTCAGTTTATGTTTAAACTAGCCTGATAAATAAATACATTAGAAATGGGTAAGTCCAAAATACTTATATTTTCTACTTGCAGAATTGGCATCGCAAAGGGAAAGGAAAGATAGTATGTGTATTTGCATGAGGATGGAGAGAATTTACTGAAAGATTCTGCCACACTGAGATTTTTTTTTTCCAATATGTAAAATGGGTGAATACCAGGACCTCTACTATCTCAAAACAGTAAAAGGATTTTATAACGCGATTGCTGCATTACCACAGATTCACCAAACTGCCGTCAGAGTGGTTGGCTGCGGAAGTCTGCGACGCTGTGTGTTTTCACATGCTTGGGCATACATGGATATGTGATGCATACAAGAGAGGATTCCAGGACAAATGGTTTACAAAACAATTTTTACTTTAAAAGAACGAAAAAAAAAAAAAAGGGCTTATTTCCACGTCTTGGGTTTTCTCTCTAAATTTTAAACAATTGCAAATACTTCTCCTTTTTATGGAAGAATGAATTTGTTTACATTTCTTCCCCGTTTCCAGAACAGCATTATGAAATTATTTTATTATTGCATTGGTGAATCTTTGTGTGTTCTGCCTAGAGCACAGTGCCTTTGTGTGGTTCTTTTTGAGGTGTTTCTTTAAATGTGTTTATGAGGAGTACACTTAGGTTTAACTGATGTTTTCTGGCAGTACCTTTTTGGGTGTTTTTTGTATTTAACCTCTTATAACTGGAAACACATAGAAAGCCTAAGCTGTGTTCACTCTGTTTTTAACTTAGCAAAAACCTAGGAGTGCATGCACTTTTTATTTGCAACTTCCTCAGTCCACTTTCATTTAAAAGGAAACGTTAATATTTTTTCACATTATTTTGAAAGGCTGTTGACAATGGTGTTACTAGCAGGCATGGCACCCTTTACAAAAACCAAACAACTGTATTGCAGTCCATTGTAGAGTCTGAAATAGCTTTTCAAAAAAAAACCAAAAAGAACAAACCCTCATAACTTGATCAAGACTTTTGCTTTTATTCCAATCACAGACTATCTAGTGTACATTTTGAAAGAAAAAGCTTAATTTCCATGTTATTTTTAAATGCAGTTTAATAGGGGGAACTAGTAATAATAATAATTAATAATATAATTTGCTTAACTGAAGCCAAAATCTTTCTTTTTTTCTGCGCTATTTCTCACAAGGGTTTGAATACTGTTCTTGTCTAAATAGTCCTCCGCCTGGAGTATAAATCATTGCACATGACAAATAGTGACACGAAGTGTAGTTTTAAGGGGACGCTGTCAAAGTCATTCCTGCCTGTAAATGATTTTGCCTTCAGAGGTTGGAAACAACTTGATTTTTATACAGGAGTGGGTAGTTTCTATGTTTCAGTGCCAGTAAAACATCAACAAGAGTGTTCTGCAAAGGGGTTGGACAGTGTCAAATTTGAAAGACGTGCCGTGCATTAGATCTGTAAACTCCATTGCAGAAGAGCACCCTGGGTTCTCCTTGCAGATAGGCAAATACAGAGGCTAATGCAAACGGTGCCCGTGTAGTCGAGCTCGTTGTGAAGCTTAAATTCGAAAGACCTGAAATATAATATGTTCATGTTATTGCACTGGTGTGCAATAGTTTTGCATTTCTATGTGATTTTACGCCTATCTCAGAGGACCAGCATGCTTTTACAAATGCAGTCCCGTTAATTACTGTCCCCAGAATACTCTTACAAAATCAGAAGCAAGAAGTTTTTGGGCACAAAGGAGCAGCATCTGGGGAATAGGAAGAAAAGGGGCTGCAAGGGAAGGTGGGTGTGTAGGGTAAATGTCCATGGGTGCTGCCTGTTCACTTAGGTAACCTTAATAGTCATCAAATTCCAGGGGGTTTTTTTGCATGGATAAATAAACTATGGTTAATTAAAAAGAAAATAAAAATAACATTCGTTCTTATTACATGTATGGCTTTCATAATGTGAATGTTGCAGAAATGGGATGCTAAATTTCCAAAAAGTTGCAGGTCCATTCTCCAGTGCAAATGTATGTGCAGCCACTGACACCTGTTCAAACCCATGTTTTTTGGCCACGTGCATGTCTTGCGGGCTCACAAACTCACCTACCCCTGGTTGAATTTACCATCTTGTGGAAAAAGCAGTTTATTTTCAGAGCAGTGTAAGGAGGAGCGTACTGCTCCAGGATGAATACCAGGACAGGGACCCTCTTGAGTGCTTCCACCTTTCCCACGATTGGTGCATCACAAGATGCCCTAACTTCGTTCTCTGTTTCAGGCTTGTTTGTGTTTGCTGTGACCGTCACTGATGCGGATGCTGGCTCCAACGCCGAGCTGCATTATTCCCTCGTGGGGAAAAACTCTGAGAAATTCCACATTGATCCAGCAAGGGGGGCAATCCTGGCTGCGAAACCGCTGGTAGGAGAGTCTGAAGTCACCATTTCTGTTCACGTGAGGGACGGCGGACGGTACCCCAAGACAGACTCTACAACCGTCACTGTGAGGTTTGTGAACAGAGCAGAATTTCCTCGTGTTCAGGCGGATCAGGAGACCTTCACGTTTCCTGAAAACCAAGCGGTTGGTACGCTTGTCACCACTGTCTCTGGGTCTTCAGCCAGAGGAGGCTCCTTGTCTTACTACATCGCCAGTGGTAACCTGGGCAGCACCTTCCTGGTTGACCAGGCGACAGGACAGCTTTCTGTCGGGCGGGCTTTGGATTTCGAAGCCATACAGAAATACGTGGTTTGGATCGAGGCCAGAGATATGGGCTTTCCTCCCTTTTCCTCATATAAGAAACTGGAAATAATGGTGATAGACGTCAATGATAATGCGCCGGAGTTTGAGCAAGATCCCTTCATTGCAGAAATAGTGGAGAACCTGTCCCCACGGAAGATAGTGACGGTGGCTGCTGTTGACAGGGACAGTGGTCTAAACGGACAGCTGAATTATGAAATAGTTGAGGGCAATACGGAAAATAGTTTCAGTATCAATCGAGCCACTGGTGAGATCAGAAGCATCAGGCCCTTGGACAGAGAGAAGTTGTCTCAATACACACTAACCGTAAAAGCTTCAGATAAAGGCACCCCGCTCCAGAGCACAACCGTCAAAGTTATCATTAATATTTTAGATGAAAATGACAATGCTCCGAGGTTTTCCCAGATATTCAGTGCTTCTGTGCCTGAAAACGCACCTCTGGGTTTTACGGTAACCCGAGTCACAACATCAGATGAAGACGTTGGGGTGAATGCGGTCAGCAGGTATTCCATAAGGGATACGAGTCTCCCATTTACCATAAATCCCAACACCGGGGACATCACCATCAGCAGACCACTGAACAGGGAGGACACGGACCGCTACAGAATCAGGGTCTCTGCCCATGACTCCGGGTGGACAGTGAGCACAGATGTCACCATATTTGTCACAGATGTCAATGACAATGCCCCACGATTTACGAAGCCATCCTATTACTTGGAGTGTCCTGAGCTTCCTGGGATTGGGCTGAAGGTCACCCAGGTTTCAGCCACTGATCCCGATGAAGGGTCGAACGGCCAAGTCTTCTACTTCATAAAATCCCAGTCCGAGTTCTTCCGAATTAATGCAACCACGGGGGAAATTTTCAACAAGCAGTATCTAAGGTACCAAAACTCCAGCGGTTCAAGCAATCTCAACATTAATAGGCACAGCTTCATCGTTACTTCTTCAGACCGAGGCAGTCCTCCGTTAATGAGCGAGACAACCGTCACCATTAACGTAGTAGACAGCAATGACAACGCACCGCTGTTCCTCGCTCGTAAATATTTCACTCCTGTTACTAAGAACGTGAGGGTTGGCACAAACTTAATTAAGGTTACTGCAGTGGATGACAAAGACTTTGGCTTGAATTCTGAGGTGGAGTACTTTATCTCTGATGAAAGCAAAACTAGTAAGTTCAGACTGGACAGGAATACAGGCTGGATTTCTGTGTCATCTTCACTAATGGCTGATTTGAACAAAAACTTTCTCTTTAAAGTGAAAGCAAAGGATAAAGGTAATCCTCCACTCTTGTCCGAGGTACCTGTTGAAATAGTTGTGACGGAGGAAAATTACCATACACCCGAGTTCTCTCAAAGCCGTATAAGCGTTACTATCCCAGAGAGTCACTCTGTTGGAACAGTGGTCAGGACGGTTTCAGCCCGAGACAGAGATGCCGCTATGAACGGATTAATCAGATATAATATTTCCTCTGGAAACGAGGCTGGCGTCTTTGCTATTAATACAACTACCGGTACACTGACTCTAGCGAAACCACTTGATTTTGAGTTACGCCAAAAGCATGAGCTAGTTGTTACTGCCACGGATGGAGGATGGGTATCCAGAACAGGCTACTGCAGTGTCACTGTTAATGTCATTGATGTGAATGATAATTCCCCAGCATTCAACCCTGAGGACTACTTCCCCAACGTGTTAGAAAATGCCCCCAGTGGGACAACTGTTATTCGTTTAAATGCCACTGATGCTGACTCTGGGCCTAACGCTGTCATTGCGTATGCTATTCAGTCCTCAGATAGTGACCTCTTTGTCATTGACCCCAATACAGGAACGATCACCACCCAGGGATTTTTAGATTATGAAACAAAGCAAAGTTACCATTTAACGGTAAAGGCTTTTAATGTTCCAGATGAAGAGAGGTGCAGCTTCGCTAGTGTCAACATCCAGTTAGAAGGGACAAATGAATACGTGCCCCGTTTTGTGTCCAAGCTTTATTATTTTGAAGTTTCTGAGGCAGCCTCCAAAGGTACTGTTGTAGGTGAAGTTTTTGCAAGCGATCGTGATATGGGAACTGATGGAGAAGTCCACTACCTCATCTTTGGCAACAGCAGAAAGAAAGGCTTCCAGATAGATGAGAAAAGTGGCCAGATCTACGTTTCAGGACCTCTTGACAGAGAAAAAGAGGAACGAATCTCTTTGAAAGTCCTTGCAAAAAATTTTGGGAGCATTCGTGGTGCAGATATAGATGAAGTAACTGTTAATATCACTGTACTGGATGCCAACGATCCTCCCGTTTTTACCTTAGGAACCTACAATATACAAATCAGCGAGGGTGTTCCTCCAGGCACCCATGTCACATTTGTGAGTGCCTTTGATTCAGATTCTGTCCCTAGCTGGAGTAGGTTTTCCTACTTCATTGGGTCTGGTAATGACAACAGCGCCTTTTCCATCAACCCGCAGACGGGACAGGTGACGGTCACTGCAGAGCTGGATCGAGAAACATTGCCTGTGTATAACCTGTCTGTGCTGGCCATCGATTCAGGAACACCGTCTGCTACAGGAAGTGCCTCTTTGTTGGTAACTTTGGAAGATATCAATGACAATGGCCCAACCTTGTCCACCAGCCAAGGAGAAGTCATGGAGAATAACCGTGCGGGAACTCTTGTTATGACACTTCAATCGTCAGATCCAGATCTCCCTCCGAATCAAGGTCCCTTTACCTATTATTTGCTCAGTACTGGCCCCGCAACCAGCTACTTCAGCCTTAGCACCGCTGGCGTGCTGACAACGACAAGAGAGATCGACAGGGAGCAAATCAGCGATTTCTACCTGTCGGTGATTACGAGAGACTCTGGCATTCCTCAGATGTCTTCCACAGGAACTGTGCAGATCAAGGTAATAGACCAAAACGACAACCCATCTCAACCCAGAACGGTAGAAATCTTTGTTCACTATTATGGCAACCTCTTCCCAGGTGGAATTTTGGGCAATGTAAAGCCGCAGGATCCAGATGTGCTAGACAGCTTCCAGTGCTCCCTCACCTCAGGAGTCACCAGCCTCTTCAGCATTCCTGGGGGCACCTGTGAGCTGCACTCGCAGGCAAGGTCCACAGATGGCACGTTTGACCTGGCCGTCCTCAGCAATGATGGGTTGCACGGTGCCGTCACCAGCAGCGTCCGGATTTTCTTCACGGGCTTCAGCAACGCCACCATTGACAACAGCATCCTCCTCCGCCTGAGCGCCCACAGCGTGCGGGATTTCCTGACAAATCACTATCTCCACTTCTTGCGCATTGCCAGCTCCCAGCTGACGGGGCTGGGCACCGCCATCCAGCTCTACGGGCTGTATGAGGAGAGCAACCACACCTTCCTGATGGCAGCCGTCAAACGCGGCAACAACCAGTACGTGAATCCCAGCGGCGTGGCCACCTTCTTCGAGAGCATCAAAGATGTCCTCTTCCGCCAGAGCGGGGTGCGGATCGAGGCTGTGGACCACGACTGGTGCCTGCAGAACCCCTGCCAGAATGGAGGGAGCTGCCTGCGGAGGTTGGCGGTGGGCCCAGCTCTGAAGAGCCATGAGAGCGTCCCTGTCATCATTGTGGCCAACGAGCCCCTCAGGCCCTTCATGTGCAGGTGCATGCCGGGGTACGATGGGAGTCTGTGCGAGATGGACATTGACGAATGCCTCCCATCCCCTTGCCACAACGACGGGACCTGCCACAACTTGGTGGGGGGCTTCTCATGCAGTTGCCCGGAGGGCTTCACTGGCATGGCCTGCGAGAGGGATGTCAATGAGTGCCTTTCCAACCCGTGCAAAAATGGTGCTGCCTGCCAGAACTTCCCAGGAAGCTTCAACTGCGTTTGTAAAACCGGGTATACAGGTACGTTTTTCCTTCTCTCTATCTTGTAGTCCAGAAGATACGGAAAGAGGGCGGAAATGTGCCTTTTCAGCACAAGATTGGCTGAATGTGAGCATCCCCAGGAGGTGAAGAGGTCATGCTAAATGAGGTATTCGTAGTTATGAAAACTCAGAAGACCAGGTGCCCACAGTATTATTTTATTTTAGCTCTGTCCTCGGGCAAATCTCACTTACCTGATTTGCATTAGAACAGAAGGATTTTTAAAAGAGCTATTTTAATTTATTAAATATGTAGAAGCCATTTCCAATGCTTAAGTATGATTTTTCTGTTCCTGTTTTTGTTATGCATGTTGTGGTAGCATTTCAAGTCTGCTAGGAGTGTGCCAAGCAAGAAAATCGGCCTCTGCCCCAAATTGCTTACAGTCATGCAAGACAGAAAACAGATGAAGAATATGGGAAAAAACAGAGTTCAGACAAAATGACCGAGCATGTCTGTTCTGTATTTTGTCCCTTTGTCATTTATTTTTTTCATTAACAACAGAAACGTCTGCAGCTTTCTTACCTCTTCTGCGTGTTTTTTCCTCTACTATTTATTACACATTCAGACATAACAGCATTTTATCCTTAGAAAAGCAGGTTGATGGTTGCTGTTGTCATGAGTATGGTATTTAAGGAAGGTCTGAACAATTTTAACCATTGCTTATGGCCACTATTTAGATGCATCATAAAAAAAAATCTAACCAGAAAATATTAGGTAAGGCTTTCATTACCTTTTTTCAGGAGTATTTCTGTCTCTCGGATGCCCCAGGGCAGCCCAGGTCGGCACAGCCATGCTCATTATGGTGTGAGTATTCGGGCTTGCCGCCACTGCCACCAAAACTCATTTCTAATCAGTGGAGTGATCAGGGGGTTGGTTGGTCTTTTGGTTCTTTCTTAAACTAGATTAGTACAGGAGATGTCATATACTTTATTGCAAAGGAGAAGGTTAATCATCTGCAAAATAGGGGTTTAACTACTTTATTTAAAGCCCAGCTACAGCAGTGGATACATATTCAGTGTGAAAGGTCTGTTGGCATAAAGGATGCTGATGTGATCTTTCGTGTGAATCTCACGGATGTATTACTGAGCCTCAGGCCAGGAGCCATTATTGTTGATTGACAAGCAGTTCTAATTAAGTTACTAATCTGGGATTTTATTTCATGTCGTATTAGTACATCAAATTATTTTGCCAAGAGCATGGCAAAATAATTCTAGGGCACCTATCCACTGTAACTCTTTAGGTCATTAGCACCATGGGCATATGTTTGCTGTTGCAACGAGGCAAAACACTTCATTAACTCTAGCAGCGTACTGTCGTATGTGCCTCTAGCCTATAATTTGAAACATTAAAGAAAGGTCCAGCTATTTTTTTTCTGGTATTAAAGCTCATATCTTGATGTTCAACCCTTATGCCTACATGTGACAAGCTCAAAAAAGGAAGAACACTTTAACTAAGAAAATGTGATGAGAGACTCTTACAGTTTGAAGTGTTGGATTTCTTTCACGCCGTGAATTAAATGTGGCATCTGACGTGAGCTTTCTTAAACTCCTTGTCAACACAAATAACTTTAAAATAGACTACCACTGAGGCAGACGTTTCTGTTTGGGAGTCAGATCTTTTTAAATCGGTTGGCCATTGCAGCATCAAGAATTATTGAAGTGTCTGGAGATTAAATGATCAAGACAGAAAGCAAATGGCACAGAAGTACGTACTTAAAAACTAAAATATCTTTGGAGTTGAACATCAGCAGAGCTTATTAGATAATATCAGAATCAATATTCAGTATATTTAGACATTTTATATCTGCAAAAGTGTATTTGAAATTCTGCACGTTTAATATTCAATAGGGACAGAATACAGATTGTTTGAGAATGCTTGACATAGAGACTATTATGTCATTATTATACTGCCAAAAGAAAGAGAACACAGCTGCTTGGGCGTTTAATCCTGATTCATATATGATTAAAGGTAGCCATAGTGAATGTAAAAATAAAGCTTGAAACTGTTTATGAATATAAATCTCCAGTGCCTCAAGAAAAAAAAGAGAGAGACATCCAAAATAGTGGATTATTGATTCAGTTTACTGTATACATAGCTTTGCTGCTTCTGTTGGAATGAAAATACAGTCTCATAATTGAATTTGCATGCTCGGTAAAAAAAATAATATTTACACGGTATGGCATACAAGTAGAAATTAGTATTTTCTGATACAGACTCTCTGTTCACTGTAAATTAGAGTACATGAGCTGTAGACCTTTATAATGGCCTACCTGAAAACTGAGAGTCTTACTTTTCCTTGATTTATTATGTTTTGTCAGCTGCATTTCACTTCATCATTCTGCAAAGGTAATGTCGTTCTTTTCACTGAACAGGATTATAAAGACTGATTACCGCAGAGCAACATCATTAGGGTTTAAACAGTCTGTTATAATTACATCTCTTAATGATGATCAGGTTTTGTTTTTAAAGTAATCACTTTCAGGAGGGAATATACTTTGTAATTTACAGTAGTTGTCTGCCCTTCCTTTGAACCCTTCATTTCCTGTTTTCCAGGAGTCATTACGATGAAGGAATGTATGTTTGTGAAATTGTTTCAAATACAAGATTAAAATATTAGAGCCACCACTTTAAAAGATGGACACAGAGAACCGCAAAAATTAAAACTCTCAAATCAGCTGAAATCTAACCCGAGAGCAGTCAGCTGGTATCTGTTCCTGTTACATTTTTCAATTAAAAGCAAAAAAAATCTCAGGAAGTTAGATTTTTGCATAAGCCCCTGCATGTGATATCATCAGCTTGAGGTGATGAATGATAAACGCTGAATGCTGTCTGTTATCAATTATCCAGCGTTATCCTCATTTTCATAGTCTTCAGAAAAGGGTCTTTCTGACACGAAAATGAATACCCTGAATCTTTCGATATTTCAGCTGAGAGGACATCTACAAACTCAACTAACTGCAAGGTTCACCTGAACTGGAGCGTTACTGGGGATGGCTCTGGTTTGGAGTCTCCTTGGTTCTCAAAGCATTGGCTGAGGCGTTTCCTTCCCCTCGCTGGATTTGATACTCTGAAATGCTAATCAAATGTATAGGATTAGCCTAATTCTTTATGCTGTCCAAATGAAATTATTCCCTAGCTGAGAAGTGCATAGTCATCCAAATGTGTGAAAATCATAGAATAGAATCATAGAATGTGTAGGGTTGGAAGGGACCTCTAAAGGTCATCTAGTCCAACCCCCCTGCTGAAGCCATGAGAACGCACATATCTCATAATTTTTCGAGGTACTTTCCTTACGTGGGGATAAATGTCTATCAGAACATTAGTCTTAAATTTGCGTTGTAAAACTTAAATCAGCAGACTGTTGTGGAAAATGACCAAAACAGTTTTGTGAGGGTAAAATCATTGGCATTCTCTCTCTGGAAAGTAGTACAACTGAGCACTTGGGTTCAGGTGAGGATGCTTTTATGCATAGTGGCAAACAGTTCCTTATCCTCTTCAGTCCATTAAGGTTCCTTGAATGATTTGTTTTATCTGTGCAAGAGAGGATTTCAGAATAGCTAGTGCTTGTGTAAATTCTTTGCTCAAGAAAAACAGTCCTCTCTAAAACTCCTTTTTTCTTTATTTTCTCTCCACAAAAAAAATACGTAAATATAAGCGTAATATCTCAGGCAGAAGAGCAAAAACAATGGGTTTGCAAGCTATGTTTTGTTTTTCTAAATCTAAATCTTGAGTACGTACCTTATTGTGTCTGTAACCCATGAAACCGGTAGGCCATCAGGGTGGACTTGGACAAATATACTGTTTACTAAGGTACTGGAAAGCTAGCATTGGTATGCTGCAAAGGAGATAACTGAAAGTGGTAGGAGAACCTGCTGCCATCTTGGATGGCTCTACTTGCCAGAAGAATAAGGTCTTAAAAGAAAAAATTGGAAGTTTAATAGAAGTTGCAGGACCAAGTTCAATGGAACCAGTATCACAGCAACTTACCTGGAGGAATCCCCACAGTGAAGAAAAGACAAACGGGAAAAACCCATCTGGGTAAAGCCCTGAGCAACCTGATCTAACTTTGAAGGTTGCCTTGCATTGAATTGGGGGTTGGACATCATGACCTCCAAGGTCGCTCCAGCCTAACTTTTTCCCTTATTTCTGGAGCATATGTCCGTGTTCAGAGGTCTAGAAAGATCAGCTTCTGCCAATCAAGTCTGGGCAAGAACAAAAGAGGGAAAAAATAGGAGCACAGGAGGAACATGGTTTAGAAGAAAAGAGAAGAGTAAGAAGGTGCGGTTTGAACACTGGTGGACCATCCGAAAACCAAGAGGTGACGGAAGCTGTCTGGATCTCATCAGAGTAACCAGTGCAGACTGCCAATAATAGCTTGAAATATGGAGACCTTTCCTTAGAGGACAGACGAGGAATGCACGAGAGTTTCTGTCTCAGAGGGGTCTAAGGAGGGACTGACCAAAGATCTGAAGGTAGAAGGAAATTTGGAGGAATTGATGGAGCTCAGGATTCTGCAGAAAAGAGGGAATGAGGCCTTGTAGCAGCAACTGTCTTCAGAAGAAGCTGATTTAAGGTAATTGGTAGGTAAGGTTGCCTGGAGGGAAACACACAGGAGAAGGAATTCAGGAGAGCTGGAATCTTTTAGAAGAAAGAAAAAAATATAACTTAAAATTTAAAGCGGGGAAAAAAAGGATGGATGTTTTTAAGAGTTTTAGGTGGTCATACCAGGATTTTTTTTTAATCGAAAATGAGTTATATACTAAATAAATATAAATTTCTGTTCTTTTAGTAGTTACATGACATTATATGACACAGTTTACCTACCAATTTATTTATTTATTTATCAGTTTCTAGTTTATAACTCCCCTTACCTGCTTACCAGGTTTTTCTAATCATCTTGCTTTATCAAAGTAATTTGTTTTAAATCCTTACACAGAACAACCATAGCAATAAATTAGAATAGTATTCCCAAGTTATACTTTTGTCCTGCTGATATCTTGTGGCTGAAGGACTCTTGCTTTCTAGGATAAGCATGCTTAACACGCATTTAAAGAGGAAAAGTAAGCCTCATAGATGTCTTGGATGTTGGATCGTTATTCCAAATGTAAATAGATACATTTTTCCCAGGTCTTTAGCACTTCAGTGAATGGCAAAGAATAGCCAAAATTTCTTCTTCATTTTAAATAAATATTAGTTTTAATAGCTCTGATGAATTGTTAGATCAGAGTATTTGTCTTCTCCTGTGTCAAAACAGTTGGAATAAACGCAAACACACTTTTATTAGTTTCATGAATTATTCAAACAATTGTTAAATATGAAGAAGATGTTGTTATTCGCTGGTTAAAATATGTGCAGCTAAAATAAACACCCATATTCTGTTGCTGACTCAGCAAATATGCCGGCTTTAATGTTAGCTGAGAAAAAGACGAGTATTTAGTTACAGTGAATTGCAAAAAACTGAGTAAGCCTTATTAGCTACACTTGAGTTTTGTGGAAACTAAGAAACATCATTGAGCTATTTTAAGCATCTCTGCCTCACTTTTGCTACGTGTTCTCCTCGGTAAGTCAACAATCTGTACTATGTACCATAATTTTAAAATAAAGAAAACAGCAAAATCTAACATAAAAAGTTAGCTCATCCTCCAGTCATGCCCATTAGAGAATAAAATATAAATGAATACCCCCAAAGCATAATTAGATTCAGACACTGGAAATGTTTCCTGGATTTATGGTGAATCTACACGTTACGTATTAACCACAGGAATCCTCCGGGACTCGGTTTCCATCCTGCTCACAGTCGCACATGGAGGGCTGCTGCTCACATGGAAGAGCTGCCTGCAGACTTCTTTATGTTAAACAGAAAAGTAAAAGGCGGGGGGGACATTAGGTTTTCTTAATTAGGTGACTGAAGTTGTGAAATTCTGAAAAAGCTAGCAGATTTAAATATAGCACAGTCCAGATCTGCTACAGTTTTAGGGACCAGCAATCCCTAAGGACAGCATATTGTGCATTGCCGTCACGTGAGATGTAAGAATTATAGGATATATGTGACGTGTAAGAATGGACACCCTCTGTGTGAGCTCATGGTGTACTTTTAACTTAAATGTATATTATATTATATAGTGTGAGGAACAAAAAAATTGATTATCAGTGCAATAAGAAGCATTAAGGCAGTCTGAGCCCTTGCTATCTGTATATATCCTAGCCTAGATGAAGTTCAAGGAGAGGTCTGGAAGACCGTGGCTGATTTTGCCAGTTTTTGCAGAGAAACACGAAGGACAAACATGATGATACTTGCAAATTTGTGCTGAGCAGGCAGCGAAGGCTGGCACTGCCGGCAGAAGGAAGGCAGGCTCCAAGAGTGTGGTATATAGTGGAAGTGTTGCTAAACTGATAAAAGCTAAGCAAGGAAAAACTTAGAAGAGAGGACCAATACTTTTGTACTTAATGTTTCCATACAAATAAAGTTTTAGTTTCATACAAAGAATCCCCTTGTCGGTATTCAGCATCTGTTAAAATCTTCACTTTTTCTCTTGGTTCCCTTCCTTGTTGAAATGAATTATGCGATTTCAGTTTATTCTCTGGTGAATAATATTTACCACATGTGACAACGTCTGCTTAGAAAAGGACTGTATCCAGGGTAACTTGCTTTAGCTCCAGAGGACTGTGGTCCCTCCGAGTCAGGAAGGAGGTTGTAATTGATGAGGAAAAATAAGAGAAATCATCTAATGTACAATAGCAGCCTGTGTTCAGCATGCCATGTTCATACAGGGTCCAGCAAGGGCTGTCTGTACCTCCTTCACGCTAATGAGTACATTGCATTAAATAGGAGGGGGGGAAATTTTTATTTTTTTGTTTTTTTAGTTCAGCATCTCCTTTCATTTTGTGATCTCTCTTCTACAGACATGAGTTAATAAAATAAATAACTAAATATATAAAAACCACCAATACCCGTATAAGATAATTAAAATGAGACCCTTGAAAAGTAAAGTTAATTTCTCCGCGCTGCGTATTATGCCGGTGTCAGGGCTGGGAGCAGACCAGCATTGTGTCCGTGTTTCCTCTCTCCATCCCATGGCCGCCACTTGTCCCTGGCACCCTCCTTCCTGGCCATGCATTCAGCATCGGTTCGTAAGCTTGTTACCTAATTACCAGCCTGACTTTCCTGTTGACCTGAATACTCTGACCTGGAAATTGCATTTTATTCTCTCATTGCAGGGAGAACGTGCGACTCCGCTGTCAATTACTGTGAGTGCAACCCCTGTTTCAACGGTGGGTCCTGCCAAAGCGGGGTGGAGGGGTATTTCTGCCACTGCCCCTTCGGTGAGTACGCCCTGCCTCTGCCCTGCTTCACTTAACCTTTCCCTACTCCGTTATTTTTACCTATATAAAACCGATGGGTGTGTATATGGATCCCGGTCCGTGGGCAGGTGTTGGTCACCCCCTATCCCCGTCCTCTCCATTTTTCCCTGATTGTGAGATACTTGTGCCAGCATGGCAGGAGATGGAAGCACGTGGCAGCGGTGGGGGGTCACTGTAGCTGCTGGTGCGGGTACACCGAGGGCTCTGAGCAGTCACAGAATCACAGAATGGTTTGGGTTGGAAGGGACCTTAAAGACCATCCAATTTCAACGCCCTGCCCTGGGCAGGGACACCTCCCACTAGACCAGGTTGCTCAAAGCCCCGTCCAGCCTGGCCTTGAACACCTCCAGGGATGGGGCAGCCACAGCTTCCCTGGGCAACCTGTTCCAGTCCTTGCTCTCCAGCTCTAAATTCCATCAGTATTCTTGCATCCCATGCACTCACAAAGCACAAGGGAGTCAGCATAATGTTAAACTAGGAAAAGGGACTTTGGGATGATACTGAGAGGAGAGGGCTTGGTTTTCTTTTGAGAAGTTTGCATAATTTGTCAAAATATCTGTAAAGCAAGAAATAGCGAGCACCTTCATTTTTCTGCAAGTGAGGAGCACAACATTAGATATTGGCACTTTTATATTTAGTACATTTAATGACCTGACTGAATCAAAACAGCTTTGTTAAGCCCACACCAGTACTTGTCCATTCAATTTATTATATATTAGTGAAGTTCTGACTTCCCAAACCAGAGTACAATTCCGAGAAGCAGAGAAGCATATTGTACTGCCAAAATAGTTTAATAATTATTAGAATTTAATTATCCCATATTTGGTTTGTGGAATGAACCCAATAAAGACATAAAGCAGCACAGATATTTCAAGATATCACGATAACAATTGCAGCAAGATTGATTCTGAACGCAGGTTAATCCAGAATTGTCATTGTTCATATAGAAAAGCATTAAAAGTAAATGCAACAGATTAATCAAAAACCACATAAACATCTACAGTGTTTTAAGGCTACTGAAAACCGTCATGCAAAAATAAGGTTCTCAATACACATTTGTAACTACCTCTGAATACGGTTCTCTGCTAACATGTGGATTAAGTTCTTTATTCTGTTTTATTTCCTTCGTTTTATGTTTCCTCAGAGTTTATTCATTTCCTATATAGTCTTAGTCAGTTGTAAATGTAACTAATATTCATAAATTGAGTAAGTTTTTTGTCATTGTCGCTGCAGTAAAAGAAAGTCAAGGGAAATTATGTGACACGAATCTGAAAATAAATATGTAGGATACAGCGAAATATTCAGAACGATAAAAATACTGAGAAGGCATAATGTTTTAATCACATATATGTTTATATCATAAGGACGAAAAATGAACTACTGATTGAGAAACAGTTCAGATAACAACTATAAAGAGAAAAATAAGCTGAAGTTAGAAATTTATTTCCATAGCTGGATTAACAAATGCCTGATGATAATTAACAGCCATATTTGACATCGCTGTCAAACTCGCTGTTTTTTTTGTTTTCTAAAGAAACCATAGAGCTCACTGAAATGTGCTTTGTTTTTCACTAGACGTAACTGTCATTTGTAACTCAGTTTTTAAGTTGAAATATGTGTACTTCCAACACCCACCTGTGGGTAATAAGATTCTTCTGTTCAAGCGGCATATTTTTAATCATACAGTAGAGGTTTTTTAAAGATCCTGCGTATCATAGCCGTATCTAGAGCACATCAGTACTTTGTTTCGGGGGGAAGGCAGAGTAGGGAAAAAACGTCTCCGATACCAGATTTTACTTTTCATTTTGCAGGTGTTTTTGGGAATCATTGTGAACTGAACAGTTACGGATTTGAAGAGCTGTCGTATATGGAGTTTCCCAGCATGGATCCAAACAATAATTACATCTATATCAAGTTTGCCACGATAAAAAGACATGCCTTAATGTTGTACAACTACGATAACCAGACCGGAGAGCGGGCAGAATTTCTAGCTCTGGAAATAGCAGAAGAAAGGCTGAGATTCTCCTACAATCTCGGCAGTGGCACGTACAAGCTTACCACAACTAAGAAGGTGTCCGATGGACAATTTCACACAGTTATTGCCCGGAGGGCTGGCATGGTAAGAAATGCTAAAATGAGAATTTAAGACCAGTTCAGCCAAGGCACTTTGGCTTCCACATGAACTCGGAGGAACGTAAAATTAGTAACGTTGGGTTCGCTAGCAGAACCTCCAATTTTGGAAAGAAACCCTCCCTCGTTTCTCTCTTACTCCAACTGACTCAAAGACCTATAATGCTTTGTTTAGTATGGTGATGATAAAGAATAATTAAAAAAACATGTGCAAGGCCCTGTGCTCTAAATGTGAAAAATGAGAACCAGGAATAATTAATGAAGTAAATTACTACACATGAGGCTAGCTAACTGATGCAGATTACAGGGATGATTATCAGGGAAGGCTAATTGACCACAGTAACTACAAAAACCCTCAAAATAATTTTTCTCAACATTTGGAAAATAGAATTCCTGGCGTCCCTGACCTCCTTGAGCTAGTTCAGAGGTTTTACCGATCTCATCAGACTGGGAGCCTGTTTTTCCTCTGTAGCATATATGTGAAAATTTCAAAGGTGCTACATTGAGAGGGGTTTTTGTGGGGGGAGGAGGGGAGTTGCTTTTTTTTTTTCGTCCCCCAGAAGGCATCCGAGGGGAGGAATTCTGCCAAAAACTGGACTGGGACAACTGATTGCCATATGCCTGGTACTCTGACCCCTCTCCTGCCTTCGTTTTTGCTTCCAGTAAATGTTTTCTATTCCTCTTCTCTCATTTTTTAATAATATTTCCAAAGCAGAACATAAACCAAATGCTCTTTGAGTTCAAGCCAAGCTTTTTGACTCCACAGTGTTTGAGTTAGAAATGAAACCAAATCCATTTGCCCATCCATAATCAGTAACTCTTGCCCAACAGTTCCCTTCTCAGGCAGAAATGGCCAGCATACGTGGAATCCCATATTCTTCCCATGTTTGCAATGAAAGTCATATAAGAATAATATATGGTTGGGGCTCCACGTTTTGTTTTATATATTTCAAGACAGAAGTGATGTAGGGAGTACAAGAATAAACTGTTCTACCCAGTGTGGCTCCCTCTCAGTCCCTAAATGGTGCTTTTTTTCTTCTCTCTTGGAAAGTCTTGAGCCTGAAAATTGCATTTCAGTTGCATAGTACAAGACCCGATTCCTCCATTTATTGAAGGGGGGGATGGTGTAGTCTTCAGCTGGATTTGCAAATCCAATTGACGTGTGTTTGTAGGAGTTACATATCCAAATAAGATGAAGGATAACTGTGATGTTGAGTAAAGACTTTTCTTTTAACGTGCCGTACTATCAGTTACTTAATAATTTGCATCGCAGCTTCCAAATGGTAAAGCCCAAAGGTGCACCTAAATCATGAAAGGCATCAGGTTCCCATTTTAGCAACTAAATTAGCTTGATTTTTCTATCAATCAGTAATATTCAAATGGCGAAGTGTGGGAGCACACATTAAAAATTGAAACAAATACACTTAAGAAAAAAATACAGCAGGAGAACGTTTTACTTGTAGATACGCCAAAGGGCTGGACTACAGAAGAAGAGATAACAAAAAGGACTATTTACAGAACATTTCAGTTATGAATGCTTCAGGCTGAAAGCGAGCATTTAAGACAACCTCTACCTTTGTGTGATATTTTTTTTTTTTTTTAATGTTCAAACCTTCTCAGTATTTTGTCAGCTGTTTACAAACACGGTTATGTGAAAAGAATCGCCTTTGTCTTAGATATTTCTGCTGCAGGAAAAATGTCTCCCAGGTGTCCCAAACTGTATAAAATAGCCCCCCTTCAGGATTCCAAATCTGTCATTTCCTACAGCACAGTGGGATTTTATCGGAAACTGGTAAAATCATTAAGTTGTCAGTCCTGAGCTATTGCAGAGTGACAGGATAGAAAGTCTCATAATGCTGCAAGGTAACCGTAGAGTAATGCTTAAGTAACAAGCAGGAACATTTGACTAACATTAGAAAATAAATTGTACGAACTCCGGTCCAAGTAAAATATATTCTCAAATATCAGCCCTTCAGCTGGGGTTGTAGCTTGGCTTTCACAGCGCATAGCGATGTGAGTTAGGGAGATTACGCTGATTGAGCTAAGAACAAAAAACTCATTTCATTTATTTTTTGTTGTTGATATTCCGAAGGAAAATATGTATGCGTGTGATGGCATACAGACCAGCCAGCTTATTATTCTTTCTATGAATTGTTTCATTTATACAGGGCTATAATCTGCTTTGGAACTGCAGACTGGCGTTTCTCGGGAGAAGCAGTTCACTCATTATGTATGGAAAGAAATTCAAGATAAGCTTTCATTAAAAAGAGCAAATTGAACAATTCAGGCGTACTGTAGGGCATGATTTAGGGCTAAGAGCTATGAATTTACTTGGTCAATACAATGCGTCAGCTCCCAGTATGTGTTTGGAAATAGCACGGACAATCTGTGGGGATTTCAGCGGGACGTTGTTAGTGAACATAGTTGCAGGCAGGAAAAAAAGCCATTGCGGAGTAATGACGTACTGAGAGCTGTTGCTGTTTGCGCAGCTCCTGTAATCTAAATCAAAATGCAAAGCAAGGCATTTTAAAAAGTGGCGTTTGATTTAGATTTGCCGTAAAACTGTGCCACACGTTTAGTTGAAACATGAGAAGCTGATATGTACAATTTGGCGATTATGTTTATTTTTCTGAAAATTTGTTTTAAGGGATAACTAAACTTCAGGGTTGGTTTGTATTTTTTTTTTTTTTTGCAGCGCATCTGTTATTAATAAATCACTGTGGGGAAAATTCTTTGCTAAATAAGGAGTAAAATAAAAACTCCTTTTTAAATCAGCAGGAATTATTTCATGATTTCAGTGAAAGCTTTGGTGAGACTTTCAGAGATTACAAATAGAAGTGCCAAGATTCCCTTTAGTGTAAATGACTGAGATGGGTAATGAGGCAACCCCGTTGTCTGGGGCTTGATGGCTTGGAGGTAATAATAAAGAGGAAGATGCCTGGTAAAATAAAGAGGTGATGCCTGGTACTTCTCTTGGTCTCATCAGCTTGGTCCCGCTGTAGGTAATCCACATGTTTTACCATGATCAACATGGGGCAAACATCCCTAATGACTTATCAGGCTCAGGGTTACCTTAATCAGGTCCACTTGGTTACTCTTTGAGTATTATTGAGTGTTTGGTTATTATTTTTAACTAGTAATCTCAGTGTTTGTACTCCCAGCTTTTGTAACATGCTTTTCATCAAGTTTAAGTAATACGTTTAATGTCACGGTCAAGACCCTAAAGGAATGAATGTCCTTTGTGTTTGGAGGGAGCAGCTCTCCGTTCAGATCAAGAGTAGGATACAGTATGAGCCAAAATAACTGCAGTTTCAAGGAGTAAAGCAAACAAACATGAAAGAAACCCTACCCAAATGTGAAAACTCTGTGTTTAACTAATTCTCTGTGTGAAACAGTCAATTAGCTCACTCTCTTTTAGTATCCACATCCTGGTGTTCACTATGTTGTTGCAGAATGTAGTTGATCGGTGGCTCTGAACAATCCTGCGATCACGCGTGACATGTATAAGTGGTCCATTCTATCCAAGTCATAGAATCATAGAATGATTTAGGTTGGCCAGGGACCTTAAAGATCACCTAGTTCCAACCCCCTGCCCTGGGCAGGGACACCTCCCACTAGACCAGGTTGCTCAAAGCCCCATCCAGCCTGGCCTTGAACACCTCCGGGGATGGGGCAGCCACAGGTTCTCTGGGCAACCTGTGCCAGTGTCTCACCACCCTCACAGTAAAATCCTTGATATAATAATGTTGAATCATAAATATTTAATGTGGTTGGGGACTACAGCCTTGTAATATTCAGCATGTTTGTGTGTGTGGCTTTTGCAGGCAGCATCACTGACGGTGGATTCCTGCTCTGAGGATCAGGAGCCAGGCTACTGCACTGTTAGCAATGTGGCTGTTTCTACCGACTGGTAAATAATTCTTCATTTTGTGGGCATTTTTTTTTTTGAGTAAAATGAAAATCACCCTCTAAAGCCAGAGAAATTTGGAGTAGTGATTACATGCCCGAAGCCCAGCCTCAAGCAAGGGGTAGATACCTCAGCTGCACTCCTTCAGCGGCATGCAAAGGCAAGGCTCCAAAGTGACATTTTCTCCCACCTATGCAGAAGCAAGCTAAATTTTCTACATGCTAACTCAGGCTACAATTCTGCATGGAGTTTATTCATGACAAGGAGTTCACTCAGAAGTCCTCAATTCTTGACTCCGTCTCTGTCCTCAGCCTTTGGGGCCGCATAAGAAATGTTCGGCCATGGGTAGTCCACACTGTGGTGTAAACGGGGATAAGATTTATTGCCTAACGGTATGAGATTTCACATCATAATCTAGACAATGTTAACAAATCAGAATATCAGACACAGTAATACACAAATGTATTTGTTGTAATCAACTGGCCCTTAAGTATACAGCACTACTCTTTGACACTTTGAAGTTCTACCACATTTAGTGCTACAATTCTTTAGGAAAGCCTCCTCCACTTTTGCACTTTGAATCATATCTATTTTGCCAAAACCAGGCTCAGACTCAAAATGCTATTGCTCTAGCAGCACCTATATTTCACGCCAGGGTTCAGTTTTGGGCTTTGGTTTGGAGTCTTCCATTTATTTATTTAAACTGCACCTTTCATAGCTCATAAAGGTGTAAGAAATACCTCATTACTGCTTTCTTAAAAAAAAAAAAAAAAGATTAATTACTTTGATATTGTTTTGGGTAATTTCCAGATGTCATCTTTTATGGTTTGCATTTCTTAAACATTAGCCACTACAGAAAGCAAACCTTATTTATTGTGTTTACCGTAACTAACTCAGAAGCCTTTCTGTCACATCTTTAGATCCTCTTTGTAGATAACAATAGCTTTAATCCAAATCACTTTAGCTAATTTCTTATAATAATCACAGTCATATTTCCTGTCACACATGGTTTCCCCACTAGCAAAGCTGTTATAGCTTTGTAAAATAATGAATCCATCTTCCATCTATTTAAATATCATCTACAATTTAAACGATAATTGAGTAAAAAGAACCTTATTCATTATGATTTCAAGCATACTGCTCAGTCAAGTGAATAGAAATTTTGACATGCAGTAACTTGAGCACGAATTTAGAGTTATAGCCATTATAACTGTTAGTTCAAGTGCTATTGATGTCTCTGTCTCCCCGATCTCTCTGTCTCCCCTTCTAAATGTAAAATATGAATTTTGGAAGAGGAATTTCAGCCGCAGACCGTAGCTGATGGTTACAGTTCCTGTGTCGTCATTGCTATCTTAATATCTGATGCAGATTATTTTTCTGACTCCCTTATAGGACTCTTGATGTACAACCAAATCGAGTTACTGTTGGTGGTATCAGGTCTATAGAGCCCATCCTTCAAAGGAGAGGACAGGTGGAAAGCCATGATTTTGTGGGCTGTATAATGGAGTTTGCAGTCAACGGACGTCCCCTGGAGCCCAGCCAGGCTTTGGCAGCTCAAGGAATCTTAGATCAGTACGTCTGCTATATATGGTATCGAATGGACCGCGTTTACAATAAAGGAAGCCGTTGTGGAAGTCAGATGCTACTCCATTCAGACACCCTTAGATATTTCTTGTAAAGAAATGACTGTAGAATTTTCTGTAAAGTGTGAAAGATGTAGGAAGAAAGTGAATTAGGATGAAAGGTTCACAAAAGATTACAGAGGCTTCAAAAAAGCAGCATCATTAAATTTCTATTGCCAATTATTATTAATGTTGCTTTGCAGGCTGAAATAGAGTAGCCCTGTTATTGGGTTTCTTTATCAATTCCACCTGGGTTTGACTGTACTCATACTGTATGCTAACCCTCTGCTCCCTCTTATTTCTTTTTAATCCACAATGTCTGTTCTATCACTTTGCCTCTTGAGTATCACTGAATTTCCCTCATATCCTCCAAGTGGTCTTTCAGAAATGATGGACTATCTGATTCTATTGTTTTTTTCTGTCTCAGTGTTTGAAGTCACCGTTGTAGCAATTATGTCGGTCTTTCGGCCAAATTTGCTAGCTCACCCTTCTTCTTTCAACCCTCAAGTTTGTGCTGTTTGTTGTGATATGAAGTCTCTGGGGGTCTGCAGCATAAGAAGCACATAAAAGAGTTTCTTCTTCTCTTGCGTAACAGATAATGGGAGTTTCATTCTCTGTGAATTCCTTTCTCTTTCGTAAGACTGTTAACTTGATGCTGAAAATTGGGATCTGTTTAGAAATATGAGCTGTCTATGGAGAAGAACGTCTCCATTTTTGCGTTTTGGGGGGGAAAGGATGCTTCCCAGCACATTTTCTCTGCTTATTTGTGCTTATGTTCTTCAGCATCTGCTTTCCTGATTTGTTTCAGGTGTCCCAGACTGGAAGGCGCATGCACGACCAGCCCCTGCCAACATGGTGGCACCTGTGTTGACCACTGGTCGTGGCAGCAGTGTCACTGCAGAGATGGACTGACAGGAAAGCACTGTGAAAAATGTATGGAGAAGGTTTTACTGTCTTTCTTGTTAATCATAGAATGGTTTGGGTTGGAAGGGACCTTAAAGATCATCTAGTTCCAACCCCCTGCCATGGGCAGGGACACCTCCCACTAGACCAGGCTGCTCAAAGCCCCATCCAGCCTGGCCTTGAATGTACACCTAGCTATGGTTTAACTAAATGCCATTAAGAGTTTATTTTCAGGGGCATGGGATAATGAATTTTATAAAATAATGAAAACAAGCAGCATGCTTGCCTCTTAAATAATTTTGAAGGAAAAGTCCACAGTGGACCATTGTCCTTTCATGAGCTAAAAATAGCAACAGGCTACATATATCATGTTTTCTGGTCTGTATATCACATTTCGGGTATCTTGCACTCATTAAAAACTACTGCTTCCCAATAACGTATAATCAGTAACTAAAATAAAGCTATCCCAAAGGAGGGATTTGTCTGCTATGGGGAGGTAAGAGGGTAAGGGAAAGCCTTTCCCTTCACATAAAAGTTGTGTGCACGTCCTTATGGCTTTTCCGAACTGTAGGCCTTTTTATCAAATGGTCATCAGATTATATGCAAGAAAATACGGTAAATGTAAATAGAAACAAGCCATTTACGCTCTGGGGTTATTAACTCGCATATGGATAGCTCTGTAAATCAATACGGGATTGTCTAGGAGAACAAAGTGATTTATTTCCATGTAGTTATAGTATAATGACTGGGCTTTGTTTTCTTACATGTCCCATTATTGTTTAGCTGATTTATATGCTTTTATTACACCGGTTTACAAAAGAATTTAGCCATAATTTTAACAGCATTTGGTAGTCAATGCTCTGCCGTTTTTATTCTTTTTTTTATGCCATAACAAATAGAAAGTCATTATCTCTGCCCTGAAGAGCTTAGAGTTGAATATATCATGAAGCCCTGCTTGCAGTAATGGAAACAGTAACATCCCTGGGAAGGAATTACAGTTCCGAGAGCCAAATTTTTTTCCCTACTCCCTCACTTGTTCCCTGGCGAGTTTTAATTTACTATTGACTGATAGCAGCAGTAAATTACTAGCACACTCCCACTCTCAAACACACATTCTAGTTGAAGCCAAAGGAATCGAGGGGCTGAAATTGCCGTTCGCTCCTGCTCTCCCCCCTGACCTGCTCTGAACTCAGTCTCTGCTCCGAGAGAAACTGGTGGTTATTAGGCAGGTGATCTCTGTAGCTCTAACGAGCTGTGTACTCACAACTTCCCCCGTCCTTGTCCCAGATATTACTGCCGACACTGCCTTATCGCTGGAAGGCAAAGGACGACTCGACTACCACATGAGCCCCAACAAGAAGCGAGAGTACATGATGAGACAGGGCACTCGAGGCGCCGGCCCGGGACCCCCGAACGCGGAGCGCTTGGAAGTGAAGTTCAGGACAAGAAGCGAGAACGGCGTTTTAGTTCACGTCCAGGAAAGCAGCAACTTTACTACTGTGAAGGTAAGATTACAGCTAACGCCGAGTTTGATTTGATTGGACTGCCTCACGCATGGTGATCAAAATCACATTTTTCCATTACTCTTGCTGTTTCCTTTATAAAATATTAGGTCTTTAACTGAGGCTAGGCACTGCTCCAGTATCATTCGTCTTCTCAACAATTCCCTCGCTATTTGCCAAGGTATCAGAAGATCTTGATGGTTTTGTATCTAATCAGTTTTGTCTAGACTCCAAATAGTGACTGTTTTAAAGCAGCAAGAACAGCGCTCATTGCCATATTGTTATCGTCATGAAGTTACACTCTACAGAACAAATTGTTTCGTTATTGGCCTTTTATCTTCTGATTTTTCGGGCCTCGAACCCAGACCCTCCTTAAGATAGCAAACAATTGCCAAAAAGTTTTCATTAATTCCTACTAACACGGCTCGTGCTTATCAAACTAGGAAGTGAGGGACCACTTGAACTCATGAGCTTACCCATAGACCAATGTCAATATCAAATTATTTTGAGATACGTAGCTGAATTAATACTTCAAATGGCATTTGGGTTTTTCCCCAAAGAGTTTATTGCTGCAGAAGTTACCTTTCTCAAGAGAAAGTGGTGGTTCAGTTCCTGGCTATGACTCAGTCCATTTGCTCATAACTCTAAATGAGTACAGCAGTGATGTTGGCAAGCGCCTTTATTGGGTTGGTGTAAGCTCCAAGTTTCCTTGGCTGCTGTAAGGCTTTCCAAGTTTTTTTCCCTGACTTTTAAAGAAACTCATACAGAAATTCACACTTTCTAAGCTTCAGCCCCATGGATATTCTCCACCTGCCTGGTCAGGGGTACAGAGCTTTCCTGACACACCGGCTACGTTTAAGAAGCAAGTCTGTTTTACTTCCCTGGTGTACTCTTTTACCGCATCATTTGATAGGAAGTTTCTGCCTCAGTCATATTAGCAGATAAGGTCTCATTATTTTTGAGTTCTGGAGAGAAGAAAATAAATACTACCTTTTTCTCCCTGGTAGAATTTGCTAGGTCAGCTCTATGAGCATTATTAAAAAAAAAAAAAAAAAAAGAGTTGTCTTTCCTGGCTCAAAGCACTAGTGGTGTGTTTATGCAAACACTCTTATTATTGTTAATATTGGTGAAGTTATACAAGCAAGCAGAGGGTGTCAAGTCCCAGACCCAGCTGTGCGAGGGCAAAGAGCAGAGGTTTGCCTAGTAACAGATGCAGCAGTCTGAGGAAGGAGAGGTAACATCACTGTACTGTTGATTGCCGAAAAGTTCCCAGATGATGCTGGTTACTAAAACTGTAGTTCTGCGCCACCGCTCGTATCTGGAGAAGGCATCACGATGAGCACTTCTCTCGGTGGTGGCCCAAGATGTCAGTGAAGATGCCTAACCCACACGTAGGTCTCCCTGGCATCTCAGTCCACACCTGGTGCAGAAGACGAGCTTTAGGAACTTCTGTGTACAACTCTCTTGTCAGTCTTTAAAACAGACAATTTTATAACTTGACTGTTAAGTCTTTTAATATGCTTGTTATCCGAAGTGTAAGTATTCAGAGAAAAACTGCCATGTGTTTTTTAATATTAAACTGTGCTGGGGAAAATGTACAAGTCCTGTGGCTACCTCCATGCCTCCACATTTTTCCCTCTTACAGTTAACTGGTTTTGGTGTAGCAGGAATTGGGGTAAAATTAAAGAAATGGTAATAAACCAGACCCACTGAGGCTGTGAGCAGCCGATTCACTAAATGATGGATGTAAACTCCCCACAAAGAACCCAGGAGAGGCCTTTACGATATAAAGGGATCCTTAATCCAGGAAAGATACAAAAACTAGCAGATTAAATTAAACAATGGTCAAGATCAGATGGAAGATGCCCCGCCCTGCCCCCCCCAACACACGAAAAGGAAGAGGGTAGGGGATTCCTTATTAGTAAAGTTTTTTGTCACAGCCTATTTTCCTACAAATAATAGAGGTTGCAACTAATCCAATTAGAAGTAATAGGATGAATACAGCAGTTTAAAGGTGAAATGACCTAACATATGCACATGTTCAGGGTGGTGAGGCGCTGGCCCAGGTTGCCCAGAGAAGCTGTGGCTGCCCCATCCCTGGAGGTGTTCAAGGCCAGGCTGGATGGGGCTTTGAGCAGCCTGGTCTAGTGGGAGGTGTCCCTGCCCAGGGCAGGGGGGATCCCTTCCCACCCAAACCATTCTGTGATTCTATGCATATGTTGAGTTGCAGGAATAAATCAGAACATAACTCATTTAAATGATGTCTCATCCAGTAGGCCATAAATCTGTACAGGCTAGAACTCAGATTTAAGACAAATAAGAAGCAATTTGTTCAGTAAAGGAGACTTTGAATGTTAGTAAAGTTGAATCATTCTTGTAGTTAGGAGTATGTTTGATTTAGTGGTTCATTCTTTTCATTATATTCTAGTTGTCAGTTGCTCTGCCATTTAAATAAAACCCAGAAATGGGTGTTACTCAGTACTGTCAGCATCAGCATTTGTTTCAAATTTAGAAATATGTTGTGTTTTAAGGAACCAAGATGAATATTCCTTATTTTTTCCTGGTTGAAGAAGTCATGGACTGGTCTTGTCTCTGGAAATTTTATTTTCCAAATGCCACTAGTATATTATTTATGAGTCTGTTACCATTAGTCACATGCAATTTTAAAGAAACAGAAATAGAGCTAGAGAGTCATAAATCAGTATGTAAAATATCAGTTGCTGACAGGTAAATAATTCTACAATTCTTCTCTAATGTGGAATTAAAAGTTACGATTCTGTGCTTAGTCTTCCCGTAAGCTTAGAGGGTATTGTCTGTTATGGTATATTTATTTTCTTTCACAGAAAGACCAAATACTTTCATGGAGTATAAAAGACAAAATAAGACTTACCAAACCAATTGCAGGTTACAGGCATAAACATATGTATATATTCTGCCCACTTAATCTTTTTATAAATACTTTTGATTGTGGCAAATGTTGTTTAATACATTGTAATAAGTCTGTGTGACGGCATTTCCAAATGTGGGATTTTCTTTGGGCTGTGTGATGGTTTAGATGCCACCTGTGTTTGCCGGTAATAAAAGCATCCTCTCTCTGAGGGGCAGCTTTATCAAAGACTCCCTCAAACAATACATTCTCAAATAGTTCAAATTATTGCACTTAAAAATGAAGTGCGTGCACGTATTAACCATTGTATTTCTTGATCCAAATGGAATACGTGCTAGATACATCCAGTTCAGGCTGCTGCCAAGGCATGAGCGTGGCCTTACAGCCATATTAAAGCTGATCTGTATGAACAAAGTCCTCAGCTTGCATCGCTGAAGAAGTAAATCCAGAGCATTTAAGTTTCTGGAAACGAGAGCAGCATTCTTGTAGCCGGTGTGTCACCTCGCAGTTCTTCCCACGTGAACGTGATTTTTCCTGGAACAAAGCACGCGAGGCTTAGAGTGCTTCCAACAAACCTGGGCTATGGGCGTGCGCGTCCTGCACGCTTGTCTTCCGGAGCACGGACCGACTGAGCCGCAGCGAGGAACACGTGAAGGAAAACAGTCCTCTTATTTAACATGTACGACCAAAGGGGCAGAGGATGGAAGGAAATTTGCGACAAGTCTCAAAGCCACCCTGTGTGTGAGCTGTACACAGCTCCGTACACCCCTAGGACCTCATCTGATGGACCCAATTCCTGCAATATTTGAGAAGCTGGAATGTTTGGATGTTGGGTTTTGGGTTTTTTTTTAAACTCCTATTTCTTAAGTGCAAATTTCTTAAGTTTGCACTGATCTCATTTTGGGATCATTTAATATCGGGCTAGGAAGAGATTTGAAATTCTTCATCTCATGATTCAGTAGAATAGCGAGGTGTCATTCCTAGAGGAAAAGCCAAAAAATTTTTAATGGAATTTAATAGTGCCTTTTTTTTTTCCTAACAGCTCACAAGTTTAAAAGCGGTTTGCTCAAGTAAGCACCGTTTGAAAATTCACACGCTTTGCAACTCTTCGCCAAAGTCTCTAAAATACAACTATTTCTCTGCAAAATGCAAATTAGAAGCAAAACCAGATAGGAAATGGGAATCTTGTCCAAGTCCTGCCATGCTGTATATATTCCCACTGTGTCGTAATGAAAACTGGATGCAAGTTTTTTGGGCAGGGACAACATCTGTTTACTCTGCAAAGCATTTTCCACGCTTGCATTGAAGAAGGAGGAAGAATCGTTCTTTTATTGGTTAAAATGTTTTTTTCATGTTCATGGCCTGTTGCTGGCCTCTCAAGAGGTTTTTCTCTTATGAGATTAGCTGGGAAATGAGTGGATGGCAGGTCTTGAGTTTTCTGCAGATGCCATGATGTATTTAATTGCGTCCAAATTTTTAGTAGTAAATAATTAATGCATTTTTAGTACAAAACAATTATTTGGGGAAAAATATACCCAGGCTTCCTATTAGAACCAAAGTAGCTGGACTGAATAGGCATTACGTTGGTTATGTGTGTATAGGAGTGGTTATGCATGTATCATTTTAAAATGATGCATTTTACTTTTTTCTGCTCAGATAAAAGGTGGGAAAGTGCACTATGTATCGGATGCTGGAATTGCTGGGAAAGTGGAAAGAAATATCCCAGAAGTGTACGCGGCGGATGGTCAGTGGCATTCGGTGCTCATTGAGAAGAACGGATCCGCTACTATCCTGTCGGTCGACAGGACTCACAGCCGAGACATCCTCCATGCCACACAAGACTTTGGTGGACTAAATGTTCTTACAATTTCTTTGGGAGGTATCCCATCAAGCCAACCTTTCAAGAGCACAGTTGCAGGTAATTTTTTATTATTTTTTTCTTAATCTATTGCACATAAGCAGATTTGAGCAGACAAAGGGTCTCTATTTGCTTAAAGGTTGCAGAATGCACTGTAATTCTTTGTTAGTAACTAATACACTTCCGTACTTTACCAGGAAAACTGCGAATTAAGTGAGTAAG
This sequence comes from Larus michahellis, assembly GCF_964199755.1. Lineage (NCBI taxonomy): Eukaryota > Metazoa > Chordata > Aves > Charadriiformes > Laridae > Larus > Larus michahellis. The sequence goes on along the minus strand of NC_133900.1, from coordinate 21,906,401 downwards.
GATTGCAGGCTTTGTTCCTTCAAGACACGCTGCAGCCTTGTTGTTTCCAAAAGCAGGCACTCCATCTGCAAGGCTTTTTGGATTTGCTCGTTTGTCTGTAAATCAGTTCTTATAATTTTGTTATGCTAATGGAGAAGAAAGGATCTATTCTTCACCTGGGCCAGAATCTGGAAAATCGAGGCAAATCTTTTACGTGGGCAAAAATGGTAAATGAAAACTTTGTCTCTGTAGGGGTTTGGTAAGTGCTGCAGGATTTAGCCTGTTTTTAATATGATTAAAATATTTTCTGAAACTCCAGCTTCCTCCTGCTTTATTCTGCTGTCAAACGAAGAATAGGATTTATTTCTGAGCAACCAAAACCAAGGACAATAAGGAACCACCCTCTGACTGAAATCTAGTTGTTAAGAAGTAAATCAGTCTCCCGTAAGAGTTAAAGCAACTGTCTTAGACCCTGGCAAAAGAAGCAGATAACATATATTTGATATCATTCCCCCAGTGATAAGTAAGGATGGAAGTGATTTTTAGCTACAAACTGTGAGATACTCCAGACAATGCAGCCGTAGGTTTCACAGAGTTTTTATATTGAAGAATCTTCCTGCCTTCAAGAACTGCGACCAGATAAAGGCTCTTTGAGCGGAGCAAATTCACACCTCACATTTGTGTATTGTGGATTTGTATGAAGTCGTATGAAAGCTCTGCTTACCTTTACCATTTTTACATGTATGTTTTATGAGCAGTGTATGCATGGAAAAATCTGAGGCTTTTAGGGAAGCTGGAACAAAGAAAATTGAGGACGCTAAAATCTCACCACTGCCTGATGCTGTGGCAGACAAATTAGGAATGTCTGGCTTCCATTAGGAATACACAATCCAAAATCTCTTATTCATATGATTTTATTTTATTTTAATATTGGATTACATTGTGTACGACATACCAAGGATTTACAAGGGGGAGGTATAAAACTCTGCATGAACTCAGAGAGTCGAAAATATCTGCAGGGCTGTTAAAGGCAGACAAAAACATAAGTGGGTGACAATTCCAGGGCTGGTATATCCAATAATATTTTCAAACCCGGGTAGACCTGACAAAATCCCGATCGCTGTTTATCACATCACTGCTGCAAGGGAGCACCAATATGCAGCAAGGTAATCGTCTATTTTGCTTGGGATCCCACCTGAACCCAAATCCTCAATATCCTCTTTATTTGGGAATGTAAAAACAGGAGAAAATGAAAATGGAAGTAATGCTGAGAGAAAATACATCTCTTTCAGAATGGAAATAATAGAGAAATAGCACGCTTGCAAACCTGGGAAGGCTCTTTCATGTCCCTTTGCACCACATGGCTTGCATCCCTCAGTGAAATGTATTTGATGTTGATACCCACTCGTGTTTCATTTCGGACATCAGAGGATGTTCAAATTTTAAAACAACTTACTTCGAAGATTATAAATCTGTATGTATCGCCTCATACAACTTGAGTATATTTGCTATTTCGTGACAGAGTGAATATTCATAATGTTTATCTCTGTGCTACCTGTTTTTACAGACATTTCCACAGTTATTCACAAAGTTGCCATTCATATAGTGGCTCTTCCATTCCAGCAATATATTTGCAGAAATTCATCTTTCTCTGACTTGACTAATGCACGGAAAAATTGTTCCCGTTTATTCTTTCACCCAAGTGCGATGCTTCAGAACTGAGCAGTGGCACTTTCCTTCTCCTTGATGATTATTTTTAGTGATGATAGCTGATAAATTTGATCGTGAATAATGTCCTCCTGTAAACCTGGCACCACACACGGCATCCCAAGGGCAATCCAGCAGAAATTAAGGAGAAATTAACACGTTTCTTACAGCAACCACTCGTGCACACCAAGAGCATGACTTAGAATCATAGAGTCGTCTAGGTTGGAAGGGACCTTTAAGGTCATCGAGTCCAACCATTAACTTAACACTGCCAAAACCACCACTAAACCATGTCCCTCAGCACCACATCTACCCATCTTTTCAGTACCTCCAGGGAGGTACCTACAAGACAGACAAGAAAGACAGACTTACAAACACATCCCTGCGTACCATTTTGCCGCAGCTCCAAGCAGAGGTTGGCATAAGGTTGCACTATCCTAAAACCCTCACAGAAAGGATTAAGTCTGGGGAACGCAGGGAATTATTAGGCTGGCAAAAGGCTGGATTTTCCTGCGAGCTCACACACAACCACCGCACAAAGGCTGGGGATAATCCCATCTCCCAGGGCTCTCTCAGCGCTGAAACTCAGCGTCACCATTGACAGGGTAGCACTACAACCGAACTTGGGGAAGTTTGGAAAAAGGCCACTCGAGATCCAGAGACGTAAAAGTATTGCTGTGATTTTAGGAGACGGCAAGACGGGAGACTTGGCTGAAGAATGACAGGAAACTTCAGCTCAGATCAGGGGAAACTGGAAAGGGCATAAGTAAAGGGGAGTGGAAGCTAATGTATTTTGCTAGCACAGCCAAGCCAGCTGCCCGCAGGTGTCTCTGTGTGGATGATAAGAAGTTCTAGGAATACGGGAAAATTAGGAAACAAAAACATTTAAGCATATTGAATGAAGTCATTAGGAGGAATATTTGTTCAAATTCATTTTAAAGACATTAAATGCTGTTAGAATAGAAGTTTCCCTATGGTAACCATTTGAATTCTTACCTTATTCACTGAACAATGTTGGAGCCTTTCATTTAGCTTCAGCGAAATGGGTCTACAAATTGAAAATTGAGTCCATTTAACAATATATTTTTAGAAAATACAATGTTTCTGCAAAATCCAGCCATTTGCTCATTGCTTAGTATTTTGGCAAAATAATTTTGTTTCAAGGGGAGACTACATTATAATAAAGATCTGAGAATATAACCTTCAGACTTCCTTCAATGAGTCTGTCTGTGAGATAAGCACGCTAAATCACAAAAGTATCTGTTTTGCATTGCAAGCCTCAGATCTAATCTGCGCAGTGAGCAGCAGAGTTGAGTCTCAATGTGCGAGCGACCTGGTTTTACCCAAAATGCTTTTTCTCGTTTCATTTTTCCATTATGTTGTTTGCTCGATTTGAACTTTATTCCCAGTCCCCAAGCTTGAGGGAGTTACTTCCCAATCAGACAGTAGTTCCTTCTGCTGTGCAGCCTATAGCATTCTTAAAAGCCAGATCAACATTTCAAATAACATTTAGGCTTCTGCTTACAATCGCCTATTTTTTCAGATTTAATGAAAGCAATGGGTGTACAAAATGTCTTATAGGCCTTCTAGAAAATGTGTGTTAATTTCAACATCTTAATTGCAGATTTTGGTACATTTTGTTTACTCACCTAAGAAAAATTTCATTGCTTTGAAATCTTAGTGTTGAAGTTAAAAACCATGGTCTGTTTCTGAATTCTTATTTGGCAGACTTAAAAGAACCAAGATATCTTGGTATAATTTATGTAAGTGTCATGCATGTATCTTCAGAGAAATTATTTAATTACTTTCTTATCTTTAATCTCCATTTCTATGCACAGCTTAGCTGTGAAAATCATTAGTTTTAAAAGGTGCCTTTGTAGAGGTTGTATCAGAAGCTCTAGGCATGACCAGCCTTTACTTAATCTTGTTCTGCTTAAAAGTAGATTTCAGTTCCTATGAACCCTAAAAAATTATCAAAAGGAAAGCTGGAGAGGGGTTTTTTACAAGGGCATGTAGTGATAGGACGAGGGGTAATGGCTTCAAACTGGAAGAGGGCAGATTTAGATTAGATACTAGGAAAACAATTTTCAATATGAGGGTAGTGAGACACTGGCCCAGGCTGGATGGGGCTTTGAGCAGCCTGGTCTAGTGGGAGGTGTCCCTGCCCAGGGCAGGGGGTTGGAACTAGATGGTCTTTAAGGTCCCTTCCAACCCAAACCATTCTATGATTGGGTTTTCTATTTTGTTGCTTCTCTGTTGGTGCTTCCTCTTTCATTTCAAGGGGCAAGAGGCACATCGCAGATCTTGTCATCTGCTGATCCAAAAGGTTTACTCTTTAGTGTGACAGTGATGTTCAGAGTGTCTTTGGCCTCTGTTGACAGAGCATACTAATTTTTCAGGTCCTGATGTGACTCTTGCTTTTCCTCCTAGGCTTCGATGGCTGCATTTCCTACATCAAGTACGGCGGGGAGAGCCTTCCCTTCGCTGGCAAGCACAGCCTCGCCACTCTCTCCAAAACAGACCCCTCGGTGAAGATCGGCTGCCGCGGCCCCAACGTCTGTGCCAGCAGTCCCTGCTGGGGCGAACTGATGTGCATCAACCAGTGGTATGCCTACCAGTGTGTCCCACCAGGCGCCTGTGCCTCCAGCCCCTGCCAGAATGGTGGCAGTTGTGAGCCCGGGGCACACACTGGCTTCACCTGCAGCTGCCCCGAGGCATACGCGGGACGGACGTGTGAGGCGGTGGTGGCATGTCTGGGGGTCTCCTGCGCCCCAGGCCACGAGTGTAGAGCGGGCATCAATGGTGGCCACATCTGCCTCCCGTCCCCACACCCCGCCGAGCTGTCCCTGCCCCTCTGGGCCGTGCCGGCTATCGTGGGGAGCTGCGCAACAGTCCTGGCGCTGCTGGTCCTCAGCCTCATCCTCTGCAACCAGTGCCGAGGAAAGAAGTCGAAAGCCCCGAAAGAGGAGAAGAAAACGAAGGAGAAGAAGAAAAAAGGGAGCGAGAATGTGGCGTTTGATGACCCGGACAACATCCCGCCCTATGGTGACGACATGACGGTCAGGAAGCAGCCCGAAGGGAACCCAAAACCTGATATCATCGAAAGAGAAAACCCGTATCTCATCTATGACGAAACCGACATCCCGCACGCCACGGAGACCATCCCCAGTGCCCCGCTGGCTTCTCCTGAGCCCGAGATCGAGCACTACGACATCGACAACGCCAGCAGCATCGCCCCCTCAGACGCTGACATCATCCAGCACTACAAGCAGTTTCGGAGTCACACACCCAAGTTCTCCATCCAGAGGCACAGCCCGCTGGGCTTCGCCCGGCAGTCCCCCATGCCCCTGGGAGCCAGCAGCTTGACCTACCAGCCTGCCTACGGGCAGGGCTTGAGGACATCCTCGTTAAGCCACTCGGCGTGCCCTACTCCCAACCCCCTGTCTCGGCACAGCCCCGCACCCTTCTCCAAATCATCGACGTTCTACAGGCACAGTCCGGCGAGGGAGCTGCACCTCGCCATAAGGGAAGGGAGCCCGCTGGAGATGCACAACGATGTCTGCCAGCCCGGCATTTTTAACTATGCCACTCGGCTGGGGAGGAGAAGTAAGAGTCCACAGACCATGGCAAGCCACGGTTCCCGACCAGGAAGCCGCCTGAAGCAGCCCATCGGGCAGATCCCTCTGGAGACTGCTCCTCCGGTGGGGCTGTCCATTGAAGAGGTGGAGAGACTGAACACCCCTCGCCCCAGAAACCCCAGCATCTGCAGCGCAGACCACGGCCGGTCCTCTTCTGAGGAGGACTGCAGAAGGCCTCTGTCCCGGACGAGGAACCCGGCCGATGGTATTCCTGCACCTGAGTCCTCCTCCGACAGCGACTCCCACGAGTCCTTCACCTGCTCGGAGATGGAGTACGACAGGGATAAACCCATAGCGTACACCTCCAGGATGCCCAAGTTATCCCAGGTCAACGAGTCCGATGCGGATGACGAGGACAACTACGGTGCCAGGCTGAAGCCCCGGCGGTACCCTGGCCGCCGAGGCGAGGGGGGACCGGTGGGGGCACAGGCGACCACCGCCAGCTCCGGGGATTGCTCCCTGCCCGTGAAACTGGGGCAACATGCAGGAAGCTTCAACTGGGACAACCTCTTGAACTGGGGCCCGGGCTTTGGGCATTATGTGGATGTTTTCAAAGATTTGGCATCGCTTCCTGAAAAAACAGCAGCAGCAGCAGCGAGTGAAGACAGCAAAGGTGGTACAACGAAGCCTGTTTCCAAGGACGGGGAAGCAGAACAGTATGTATAGGCTTTGTCTCCTGGTATTGCCGCAGTGCGAAACCACGGGGACCGGTCAAACCATTATATGGTTGTAGAAAAGCAAAGGTCAGCATTTGAACCCCAGGCCAGTTTGGTTGGAGGAGACTTTAAAAATAATAACCATTATGCTGCTGAAAGAGACTTAAAACATTTTTAATTTAATTATGCTTGGATGAATTTATTTCTCCTGCATGCATTGTATTTGAAAGCAAGATATTCGGCATGCAGCCTTTGAAAAGGGTTTCCTATTTACCATTGTTTGGTTTGTGATTCTTAAATTAATAATGCTTTGTTCTGAAAATGAACTAATTTTTTTTTTTTTTTGTTGAAATTGTGAAGGATGTGCATATTGTCTCCAGCTACTAACATGTTTTACGATGCAAGAGTATTGAGGATTTAATTTTCCTTAAGAAGTGCATGGAAGGAGGATGGTGAATGAAGGAATTACAGTAGTTAAGGTGTCTCAGAAAACACAGTTACCGTATCCTGCAGTTGCTCGCATGTAACTTTATGGATGAAATCAGCTTGAATAATTGCTGGCAACAGTGCTGTAAGTCTTATTCCACACAAGAGGTGCTAGAAGCAGCTCAAGCCAGTCAGCACTTTAGGAGTATCTTTTCCTTTTCGGCTTGTTTATTTGTTTGTTTGGGGTTCCCCCCCCCCCCCCTTTTTTTTTTGTTTTGTTTGGGTTTTGGTTTTTTTGACAAAGTTGTGTGAGAGCTTCTGAATCTCTACGAAATATTTGGGGATGCTTAACCTTGGTCCCTGCCCACCCCTTTCAGTGCTTCCAGTGGGAGGGAAGAGATTGGCGTTGGTCAGCCCAGCCGGGTATCCTGGATGGGGAGCAGCAGCACGATCGACAGGAGCGAGGGGAAAAAAACAAACCCTCAATTTTTCCACATCTCTTGGCCTCTCGTCTCGGCTGTGCTGCTGCTGCAGCCCCCGCTTCTCCCCAGGTTTCATTTTCCCATCTGTACCACGGAAAGGTAGGAATAACGCTTACTCGCCTACCTCACAGGGGTGTTGTGAGGACTAATCAGTTAACTCGTCTGAAGTGCTTAGACTTTATAAAGCACTATAATAAGTATTATCATAATTATTATTAAAGCACTGCCTAGCCTTTGTGACCTTGGAGTGACATTTTTTTCTGCATTATATGATTTTCTATGGTGGAAACTTTGAAGAGTTATTTATTGTATAGAAAATTACTGCACTCTAGCATTTTGGAGCGGATATGAGGGAAAACTACTTGTAGATTCATTAATGTAGCTTACTGTTTGTCCCAAATTCCCTGAAGTTTTAGGTAAAAGTAGAACCTCACAAAGTCCTTACATCTTCATGCAGATCTGATGAACCTATTGTACTGTGTAAAAACTTCAATTTTTTTTTTTTTTTTTTACCTAAGCTGTGTTTTTATATCAATATTTTCCTATGCTGAATAGTTTTCTTACTTTCAGGGAAGGTAAGAAAAATACTTTTTTTACATTTGTTACTTATGTAACATACATATTTTTCACATTTTGATAAAATTGTAACATACTGTATGCTTTCTACCTGTAAATGCCAATAATAGAATTAAAATATTTATTTAAAATCTTTAGTGTGTGTTACTGGAAACCTCTCTTCTTTTTCTCTCTCTCTCTCCAATTTCCACTCCTTGATCTTCACTTTTTTACTAGCTTTTTATTCAGAAAATGTGCTTTAAGAAGCAAGGCGACGATGCAAAATTAAGCGTTTGGAGTTCATTCACAGCGAAGGCAGCACTAGTATCACCATGGGAATTAAATTAATCTCTCTGCGGAGGGCAACACAAGCCCAGTGCGCTTCTTGAAGTCCCACTGAGTCCAGTGGGGTCGTCCCTTTCCAAGGGATGAATTTCACCCAAGGGTGAGGGAAGCGTTCAGCGTCTTTCATGAGTGCCCTTGATCCAAAACCAGCAGGCTTCACCAGGAGAAGAGATGGTATTGTGATGATGTTGAGCCTCAGATAATGCCAAAAAAAGTACCAAATCTATTTTCAGATTCCTAATAACATAGTAAAACTATTTTAGTCCGTAGGGGTTCATTAGTAGCAACTGGTTTTACATCTGTTAACCAAGACTTCCACCTCTGCTCAAAGCCGACGCTTTCCAGTACAAAGATAGTTAGGAGTGTGAGAACAAGGGCTTTCTTCAATAAAGCAGCAGTTGAACAATAAATAACTGCATTCTTGTATATTTATAAGAGGGTAAATCAAACCTAGACAACTTGCTGGAGAATGCAGAGAGTGAAAAAGTTAAGGCTGCAGGCAAGAGGTGAGTTCTGAGGTTACACTTTGAATTAGTGGTATTTTGTTTAAAGAACTTAGAAAAAGAATAACAATTTGAGGGTTTTTTTTTTTATCTGTTACTCATTTCTTTGAGAGTTTTTTGGTCAGCTTGTCTCGGAACCGGCAATGAGGAACCGACCCTTTTTGGCTAAAAATGCTGCCAACTTCATCTTGCCCCACAATATTGAAAAGATAATGGGCCAAAGTAGCCCACATTTGTATGTAAGTAGTTTCATCTGAAATAACAAGAGATCCACAAATGATTTTGGAATTTGAGAAGCTGCTGTAATTAAACATCTGTGAAAAAGCTGTATGTTTAGTTTGAATATTATCCTTTAATACAAACTGTACCACATCCAAGCAGTGATTTTAATAACTCATGAAAACTTTAACAAATGAAATCTTTTAAATGTAACACCAAACATATTGAGAAACTGCATTATGCCAGTTAAGCATTCTGAGATTATCAAAAAGTTTTGTTAAAGGAAAACAGTATGCAGTGTGGACTTATACAAAATTTATGTCATAACTTTAATGCAGTTTACAGTTTATGTTGTAGTGTGTTCCTTTAAATTTTGACACTTTCTGTCATAGACAAAAGAATGTTTTACTGATTTCCTTGTTTTCCCTGTTTCTGAAAAGCATAGAGAAGTTTTTGACACTTAAACATATGATCCATTTCTGCCCTTTTTTGTTTTTTAATTCTTTCATGATGAGGATCAGAAAAGGGCTCCAAGTGAATCATGTGAAATAATCATCCAAAGTTATTAGAGTCGTGAGGAGCGAGCTGCAGAATTCCCCTGGTTCATCATCGGAACTGCACGGTCCTGCTTCAAAATCTGGGGCGTATTATAAGTCACAAATATGTGGAAAGGAAAACAGTCTGCGCTGCTCACTGCAGTGCGGGGGAGCCTCCAAAGACATCTCATGGCGGTGATTTTGATTAGTGACCTGTCTTTTCTGCTAGGAGCTTGCAGAGAGACGCTCCGGTTTCTTTCCTGTGGGATGAGGGAGGGAACTGTGCCACTGTCCACCACCTTCCAAAGGGATACAGCTGACCTGTCATTGCCATCTCAGATGGCCATGTTTTCTCCTGATGACTAATCGGGTGAAAGCGGGCAGGGGTATGGCAGATCTGCTTCTCTTGTATACCTATGAAAAGGAAAACGTAACAGAGTTTTTAAATACTGTAAATTCTGGTAGGGTGAGAAATTATTAGTAGTGAAATGTAGATGTGTCTGATTCAAGACCTTCCAATATTTTTCATCACTTATATAATTTAAGAAACACACAAAATTAATAGAAAGACACAGTGAATTAAAAAAAAAACAAAAAACATAAAGTCTCATGTTCTGGTGAAAACATCCCCCATCAACAAGCAGACTATGAGTCTACACCGCAGGCCACAGCCTATGCCAAAGAGTGTTGGTTAGCAGTGCAGAATCCAGCTGAATTACTCCAGTTACTCCAGTCTGGAAATGAGCAGGCTTGGGGTGGGAAGGGGGTGCGGGATCTCGCTGATGTCTTCAAAAACAGAAGATGGAGCCAGACACTCCTCAGAGGTGCACAGCAATAGGACTAGAGCCGCCAGTGGTCATAAGATAAATTCCTCTTGGACGTGATGGAAATTCTTCTGGCAATGGGAGTCGTTAGGTGCTGGAAGAGATTGCCCAGCGGTGTTGTGGCATCCCTGTCCCTGGAAAGATTCAAAACTTGCTTGGACATCATACTGATGAACCTCATTTAACTTCACAGCTGGCCTTGCCTTGAGCAGGGTGTTGACCACATGACTTCCAGCGGTCTCTCCCAACCTGACTCATCCTGTGATTCCAGGTATGTCCAACACCCTCCATTTCCCCTTTGTCGTGTTATAGAAAGAAAGGGGTGAGACGTGCTGGCCTGGGGCACCACTCCTCTAGCATCGACACATTCGAAGATCTTTCCATCAGAGTCACAAACGAGGAGTGCAAAGAGCACCTTGAGCTGATATCAACAAATTAAACTAGCTTCGCTGTAGCAATTTAGTGTATTATTTCATTTATGTCTTCTTTGTAACATGGATTGCATTTAATTTTTGCCAGAGAACTCCTACAGGTGATAATCTGAAGTGCCCCTGAGATGATGTATTGTATGCTTTTACTGATCGCCTCCTGGGCTACTTTGAGAGTACGCTCACTTTTATTGTGTTGTAGGTTGTATTTCTGAAGCATAAAATTCCAATGCTAGTATTATCCTTCAGAGTAAGTATTTAATTTAAAAAATGTTGCCATGTAAAGGGCACTTTCTTAACTGAAATCTGTAAGAGACTTCTAAGTAATGTTTTCTGTTGTGGATCTTTTGAAATTTGGGAAGGAGAATGAGGAGAAAAAAGGTTGCTATTTTTTGAAGCAGGACTGAGGGAATAAGAAAGTGAAAAGATTGGTCTCTGCTTTCTCATGCTAGTGGTTTACTGTTCACCTTTTTATCCTTTTCCATGTCCATCTACGTATTCATTCAAAAATCTTTTTTCTACTCTGTGAAGTCAGTGCTTTGTTCATCCCAATGTGCTCACTTTGCTCTTCTATAAATAGCGCTTAATGAGGATGACTGACAGCATGTGTTCAGGTTGTTGGCGAGCATCACAGCCTGTCTTTTTTTAAAGTTTGGATATTTGCACTCAATTGGCCTTTCCTACATTTTTTTATGAACCTCACCTTTCATTCAGCCAAGCCTTAGAAGAGCTTTTTCCAGAAAACAAATCCAGTTGGATTCTTAGTCATTTCTACAGCCTTTCCTTTTTGCCAGTGACTTCTGTGTTTCATCATCCTTCTGTACTGAGTTGATGAGCAGCAGATAGAGTGTTTCTAACTTAAATTTTGTGTTTAGAAGTACCTTTATCTCTGGCCTTCCCAAAGTAAATTCTCAGCAGAATGACTCTTCCAATTTTATGGCCGCATGTATTTCATTTAGGAGCATGTATGAAAAATAAATAAATAATTGTGTCGTAATAGTAGCTGGCGAATTTCTCAACAACTTCTAAACGTGAGGGGAAGAGCCTACAAAAGCAGTGCCAGAAAGTTTGGCAACCTGCTAAAGCAAAACCGCGGGGCATTTCAGTTGATTACATTCTCCATTGGGATAGAAAACACTGACAAGCGTGCCTACCGCTAATGCTGAAAACTGCTTGACGTTTAGATGGCTAAAGATGAGGCGCCCTTACAAGAGGCAGCATAGAAGCCATCTTGTGCATGGCATCTGTCAGAACTGGCCACCTTGAAGACCAGGCCTCAGCCGGGATCCACTTAAGACAACACCCGAGGCCAGAAGCTCTTACAGCGGCCTTTGAGTTTTTCAAAAGCCTTAGCTGAGGGTAAGTTCAAAAGTAATACTATCTTTTGCCTCAGAGCAAAGTGAAGGGCTGGCTTCCAGGGGCCGCGCTGAAGTAATTCCACAGGAATGACCACAGTCTGTTCCTCTAATGTGCCACTCACTGGTGGGGAAGAAAAAGGCTCTCCATCTGTGGTTCCAAGCAAGTATTTTGTTTGGGGGGATGGATGCAGTTTTCAGAAGTTTCCACCAACTTGGCCCAAGCTCCTCAAGCCTTTCTTCGGCTGAGAACTCGTGAAGGGCTGTTTTTGGGAAGACCCTGCACTGTACCTTACGCCGGTAAAATGGCGGCATGCTCTGACGGTTCTTTGTGGTTGTTTTGGGTCATACTGTGGCTGCCTGCAGCTCTACATCATCCTGTATCTCACACAGTCTTCCTGCTTCTCTGCTTCAGCATGGGGCAAACCGAGGATCCAGCAGGGTGTTGCTTTCCCCCCTCCATTACACCTGGGAAACACAACTAGCAATAGACGGAGAATGACTAGAAATGGCTCCTCCTAACCACCACTGAACAGGAATAATAAAGTAAATGCATTTACTTTACTTTAAATCCTTTTCGAGGGAGCATTTCTGGGGAGTCATCAGTGTCAGCTAGATGAAAATGAAGACAAAGGCCCCACATCTGAAAATTTGTTTCAGCCAGAACAATTCAAATGATTAAAGGCCAAAATCATCACAGTCTTTCTAGGCTGCTGCCTGAGCCCCAGGAATGACGTGTGGTATTTCAGGTAACTCACACATGTGTCAATTACTGTGTTAAAATTGTCAAGAGCAGAAAGTGAGGTAGCTTGGGGTGGAAAACATAAAGCGGTAGCCACTGAAGATCAGAAATTTCAGTGTGAAAAGATGTGCCAGACTGAACAGCCAGGAGTAAAGAGGAGACAGAGGGAGCAGCAGCAGAACACAGAAGGCCGTGATGGAACAACAATTTTTTTTATATTTTTCCCATGGACCTCCACCCTCATTGGACACATTCATTGCCACAATCAGCTCGCACAAGGGAACGGTTCAGGTGTGTGTGATCAGCAACCATCGTGTAGCCTGGAAAAAAAATGTCAGCAGAACCCCGCTTTCCAAAGGAGGATGTTTTTATGCACACATGTGTAAGCTGATGCGTACACAGAGCAATGTACATATGTAGGCATTCATGACCGTGCTTTCCATATGGCAATTAATACCTTGCAAATTCCCTGGCAAGACTCCATGATTGGAAAACAGATTAGCAACCTCTCTCCCCCCAGTAATAAAAAGCTAAGCCACCGTTTCATATAATTCTGTGCCTTCTCTTAAAATACTGTGACTCTTTATGCAGCCCGTCAGGCAAGGAATAGGGAAAATAAACAGGTCCCTATCTTCCCATTTGTTGGTTTATTTCCCCTGAGTCTTTTAAAAGCTAGGGCCTGATTTAGTAATTAGCATTTGTTCTTGCATATCTTGTGCAATTAGCTAAAACAGCAAATTAGGGAATAAGAAATAAACATTAATCTAAAAAACAAACATTCATATAAAAGAATATATACCGGCTGAGAAATGGATATTGTTGAGTCATTCAAAAAGCATACTTCGGTGTAACGATCTAGAATACTTCCAAATATGCATTGTAATTTCCTTTAAAATACAACTCCCTCTTAATAATCTAAGTCTTCATTAAAACAGTTTGTTAAACCTTGGCAAAGATGCTACACGACAGCATCGTTTTATAAGAATTCCTTGTAGTTTGTAGAAAGCTAAGTGAAAACCAGAATGGTTTGTCTCTCTTAAAACAACTGCTGGTAAGCATTTTAAAAAGCAAAAGGAAGAGATTTTTATAATTTTTTAATATCATACACCATATAATTTTTTAACACCATATAGCAGAGAATACCATTTTTATAATGATGCGGAGATAAGGATATTGATACCTCCCGGCTTTGCAGGAGGATGTTACCATTGACAAGACAGGTTATTAGGAAGAAAGTCACTACACCGTGGTGCCAGAGGCAGGATGCTGGTTTTGAGAAAGAGCGGTGAGCTCCAAGACAGAAAACCCACCCTCAGCTTCGGAACACTTGGACCAGGCTCATATCAAATGTAGCCATCGCTTGCGATATTGCCAGGACGGCACTCCTAACTGCCAGTGAATTTCTGCCTAAATATTTATTTACAAGGGAGAAAATGCTTTTGCAATGGGACGTTGATTGGCATTTTGGTCTGAACCCATTGCTGTCACCAAGAAAAAGGGTAGGCAAAAGCTTGTCAGCTTTTCAGTGTTCCTGTCACCTTGTTTGTTGTCCATGTCCTCCTTCAAAAGCCTTTTGGTTTGAGCAGGTGAGCAAATAATGCTTTGGGAGGGCAGGAAAGAAGCATGTTTTCTAGTGATGGCTGCAGAAGCGATGACAATCGGTAGCAAGTATTCCTTTTCTTTTGGAAACTCAACTTGAATGTCTTCTGAAGGAAGTGAAGGAGGCTATGAGGACAGCCAAGGGTGGTTCTTGGTGTTATACGCCTCTGCGCCAGAATTGCACAACCTCAGAACACGTTCCCCTTCCCAGAGCCAAGAGCATGAGAGGACACATAACCATTCCTCCGGTTGTATACTAATTATCCAGCATGTGGGCTGCAAAGGAGTCACCTGGTGTCTGCTGGTTGGCTTCTGACCCATCCCACAAGCAGAGGAGAGCCCTGAGAGCCTGGACACTGCTCCGCTAACGGGTACTGGGTGCTCAGAGATACCATCATATGGTTTCATCTGACTGCTGTTCTGGTTCTGAATTAGGACATATATAAGCAACATAGACTGCAAACTCCATTTTGTTTGAGATTTAATCAAAGCTGAAAGCATTTAAACGTAGCGGCACATAAGAATGCAATCCCTTATGAGCCAAAAATTAACGTATCCAATCTACAGGAGTACCCCAACCTTTGAGCAATTGTATTACAAAATTGCATAAAACTCTGGCTTCCCAGAAAAGCCACAGGAAAGCCAAATAACTGGATTATTTTATTCACATCAAATATACTTCCATTAAGATTACCCACAGGATCTGCAGTGGGTACCTCCATGGCGCACAGGCTGCACCAACAGCACCACCCAATCGCTCAAAGCACAGCAAGCAGAAAAAAAGCAGCAAGCTCCTGATGGAACAAACAGGTCCCAGAGGATGACAATTTTTCCCTGCTTCTTCTGTAGGAGATCATTCCTGGTAAGTGCCAGTGGTGCTCAAAACTTGTAGCCTCAGCTTTATTAGGAAATGACTTTTCAGCTAGGGGCAAATCATGTGCTATGGGTGTCATTTGGGGCTTTTCTAATCACGTTATGTTTAGGGTTTTGATCCATTTTTTTTTCCCAAGTAGTTTGCAGCTCGAGTCACATGAAAGAGGTAAGAAATATTCTCATTACTTCAATATAACTGATTTTTGTGATTGAAGTTTTTAATTGCGGTAAGGAGTGGTTTATTATGAGGGAGATTATATCAAATTATATGCACTTTGACTTCTTTTCCCAGTGTTAGCAGAGGTGCTGCTGTTGTTTGCTGTTCCGTACTCCATTTGGTTTTCTCAATATTAGTTTTGTTCACCCGTTCTTAGCATTAAAAAACACGGCAGGTTTTCTAATAAGCTAACGCCGTGGATTGCAATGTACATGAAATCCTTCAATAGGGCAAAGGGGGCCCTTCTTTTTCATTGGTTTGAGTACACGTACTGAATAATTGCATCTGACAAGGTTCTGAAGCTTCGTCAGAGTTTCCTTTTCTTCCTGATTTTGATTCCTTCTGTTTTGACTTTAAGATGTCCCTGGATGTTTGTCACGGGAAATGAACTTGGCTGTTTGTTTTGTTTTAAGTGACATCCGATAGTCTGAAGAAAGCAGTGGAGTATGACAAGGCTGTAATTGTGTCAATTTTGCTTTTTCCATCCATGAAATAGCTAGATATGTACATATCTAACTGCTCTGCTCGTACGGTACATTATGTCCTGGATTTTTAATAGGACTTTTCTGTAGCTAGTTTAGGAGTCTAGAGAGTCTAGATCTGGGGGGTTTTTTTAACACTTGTAAATGAACTTTATGACTTTTTGTAGAGCACTGAGAGTTTTTAATCTGGCAAATGCCAGTGACAAGAGAAAAGCTGCGGTATGACCACGAAAAGAACCTTTTCCCATTTGTCTCATCAGCATTTCTCTGCCCTTTGGCAGGAGACGCCGTCAATTGCGAAAACCAAAGCTGCAGAGCCTGTAGTGCCTGAAAATCAAAGGTAATAGGGAACGCTGTGGAGTTCAGGCACAACAAGCAACAGGTTATGAAGCTAAAATCTGCCCTTAATAAATGTTTTTAATCAGATCAAATAGCGCAGATTCCTGGGTTTAACTGCCTCATGCTGCATTTTGCTGGGAAGGGTTGATAACCCTGGTGCAAAGCTGGTCCCTCTTTGCCGAAAACAAGGGCGCTTGCTGATTTATAGCAGCAGAAGAGCTGGCTCTTCGTGTTTGGTTGAGAAGAACAGCATGGGCCCCCAGACACCTGTGAGTAGACCTCTGTCCCCTCGGTGACATGCGTGCGGGGCTCTGAATTGGCCAGTCTGGCTGAAGCGCGTGAGCTGAATTGGATGCTCCTCCTATAGGTACATAGGGGATGGCTTCCCACCAAAGCGCCGAGATACCGGCTGCGCAAAGCCTTGACTCAAACGTGCAAACTTCCCATGTTAGCAGCTATCACAGCACAGTTTACCCACAGCAGGCATTTCCCTGCTAATTAAGCAGCGCTGTGATCAAGGCATGCCTGTTCACCTTCGGCGGCAGTTATTAGAGCATCGCTGCGTTAAATGTTATTTGTGCCCTTACAGCCGCTGCCGGCACACACGCACCTTGGCGCTCACAGGCTGCTGTAGTTCAGAATTAACACAGCAAGGGTCCGGCTGGACTTTTGAAGGAGTGAGAAAAGGCTTAATCTGGCAAAAGGTGGGCAGAGAAACAGCATGGCAGGGGAAACCTGCATTTAGAATCATAGAACGTGTTGGGTTGGAAGGGACCTTTAAAGGTCACCTAGTCCAACCCCCCTGCAGTAAGCAGGGACATCTTCAACTAGATCAGGTTGCTCAAAGCCTCACCAAGCCTGGCCTTGAATGTCTCCAGGGATGGGGCCTCCACCACGTCTCTGGGCAACCTGTGCCAGTGTCTCACCACCCTCATTGTAAAGAACTTCTTCCTAATGTCTAATCTAAACCTGCCCTGCTCTAGTTTAAAACCATTGCCCCTCGTCCTATCGCTAATGGAATTGTTTCAGACCCATGCACCGACATACGCGGTCGTTGCCTGGTTTGGACAAGATGCTCCAGCTCCCTAAAAAGGCAGCTGAGTTACAATCATTAGCGGTCCCTAAATGCTATCATTTTTCACTGAGTGGCAAGGGGGTTATATGGATGAAGAACTTGTTTTGGCTGCCCACTGCTGCGTGTCCTCTGACTACCATGGCATGACAGTATCCCTGAGGGAATAAAAAAACCAGGTTGGAAGTAAATAAGGCTGCCACATGTGAACCTCTTTTGCTACCTACAAAAGATTTTGCCTCTCTAATAATAATTATTTATTAGACTACTTCTGCATCTTTGACTTAAAAATATAATATGCAAGACATCAGAGGATGCGACAGACAGTGTCTTAAGCAAACAGAGCCTCATCTCTGAGTCCGATGTGATATTTGCTGTCTGATAACACTTCCATAGCTCCCCTGAATTGCCTCCTTAGCTGTGTTAAGTATAAGGAAGAGATTAATCCTCCGCTCCCAGCCCCGCTCTGTATTTTATACACCTACAGCTGCAGGACATCTGTGGAGACAGAAGATTCTACATAAATAAGATGTTAATGTAAAAAATGTTATTTACACTACCTAAAATGAGAACTGTTAGGGAAACATCCAAGAGCCTGTGTATCTTTCCTGTGACGGCTGGACGGAGGTTCCTAAACAAAAAGCAGCAGGCAACCTAATGTTTTCAAGGGGTCCTTTACATTCTTGTAAACTCGAAGATGTCTGTGGAAAAAAACCCATGTTTTAAGGTTCCTTTTCCACAGCCCTTTATGGTCTTCATTGCTCTGCTGTACTTTCCCTTCTTCTTGTTCTAGTCAGTTTTTTCTCTGGCTTATTGAGGCTTAAAAAATGACTGGGAGGCTCATACTACTTCCAGATGACCTTCCTTACTGGACAAAACCCACACGGAGGAGGGAAATCCTTGTCCGCCTTTGAAAGGCACCAGGGTTCAGCTTCCAGTGTGAGCCTTTTCTTTTGCTCTTGTTTCTTCTAGAGCAAATTTGATGGCAGAATAGTCAACCATCACACAGGTCTGGGTGTTGTTTAACCTTTTTAGTTGCTCCCGGGTAGAGTGTCATGATGCTCTTCAGCACATGACCGGCACTGTGCCGTACATCCAGGGATTCGGGCCACACAACAACCCCCTTTTCAGAAGATGCAGGTTACCCAAACAACTATTTTAACAAGGTTACTCAGATCCCGCTGCCAGCGAAAGGATCTCAGCCAATTTCCCAGCTATGGGATCATTAAAGGCAACAGCTCTTGATTTTTCCCAGCCAGCACTGAGTTGCGAGGGTGCGAAAGGCGAGCAGCTCTCCATCACCATGGCTGCAGCTGCACCAAAGAGGCTATGCCGCTCTTCTGCTGTGGAAAACCGTACCAAAGTGACCTCGGTCCTTTTTTCTTGATTGTACTGATCTCACATCTAGGCACGGGTGACACGCAGGGAGTTGCCTATTGATGATAATCGCTTTTGCTCTTGGAGAAAGCCATCTCGAAGTTTGCCAGACTTCAGCGCTCATATGGCGAGCGCAGTCAGCAGGGAGAAACATGCCATGTCAGCAGCGCAATGCGGACAAATAAAAACCATCAAATTATTTGTGGTTGGATGTTTGTTTCATGATTTTTTTTTGACACTCAGCCGCCCTTCTCTTCATCGTGGGTTTTTTTTTTTTTCTTTCCTGCTAAACTGCTTTGACACATTTTCCACTCTATACATCACCAAAGATTGCTGCCTTGGGAGCGGCTGTGGTAGGACGCATTCCTTCCTCTTTATTCCTGATTTTCTGACATTTATAGTGAGGGAACGGTCCTTCGCAGTGTGACCGGGTGCTCCTGGGGCTCAGGGATCCCCTCGCTGCTCCCTGGCATCTCTTCTGCCAGGGATGTAAAATAGCACTCTGTATCTACTTGCTCACCACAGAATTAAAGCAAAACAAAACGCTAAGCGCAAGCAAAGCTGTGAGGTCTCCTGCTGCTGGAGTGAGTCGTGAGGGTCTGGTGAGACCGTGCTATGTAGCGAGGATGCTGCGTTGCTTGTATAAAGTCTGATAATTTCTAGATTATGTTGATCCCAAATGTTTTAGTTCTTTAAACTCCCATGAGGTATTCAGGTGGTTTAGGTTATTTTTGACAGTTTGAGTCCAACCACCAGTTATCTAGAGCCTCTGTGATGTTTTTTAGCCAATGCAGGACTTTTTATGTTCGCAGCCCACCTGGAGCCGATTTACACGACAACATCTCTGTTTCCCAGCCGGCTTCCCAGAAGCTTATCACGATTTCCTGAATGACCCTGGGGGTTCAGTGCAGTGCAGCAGGGCTCCTCGTGACCGTCAGTGGCCAGACCAGGACTGCTCAGAGCCATATCCACAGCAGGGACTTTGCTGCTGGTCACCCGAGCAACCAGAGTGGAACAAGAAGAGAAATAAGAGAGAGGTGAGGCTGCTGCATGGTAAGGCAGTAAAACTACCTGATGGTCACAGAACTGGACACACACAGAGACTCCATGGGCATCTTGCTCGGTACAAGATCCCGACATGATGTTCTTGCTGTGAATGTTTCCTGCTGTTGGTTTGGCTCCTGGGTTAAGAGCTGCTGCGGGCTACTCCCCTCCTGCCTTGGCAATGGGCGAGGGCGTTGCTTTTACAGGCTCATTCTGTCCTACAATAAAGAGTGAGCCTTCCAGGTAAATGGCAGAAAGCTTCTCAGCTCTAAAAGCAGTTTCTCGGTAGCTTTGGATCTGATAGCAGACGACCCCATACTTTGGACAGGTTTGTCTTTAAAATGCCATAAAGAGCAAATTAATTTCTCAGCGGTGTTTTAGAGTCATTAAGTATTTTAGGATTCGTTATTTACTCACTGTGCGCAGTTATGAGATATCGACTGTCCTGAAATCTCAGCACGCAGCATTAAGTTGTGTCCCTTGGGAAGGACTTCCACCATCGGCCTCCTTTGCTTGCCGTGAGTGACTGCTTGTCTTCAGGCGCTGTGAGGAACATGTGTTTATGGTAGCTGCTGATTCCACCAGGCCCGTGCTGAAAGATGCACCATGTTTAGCAAATGTCTCTTTTGGACTCTCAGGCTTGCAGAATGGGCTAATGCATTTCTTTGCGTACTGCTTTTCATTCGGTGCTATTTTTTCAGCAGCTCTTGTAAAAACGAGCTCTATCAAATGCCGCGCTACAGGTTTGCATGCATTAGAAAACATGCATGTGCAAAATTGGACGGAGGAAAATTTTCATTTTGTTTAAAAAGACCCCAAAACAACAGATGACATTGCTTTTTAACTTAATGAAATTCCGGTTATTCCACAAACCGGTCTCTTCAGTCCCAGCTGTAGCCAGGTCTGCCTCTCTGGGATGTGGTGCAGTGCCTGGGGGTCGGGCAGCACGCAGCTCTTCGCAGTGTCCTGCAGCTCTAACCCACACCACACACCCGGGCTCCTGGCCACAGAAATCAAAGGTGCGTGCACAGGACAGTGTTTTACACCTGAATGTAGGAGCTGAGAGACCCTCCTGAGAATAGGAGCACCCACAAAGATTCATAGGGTGAAATGGAAGCACACAAGAATTGATACTGGGTTAAGTACGCAGCTCAAAACATCGAAAGTTTCCTTTCTCCAAGTTCTGCACAAAAATACTGTAGAAGCCTTCATTAATATATCTAATGAGTTAGCTTTTCCCTGGGACAGCGTGATTTGGGGTCAAGAACAAAGAGAAAAATATACATAAGCTATGTTTTATACCATGATGCTCTGGTCACCCGCTAACCAAAAATGCTGAAATAGCTAAGTAAATGAATTCGTCTGATGCAGAACCGCATGAAAGAGTGTCTTAAGGAGCTCCCCACTGCAGACTCACCACTCTCTGTTTTTTTCCCCGAGGACACCAGCTGTGGTTTATCCTCTCCTCCCCTCCTCTCCCCACTTAAAAAGTGCGACATCCTCGCTGAAATCTCCAACCCCAAAGCAAAGAGAATCATCAGTGACACTTAAAAACTACCAAATCTTCCTTGTCCGACCCTCATCTCACTAGTTTATCAGGAGGTTCTACCACCCTTTGCCAGAGCAAGTCTCACCTAAAAGAACTCAGGCTCCAGGGCCCTGTTGAGGTTCCTATTCCTCCTCGAACAAAGGATAATCCTCCAAACCCTGTGCTGCAAATCCCAGATACAAGTGGTGATGTGTGGGCAGCATTTAGGCCCATTTACCAGTTCCACACTCTGCAAAGAGCTGGGGTAATTGATCTACATTTTGTTGTTCAGTCTTTCCTGGCTTTGGCTGACTTTTTCCACTTGTTTATGCTGCGCTTCTTTTAGCAGTCTATGCGATCTGTATACGGCTGATCAATTATAGCTAAAAGCTCTAAATCTAGGGAAAACTCCAGAGAAAATGTTGCACTTCGAAAAGTGCTGATGGAGGCACATGCAGACAGAAAATTAACCCTCTCTTGTCCGGAGAAGAGCCTCACGGTGCTCAGCGTTGCTTGAGTGGGCAATGAGAAAAAGTTGTGTTGTGAAGAGACTGTGTTTCTTTCTGTGACCATTCCTTACTGCCCCACCTTGCTAATTAAAGGCAGGTTTATTTGGCTTCCTGATGCTAACAGCAGCTAGAGCGCTATGGTGGTGTGTGAATTTCATGAGAGCTTTGTCACTTCTAAAGGGCTGGTAGCACAAGTGTTGCTTTGCCCACTTGTATTAAGGCACCTAAGGCTTTGGGAAGAAATCTCCTATGTGTTTTGGGAATAATACTAGTCATAATAACATCCATTCAGCGTTTCATGCCACGGAGTACAATTATAGGCTTCTCTGCTGTGCAGGTTCAATGCTGTTAATCACAAAATGTTCCATGTTGTCTGCGTTTTTGATGGTTTAACTGGCAGAGCTGTTATATTCAGCTAATGAAACCTTTGCCTTGCTTGGAGGGATCATTCTTTAAACAGCAGATAGAAAGGGGACGTCAAAAATAGCATGTTTGATTGCACGCTCTGCCGTGCAGAGAGAAAAAGTGCCCTTGCTGGTCTCTTCCACCGCATCCTGGTGTGAGCAGCCGTGGTGGACCTCGGCTCTCCAGCAAGCCCAGGATCTACCTGCTCTCAAAACGCTGATTTCAGCCTGTCAACTTTACGCTTGTTAAAGCCAGTCTCAGGTCTGCAATTTACTCGGATGATATATCAGTGTGCACGACTAGACGGAGGGAGCGATGGCTGTCTTTAAGGCTGTCAAAGCAGCCCCATGTTCGCCCAGTGCTCTGCCCGCGTGGCCCCTCTACAGCCTTACATAAAGCAGGGCCCTTCTGTGTCTTACCAGGTTGTGTAAGCTTTTTCTATAAAATCAAAAAAGCTGAGCCAGCATCTAGTGCTTCCGAAATATGGAATTATCAAGACTTAATTACATTTCATTTGCTTTCATAGTAATGGGAAGCATAGCAGAGTGCTGTCAGAGTGGCTCATTCCTGTAATTGCTGTTGGAAGAGTCTGCTGGCATTTGTATTGTGAACGAGTTCATAAAGATAGACTTATTATGGATGAACTGGGAGCAAACATTTGGCCTTAAAATAGCAAAAAACAGCGATATTATTCTTGCTATCTGCACATTGTCTTTACAAGACCACTCTTCTTTGTGTCACTGGGTGGTTCTTTTTTTGGAGGGGAAAGGTTGTTTTTAATACCCAATGATAAGAAGACCCTGAAAAAATAAATAAGCTTGCTGGGACTTGGAGGGGAGGGAGCAGGACTGCCTTCAGTAAACCATTCTGTTTCCAAAGCTTTACTCTTTCAACAGCCTGGCTCTGGAGTCATGACTCTGTATGTTTATTATTGCATTATCATTGTATATATTGACAGTCTGACCAGTAGAACTCCACTAGCATCATTCCATGAAATGCTGGTGAGAGAAAACAGTAATGAGCCGTCCAAAACACTACTTGCTGAAGCTATTTTCATCTGTCAAGGAACTCGCAAACTGCAGTGAGTTTGTTCATATGGCCCCTTTCTTTCCCTTTTTTCCCCCCTCTGTTTTGTGACTTTCTCCTCTCCTGCCCACTTATGTATTTTTTGCCTGTTTGGCATATGTTGGCATCACACCAGGCCATGGAATATTTGGTTGCATTTTTCAGGAAGGAGGGTGATAATTGAGCTAAAACCTCATCCCTAATTCACGAACAGGCTTGATAACAGGCTGAGCTGGTGGCAGAGATGGGAACGGAAACTTGAGAGCAATTACTTTCAAATTCCCGGTACTAAATGATAGTCAGGCCACCTCTGAGACTGCATAAATTAGCTGCCCCAATTTAATAATCTACGATAGCTTCAACCCAATTTCTGTATGGCCTGCCAGCCTTCCAAAAGGTGAGGCAAACCCCCCCATTTGGTTCTGAGTTGATGCCACATCACCCAGATGGAAGTCTTTCCTCTACCTCCCTACCGTTCCTTCCGAGGCTTTCTAGACTAGCAGCCCTTTTTCTAATTGCAATCAGATTCT
Organism: Larus michahellis; assembly: GCF_964199755.1. Taxonomy (NCBI): domain Eukaryota; kingdom Metazoa; phylum Chordata; class Aves; order Charadriiformes; family Laridae; genus Larus; species Larus michahellis. The sequence goes on along the minus strand of NC_133900.1, from coordinate 21,882,966 downwards.
GGGCTAGTCAGAGCACCAAGGCAGTCAAAATGCCTTGCATTTCTATAGTCTTAAAATGTAAAAAGGGTGGGAAAAAGTCCATTTTGGAGAGACAAAGTGGAATTAGCGCTCAGTGAAGGGAAAAATCTAGCACCTATCCAGCCCTCAGTGCTTTGGAAAATGCTTTTTCAGCTTTTCTTCTGAGGTTGAGTTGTCTGAAGGGAGCAGTGAATGATGTGATGTGGTGTTGACTGCTCGATGTTCCCCGGCTGATAGCATCGACTGCTTGGTGTCCCCTAGCTGACAGCATTGACTGCTAGATATTCCCCGGTTGATAGCATTGACTGCTAGGTGTCCCCTATTTGATAGCATCAACTGCTCGATGTTCCCCGGCTGATAGCATCGACTGCTTGGTGTCCCCTAGCTGATAGCATTGACTGCTCGACATTCCCCGGCTGATAGCATTTACTGCTAGGTGTCCCCCACCTGAGCAGCATCCGGATGTGATGGGTAGTGGTGATGGGTCTGGGGCTGCAGAACCACGCTGGTGCTATCGGCGATGAGGAGACAAACAGCAGCGGTGCCGGTTTGTGAAATCCACCTCGGGCTTGTAGCCTCATAAGGAAAAATATGCCTGACTAGAAGGCAGTAATTGGCAGAAAATAAGGGAGAGGGAGAACTCAGCCCGAGTCTCCATTCTCATTAGTTTTAAATTAGTGGAACTCCATTGGCTTCACCAGATCTATTTCTGATTTACACTGAGATAACGGAGATCAGAATCAGATGCAAAACATATTGAAACCCTTTGCGTTTACAGTTGTGTGACGGGCCTGTGGAAATAGCCCAGATAAAGCTGTATTGTGCTGGGCTGCCAAGAGTCCAGCGCCTGGCCACGCACCATCCGTCACCCTGGTACCCTACCTGCAAAAGCGGAGAAAAGCACAGCAACCTTTTGTTGCCAGCCTTGCATCGCCTGAAACCCCACAGGTGGGCTGGGTATCACCATCGAGCCTATAATGCCTTTTTCACAGAGGTATGGAAAATCCATTAGCGGAATTAATCTCTGCTTCGAGATGTGACCTCTCCGCGAGCAAAAATGCTCGTTCAGTTAAATACAGTTTGCTGATAAATAGTTTATGATGGTGCTGAAGGCCGGCACTGCCATGATTATTTACACTGTGTTATAGTGTATCTATCTGCTGCGGACAAACTGCAGTGCTGGTCCTTCAAGCCTTATTTCTCAAAGTGAAATGTTCACTCAGCAGCCAAGCTTGTTTTCGTAATTAATAACATTTAAAGTGACAGAGGCTTAGTTTCTCCCTACAGCTTTTCTTTCAGTACTATTTACACTGCAGAGATTCATTGACTTCTTTCACTCAGTACCGCTTAAACATAACCTAACATTACTGAGGTTTGCTGTTCCTTGGGTTTTTTTCCTAATACTTTGGTTACACTGATTGCGTTTTAATCGTGTAGGAAATCAGCGGAGCCTGGAGGAGGCAGAAGAACGGAAACGTGAGAGAGTCAGTGTGTTAGAGCGAGCCAGGCATGCTCAGCGTGCTCCACGGCAGCTCCGAAATCTCTCTGCCGACAGCCGAATTTTCAGAGTGTGGGCTTTGCTCAGGTTTCCATCTGCACTTCTGCAGTCCTGACATGCACTGAGGTAACCAGCAGCAGAATCTGATTTGCAAGTTAATCCTAACAGTGAAACCACAATAATGACTCCATAGCAGAGTCACTAAAGTCGCTGAAAAGCCTTTAGTATGTTATGGGTAAAATTTGGGCTGTTCTGCTCCTGTGCTCATTCAGTATCGACAGAAGAAATGAGCCAATTTGAAGGAAATGAGAAGTAATATATTTTTTTTTTAAAACAGAATACCAAATGTTATTCTTTTATTTCAAAAATCTGCTTTTTCTAACTAGGTGCACATATTCTATAAACAGGTAACTGTACATTTACCTATCTGTATATACATTCTGTACAGGCATGGGCTTGCTTCTTGACCATATGCAGTGATTTTAGGTTCCGACAAGAGAGCATTACTGAAATATGGCGAGAAAAGCTGTGTTTCAGCAAGGTCCAAAGCTGTTGGGCCTTTCCAAGCAGAATAAGGTCTTAAAAGTACCAGAAATCCTTCATGAAAGCAGGCTCCCAAACTTACCTTTTAAGGAAGTTTATGATGATTCAGATAAGACTGGAAAGAATTCCCTAACTTTCAAGCACTTACCCATTTCTATAAACAAACTTCACACCTAAACTTTTGATAAATTACTCAAGGGTTTACCCACTGCAACACATCCAGGTGCGGTGCCCGTGTATTCTGCAGTGAGGGTCCGGTAAAGGCAGCAGCAGAGGGTGGAAATTAAGATGTGTTGCAGGGATTTCATGACCTGAACTGTAGCTATTAATCTTGGTGTGTCCCGTTGCATTTCTACGGCAGTCTCTGACCACACGGCTGTGATTCAGCTGGGAAGAATAGTGGGTTTGTTTGCAGTGACATTTTGGGTAGCCTGAAAGCTGTCTTCCCCCAGCCTCAGCTGCATGAGCTCATTTGCAGCCCCGGCGTTTGCAATACAGCTGTGCACCGTATGCGTCCTCACCCTCGAGCTGATCCCCTGTTTCGCTTGGTCCTGCTTCTCTTTCCAGGCTTGTCTTTGCCGATCAAAATTAGAGATGTGAAACATAACATAATGCTGTTGTAGCCTAAAAAGAATGAAAAAGGCAGGAAATCAGAGCTAGGGTTTATAGAACCATAGAATATAGAATGGTTTGGGTTGGAAGGGACCTTTCAGATAACCCAGTTCCAACCTCCCTGGTTTGGTCTACTTGTTCCTGGCTGAGGAGCTCTGGTTTTGGGGGGTTACAGACGGACCGGGACAGTAACTCCTTGTGCCTTCAGTATTGGTCCCTTTCCAGGCTTGGGCAGAAATCTGCTCAGACTTAAGGGTTTTTTTTTAGTGAGCTGATGAGCGTGAGGTTGTTGATGATGATGATCTTAAAATTGATGCTTAATTTCTGAGACTGAGAGTCCTTACTGACTAATTTGGGAAGGGATGGAGAGGAGGTTGCAATTAATCGGTCTGAAGGCAGTGAAACATGTCATGAGGGCCACGCTTACAGGTGTGAACGTAAATCAAGCCTTGGCTTTGCAGTGGGTCCTCAACTGACTCCAGCTCCAAAGGCAAAGTGCTGAGCGACATCTTTACCTGGCTGCAGGGTTCAAATGGCCGTGTTCTGCAAAGCCGCCAGGATTACATCCCCCTGCGTGGGGTGGTTTAGGCACTTTCCCAAGCCTGATTGGCAAGCTTGGGACCATACTCAAACTAGATATCTTAAAGGATGGTGCATACGTATGAGGAAGAAGCCCTTTAACCCTGTGGAAAGTCACTGCTTTGAAGTACGTGTTCTGCAACAGGATCAAGGACATTGTGTAACCTGGAGTTTGGTGGGCATTTCACAAACATTAAAGTGGGTTTGCTAGAAAAGTGATTTGCTAGGAAGGCAGATGGAATTCTTGCTCATAGTGTCATATACACTTTGATTTGGGCACAATTCTGGTGCAAAAAAAATCCCAAGCAAAGATTTCAGGGGTTTTTCAAAAAATGACCCAACCCATTAGCATCCATTCAGCTACTGATGCTTTGATCTTCTGCAGAAGGAGCTTTAAAGCAAGTAGTCAAAGAGGGAGAAAGGAGGAGAGAAGAAGAGACAAAAACTGTCAACAGTCCAAACGCTCCTGACGCTTATGCAATGTGTATGGTGTTAATTGCCTTCCTTGCTTCCAAGCCAGCTCATCATCTTCTTCATTTGAGGTTTTCCACAGATCATGTAAAACAATTTTCTGTAAATCCCAAGCCTAACAAAAATAATCCTTGCTTGTTTAGCAGTTAATTATGGGTCACCACTTCAGTTCTAAACGGAAGAAAATGACTGTAACCTGTAGGGGAAAATAAAAACACATCCTACATCAAAACTAGTAAGAGTCACTGAAGCACATAGGTAGATCAAGGAACATATTTTTCTGATAATTAAAAGTCAGTTTGGCAATTGTTGTATGAAACTCTCTGTGCTTGTCAACTTCAAAATGGGCTGAGATCGCAATGAAGATTATTTATTGTTAAGTAAACCCAGATTAGCCGCGTCCTTCTGCCCTGGAAGACAAGGCACTGCGGCAATACAGACAAAAGGAAAGATGCTGCCCTCACAGGAGATGTTCAATAAGTAACTAATTCATAATATAAAAAATATATTAATAGAGTTTTGATATTCGATGCCTGATTCCAGAAACTGAGGTGCTGCTGGATGTTTTGAGCACCTGGCAATCAGAAAAACTATGTGGCAAATTCTTTCCTGCTGTGCCTCTAGCAAGATTATTGATTTCAGCAAAGCCAGGCTGGCTTATGCTACGTGTATGTATAACTATAGGGGTCCTCCTCAAGCTATGAGGTGGGCTCTCGCAAGGCTGATATCCTCTTACCCTTTTTTGAGCGTGTCCAGCTCCATTTTGGTTTTTCGCCAGTGTAGTTTCTTTACGGCAAGAAAATTTAATGTGAAATTTGCTGGAAGAGGTTAAATGTGGACCTCCACACTGTGACTCTGGCAGAGGCTTTGGTAACAGCACAGCCACGCTCTCATATTGCCTAAATGTTACTTGTTCTCTTTCGTACTCTGATCTAATTCTTGTTTCCCCCGAATGGTCAAATAACATCGAGCCTAATTAAAATCAGGCAAATATTTTGTGTGATGCGTAATAGGTAATATAAAGTGCATATGCAATGATTTAACTCAACATCTAAGCTTTGGAAAAAGAAAAGTTTTCATCTGGCATCCACTTCCCAGTAGACGGAGACCAATGACTGTTACCAGTCCTGTCGGAGCTCCCTGGTAGATGCTGCATGGGTAGGGCGGGCCTTTCCATAGGAACTGTTCAAGCATAGCAAATGCGATATATTTTCTTCCCTTTTATTTTTGGCAGCTTTCATTTGCATGGGAAAATTACTCTCGGTGATAACAGAAGGAGAGAGAACAAGAGCAAATTTTTGTGCTGCTTCTGTGAGGGTGTCCCAGTCTAATCTCTGCTGGTTTATGGGAGTTGGATTAGTATGAAACGTTAGCAAATGGGGGGCTCTGGCCTCACAAAACCAAACACAAATGTTTAACCTGGCAAAGGATTTTTCAGTAACAGTCCCCCAAAAGTCTAAGAGAAAGTAGGCCCTGAAATACTTTTAAATTGATAAAATACTCATGTGCCAGGCTTCAGCCACTGTCTAAGAATAGCAGAAGGGAATTCGCTCTGGCCAGGGATATCTGTTCAGAAACAGAGATGTAAGTCTTGTAGTCCCTTATGAACGCTGACAAAAAGCCCACCTAAATTCCTACTTTTTCCCTTCGGAATTTGAGAGGTGAAAAGCAAATGCAGGTAATTCTCTATAGCTCTGGCTGTGTCCAGTGTAGCCGAGTTTTCAAACAGTGCAGCGAGAGGAGATGGTAAATCAGTCAGTGGCCACATCCGCTGCAGGAATGGGTAAAGGGAGAGCTATTTTACTGCTGAAAGAACGAGACTAATATTTCTATTCCCTCCGAGGTTTATGACTCTGAAAATTGCAGCATAAAACTATAAAACCCTTCCCCTTGTTTTCCAAATTTATGTATCAATGGTGTTTTTCCTAGTCTGTTTTTAAATAGCTGTTTGCTGCTATGTCTATTTTTCTTGGCTTATTACACAGAATCATCGACAAAACACAATGGCAGCACTTAAAAAAAACTTAGAAATTACGCACACACAAACACACTCATGTATATTGGCAGGTTATAACAAATACGTGAAACATTCTCAGAAGTTATTGCTGATATAAAGGACCTGACAGGAAATGGGAAAGTTTAGGCATTTATGTAAAATCACAGCCGCATTATGCAGGATTAAAAAGTAGTGTAGGATTAAAAAGTAGTATAGGATTAAAAAGAGAAAAAGAATAGAAATCCTCATGCTTGGTGGCATAAACTGGCTGCTAATTCACAGTGCTTTCCCTGGGGACCTTTTTTTCTGCTTGTGTTCTCTTTTTGAGACCTCTCCCACTAGCTGTTATCTGAGAGAAAGGACAAAGCGGATCTCTACTCTGCCTATCTATGCTTGCATTTAAAATGTTTCTCCCACTTTCCACTCTCCTGACTTGGATGAGAGTGGGAATGAATCAGGAATCAGCACGAGGAAAAGTTTCCAGAGTCTGGTCCCAGTCACTGCAATTCCTAAGGCACTGGGGTTTTCTATTAGAAATTGAAAAAACACTAGTTTAATCTTAGAGGGAGGAATTGTTTCCTTAGAGTCTTTTTTTTTTTTCCCTTTTTTTTGGGGGAGGGGGTGTCTGTATTTAAAAAAATTTAGATACCTAAGCTGTTAAAAAAAAAATCACTACTGAGAAATAAAACCTTTACCTTTCCTTAATTGGAATTATATGTGTAGACAGTATTTGACAAAGAGAATTAATTGTGAGTTTCTTTGATTGCATGTTTCTTCTCTTCTAAACCTGTGCTCCGCACATGGACTCTTATTCCCAGTCATCTCCCATTCCTGGAGTCAGGAGCATCTATAACGTGGTCCTCTCAAATTCAGGTACACCTCCACCGCCAGCAGCTCTGGGTACGAGTAGCACCACCGCCTGCAGCAGATCCCTCAAGGCAATACTGATTTTCATGAATGAGTCTCCTTCTCTCAAGTTCATCATCCACTTGCCCTAGAGCATAGCCAAGGGGACAGCCGGGTGGGAAACAAGTGGTGGGGACTCTGCTGTGAACTCCATGAGCCCTCCAATAGCTCCAGGCCGAACACACACCAAAGTAGCAGAGAAATATAATTACCAAGAGCCGAGTTCTGTCAAGGAAAACATCTCTTTTTATTAAAAACTATGGACTTTTAGCCCACCCTGAACAGAGTTCTGCAAATTTCATTTGACTTGCAGGGACTGTAAATTGCCTGGTTTTGTGTTTAGGCAAGGCTCCAGTCCTTAATTCCCAATGTACCTGAAATCATGCTCACAGGCTTGACCAGTCACTCTGGTCCTAATAAGGCACATTGATTTTTAATTATGGCCAGTTGGGAACTGCTGTTTCAGCAGCCCTTTCCCTATGTCCTCAGCCCGTGCCTCCCACCCATCCACCCTGACATGTTGCTAATTGGGCCTTCATTGAATTTTTGTTTCTTTTTACCTGGACTCATTGCACCTTCATTGAATCGGAGCAAGGAGCTGAATGGCCCAGCAGCTCAGTAGCGAGAGCGTTTTCCCAGGAGGAGGGAATTGGTGATTCCAAGGCCTACCCCAATGAACTTTGAAAGCTAAAAAAAAAATAAATCACTAGAGTAAGGGACTGAAACCTAGACCTGCCCTCCAGGCGTGACACCTGCTTTAGAGAGCTGCACTCCATCTTCTGGTTGCATAGTTAATTCCGTTTAAAGTGGAAGGGCTTTTTTTTTTCTTTATCCCAAATTCCAATGGCTCAGTGCCAGAGCACTGCTGTCAGATAAACTCTTGGTGCTAAGCTTAGAGGGCTTTGGGAAGAGTATTACGACGTGTAGTTTGTGGTGTCCAGTAAAGTAGATGTTCAGCTGACTCCCGAAAATCTGTCATCGATTGCACCGTCGTTGCTGACTGTGAAGGGACCAGATTTGAAGGGCTGGGTGGGAGCTTCCAGTTACCAAAACCAGAGGGTCTAGGAAAGAAGAAGGATAACTTTATCTAAGTGTTTCATATGCTGGATGGGAGCTTCTCGGTTGATGGGGGAAAGGAAAAGTGGACACACCTCCCTTTGCATTAACTGTCTGTTGCAGGGAGAGCAGCCACCTGCAGCCCATCAGCATGGGAGGTGTCGATGAAGACCGGTGGCTCTTCTGAGCATGGTGAGGATGCTGCACCTCCACGGAGATTATAAAGCTGACCCAGGAGGACCCTGGAAGGGGGATGCTCATGCTTTGGCTTTTGTAAGGAATGAGGTTGGATTTTATTATTATTAATTATTATTACTACCACCACCAGCATAACATCTTTTGCTTTTCTTCACGTTAGGAATTTTCTTGAAAAATTTTTTTTTCTCCTCATTTCTCCCCCCTCTTTCAGAGTTATTTTTTGTTTCTTGTGACAGATTAATAGAAAAGGATTTTTACCTCTCTAGTTTGGACAAGGGGGTATTTGAAGGGGAGCATAACTGTAGGCTTGCATGGTGCTTGACTTGCACTAAGCTTGTTTTTAATCTCAGTTACTAAGGTTGGTGTGTCTGTATCAGTCCAAACAAAAAAGCTGATAAGGCACTGCACTTAAATCACTAGGACAGTACTTCACAAGCGTATATCTTGCTCTGTGTTTCCTTCTGACAGCTGTAAAGAACGGGTAACCTGCTTCTTCAAATTCAACTAAGCTTTTATAAAGCAGATATTACACCTGACTCTGCATGTTGCAGTTCATCTCATTTCACGTCTTTAGACAGAATCTACTTGAGTGACTTGGATTAGAACGAAGCATTTCAATTCTCTGGAAATTTATATCGTTGAGAGTTATAGATGGGGGGCCGTCGCTATCGAACACTCTTGTGGTAACTGACTTCAGCAGCTGCACTTATTCCTGTTTGACCCCAGCCCCATTTCCCCCTGCAGAGAGGCGGGGGGGAAGGGTTGTGTATGTGTGACCCATGGGGAGTTTCCCTTGTGTTTCTGCCAGTCCCCTGGAGCGAGTCAGACGCATCAGCCACTTGCTTCAAAGTCAGCACCTTGAAGCATGTCTGAGGAACAAGGCTGTGGAGGCAGGAACGTGCAAGGCTTGCTTTGATTACTGTGGTCGCAGTAGTACCGGCTGTATCTGATCTGCTCTTAAGGGCTCTCACAGTTACCAGCACTGTTATTCCCTGGCTGGGAGAGAGCTAAACCATCCAAATGCTGTTTCGGTAGACGAAGTAGTAAAAAACTAAACCCAAGAAAATGCTCGCCTGCCTTTCCTATTGCAAATAGCGCTGCCAGCCTAAGGTAGAGGACTTCTCTAGAGGAAGGAAACTAAATGTTTACTGATTCTGATTAATTTCTGGAAAGATTTAAGAAATCTGTTTATACGTGGGCTGGTGGTGGTATCGTTTTGTCTGATGTCTGGGAAGAGCAAAGACTTCTTTAATTTGCTCGCTCAGGCGTTAAGGCCCGAGAGGTGAAGAGCGAAGGCACCGCACTGCCACATCACATCAGTCAGAAAATTCACAAAGGAAGCACGAGGCCACATAGCCTGGATTCAGCAAGAACAGCTGACTTCGAAAGAGGGCAAAACCTTGTTTGTGGCTCTCTTTTCAGGCAGCAGCCTTTGAGCAAACTTGTGTAACGTGCCTGCTGGGCTGAGCAAGGGAGCAGAAAGCCGCGCTCTCTCTCCTTTGTGCCTGGTGTGCTGCTGGCTGTCCGCCTCCCTCCCCCTCCTAATCCACAAGGATGCTGGGGAAGGGGTTTTAAAACCAGTCCTTTACAGCGGGACAGCTGCTCTTCCCCAGGAGGAGGTGGCTGGGCTGGCAGAGCAGTTTGCTCAGGAGCAGGAGGGTCCCCGGGGCGAGCGATGTGTCTGCCTCCCACCCAGACATCCCTCCAGTGCTCCTGGCATGAGTGGATGCACAGCAGGATTCTTGCAGAAATAATAATAATAATATCAATATAATTTCTTAGAGTAGATATAAAAATCTGGGAGAGTCTTAAGGTTCGTATTTATAAAGAGCATGAGTTGAAGTATGTGTTTCACCCAGAGAGTGAAGGCAGGCGTAAGAAGGGCTGCAGGAGGTAGGGCTTAGCTCAAGGTGAGGTTTTGATTATCTTGATATCAGCTCAGAGACTGGCATTGCTTGCTTTCCTGAGCTGAGAGCCAGAGGTGCCGCTCAACGCTACGGGGCACAGGACCACGCTGGAAGTGCTGGGTGGCGATGGTCACAGCGTGGGTGAGGGAAAATCCAGGACGTCCAGGGAGGAACGAGGATTTATGGATGTGGTAGACTGCAAAATGGAGTCTGATGCTGAGATTTTAAAATTGACTGGCTAGAGTAATTTAGTGTTTACATATGCTGGGGGCAATTAGATGACCCTGGTTTGCTTATAAGGTAGAGTTAATGTTTCAGAACTCAGAGTATAAAACCAATATGAAATCCTAGCCAATATTGGTGTAATAAATCACCAATCAACAGAAACTGGAGAAGTTCAAGAAAGTGTTTAAGTGCTGAGCACCATCTCCTTTGAATGCAAGTGCATGTTGTCCCCAGCAACCTGCAGAAGGCTAGTCTAGGTTGTGATTAAAACTGAAGATGCTCCTCCTACAAGTCTAATCCCAAAGAATAGGGTTTCTGCTGTGGTGTACAAGGGGAAACGTTTTTCCCATGTGTTTGGGCTCAGAAGCTGATTGTTTCTCTGTAAAGTAGAATCTACTTTGGTTTTCTAAGTCTTAGGTTTGTTTGGTGTCTGTGTGTGTTACACAGGTTATCTTTTAAAACTGTCGCATGAAAGCTGGGATGGAAATGCAAATCACTGCTGGGGATGCCTAACAATCTAAAACACACTCTACCTCCTATGCCTGTCTGTAATATCTCCTTCATTACATGGTCGTCTAATTCTCTTTTCTGTAGCATCCTGTTCAGCAGCTCTCGTTTATGAATTTCAGGTAAGCAATAGCATGAAGAAAGCATAATAACCTATCAGATATGGAAAATGCAGTGTCAGTACCTAGGAAATTTGAGACATAAGGATTGGATTTGGAGGGGAAAAAGGTGATCGAAGGAAGCCTAGGGCCTGAATGCTTTCAAAATGCTGGCTCGATGTCTACTGCGCTCTTAATTAAATCCTGATCCATTCCAGCCTTATGCATATGGTTAAGTGTCACTGAAGCCAAAGGGATTTAAGAAGACTCTGTTCAGCACATGACTTCTAGCGTTGCTCAAATTGCCCGAGTTGCTTAAGTTACATGTTATTAGTAAGGATCTGAAGAATTACATATTTCAATAGTTTCATTGTTTTATAGGGTTCTTCATTGTCATGATGAAATTTATATCCTATGGGGGGAGAAACACCTTATTTCAAATTGACACCTTCCCTCTCCAGTGGGGCGTAGATATGGGAGGGAGTAAACCAAGAATGAGAAAGTTTCTCTATTTTTTTTGTTGCTAGTACAGAATCAAGAACATACTAAGCACTTAAAGAAGACGACTCACACTAGCTTGCAGATCGTAAACAACCCGCAAACAGAAATTAGTGATACCACAACATCACTGAGGTTTTAAAAGTCTGCATTAATAATTGTGAGATTGATATGACTTTGGAACTGAAAAACTGTGTATAGTAATGACCTTTAAGACTATAATTACTCCAGAGTTCAGTTTAGCCTTTATTTTGCTTCTTATCCTTATTTAGTGCTTTTGCATCCATTATGCATCCTGTTTGTTGGAAATGATTTGTGTGGGTTTAAGTCCGATACATGTGTTTTCAATGTATTGGGAAGATAAAACACTATCTTTTGTCAAACAAGTTAGAGGCTGTGGCCAAATCACAACTTTGCAGAACAAAAATGAGTCCCCTGTTTTTCTGGCTATGTGAAATCCTTTTGTTATTATTACTTTTTATCCACGTTTGAGCTAGTATAAAGACACCTACATTTTCTTCCTTCCAGCCTCCTGTGGAAAGCATGGCTGCTGGTGTCTTTTATCTTCCTGGGGCCTTAGATAGGCTTGAGAGAATGCAGAGAAAGAAAGATTCAGGGATAAAATAAAACCAGGTTGTTATATGAGTGAAAAAGCCTTCTGCTCTTCTTGAGCAGAGAGAACTCTCTGAGGAAGATACTGTTTTTTTTAAATTTTACCTGGTATTTTACTGAGCGCGTTTGCACACTTCGTGCTCTCGCTCAAACACTGTTGCAAATATTGAAGCTGCATGTGAAATAAATGCACAACAAAATCAGGGCTAATTTGAAGGAAATATGCTTGACAGGTGCAGTAACCTTTCAGTGGTTCCCATGCAAGCAAGGTTTCTGTATTATTTTTTTTTTATTTTTTTTTTTTTAACTTTGATTCTGCATGTGGTTTTGCTTTGTATGTGTTTGCTTATGTGGATCAAACACTTCTGTGCATCGACGTGAAAAAACACTAAAGGCAAATACCCTGCTCTGGGGTTTGGACTTTATCGGTTCTCATTGGCAAGTTAGGCAATTTCCATCATTTTGTCCAGCCTCCTTCAATATTCCCCATTTTTTCCTCTCTTGGATGCTGTTTATTTGGGCCATGGCTATTCTTGCTGTCAGTATGAGCTGGTCAGCACTTCCAAGGTCCCTGTAATATAAATAATATTCATGCCTGTCCCACAGCCTTGCAGACTTCACCGGATACCTATACAATTGCAAAGTTTGTTGCTCTAATAATAAGATAGTTGTTTCTTACTTCATGAAAGTACATATTCACAGTGATCTTTAAATTTAAAATATTTTACCAGACAAGCCTTTCAAGACTGATTTTTATTTTTTTTTCTTGAAATGGTGTATTGGGAAAACAATGTTTTATAACCCCAGTGCATAATTTCCAAAACAGTATATTCGTAGGACAAATGCCAATAAGCTAGGATGTTACACAAACAAGAACACTATAAATTATGTGTGGACTGTTTACATAAAAACTTCAGTTTGAGAATTTACACAATAATTCATTTTTAAGTATTTTACAGCATATTCAGTAGAAAAGAGGAAGGTAACAGAGTTAAACTCTTATAATTCAGAAGTTTAGAAAGGAAGATTTATCAGATGGTCGGTCAAATTTTGCATAGTCATGAACAATAAACCTAAAAGTTACAACAGCTGTAGTTATTCGACAGAAAAGACCATTCAGCTACCATAAGCCAGTAACACTATTTGCCTAGTTGTTGCTGTAAACACGTGTTTATAGGTTAAATTCCATCAACTAGAGGAAGTAATTTTGTAGGGTATGAGGTATTTTTTGCTTAATATTAGTGGTGTACATAAGAAGGGAAGAACTCTTACTCCCTTTTCCGATAGTAATACGGGCACAACTAAACTCAGATCTCTGCTATTAATGTTTCTCACGACTGGCAAAGTCGGTCATCAAAGGAGTGATGTACTCTTAGGCACCATTCCTATTCAACACGGTTTCTAGAGATTCGACAACAAATGTAGAAATGTATTTTTAAAAGACCTCTTTAGATTGAGGCTAAATCTACCCTATTATTTTAACAAAAACCTTTGTGCAATCTCCCTTCTTATATGGAAATGGCTGGTTGGTGAATTCCCCAGCTGTATAGTTTCTAGCCTGATTTTAGGCTTCAATTTTTTTCACAGTGACCAGCTTACACATTCAATCACGTTCAATAATTTCTAGTTTTCTAACTTGAAAAAAAAACGTGCGTCAGGGTAACATCCCAATTCAGTTTGTTTCTTTGGAGGCAACACTGTGATGCTTGTGAACAGCATTTAAAACAAATTAGGGTTACGTGAGTTCTAATATTCAGAAGAGAAGCGTTTCTTTCACTTTGCCCTTCAAAAGGAGAATTCTGTTTGTTCTTTTGTTCCTTCTGTTACCTTTGTCAGAATTAAATATGCAAATATAGTAGCATCAATGAATCTGCACCTGTATAAAGCTAGCATTTTGTGCAACAGGATAGGGTTTTTTGTGTCTATGTATATATAAAAATGTATATATGTAGTGAAAGTGAAATTGGCAAATTGTTTTGAACCTGTGACTGACTAAAAATTGTTGTTTGTGTGTTTACACACATCCATTTTGATCCCGCAAGTGTTTGCGTTTATGTACCTCAAGCTGCCTGGAAAACTCATGAGCGCTGTGAGCTGGCTCCCGCTGAAGCCACGTGTAGGAAGGAAAGGCCAATTCAGCTCAAAGATAGACTTTTTGTAATGTTAGACAGAATTGATGGTCTGGTGATCCCTCATCACATTTTTCTTCCAAAATGAATCCTGGTTTTGGCCACTCTTTTGTAGCATGCCATCTTGATTTAATGTACAAAGTGCTTGAGCTGTTGGGATATGACCATAAAGGTTTTTCCCTTAGTTTCAGGTTTTAAATTTTATCTCAGTAACAAGCACCTACATTTCATTACAAGTGAATGGGACTGTCTGATTGTAAATCATTGCAATTGGTTTAGCTTCCTTAGCAGATGGGTAGACTTCGTTTTCTTCCACGTAGCTCAAGTGCAGGGATAGGACGAGAGAGAAAACGGTTTACTTGAGTCCCAGACATAAATACAAAGTCATCCTCTCCAGGATAAACTTTAGTCAGGGTTAATCCAAATTTAAATTTAAGTCTGGCTTTGGCCAGCACTTCGGTGTGGCTTTAAGTATAGCAGTCATAAACAAAATTCCAGAAGAACAAATCACGTTGAGTGACATCTCTCTTAGTCTGTTCCCCTGGAGTTCATTGTCCCGGCTCTGATGAAGTATAACCTCTTCTAGCAGACTAAGATGTTTCTTTTTAAGTGGCGAGCATACCTAGGTGCAGCTGTATTTAATTAGATCCCTGTTGGCACACCTTTCTGTGCAACGGCTGAACCCCGGCTGGGGTGAAACCTTAGGGGATCGGGAGCCTCGGGGGAGCTCTGCTTGAAGAGCTCCTCTATGAGATATGAGGACATCCATGTTTGATTTACCCTATTTCTGGATTTTCTTTTTCTTCTGAGCTATGTGTTCTCTGCCCAAGATTTTTCAGCGTTTTACAGCTGCGTCAGTCAGTCTAATAAAAAGATATTGCATCTTCTTACTAATGATTCCTCGCCTATTCCCTTAGACCAGTACAGCTGCAACAATACTGCAGCTATTAAAATATTTGCATTAATCTCTTTTGTTGTTGTCGCTAGTTTTTCTATGAAAGGAATTAGAGTTTACTTTGGTAAATATCTTTTTCTACAGGAAAGTAGTAATCCTGTGGATATGTAGTAACTTAATTGTTATCATTTTTCGCAGATTTAACACTTTAATTTTTTTACTTTTTTAGGAAAGGCTAATGAATTTCATACTTATTTCACACTAATCATCTTTTAGAAATCTTAATGAAAAACCTCTATAATAGATGTAGCTTAAATGATTTCCTCATCTTTGTATTTGAAGATCGTATCAACCTGATAAATACAGCATAATATTACCTTATTTTATATATATATATAAAAAAGCATTCACCCTTGATTGTGAAAGAGGGTTTCTTTTGTCCACAATAAAAAAAGTGTCAGTTCAGTGGATAATATACTGGCAGTTTGGTTTTCCTAGGCGAGTATTAGTTGTTGTTGAAATGGCCCTCACAATAAAATCTTGCCAAAACTTTATCGTGTTTTTATAATGCTCACAGAGCGCTTGTGCTAAGCAGGCAAAGGCTGACAGATAAATCTCTGCTCTGCCACTTAGAAGCTGAACTAAGGAGGCCAGCTGAAAGTGCCGTGGCTTCTCCAGATACTGAGTTTTTTAGCGTCGCCTACAGGGTGAAGGTCCTGTTAAATCCCAGAATACCCGACGCTGGCACTTTATCCTCATTGCCTCCATGTCACCATTAATATATTAGCTCCTTCATGGCATGTATGTTTTATTTGCAGAGCTTTTTCTTCTTTTAAGGTAGCTTTTTTTTTTTGGTCTGCTCTTATTTTGTTTCCATTTTTTATTTAAAGACTCTAAGTGTTGTGCTAAATGCCGGAATGTCTAAAGGGAACAATAAAAGAACATGTGTATATTCTTCTTCTTTCTCCTTCTCCAGCAGATAGCTACATAATCATTAGCAAACTGTTAATTTCTTAATATTGCTGTTAGAAGTTTCAGGTGAACTTGATTGGAACACTCAAGGAATTAAACCTATGCAGTGTTTATATGTTTGGAGGTTTCCAATTAGAAAGCAAAACCTCACCTTAAATAAATGACTTTAAAGCCAAAGGTTTTCTATGGAATTAATCAAAGTTCGTGGTTTTCTGAATTGATCAAATTCCTGTTTTTTTTCCAGCAATGCACATACAGAGGGGAAGGATGCATAAAGTTAAGAAAAAAAAATAAAATAAAATCCCATCTAATTGAAATTCTGCACCCTCCCAAGGTTCTTAATATCTGTTGGATGAAATGTAATTGTGGAGCACTTTATCAGTAAGACAACTCCAAATGAAATACACCGAGTTAAACAGCAATATTAACAAATTAACAGAATAATATTTATGTGTGCTTTCATTACTGTGGTTAGGCATTCCTGCGTGAAGCTTAACAATTTGAATTACCCTTTCAGCTTCCTCCTGTTTTGTCTTTTGAATCTTACTAATAGCATCCATCTCCTCCAGAAAGAAACTTGCTTTGTTTTTTCCCTTCCTATTGGCTATACGCTATGAAATCAAAGTTTACTGATTTAAAGGCAGAGTCCAGGCAAAAGTGGGATGCTCAGAAACCCTTTAAAACAAATTATAACTTTTAAACTCTACAAAGTTAAAGCTTGTAGGAGTGTTTACTACAATATCAAACAAGTGCAACAGATATTCTCTCTGCTCCAGACATCCTAAAGCTCATCTGAAAAGGATCTGAAGCAGCAACTTGGCCGTTGAAAGCCAGAGCTCAGGTATCCTGTCGAGCACAGAGCTCACTAGCAGAGCTCCGGATGTTGGTGTGTTTTGGGGCAAAAAGGAGCACTTTAAAGTTAATCTCTGTTTTTATCAGCAGATCGGCGCCCTCCCTCCTTGGGTGGCTAAACTCCGATTTTTGCTGGCCCTGGTCTTGTGGTGGGATGGTTCAGCACGCTGAAATGGTCGACATGAAAAAATGGGAGGAATCCAAGAGCATGAGCTGACACCGGCTATTGTGCGTGTATGACAGCGGTGTGACAAACAAACTTTGGGCAACGCAAAGTTTCACAGGACTTTCAAACACAGAAGATACCATGCACAGACTTTCTGTTTGGCTGGGATTTCAGAGTAGCCAGATTTACACTTCGATGTGTTATGGACTATAGCTCTCCCGCTAGGAGGATGTGTATTATGCTCTTGGATTACCAGCAGAGAGCAGGTTGGATGGTAGGCTTTTTTTTTTTCTTGCACAAAAAGAGAAACAGCAAGAAACTGCAAGATGGTCCTTTCTTATCACAGCTTGCAGTAAGGAAAGAATAGATCCCCGTGTCGGGCTATTATTTAGCTGTGGTGTGACTGATGATGATGGAGGGCTGTTGCTTCTTGTAAGGCTGTGAAGGCTTCCATGTCTGCAGAAATAATACACAGCAAAAAAAAAAAAGTCAGCTGGCTGGAGTGATGGGTAATAAAAAGAATCTTGAATTATTATCTTGTTTGATAGAAAAAAACGTTAAATACAATTATTACTTTTCCTTTAGGTTTTCAAGACCGTGCTAACGGAGTCTATCAGCCACTAATGTCAGACAAACTGTAGTCCCAGAGCAATCATACACAGAAGTGATCTTTGGTCAATCAGGCTGAACTATAATTCAATAGAGAGGCAAGCTTTGAAATATTGGTATTCCGTAGGAACCTCCCAGAATACATGTTTTTTAGTGGCTTGCTGCTATTTTATTTCAAGCTTTCTCTTTTTTTATTTTACGCCTCTCCCTTCCTGGTCTTCTCATCAAAGCTGTTCATTTAGATAGTATATTTTTACCTGCGTTATTTGGACCCGTGGAAAAATAAAACTAAATACAGCTTGGGTCTCATCTTTAAAAATATATCTTGAGTTCAACATAACATTTTATTGTCTTCTCATACTTGATCAGGCTTCAGTTATACTTTAGACACCTGACTTAATTATGCCTTAATGATGTAACTCCATTTTGGTGAGAAACACCCTTTGACCACTGTAATCTCCGCTGCTCAATCCAGCCACCATTTGTGATCCTTTCCAACAAGTTCCTTGTCCGTTTCCCTCGAAGAGAGAGAGAGACTATGCCTTCCTACCCCGGCAGCAGTCAGACGTATGGCGCTTTGAGCAGATGAGGGTCACAGCAACGGGAATCTGGACATCTCATCGCCACTTCAGTTCACAGTTTGTAGTTACAGACACTCACTGTAATCTCCTGTGGTGATAAGCAGGATTATCTTCACTGATGGCGTTCAACAAAACATTGCTTTCCTTCCCATTGCTCCTGCCGGCTCAAAGAAGGGAAGAGGTATCCAGCAGAAGCAGCACTGAAAGATGCCCATAGAGACAGGCGGATGAAAGTCTCATATAAGAACCATGTTTCTACTTCTAATTGCTACTCCCTAACTAGTGTCCAATAACACATCTTGTGAGGGGTGTGCTGCTTCCTGGGAATTCAGGCGGTGTCCACACTAGCTGGTAAGACTGCCTGTTTTCTCAGACATCCGAGCAGGGGATGTATGTGGTCCAGTTCACATTCACTGTAAAGAGCTGCATCAGATCCATTTGGACATAGCCCTGTGAGACAGCCTCATCCCAGCTGATCACAAAATGCTCTGGCGTTTGTCCTTGCCCTTCATGTAAAATGAAACGCTGGATTAAATTCCCATGTTGCTCATGCAACATGTTGCTTCCTCCTCTACCACTCTTTCCTCTGTGGGTTGCTTTATTCATCTTGTGTGGATGCTGAATGTAATGGTCCTTTACCTCCTGGTGAAGGACTAGTACCCCTATTGCTTAGACTATTAATCCTGGGGTGACTAAGTGAGCAGCACCTGGCTGATCATATTAATTAACTGGTCTCTCAACCACCCAAAACCATCCCCTGCTGTAATTAATTTGTTAAGAAGAAGATACATCGCTTTATGATTTGAAGATCCTGAGCAAGCTTCTAAATGTGGCATCATGGCAAATGCATACATCTTACAAGTCCAACAGTATTCAGCTGCAACCTTTATGAATCTGTTTAATTAGCATAACTGGGAAAAAATGCTATAAATTCTCTGTGGAGAGGTGCATCTATACATATGCTATCACAAGTATTTTCTTTTTAGCAGGGAAAATATTAAGCTCAGACTGTTATGAACAACCTAATTTGTCTGGGCATGTGATATTCATGAGGAACAGATAAAAGAAGAGATTTAATAGTTTCAGTCCTTGGCACTATATTTTGTTCCAGTAACCACACAGAATTTAAGCTGTTTGTGTTAAACTTGAACAAAGCTAAACAGAAGAAAAGAGAGATCATGCTGGTTTTCACAGCCAGTCAGAAGAATCTTTTGGGAGACTTACAAAAGGATGAAATATTCCCTTCCCCAGAACAGTCTCTTTAGGATGAGTAAGCTCTCATTTGGGGGGTTCTTCTGCGGTTGTTCAGAACAAGAGGGTATCTTTCTTCTTGATCAGCTGAGTGGTTGCCAGGTAGCAAATGCCAGATGCTGTAAAGCAAACAGGATTAGTTTTTATTATTATTGTTAATGTTATTTAGAAGAAATTGTGCAATCTCAGACAAGATTCCAACCGTGAACATACAAGCAGGCACTCTGGTACCTCCTGCAACCTGAGTTTCCTACAAGTTGCTTTATAAAGAGTTTTCTACCATCTTTTGTGTGAGTATTTAAAAGACGGGTAGACAGAGTGCTTAGAGATATTGTTTTTGTCAGTTAGGTTGATGGTTGGACTAGATGATCTGAAGGTCCCTTCCAACCTGGGCAATTCTATGATTCTATTAAATGAATTGCCAAAGTCAATCTTTCTGCTGCATCAATCATGTTACATCTTTTGCCAAGTTTTTTAATCAGTCTGAGCAAAAGTTATCTGCTGGTGAAGCAGAGAGAATAATATTTAGTGGAGGTATTGGCACCACCAGACCATAACTTAGAGGGTGCGTTAGGGTTTACAGAAGTACCAGAGTATAGAGGAAGAAAACGTGAGGACAGTATTCTAGGCAATCAGAAGAGAAATAATAGTTGAGCAATAATTTCATGCTGTCTTGAAACACCTTTACTTTGATAGTGGGATGTGGCCAACCACACAGGAAGGAATAGTCTGAGAAGCTCTTTCCCTCGCTTGCTTTGTCTGACTTCCTTGGCTCTGCTGCATGTGTAACAGAATTAACATTTTGCGCAGAAAGGAACGGAGAAGAGGTTTTATGGTAACCCTATGATCAACCTACCACGCAAACAGGGGATAAAGAGCTGATTCAGTCTCCATCTTTCCTATGCTTCCTATTGGCAACCTACCTAGTCTTCCTTGTCAGAGCTGAAAAAGCCATGAAGCGTGGCAGAGACCCAGGTGAAGGATTTCCAGCAGAGAAAAAAGAAATTAGTGGACAAATATAATATTCTGTCAAGTGTTGGTAAAGAAATATTTTGAGATTTTGCTAAACTTCTCCTCAGCTCCCATGCACTATTAAAGTCACTTGAAATTAATAACTTTTCAGTACTGGCTGGCAGCTGAAGAACTTCTATAAAGATGGATTAACTAAGAAATGGGGGAAAAAGCTCACATCAGAACATAATGGCATTATAATTTGCACAAGAACATTAGTCAGAGAGGAAATTATTACTAAATGCTACAAAAGAGTCTTATAACAAAGGAATCTTATGGGAGGAAATGTTCAGAGTTTTTTATGGTCTGTTCTCTATTTCAGTGCCTGATGTAACAACTAGCTCTAATGTGCACAGTCAAGGTCATTCAGTGGAACTGGAGCCAGCAGCCATTTGTTCCAACAGTCCCTCTATTTCTTCTCAGGTCTTACTGAATTCCTAAAAGATTTTCTTCCCATTGTTTAACAGAGGCTGTGTGAGGTCTAGGAGTTGTCTCCTATTCTTTTCTTTTTAGTGCTTTCTTTATAATTTCTTATTCTCTGTTTTCATTACCCCTACATGTTTCATTTTCTTCCACGGATGCTATGTGCAAATTCCCCGGGTGCAAATTCCCCGTGTACCAAGAGGATAAAAGCTGTAGATAGGGTGCAAAACCATTGTCTTTATTTTCACTGTTTTATGCATCTTCAAGATGTATTGCTCCTGTTTGAATTTCTCTAGTGTGCTCCAAAATCAGGGTAACTTTCTCTAGCTGGGAAATCTTCTCAAGCCAAGAAAGCTGGCTAGATGTATTTTGCCTCCAACTTGTGTGTCTCCACCCTTGTGAGGTCTTAGAGTGCTTTGCGAGTTGTAATATTTGGAGTTGAGTTTAGGACGATTCAGCCTTATGGCTTTGGTTAGAGAGGTTGAACCTTCAGACTGCATTGTCTCATGTAAAACACGGATCCTTGAGTTTTATATACATGAATTTTGTAAAAATTCCTCTTAGATGTGTCACTACTGCTTATTGGAGGCATCTGAACGCACCAGTACATCGTCTTGGAAACCTGCCACACATCCTAAAACCGGACCAGCAGTTGTAAATTTAGCCTAGAGCTGGGCTCTTCCTTTGGCAGGACGAAGGGAGCCAGAAGAGACTCGAGCGCCACAGCCCGTCCTGCCCTCAGGAAGATGGGAATGTGGCTGTTGACCAGGTGGCCCATGAGGCAACAGCAGCAAGCACTTCCTAGCCATGGCTATCAGGGGTCTGCAAAGGGTTACTGCAGGCAGTTAGTCTGAATTCACACCCCGCCGGTGTCTGCCTATGTAGGCGTACGTTAATTTAAAGAAGCAATATTTCTAAGTGGTTCAAGATATTTGGATCAAATGACTTGATCCAGATTCTTTCACAGAATGGATTGCGCTAGAATAGCTCTGTTTGCTCAGCAAAATATCTATTTTCATTACTAGTTGCTACGATTATGTATTGCCAGTGTTTTCCTGGTTATTTCCTGATTATAATACAGCTCTGTTTGAGCTAAATTAAAGTATGATATTTTCAATGTGTAGTTTGGAGTCCTAGCTAGAAAAATGATTAAAACTTTTCAGACATAATCAGATCAGCCCGATCCTTAAGCCACAATCTAAAAACAGATAATCCTCTGTTTTATTTTTACTTTTCCTCGAAAATGGCTCTGGAACTAAAGGGTCTTTCGAGCCCCTGATGTCGCAAGCAATTGCACACGAAAAATAGGTAGTTTATAAAAAGTCTCTCTCCCATCTCCAAAAATTAACTACACCTGTTCTTATTCAGGAAAGTAAGTGCCATTAAATCATGAAATTGCTTATGATAAAACCAAAGAAAGTGTGAGTGGAAATGTAAGCACAATGAAGACTTGGTGGTGCCAAAATTAAAGCTTATATTACACCAGCTGATAGCTAGCTGGAAGTCAGAAATATGATACATTAAAATAAACAGTTTGAGATTAATCTTCAGCTAGCTGGCAGAGCATGAATTAAAGGAAATTTCAAATAATGTCAACATCAGTTTAATTCTCCTTCCCTTACACCCTCTTCCATTCTCCAGCCGTATACACATCTTTTTAGTTGGATCGCAAGGTAAGGGATGGACTTTCAGCTGCTAGCCGGTGGACCCACTTTCACATGCCCAGACGTCTGGGAGTGCAGTATTTTAACAGGAAATTCCCCAGGTCATCTGGAAAAGGAGCGGGACTCTCCGTCATTTGCCAGCTGCCCTGCTTTCAGAATAGATCGCTGCGAGACCTTGGAGTTGTTCGGGTTCGTTATTTATCTCAGTTTCCAGAAAATAGCCATCTGATGTTTGAAATTCAGGTTTGTCTTAAGGCTCCCATTGCTGTATATCACCTACGAGAAAGCTTTTTGGTTTTGTCGCAAAGAGCTGCATGCCAAGCAAAATTGAGTACTGTTTGGATTTAATATTGGAGCAAGGGCAGACCATACAGAAAATAAAAAACACTCCCCTGTTGTGCAAGATATACTTATATGGCTCTGTTCACTTGAAAATCTTTTCTCGTTGATCTTAGTCTGACTCTCTGCAGGGTTTCCTTGGTCAAGGAGGCTAAAATTGATTCAAGGCCCAAAGCTCTTCAGCTCAGTGTTGACAAAATGTAGAATCCAACGTCCTTGTGTCAACACGCTCTGACTTTCTTGGATCTTCAAACCACATTTTGCTGTATGACCAAAAATGGAAGGTGGATCACAATGAGAAACATATGGCTGGGAATGGAATTTCAAACTGGAGGAGAAGAAAGGAGGAGGAGGAGGACGGAGATTGAGAGGAAAAGAGCAGAGGAAAGTAGAAAATGAAAAGAGAAATTAAATTTAGGCTCCTCTATTAGGAAGAAGAAAAACAACACTCTCAACTCTTCTGGTGACCTTACATGGGAACCTCATAGAGCTTTGTTTTTATGACTTCTCTGTCTTGCATTTATTTCCTTTCATTGTTATTTCTATAATGTGCTAGACATTAGATTTGGGGATAAGCTGGAGAGCTACAAATTTTGAATTATTTACCCGCTTTCCAGGGTATTTCAAAAGGGTGTGCAGTATGTACAAGTACAAAGGCAGGAGCAGCTTTTTAAATTGAGAAATTTGGCTATGACTCTGTAGTTCAAGGCTATTCACAGAAATGTCTGAAACAAAAACTCATCCAATTAGTTCATAATTAGGGCTGACTGAAGGGCAACAACAGTTCTGCTATGTGGCAACTTGTGAGGTCCAGAAATTTGGTTTTGCTCAAACATGGCTTTATCTACTGGGAATTTAAAAATGTCCACTTTTCATTCTGACATGGAAAAAAAGTTTGGGGCTTTTTGTTTGTTTTTGCAGAATACCGATATATTTTTACAGGGAAGGGAAATTGACTTTCAGTGAGTTGTACTTTGTAAAGCTTAGCTACAAGAAAGGACAGTGCATGGGCAGTATCCCTTACAGTGCCTACCTGTACATGCAAGGTGCCCACGGCTGTCCCTGAAGACGGTGTTGGCCTTCGCTGGTGGCTGCAGAGGGGTTCCTCAGATGGGTCCCCCCAAACCCACTGCCCTTTGACCTTGGCAAAGCTCCACAGCGTGACCAAACAGTCATGAGATGCTGTATGCAGCCAAGCACAACTCGGGTTGGGGAAGGAGAAGACGCACGGGCTGCAAGCCACCTACCCTGTAAGGACCATATGGTCTGCTCATCCCCTTCAGGAGCTGGGGAACCGTCTGGCAATGAAAAGACCGTGGCTGGGGCAAAGGTAGGGTGGCCGCAGGGAACCAAGTGATGCCCTTTGTGGTCACACTGATTAATTTCCATATGGTCCTGGTGGCTGCAGACCAACTGGTGCCCGCTATCGGGAGGTGGAGCACGGACTGGCATTGTGGTGATGTTGGAGACACAACGGGGTGGAGGGTAAAGGGACTTGTCCCAGAGGAGCTGCCTGGCTTCTGTAGATACAGGTTTCAGTTGCTGCTGCTGTGCGGGGGCACTGATTTCAAAAATTGCTCTGTATTTTTGGCCAGGTTGAAGGAAAGTCATGTCTTACAGCACCTAAAACAGCACAAGGTGCCCTGTGGTTAGACAAATGTTATTCCTTGTCTCTAGATGTTGGCTGTTCAGAGCTGAGGAATATCTCTTTGTATCATATATAGCTGCTCTTATCGTGTGTTAAGTAGTCATCTTATTTTTATAAGGACCGCAGAAACTAGGACTTTCCTGGCTGGATTGAAGCATTCTGTCTCTTGCTGTAGCTTTCCAAACGGCGTCATGCAGAGGAAAAGGGAAAAAGGGCACCAAATAAGAGATGCACATGATTCATACCAAATTCCCTGTTTCTAAAAATGATGGTTCGGTGGAGATGCGACCGTGACGCTAATTCAGACCTAATTAACGATTGGTAGCCAAAATCATGTTCCTTATTTTGGCAACGTTCCCTGTGAACATCGTGGGAATGATGGCTCAGAGGTAACATTTTTAAACACAGTGGCTGCTGCTGGGCCCTGATTCTAAATCCACCACATGCCGACCTTGCTCTCATCTAAATCATTAACCAAGTTCCCGGTGATTGCGCTGAATGGTAATAATTGAGCTGATTGTAAGTGATTCTTGGTATGTCAGCTGAGATTTTAGGCGCAGAACAGAAAATCAGGTGCTTCTTTACATGATCTTGACGGTGTAAAAAGATTTTTATACGGATAAAGAGTGTGGTGAAACACTGATGTAAGCAACAATCTGCGCTAAGATTTCTAATAGGGAACCAGATTACATCTTTAATGAGTAGCCATACTAGATGTAATAAATGCACTTCGGATTTTGATTTGTAAAATTAACTTGATATGACATTGGCCAAGGTTATGTGAATGTTAACCGTTTTATACAAGTGGATATCTTAGAGCATTCTGAATTTGTTTGCTTTTCAAAAAATAATAAAATAACTCATCTGTTTTGGACAGCCTATTAAACCCTACACAGTGCAGACTGCTTTAAAAATAGCATAAGCTAAACACTGATGGTTTTTAATAAACCAGACTTAAACACTGAGTAAGTTTAATAAAGCGGATACTTAAGACAAGCATAATGAAAGGTGAAGGTCTGTTTTCTTTTTATTCCATTTCTTAACCTCTACTCTTCAATCCTATGTTTGGTTTGGGGTTTAAAATAAATTATTCTCTTAAATGAAGTAATAAGAGAACTGGAGTGAGGAGCCGACCTGTGCAAAGAAATTTATGGCAGAGAAACTAGCAGGCGGGGAGAAAAAAGTTCCTCTATTAACTACAAAACAGTAAGTGCTAAGACTTTAATAACTTTATTGCAATGAAAATGTTTTTCATAGAGTCAAAACAGATTAGTTGCAAGGAAAAATATTTAGCTCTTCTGCTTGAAGCCAAATGGTGAAAATTTCAGTTAATCTAAATAGATTTGTGGCTCTCATCGTAGTCTGTTCCCTCTGATGATTTGGCACCTTTTTTTTCTGTAACCGAACACCTTGAGGCTGTGCTCAGGCTAGGGAGAAAAGTGATGGCGTGTGCCCCGCTGCCCTTTCATAGCCTCCTGTCTCTCGTCTCCCTCCGGTTTCTCACCAGCTCGGCTCAGCGTGACTGCCACGCGCTCGCGCGTTTCTAAGCTCTGGTGTTCCTCTACAATTTGAGGAGATAATTGACTTCAAATTTTATGATGCGTTGCCCCATTTTGCATTAGTAATTTTTGCAGCTGCTCCTTTTTTATTTTTTTTTTTTTGCCAGTGCTACCAGGCCTCGGTAAACACAGAGAATTTCCCCCAAAGCTTCTGTCTGTATTGAAAAAACAGCCTTGCGCCCTGAAGATTTCAAGCAGAATTGTTTCTGGCAAAAAAAAAAAAAAAGCAGTTTCAACATAAATTGAAGTAGAAAGCAATAATTCTCAGTTTCCATTTTACTGATTCCTGAAAAAATACAGAGAGAGACATATGCATATGAAATCTAGTTTAAACTTATTTGTACGTGAACAGAGGCAAAAAAGGCTTATTATTTATTTATTAGTCATATAGCAATATTACGGTGTTGTGTAAAGAAGCTTTGCTTTGGAGAAAAGGTATTGCAAAGTCATGAAGGCTGTGAACAATTTAAATTTGACAAGTGAAGGAAAAGGAGAAGGTTTTTGGTTTGTGTATTTGTATACAGATGAGTGCTTGCTTACGTTTATTTATGACCTCTATCAATTTTATTGTGAGGGACCTCTGTTTATCATAGTTTTACAAGTTATAAATTGCAACTACTACATGACGGCGCAGTAATAACATATTACTTTAAAAGTATACTTCCTCTAACTATTTTATTTGTTTCTCCAATTCACATTATATCTAAGGATAAAAATGAAAGTTCTCCTAATGATGACATTCGGTTTAGGGCCGCTGGCATTAGTGGTGGGAGTTGATTACAGTGGACTCAGGTGACTGTGAGCTGGTGATTGGAAAAGATGCTTAAGGCATACGCGTTTTTTCCTTTATTGAAGAGAAATTTTAGAATTTGAGTTTCTTTTCCAAGTTCAAGAAGGTTGTGCTTCTAAAACAGAGGGATGTCAGCGTAGGTAAGAAAAAGAATAACTCTGCTGACAAAGGTGTTAGCGAAATTAATTAACAGTTACTCAACATCATTTTCTAATCAACACATTATTTAGGGATTCTCTTGAGTATTCTCCTACTTAGTCTGTCTTTCAGGTAAAACATTCCTGTTGAAAACAAATCAGCAAACTCTGTAAGCTTTATATGGTATTCCCTATAGATAGGATCTCCTTCCTATGAGTTTAAAAGTTACAGATATACATTTAAAAAAGATTCGTACATCCTTGTTGGTAGGACAGTCCATATGTCATGAGATTTTCAGTTGGTTTTGTTTTCCTGCGAGTAGGTATGTAACTCCCCTCTTAGCTGTCCTGCGCAAGCTTAGGATTCAGTGGCTGATGATCTCAGAATAAAGCTTAAGCAAGCTTGGAAAAAATATAGGCAACAATTTGAAAAGCATTCGCTTTTAGTTATAGTGGCGGAAAACCATTTTCCTGTACTCCTACTGCTAACAATGTGCCCCAACTCTCTCAATATTTTAAGTAGCAACATGTGTTGTCCCAGAGACCACGCTGCCTTTCCTGAGACACTTCACCTGCTCGCTGCGAATTCGTGAAAATAATTTGCAGTTGCCGTTTTCATGAAACAGGAGGAGAACGTCATTTTGAGAGAGATAAACATGCCTGTCAGGCTGACACGGCTCGGAGAAGGGATGGCTTTCCTCTTGACAGGCGAGGTGAGCACGGATGGACCTTTCCCAGAAAGCACAGCCCTGCTCTGAGCCGCGAGCCACAGACCAGTTTTCTTTCTCTTCAGCGCCGTACTGAGAAGAAAAAAACTTTCACGTTTTTCCAGCCACGACGTTGATAGGTAACTCTGGGAAATTCTGGTTACAAGGCAGCAGCGGTTTGGGGAGTTTTGTTTCGTTTTTTTATTAGTTCACTGCGACAACAATCTTAATGCATTAGGGAGTGGGCCTTGCTGGGGAGGGGGGACTTTTTTGTAACTGTGAAAATGTGAAAGTCCTGTACAATATCACTGTGTTGGTTCAGACACCGCTTCTGACAAGACTTACTGTGATAACATGCAGAGATGAATTTCAAGTGACTGTTTATACAAGATAATCTCGTCGCAGAACATCAGAAGAACGTGTCCCCCTTCCCAGCCATGCGCGCCTTCCCGGCCTCGTCCCAGCGGGATCTCGCGGATAATTTCATGTAAGCCTCGCTCTCTGCTGGGTGGATCAGTTATTTCTGCCACTTCAGCTGCAACTCCTGAATTTGGCATATGGCATGTTAAATAACACCACTCCCGATCCCAAAGTGGTTAACTGTTGAGAAGACTCAGTGCAGAACCGTAGATACTCTGAGAAACCAAATGTCATTTATTTAATTGGGTTCCCAACTTCTCTGCGTGTATGGGAAAAACTAAGATGCTTTTGACTGTGTACCCATCTGTGTTTTTAACTCCTTGCTTGCTCTACCTGTGCTACTCTCCCGCATCCTCCTTGTGGGCCGTGTGAGATTGTGATATCACACAATATCCTTGCACAAATGTGGACAATGACTTCTCCTCACATGTGTGCCGTGTTCAGCACTCATAACCAAAGCCCCTTCCACCTTGGCTGTCCCTCTTTCAGCTGCCTACTCTGCATTTTAACAGTCTGGCTGTCAACATTTGCCCCTCCAAGGACCATGACTGTTCTCAGTGGGCATCTCCAGGAGGAGCTGCCGCTGGGGAGCTGAGACCTGACCATGGCACAATCACGCTGACCTGGGTTAGGGACCGCCTGCACAGAGACGGGGTGGCTTTTCATGATAGTCCTGTCAGCAAGGGTGTTGTGAGCTGGAATACGGACATATACAAAAGTTACAAAACCCACCCTCATGCCCATTTCACTTTCTTCATGTTAAAAAAAAGGTGTTTGCCCATGGCAGAGGGGTTGGAACTAGATGATCTTCAAGGTCCCTTGCAACTCTAACCTTTCTATGATTCTATGTTCAAGTTGATTCTACATTCAAGCTAGGCTGGAGGGGATGCAGCACGTGCAACAGAGGGTGTGAGGAGCTGAGGATACTTGAATGTTCCCCCTCCAGGATGGTATAGGCAGGATATAAATGTCTGCTGTGTCTCCATGTTATGCAAATTGGGGGTCGGGTTGCACTGGCAGCCTTGGGATTTTTAAAATGATTTTTATTTAAATACCTTTTATTTAAGTTTATTCTACCTGGAAATAATACAGAAATGCCCATGGCACAGGGGTTGGAACTAGATGGTCTTTAAGGTCCCTTCCAACCTAAACCATTCTATGATTCTATGAAATATTGTCACATGGTTCTTCTGTGGCGGTGTGTATAACAACTTATGCATATCATGTCACATTAATTGTACATCAGTTGCATGAGGGATCCTGATCCTTCAGTTGTTGAAGAGGAGGCAATTGGGTTGATCTAATTTAGGTATTTTGGATCTTTTTCTTGAGGTGTTTTTTGCACAGTCAAGACTGAGAAGCTGAGTTATTTTCTTCCCAGTCATATGAGAAACCTACAGTTTGCAGAAAAACTTGTTTAGTTGTGTGGGTTTGGGTTTTTTTAAAACAAAAAGTGTACCTTAATATTTAGTGCCTTTGTAAAAAACTTGGTCATCCAGCAAAATATGAAGGACATATTGCAAATTCTGACTATTCGTACCACTTAACAAGTGCCTTATCCCTTTTGAAGGACTGCTTTAAGAGCTCCTGGGAAAGAAACACAATGGCTGTTCGCTGCAGCCGCACATTTCCGTGATCGTGACGCTGGGACACTCTATTCGTACAGCTGGGCTGTCGGGCGGGCGGTGGTGGAGCACACAGCTGTGATGACTCAATGCCGGCGCGGGAGCCCAGCTGTGACCGTCACACTTTGTTTGCAGTTTCCTCCCTGCTGCCAGGGGGGAATTGTCACCTGGCAGGGCAGTGAGGATGCCTTTCCCTCCCTGCAGTGTCTCTCCTGTGCGGGGCCATCTGAAAGCCTCCAGAAAGTCCCAGGATTTTCCACGCATTCAAGTGGGAGGGTGGCAGTATCCTGGACAGGCTCCTGAGATGAGGGGATTCATCTGTCCCATGGAATGATGCTGGGAGAGGCTGGAGGTGGCCCCAAGAAGGTTGTGTGCAGATGGTAACTTGGGGCTCGAAAGAAGTCATGTCACCTAGGCGCCACGTTGGGCTCCAAGAAGGTTGCACGTAGATGGTAACTTGGGGCTCGAAAGCAGTCATGTCACCCAGGTGCCACGTTGGGCTTGTGTTGGGAAGCCTGCAGGCAAGTACAGCCGTGCCCTGCAAGCACAGCCGTACCCTCTCCAGCTCACACCTTTGGATCTGCGGAAAAGCATTGTGCACGGTATGCACATTCTCAGGTAGCCCTATATGTTATATACACCAGCGCTGGTACGCTTGGCACCCTGGCTCCTTTAGTTTTCTTCTCTCTCCACCTCCTTCCTTCAAGCCCGTGTTTTCTTTTCTCTCTTTTTTTTTTTTTTCTTTTTTTTCCTAGGCTAGGTTTGTGGTGGGCATAATGGAATGAGTTAAAAGGTGCCAAATTAAATTAGTTCACAAATTTGGAAGAAAGCCAGTCAGGAAATCGCAACTGCTTTTATAAGAAAGCATGAGAGAGGGAGGGGGGAGGACTTGTCTGCCTGTGTGCGTGTGCAAATGGAAACCCTGTGCCCAAAACCAAAGTCAAATGATTATAAATGTTTTGGATCGATGCGACGCATTTGTGAGCGATTTCTAATACTTCTTCCTGGAAAAATCCCTTGTTTGTTCATAGAAACAGCCAGATGTACGGCACTCATTGGGAACGGGATTAATTTCTGTGCTGGTATTTTTCTGTGTTTAAGGGTTATGTTGCTATGCTGATCAGGGCACGAGCTACCATCGATACCTTATTAACTTGATGTAAGAGTGCACGGTAGAAAATAAGTGCAATGTATTCAGCCCACAAAGTACATAGTAATGGTCTACATTGCTTTAGTTGTCCTCTGAGCTTAGTGAGGCAGCAGCCATGAGGAAATCTTTCCAGCTACAGCTTGCCTTTACTTTACAAGTTGATCTCATTTCATTTGCTCATGTGACTTCCAGCAAAGCTAAATCTGTGGAGGCTTCCTCTCACTTCATTTCATCCCGAACTTAAAATTGTCAAAAACCTTTTATATGGCTCGCAACAGAAAACAGCCGTGGTGGCTTTCAACCAATTACATCATGATTATGCCGTAATCTGTGTTTTCTCCGTGTTCAAAAATGTATTTTTTGCCACAAGTGCCTGTTACAGCAGATTTATGGAAGAAAAAGGGGCACACTTTCTGCTTTGTAAACTGAATATTTTATTATACTAGGGGCTTGCCAAAGTTCTCCTAATATATTTTGTGTCAGACTGTTGTGGGAAATAGTACAAAATGGAATACATTTCTTACTTTCTCATGATTACTAATCTCTGAAGAACAGTACGGACTACACTCCACCAGCTTATTCTTGGTGCAACACTAAACATCTATATGAGATTATAACTCTTAGGTAAATTTACTGTACTCCTTTAATTAACTGTTATCAATGGCACATGATGTATTAAAATACATTGCTTGAAATATTGAAATTGTGGTTGTTAAATGTATTTCAAATCATTTGCATGTATATACCTCTAGTGAAGGCCTTCAGAGTTCTTTACAATGGCTACCTTGCACATTTATTTATTCTGCATTTATAAAATATATAAGGTATGCTACATAATATATATTAGATATATTAAACACCTTACATCAGTATAAATTAAAGTATAAAGCTAGAAACCAGGAGAAACTAAGTAAATGACTTGCCAAAGCCAGAGAACAGCTTTGTGGCAATGTTAACAATGCAACGTTAGCAATAAAAATCAGGAACTGTGATTCTTGGACCTTTATTCTAGCCATTAAGCAGTCGTTTTCAATTCTACATTGGCATTTTATAAAAGCTTGTTGTTTTGAAGAGGAAATGCATAATGCAACTGCATTGAGGAAGTCATCTTCAGTTTCTTCCCAAGTCTGAAGAACTTTGATTGAAAGTACCATATGACCAGAACTCTCCTTTAGGGAGTTGATAACATGATAAATGCAAGTGAATAAATAGGTGGGAAAAGCCAGTATGTCTTTGGTACAGGAATAAATGGTAGCCAGAACAGTTGTTACCTTGCTGCGTTCTCCTTCCCATGCTCTCTTCCAGCTTTCAGTGGCCTAATGACATTGGTCACTGACCATAAGAAAAAAAAGAGAAGGTTGCTTTCTTTATATGAAACTGTAAATGCTTACTAAGGCTGAGACAAGGGGAAAATGATAATTGGCTGTTCCGAGTTTGCTCATAGCGTAATGGATGAAGTGACAGGTTCCAGGTACATTTGTAGTTAATCTCAAACTGATAGTAGGGACGGGTGAAGGTTGGTCAGTGCCAGAAACTGACTTCTAGACTGGCTGAGCAATAAAGTGCAGATTGCTGAAAAGCCTCTTTGCTCTGAAAATAAAGAGGATCCTAAACAAAATATTGGCCATTCACTGGACAGAGAAACACTTGTTCCACTAAGAGGAGAAATCAGAGCATCTTTCCAGAGAGAAGTACTTCTGGAGTTCAGTATGGGACCTGACACCACTGGGTTCATTTTAGATCCTGGCTTTCTGCTCATGTTTCTCCTCTCAGCCACTTTTATTTCTCGTATGTGAAGATGACAAATAGAACTAAATGCTTAATGATTTTGTAACTCTGACTAAGCCTCTGGCCTAGCACTTATTCACAATGATTGCAGCTAAAATCCTTTCATGAATGACTCCAGAGCTCGTAGCTCCTGTACTTAAACAGCAAAGAGCCATAAAACAGACTGCGTAGAGATATCAAATAAAACATCTTTGATGTGTTTTGCAAACTGAGAATCTATTCATCTGCTTGGCTTTGAAACATCTTTTACCTGTTTCACACAGCTGAATCACCAAATTCTGGGCAATTCGAGATGCTTTTCTGTTAACAGCACCTTACCTCACTGAGATCAAAAATGATAAAAGTAATTCATCTGTCTTACATGGCACTGCTAAGCGGTTTGTTTAGCCACAGAAAAGTAATGTTTTATGGAGAGCATCTCGTGTTCCAGGTTTCCTTTTCACCATGGTACCATTGTGTCTAGTTAGATGCACTCATCCAGAGGTGCTGGCTGTTTTGCAGCCTACGTCACCAATCTCACAAGTGTTTTCTAAAGCAAACAAGAGATGTATCAGCATGTCTTGCTTCAGGTAGACCCCTTGAAGATGTCCTAGTGGTGAATAAAAATCAGATAAAAATATGATATATCATGCATAGTGTGTTTCTGAGAGGAAAATGGGCCCCGAGTTTTTGAGACTGGGAGATAGATTGCACGTCATTTAAATGAATGCTTTGCCTTGCTACTTAAGTAGACAACCTTGGGAAAACCTCGTATTCTGAGCTTTATTTCAAGCTCAAGTTAATTATTCATATGATTATTTTTCTTTCCTAGGTACCACCTTTCTCCATTCCATAGTCTGACGATAAGTAATATATCTAACATGCCTGTACCTTCAGACCAAGGAAAACACACTCAACAGTGAACTTATTTTGTGCACGGCAATCAAAGTTCAATAAATATAAAGAATTAATCTGGTTTTCATTTATACAAGCACAAAAATGTATTTAAGAAAATTCAGTTTCCTTTTTATTTTACACTCTTTAAACTCCAACTTGGCTTTAGTGACTTTTTTTTCCAACTTAAAACCTTGTTTGCCAAGATTCAAACTGAGCAAATTTTTATTGCGCGGTTATAAACCATTGAGGGGGGAGAATTATATAATGGAAAAAAGTTGAAATAGCTTTAACTCCAAAAGTGCAAATAGCATACAGCACCCATTAGAGAGAAAAAAAAGGTCATCACTAATATTTTCATCGACATAGTCCTGCAATGCTTTAAAATGCACCCAGGGTGCATTTCACAGGTGGAATCAATGAACATAATTAAGGAGTAATGACCAATGGGGAGGGCATTTCCTGACAGCTAATGACTAGTTGGGGTAAAAGGCATGGTGAAAGCACCAGGCATGACTTTCAGAGGCCATTAACTGCCAGGAAATGGCAAACTTGAAGGTCATCATTACAAAGGCAAGCTGTGAAAATACAAAGATGTAAACAAAATTAATTAATGTTTTTATATATTGAAAATCTATCTATGGAACTGTTCATCGTATCTGATACATGTTTCTGTTTGTTGTACAGGCCTTCTCCTTGTTGGCTGCAGATGGCTCAACCGTGGGAGCCAAGTGAAAGGGAAGCGTGACGTCAGCTGCCCCATCCCATGGAGTTCACAGCATAGGGAAATGCTCGTGAGCTTGTGACTTTGTTCGTGGTCATCATGAAAGAAGATGTGCCTCAGGTGAAGACATTAAGCACAGGAAAATAAGTATGTTCCATTTATTATTAGGCTCAGTATTAATTATGAGGAGAAAGATCACGTTAAAATATCTAGTCTAAAGGTGAACTTCCAGTCTTGAAGTCAAGCTCAAGTCTTATTTATCAGCACCTTGTTGATGCTTTCCTGCAAGTAAAAATATTCTACTGATTCCCTGTCTGACCATCCTTTCACCAAAATTACCAGGTGCAGGTGGCTGGTGCAAGCAGAATGAGGACATTTTGGAGAAGACAAAGGGGAATCTTGGGGTCCTGATGATGTTCAGGATGTGGTGCTTCGACTCTGGTGGCCGGATGAGCATCCTGATGCTCCTGGCTGTACGAGAGGAGGAAGAGGGGGCAGAAATAGGCAGAGAGATGTCAGCTTCATAATAACCACTAGGAAAAGCTGGAAAATGTTTGGTCTCTGTTAACAATGGTTTGGATATGCTTCCAAATTGTTCTTTTTGAGCATGACAGCTGCCAAGACCTTCGTTGGTTCTTGCTTTGTGTACTGGGATGCAGGTCTCAGTGATCATTTATCCCAGCAGAGCACAGCCTCCAGTATTTTTCAGCATAACCTGTACGGTCAGATCTTTGACTAGTTCAATGGTTTAAACTGAAATACCATCTGGCAGCAATAGAAAGTCCAGTGCAGTCACTGAGTCTGTTGAGAGACAAAAGATTAGGAAAGGATTGGTAAAAAGATATGACTGGGAAAAAAGAAAAAGTTCTGTATCAGCAATAGTATCGGGACACTGCGATTGTGAAAATACTGTCGGGGTCAGTCTAAGAAATTCTGCGGTATGTCTTCTTAGCTCCCTGTATGTTTAAGTTTCATGAGGGTACCGTTCATGAAAGAAAACACATAGCTTTGAGGAAAAGAACCAGGGTTCTCCTGTTGTAGGAAACTATTTTCCTTTGGTGGAAGATGACTATTGCCATTTACAAACGCATAATAATGAAGGGGAACAAATAACATTCATTATAATTCTCTTGAACCAACAATCGGAGTCTGTTTAAAAGTCAAGTGCCTAGCAGTACATGAATTAACTTGACAGAATTAGGAAAATACTATGGAAACTGGAAAATGTACTACATAAAGCTGACTCTGTTTTCCCAATTCATACTCCAGTGCATTTGTACAATTTTTATACATAAATGAAGCATTGTGTAATCTGTGTAAATCATTTATAAGTACTGGGAGCTGTAGCATCTAGAGCATGAAGCGTATGGAGCCAGAGAAAAAGCTCTGAAGGAACAGTAATGTTAATGTGATGACTGAGAAGTAACCACATACCTTAACTGACTGTAAAATAGAAAAAAGTTAACTGTTACCCAAGAAGCATAATTGTTATAACACAGCTTTTGAGGACAGTATCTGTCTTCATGATTTTGTGTAAATTTGTGCATCAATCTATGCACCAATTTGAGAGCAAACAAAACTTTTTACCTTTTTATTTTAACATCTGTAGTATTTATGTTATTATTTTTCTATTATCCCTCTATGAACGGGAGAGCAAAATGTTCCCATCTCATGTAGGTTCCTGTGAGTTTTCTTAACATTTGATCTTTAATTTGGTGAGACTCCATTTGTAAGAAGTCCTTCCCATGAGCAGTATTTGAATTGATTTCTTCAGGTTTCACAGACATGCTGTTTTAAATATGAGTTTCCTAATGCTTGCTGTGTTCTGAAAGGCAGCGGTCAGGACAAAGGGAACCTTAGGTTTTATTCTTTAAATGAAGAAATGCTGTGAAGGCCTCTGCTGTTGAGAATGTTCAAAAAGCAAATATCCAAAGGCTCCATACTTAACACCTTGGAAAAAACCTCATGATAAACTCTCTTAAGATACAACGGACAAAACCTTTTCCTTACTCAATGATTAAACAATGGAGTCTTTGCCTGCCTGCCATTGTCCAGTAATTTGAATAACTGTTATTTGTTACAAAACTGATTTTTTTGCCAGGACATTCAAATACCGTGAAAGTAAAAAAATCTAAATATAGATAGAACAATCCCACATAACAACCAGATGGATCCTCAGGAATTTTCAACATGAGAATATCCAGAAGCATAAAAATAAGTCAATATTCAGTAAATCAAACCAGTTTTGCGTGCTGCAGAAAGAGTGAGACTTAGAGAATTTGGAAAAGAAAAAAGAATGAAATGGCTTTAAAAGGCGAGAAAAGAGATGAGGCCTCAACAGAAGAAAGAAGAAGAGGTGGTTAGGGGAGAAATTGATAAAATTTCTCTTAAAGGCCAAGCAGAATGGAGAAGGATTAATCAGTTCATAAGTTTACTAACGAATTATCCTGTTTGTGGGGTTTCAGATGATAATATATACCATATAATACCACGTTTCTTTCTTTTTCCTTGGATAACTGCAGTTCACGCCTGGTAGACTGCAATTCCTTGTGTCTGACACCCACAATATGAGCAGTGGACCAGATCTCCAGCACAAAACAACAGAATAAGAGTTTGTGTGGGTAAGTAAATAGCTGAATTTCCTTTAAGTGATCTGACTGGTGAGTTTTGTTCTGGCAACATTATGGTGCTTTAGTCTCTAGTATGGGTCACCAAAGGGTTCCCTGTTGGGTTTCAAGAACAAGCTTATTCAAAACCCTTGTCTTCCTGGGTATCTTCATAGTCCATGCAACGACCAACCACTTGCCCCAGCTTTTGGCAAAGTGTGAAGTACCACTATTCATTTCCAGGCCAGGGATATTTCAAACTTGGTTGTTAACAGCCTAATAAAAACTTTCTCTTGAAAAATATGCAATATTGATCCAAGTTGTAATCCATATTTGTCCATTAAGCAGGATTCCAAGATGATCCTTTCAGTGCTCTGTCATGGCCATAACAAGCTGCCTCACTGTGAAGAAGCTCTTGCTAGATTTTTCTAGGATGTAGATATAAACCTGGCTTTCTCAGTTGCTCCTTTTTTAAGAGCATAAGGGACAGGGAAACTAATTTTACCGACTGATTTAGAGCTATGTTTTCCACAGTAGACAGCTGCTGAAAAAGCAACAATCCAACCATTCGCTGACACAGGTGTCGGATTAATCAGAGAGTTGTATTTTTTTTTCCCCCTGACATAAGGCTACACAATCTCTGTCTCCGAGAATTAGATGGGTCAAAAAACCTTTTTTTCAGTTAAGCTTTTTGGTTGGAAATGGGATTACCATAGGACAGAGTGGCCCTACAGCAAGTAGGCAAAAACTTCAAAGGCAAACTTCTCATTAGAGCTTTGGCAAGTAAAACACAAGAAGCCTCTGCCAAGCGTCCGATGTCCAACAACGCCTAGCATCCTACGCAGAATGAAGCCTAGTGAAACTTTTGATACCTTAATGAGCTAAAGAGGCCATAAAAAAGTAGCGTTTATAACATGTACGTTGTGCCAGAGACCAAAAATGAATCCACTTGTTCTCTCCCTGTGTGAAGGACAAAGAGGGAATTCATGGCAGAGAAATAAAAGAAATTACCTCAGGCTTACGAGATTTTTGTTTGTTTGTTTGAAACTTTTTTTATATAACTTATCAATTAATTATCATAAAGTAATGTTTATCTTTGTTGCATTTCAGTGGCAGCTCTGGCCCCTTATGATTTCTTTCCAAAGTAAATGTTTGAGCTTTTTCGACTGAAATGACAGAATATACCATTTCCATTAAAAAACAAAGTTGTAAAAGTCAAGTAAACAGCTTTTACAGACTCCGTAGTCACCTATCTATGTTTCTGTAAGTGGACTAGAGGGCGCAGGGCCCGGGTAAAAAGAAATAAACTGGTGATTTTGGCTGGCGACTGCTGCCGTGAGCAGGGTGGTGGGGGTGGCCGGGCAGCCAGGGTCCCAGCCCACCCCAGCCGGTGGGGTGTCTCCTGCTCCTGCACCCATCCTCACCCGAAGCTGCTGCCCACACAACAAGTCTGGGTCTGCTGCCACCCACCACCGGAATTGACAAGTATGGTTTTTGTGAACTTTGCGGTACGGTGAGACATTCAACGGGAAAATTTTCATGAATACGCTGAAAGACCTATTGAGAAAATACACATTCTCTCTATTCGCTGAGGTAGCCAGGGACTTTCCTTTTTCTTTTCTTTTTAACGGTATTTGAAATATATTTTTATAGATTTTTTTTAATATATATATATATTTTTATATCTAACTATTTTATTATGAAACATCACATGCAAAAAACCCTAGGAAACACACATGTTATTCTTCAACAGCAATATATGCATAGGAATACAGCTTGTATACATGATTTAATATGTATACATATATACTTGTTATACCATCTGACCGCTATTTAGCTGTCGTTCATAATGTCAGCAACACGCTGACTATGTCGTGAACTTCAGCCTCTCAAGCAGATCACTAAAAGCTGCATGCTTACACAGAGGAGGAAGTTGCTGTACTATCTTGGAGTTTTTATTATGAGAGAGCATAAATCTTAAAACTCAGAATGTCTTTCTAATTTACTGCGCTAAGACTTGAGATGTTCACAATGGTTATAAAGCTTTCTGTGGGAGGGTCTAATGTCTATGTATAAAAGACTAATTTAAGCGAATCATCTTTACTGCTGTTAACTCACGTAGGTCCAGAAGGTAGCATGAACCTCTCAAAACCAGCTGGTGGATTAAATCAATATTCTTCTACCAAATCTCTTTTTTTTTTTGCATCGAGGAGCTCTGAGAGAAGGGCACAGTGGACACTTGTGCCAAGCGAATCTCAAAGTAGCTGGTAAAGTCTCTCACATAGATTTGCTCTGCTTAAGGCTGATTTGCTTTGATGGAAGAGTGTCTTGCAACACGCTGTATAAGCTGTGCTCCAGGGGGAAATACAAATATATACTTTCTTAAAATGCATGCATGGTATTTTGAGGTAAAGTTGTAAGGACGTGTTAAATGGACCAGCCAACTGCGTCCCATGTCTCCTTCCCCTTCTCTTCCCGTTAATGCAACACTAAAGGTTGGAAACCCAAACTTGTCACCTCCTCTGGGGTGATGAATTGTCCCACTGCAAGCAAAGCTGAAAAAAAAATAATAATATAAGCATAAACTTTTGTTGCTGTTTTCTGCTCTTTGTGTTACTTAAATTGCAAAACTGGTTTTATGCTGCTTGGATGGAAGCTCTTTCCCCACTGAAATAATGTCTATTCTGACTTCACCAGCTTAGTTTAGTTGATTGCTACAGGCCTTTCCCTAATTTTCCTCTTCCATTCATCCCTAGTGCCCAACCAATAGCTGTAGGAAAAAAGCTCCATCACTTTTGTTGTCTTTTCAGGTAAAAAACTTCTGCTGAAATGAGTGCCGCTGCTAAGAAACGAATCGTGGGTGGTTGTCCGTATCGCCACTCACAAATGCTTATTATTATTTCAGGAAGTTATCAGGGCAATGACTGAGTAGCGTTGCCCTTTTGAGTACAAAAATTCATTCACTGACATAAGATGTATCCTTGCCACATTGGATGTCACTCTCCTTGCTAAAGATTCCTGCCGCAAAGGGCTTTGGTCGGGATTTGCTCCGAGGAGTCACCAGCGCCATGCAGGCAACCCTTCGCACAGGGCACGTGAATCACAAGAGGACAAGAACGCCGGTGGTCTGAGTCTGTTTAAAGCCTTAGGTCAGAGTTTCCATCTATAAACATTCTCTTGTATGTTTATGGTTTTTATACAGCTTGATTTATTGGAGGTGAAAAACACTGTATACTAACTTTTTTAAGCTAACTGATTAATTATTGTTGATAGTAGAATATGCTCATCAGCAATAACTCAGATGATCAGCACATAACGCCATACTATGAAGTCCATCTGCATGATGAGCTCTTCAGCTAAATGTCATAGAAGTGGCTGTGGATTTTATCACCTTTTTTTTTAAAAAAAAAATCAATTTCATAATTATGATGTTGCTGTTTTAAAATCTATGTCTCCAGAACAGATGAAATGTCTTTATTAAATTTCTGTCTAGGGGAAATCATGAGCTTCTAGTGTACTCAGTGGGTGTTTGTTCATAGGTTTTTCAGTGTGAAAAGAAATTTATATTGGGAGCTGGGAGATGTTCCTGGGTCTTCGCTCTAAACACACAGACATACTCCACGTTTAGGGTAAGATATTTAAAGTTTGGGCTGTAGTTACAATGGCAGTAAAATAATACTTTACTTCTGCTTGTAAAGCACAAGAAAAGCTCCGTGTTTGTTTTAAAGTGAAATATATTAATATATGGCAAGATAGTTTTCACACATGAACACTTAAAGCGTACCTCTGTGTACAAGGTGGTTCACAGATATACTACCGCAAGGACTGTTGAGGGAGCTGCGTGATTTGGTCCCAGCTGACTGTTTTATTCCCAAAACAAAGGGGGTTTGCACAGCTGCTGGTCAGACACAGACACAGAAGGTATCTGCGGATCTGCCTTATGCCCACTGCAGCCCTCGAGTCCTTCAGTCTCCTCTGCCCCAGGGCGAGAAAACGAGTTTGTGTGGCACTGACATCCATTGTGACCACCTTGCAAGGCTGAATTTTTCAGCAGGAGTGCTTTAGGAAAGGCAGTACACTGCCTTCCACTAAAAGTACAATTGTACTTTTTCTTTTTTTTTTACCCAAAGTTTAGTAATTTTTTGTGTGTTCTTGCCTTATCATTGCTCGCCACCAGAGCAACACAAGCAAGACCTGTAGCCTTTCTGAGAGGTTTCTCTTTCATTTCCATATCTATGGCTTGAACCGCTCTTATTTTATAAATTATTCAAGGTGTACTAAAATCATAGAGTCGTAGAATTGCCTAGGTTGGAAGGCAGTGACGTTTCAGATCATCTAGTCCAACCATCAACCTATCTCTGACAAAAACAAATCACTGATTTGAAGTCCAACTTTCTTTTGTTCTCGTGAGCCAGATTAATTTCCTTCCAATGCAGAGCTTCCTAACCTCGTAGCTAACTTGAAATGTGGAGCAGAGAGAACCATTGTTGCCGTTCAATCTCACACAGTTCAAGCTAAGCTCCAAATACATGAATAATGACGTGATAACACAGGGATGAAAAAGGTTTCTTTGGGTGTATCTAGCAACCCAGTGCTAGTAAAAATAAAATCAGCACAAAATATTGCTTTGAAATCCCAAATCAGTAATTGTTTTTTAATTGTTAATCTCCTACCCAAACGAAACACAAACAAAACAAACCACGTTATTCCTATATTTTTATTTTTTGATCCATTTGTAGGCACAAGTGTGTGTTAGTTATTTTATGATGTGTGATCTGATCACAGGTACAAAGAGTTTATGGCACTGCAGTCATACGTAGGAACCATCCAACACCAAAAAGCAAGCAGCCTCTCTGACTTTTACTCTTACACTAGTCGGAAGACGTTTATTTCCTGGACCTGAAGTAGCAAGCAGGCATGAAATGTGATATTGTTTAATGGTGAATTTCAAGCCCTTCACAGGGGGAATCCAACAGAAAAATGACCTCTGAGCAGCCAGAAATCACTGGCTGCCAACTGCTGACATCTGTACTTCTGGTGATGCTCTGAAATTCCTGACATATGAGGTTGAGCAAACAGAGTAAATTAATAAACCAAACATAATAACTCTGGATTTCAGCTCAGTTTCTTCCTATTAAACATAGTGAGCAGAAAGCTTCAGCATGGCAACTGTTTC
Source organism: Larus michahellis (assembly GCF_964199755.1). Classification (NCBI taxonomy): domain Eukaryota; kingdom Metazoa; phylum Chordata; class Aves; order Charadriiformes; family Laridae; genus Larus; species Larus michahellis. The sequence goes on along the minus strand of NC_133900.1, from coordinate 21,841,147 downwards.
TGAAGAGAATACATCTTGCTTTGATATCACTCCACTCCCAATTCAGCTCTGTGTTTGAATCGGCCAGTACCTCCAGATTCAACCTTTCATGCCATGGCGAGGAAGTGTTCCCTCCCTGACCTGATCTCGCATTCTTTCAGTGTGAGATTTTCTCAGTCGTGAGATATTCTTAGTATACTAACAATCCAGAAGTTCGGCGCCCAACCCAAAACTTTCATCACGGTCAGTCCAGCTCCAAGTGTTATAGCTCAATTTCTTTTTGTTCACGACTTTCATACCGATACTGAAATAGCTACGGAGAAATCCAGTGTATAACCATCATTTTCCACTTTCTGCTACAAAGTTTTTATCTTTCTGCATTTGTTTTTATGGTAGGATAGTTTCTGGTTTGAATTTTATCTAGCATAAAAACTGCCTAAAGGAGCAGACCTAGATACTAGTCTATTATTCCTTTCAGATTTTGGCTGAAGCTGGAACATGGAGGAAAACCAATTGTCCTCCTTTTTCCTGTTCTAAAAGATAAGTATGACATGAAGCACATGCCTGTCTTAAACGCTCTCGCATGTGCCTAGCATTTTAGGTCAATAAACCCAGCTCTGGAACAAGGCTGAGGCAAGCATTATGGATTAAGGATTTGTCATGAGGGCCAGATTCCAGGCAGAGGTTTCTTTGTTCCTCCAGAAGAGTTTATTCATACACATTACTCCTCTTTTTAGGTCCCAGCTTTTCTGTGCTTAGCCACTAGATACCAACAGGATGCAGCCGTGCTTCCCCACTGCCACCGTGCCTTCCCCACCCGCTTCATCCCTTGCAATGGAAATGTTCAAAGGATGTAGACGTGGATGTCCATGTCAAGTCTCCCTTGGCAAATTGGAGGACGTCGTCGCTTCTGTGTTTCCAGGTGTCCTGTCTTGGACAACACAGGACTAATTTCTCTTGTAATGCTTGGGAAAAACTGCACTTTTAGAAGACTCTCGCATCTGAATTTGTGAAAATATTTACTTTATAGCCAGCTATGGTATGTGGGTTTCGAGGTCTCGGTGTTTTCGAGTTAGCCAGGTGTGGGAATGAGGAGTGAGGCCCGGACGCTTGACCCAGGCTGGCCAACAGGGTTATTTCATACCATGAACATCCCATTCAATATTGTGATCCTGAGCACTTCTTGCCCTGGTGCCAGACCCCTGAGCCCTTCCCTTCCTCCCAAAGCCACAGCACTCACAGTGTCACACATTTGCTGCCCACTGCTGGGAGTGCACAGCTTTCTATGATAGAATGGGCTGAGTATAATCCTGGTATGTTATATATTGGTTCTTTAGTGTTATTAATGTTAATTATCTAGTCTTAGTCTATTAAATCTCTTTATATTTCAACCCTCAGGTTCCCTTGTTTTTTCCTGATTCTCCTTCTGCGGTGGGGAGGGGTCATTGGGTGATAGAATAATTGTCTGAACGACAATAAATTATTGTGGGTTCCTCAAACCATAACACCAGGACTCCCAGCAACCCAGAACTTACAGCTTCTCTGTTGTCTTTTACACATACGTTGATACCAACAGGCATCTGAGCTTTTAAACATTTTGGAGTTGTAGTGCCAAGAAGCAGTTCCCATCAATGAAGGTGCTAAACCTGTTTTTGGCGACATTGCTTTGGGCCATTTCTCATCTTGGGCCCCATGCCAACCATCTGTGTGACACCATGTGGCGTCTCGCTCTGGGCTGAGTGACACAATGGCTCACTGACTCACTGGCTGTCAGGAGACAGCAGCAAAGGGGCGGTACCCAGTGCAGCCGGAGTAGAAGAAATTAATTTATTTTTAAAAAAGCCAGGGAAACCCCACACTACTGCTCCAGTCAGCTGCTACTTCACGGGCTGAGGGAAAGCTGTGCACATGCTAAAAAAGCCCTTTCGTACTTCAGCCGCTCTCTTCGCATTTTAAATGTCCGTTGTTTTGCTGTGCCTCAGAGGAAACCTCTGTCTTCGAGGAGAGTAAGAGTTTGTATTTCTGGTGGCCTCTTTGGAAAGCAGCCAATTCTCATTTGAAGCGAATTGTGTTATCTAAGCAGAATCTATCCGGATAGCATTTGCATTTTTCTCGTTACCTGCCTAAGGATACCAGGAATAGGTGCACCAGGTATTCATATATTCAATTAACAGTTAATCAATTAACAGTTGACCCAAGCCTTTCAAGAGAAGTATCCCATACAAAGCATCCCATGATTTCAGCCAGCTAAAGCTAATTAACTTGCTATCGGGCAGACGAGACTTCTTATGTGGCTTTTAAATTACAGCCATTTCCTGCTGCTTCGTTTTCGAGCACCCCCATTCCCTTTTTCTTCTGCTGGTGTCATTTTTGTCCCTGGAAGTGAGGTGGCAATGGCCTCATGAGCTCTCTTCAAGGAGCAGAGAGTGACGGGGCAGGAAAGCCAGGAATGCTGGGCTGAAGACAGGCTTAGTTTTGCCTTCCAGTGCCTCCACTCCTGGGGATTTTCTGTTACTAAATAATGCTCTTAATGAGATTTAAGCCTCCCATAAAAATAATTAAATTAACTCTGTCGAAAGACTGTTTTCCTTTCTGACAGTAAGATGGGAGATTAATGATCAATTGATTGCTCGTTCCTTTCTCTCACCCCTTTAAAAAAATATTATAAATGTAGATTTAAAAGGATATGAGAGAGGTGAGAAATGAAAATTATGGAAAGACTGGGGCCTTGTTATAGTTCTGAAGAACCTCCAGCACAGCCTGTGGCTCACCGTAGGAAAAGCTGAGTGGCCAGTGTTGGCAGCCAGAGCCGGTTGCCTTACACACTTCCCTATGCTTTGGCTTGGCTCCTCTGCCCCCCGTATTTTTGCCTTTTTTCAGCCTTGACATCAACATCCTTTTTACTTCTCCATTATTGACATCTCAGTCAAAAATACTCTCCTTGATTTCAGCCCCCTGAAACTCTGGGAGATGGTTGAGGATTGGTGTGCCGGAGGCAGGGACTTCAGCTTTCTCCAAGCAGAGAGTTTGGAAAGCAAATTAACTTTGGGTGAACCAGTCCTAGAGGGTTCGAAAGGGAGAAATCTCGTCACACAGGGACAAGGAAAATGAAATAAACCGAACTGAAAGAAAGTGTCTGGCTTAAGGCTTGGGTGCCAGCTTAACACCTGGGCAATGAAGTACGTTTTCTAGCTACAGAGGAGATGTGTGCCTCCATATAAAGCGTGACTAGCGTGCCAACCTTGTTGTCCTAGGAGAGACAACCCAGTAGGAGAAAGAACGGGGTAGTCCAGTAGATATATGCCATCAGTGTTGGGTGCTGGCAACAGTTCCATTTCATATCAATGGGACCAAAAAGTGGAATTTAAGTTGGGAAAGAAACTAAGCCTGCACATTTACAATAGGTCACAAAAACTGTCTTGGGGCAAAATTCCATGTTTATTTGAAAAACTCCTACTATGGGCAGTATTGGAGCTGACCTGGAGATGAGACCCACTATCTGTCCATTGCTCTGACTTGACTCCTTCTTATTGAGGATTCTGAGAGGCTCTTTTGTCCACTGCACTGCTCTGCTGTGAGCAAAGTAGGACTCAATACCATGATCAGTGGAAAAAGGGCAAATGTGCCAAACCGATACACTCTTTGACGTGCACTCACTGTTTGGTGAGTGGGTAAAATATTTACAGAGGTGGGGGGAAGTCATAGTGACAGGAAAGCAGTAAATACAGTGAGCAGGCATCCTCCCCAGTTGCCTTATTCCAATAACAAGCCTAGAGTCACTAAAACTGGGAAAAACAGGAGAAATACTAAAGAATTGTTAATTTGTGATACAGCTTTTCTAATTATCAGGAAAGAAAGCACGGTATGTGGCAGAAGTTTTGCTTCCTGTGTGGTGAGGGGTGTTAGGAGATAGAGGAAGCAACTCAGACCATAAAATTTATCACCTGGCCCCAGGGCCTATAAAACTGAAGATCTAGCTCCACAGAAGGCCTGGAGCACCTTCAGCAAGTCTTTGGTAGGACTTAGCAGCCAAACCTGAAATTCCAGCCTTCAAAATGCAGAATCGACTGCTTAACAGACCTATAAACCTCTGCAATCTAGATGTGCTTCAGTTTTACAAGCTCAGGTTCTGATTTCACCTTGCAGGTATTTGATACCTGTGTTCCTTAAATTACCCTGCCTGACTGAGTGTGCAAATATATACACACGTGTACAGGTGCATCTACCATGTTAGACTTCACGTGAAATATAGCAGCACTCATTGCTTTCGTTTAAAACATATCCCCCAAAAGAGGTGGAGATGTCTCCTCTCTGATTTTTGAATGCTATATGAGACCAGAAGTAAATGACCCAAGAAAAATAGGCTGATGTGGAAGAGTGAGGCAACGGAAAGGCCCACCAGAGCAGAAGGAGAATGAGCTAAAAGGATTCAGCTGTGCTTCACTTTATACTAGCAACTACATCTACCAACAGAATGAAAACAACTTCCTAACGATAGCATCTTCTGAAACACCTGGGTTAGATCTAGGCAATTCCACATTTAGTCAATAAAAGGAGCAAACTGAGCTTAGAACAGGGACTGAAGCTGAGGACAAGTTTCTCTATCCCAGGTACCATCCTAATATTGAAACAAAACTTCTATTCTCTCTTACTGACACACACCTTTTATGAAAGAGAGGTTATTATTTTAACTTCAGGACCTAAGAATGTCTTTCCATGTGCCTATTAGACTAAGTAGAAGGAAATATGGTCCCTGTTCTGTGCTTTGCTGTGATTTCTGGTGGAGAGTTTCTGGTCTGTAAATTCAAAAATGTGTACTTTGGAGTAAGGGGGTCATCCGCGTGTCTGCATTAACAACCTGGAAAAATCAAGAGCTCTGGAGGTGACAGAAACCATCACCTTAGGTGTGAAGCAAAAGCTGTTCACGTGTTCTCTTAATCTGTTGCAATGCTTAGCAGAACAGTGTTGTGTTATCGGTGGTTCTGTCACAGCTGAAGGTGAGTTGTTTTGGTTTTGTTTGTTTTTTAAGATGTGCTGGTCCTTGAGATGTAGAATTGAAATCTCACTCATACCAGCGTATTTCATGTTGAAAAGCTTTAGGCCCTTGCCTGTTCTGTTGTTCTAGCATGCTGTATGGAGGTAGCACCTTTTAGATCATCTGGTTTTAAGGAGCACAACTTGAGGTGAGTTGCTCACAGAGTATATATATGCTTACAGTATATAGGAGGCTTGGATCTTAAGTGAAGACTATGAATCTTTCTGTGGTGGACAGGTAGCTGTAAGTTTAGTACAGGGACAGTTGTGACAGCCAAAATTTCTCTGTACACCTCGATCCTCGTTCTGCAACATCTTCCCTTTCTGCTTAGCTAGAAACCTTTTCCTCCGTGGGGAGAATACGATGAATTGTATGGCTTCAAACTGGTAAGAAACATTAAAGAGTAGGGGTCCTTTTTTGCCTTTAAAAAAAGAAAAAAAACTTGCCCCTGAGGTTTCTTATATGTTTACTTTGGCCTTAATGTAAAGGCGGCAAATTAAATTCATTTCTGGGAGGAAATAACGTTACTTCTGCTTAGAAGAAAGGAAGTTACATACACTCCACGAAGCTTTCTAGAAGCTAATTATCTCAGCAATAATAATTACAGTCTTAATGGACAGGTCTTGCTTCTGGTCATTTAGGAGAAACCTTTAATAACGCTGTTCTTTGAAGAATCCTCTGTATAATTTTATTATCACAGTTGGGATTGCCTACTGATTATCTTTAGCTGTCCTTTGAAAAGCTCCTCTCTCTCTCCCATGCCATTTCCTAGGGCTGGGGAATTGCCTTATGGGGTGAATATATGAGTTCTGACACTATCTACTAAATAATTACAGATGCTGCAGGTACTTTTGCCAGATGTTCTCTAAAGGTATCTCCTGGAAAAAAATAAATGGGGCTAATTCTGATTTTCCTGGTACCAATCATCTGGTGGCATAAGTCCATCAAAACCAATCAACTTTTCACTGATAGAGTCCAGAATAGAAACAGTAGTTTATTGCATGCTTTTAATAGTTCTGATAGGAAAGGTATGTTCTTGAAAAAAGTGTAAAATGACTGGTTATTGGAGTTATGGACTGAAATGCCTGGGTAAGCTATTAGTATAAGTAACTTGCAAATTTAATGTTCAAAAACTGAAGGTAAACTTAATTTAGCCTAATGGATACCTCTAGGGTTTCTCAGTGAATAAAGCAAGACAGCGAGTATGGTATATTTAATAGTCCCTCTGTTATTGCTGGCATTTTCAGATAGTTATTTCCTAGAAAGTTCACGTCCTCTTCCTGGTAATGTCTGGTTTGCCCCGAGGCATTGGCTCTTCCAGTTATTAAAATATAAGGGCTGATTTCTAATTGTAGGTGTGCCAGTGTTTGCCTGGGCAGGTGGTTGGTTCTGCCTATAACCAGCCCTTTGCATGTATCTGGAATGGCAAAAGTACGGAAATAACTTCATGTGAACACCTCTGGAAACCCTACCAGCACTCTGAAGAACGAGCAATTGTATTTATTCCAAGTTTTTTTGTACCTACCTGGAACTGGCTGAGTGACCAGAAGTACCAAGTGGCACCACGCTTCCCATGGAAGTCAGCCTTGGGTATAAGACCTGGGAATAAGGCATGTCATGTTGCTCTTTAGCAGTCTACTGAGCTTCAAATAAACACAGAGGAATAAATCGCATATAAATCATGTGGAAATATCTAAATATTAAGGTTTCAGCTCCTTCAGTTCTTGTATTGTTGTTTTATTCTCCTATATTTTGAAATATGTACTTAAACCGTATACTTTTCTAATCAATCTGGGCCACTGATGGCAAACTTCTGGCTGGCACGCTAGCATTATCACACCGTGCTGTTGTAGAGCAGTAGACACCATCCCTTGTGGTCCCCACTGCTCTTCTTCCACCTCGTCCTGGACCTGCAGCCAGGGAGGATGAGCTGCCCCGGGGTCACCTTCTTGGTGTGAAACACACAGGCGTACGATGACTGGTAGGAGCTCCGTTTCTGGTCATAAGGGTAAAATCCATTAGAGAAAGCTCTCTTAGCTGGAATCCTTCAAGAGGTGAGCCCCATGGCTCGTCGTCTCTCATGGTAGCAATAATATATACTTTAGTTTAGAAGGACTTCCCAGAACAGCCGCTGCCTCATGTGAATATTTCTATAGATGATGTAGGCTTGTCTGTTAAAATACTGATGTATATTTTCTGTTTATCTGTAGCTGAAAAGAGGGTGTATTAAATTACTTGGTAGCAGCTAGGATAGAGCGTTCCGTTTTGACTTTATGAAATTGCATGCCGAGGAAAGTTTAAACCGTTTGAGCAAAACAGTGAATCAAAGTTCAGCGTCGCTGTAAACTCCACTGATTTCAGCTGAGTTGTATCACTTTCACCAGGGTTGAATTATTTGCAAAAGCAAACCCTTCAAAGCTATTATTGTGGTAAAAGGAATGGAATCTCACATTATTTTATATACGATGTTGCATCTGTTTTTTTTTATACTTCTAGTCCTGTTCTTTACAAAAGTCTTCAGTTTAATTGGCTTCAAAGAAGAATTTGCCCACATTTAAGTTATCATAACTTTAAGCAGAGCAGATAGGAGTAACGCCAATTACTTATACTTTATGTTTAGTGGACCAAAATGACGAGAATATAAAAGGCAAAAATATCAACCCAAACTCTTTAACATTTTAAGGTCTCAAAAAAACCAAGATTAAGACTTTGAAAAACATCCAAGTAATAAATCCACAGAACCAAAACACACAATTTTAATAAGTTTATTGCGAAGAAACACAAGAGCTGATGGGCACAGATGCTAAGCTAAGTTGAAAAAACTAGCAGCCTTTTGTGTTTGTGGACTTTAAAAAAAAAAAAAAATTAAAAAAAAAATTAAGTGGTCAGAGGTAATAAGCTGATGATGCAGTTTGATTCTCTGATGCCAAAGCCCAGTGATGTGCAGGGGGGAGGGTAAAAGGGGGTGGGGGGAAAAAAAGTGCTCCCAGCCTCCTGTCTGGCGTCTGCAAGCAATATGCAAAGCCGGTGATTTTCCCCCTCTTTGGATAAAGCCAACACTGAGACTATGGAGACATAAATCTGTCTGACCTGAGTGTCCTGAATGAAGTTGCAGAAGACCAGGTTCAATGGGCTGCTGGGCAAGACCGTGATGGTCATCCCTGTCCCTGGAGAGGAGCCAAGCAGGAGGCCCAGGCAGCTGGGGCAGAGCCCCATGTGTGGGAGACAGGGCAGTGTCCATGGGGCCGGGGGTGGAGCAGAGGTACTGAGAGACATCCCACCTCTGAGGGGCTGGACCTGTGCTGGCCTCGCTCACGCTGCGGATGGAGGGTGTCCCTCTCCGTGAAATGCAACTACTGTTTTCAGACACAAGTCCAGTTATAAATGTAAACATCCTGAGCTTTATTAAGATCTCTTTCAGCAGATCTGCTCCTGGGCTTTGTTCAAAATCATAGCTGCTGGTTGGGTTTTTTTTTTTGAGCTAGGGGGTGTAAATTTTATTCCTCTACAGCCTTGCAGATTTCGCTGAAAGGCGGAAGAGATGATCCTAATTCTTCTGAGTGCCAATAGAGCCATTTACAAATGTTGAACAAGCTATTCTTTTGCACATCCACTGGAGACTTAATTAAGTCTGATGCACTCACCAGGGAAAATAAATTCAGGTTTACTCTGAAATTTCTGGTTGCATCTCAGGACTGGCAGAAAGTAATGCTCTAGAAATCAGCAGTTTTGACACGGTAACGAATGGCAGATAGGAATAGTTTCAAGCATAGTGCTTACTCCCAAGGTACCATGTTTGCAGTTACTTTTTGGAGCAGAATTATGTTTTATGTTGTTGTTTTTTTAAATCAGGCCTGGATGCGGTGGATCTTTTATTTTCCTGTTTTCCCCTCAAACCATAGATCTCTACATTCATTTCATGTAATGAAACAAAGGGAACTGGACCCCTTTCCATCTCTTTCTTGCAGCCTTTTGTTGTACTTCTTGCTGTCTCTAAGAATCTGGCCATGAGACTCATAGGTAGACAAAGGAGCTGTGTCCTTTTTCCTGTCGTTGCAACCAATGAATGACAAAGGATATTTCTTTTTATCCTTTTTCCCCCCGCTCCCTCTCCCATTTCTTCCTTTGTCATGTTCACGCTTATTTTGGGGAAGTAACTAGATGGAAGAGCTTAGAAATGAGGGACCTATTCAGACCCAAATGACGCATCACTGAACATGGCATCACATTTTCCAATAAATTTATATTTAGCCTCTGGACTTGAATATCCCACTTAAGTTGTACGGGTAGCACAAACTGACAAAGGTGTTAACTGATTGATTGGCGCAGCGGAGTAACTTCTATTTCATCCATGTCCTCCACCAGCTCTACATTTTCCATGCAGCTGGGCTGCCAATTCTCACACCTAACGGGTGAGCCCTTCTATTTCGTCTTGCTCAAGCAAAATTCCATTGGCGTTTCCAAACTGATGCTCGCACCCAGGCATTTCCTCGCCTGCTGGGCAAGGTACTGGAAGGTGAAGGAGATCCCGCATGGCACAGTCTCACTTAATGACTATTCTTGGAGGTGCTTCTCACAGCCTTTCCAGACAGTCCTGGTGCTCCTTGACTGTCACAGCCTTCTTTCTGCTCTGGTTCATCTCCATTTAGTTCCTGCAGTTCTCATAGCAACAGCAGTGGCAGAGAGATGTAGATTCCCTTTTCTGTCATGTCTCCAGCCTTATTGGGATCTCCTGCATGGATTACTTCCAGGCACTGCTGCCAGCAGAGTGTTTTGGGTAATGTTTTCGTGACCAAAAATCATTCAATGCGAATCCTGGAGGCATCTGGTATTACCTGCACCTGAGGTGCCTTAGAGCTGACAGATGAAAATAGAAATCCAATACTATGATGAAGCTGAGGAAAAGAATGACTCCAAAGGAAGAGGAGGATATTCTGTCTGCTCTGGTTGGTTTTGGCAATGCTAAGTGGTATGGCATGGAGTAGGGACAGTTCTTCACTGGTCATCCATGGGTATAGGATACGGTCGCAGATTATTAAATTAGAATCTCTGGGGTCTGTGTTCATGAAATTAATTTTCCATCCCAGCTGCTCAGTCATTCTGGGGATGTGCCTGTGTATCCCATCACAGCGTTACGCTGCAGGGAAGAAAGGATTCGGGATCGCCACTGCCGTGTTGTCCGCTTGGCTTTTGCTCACTGATTTGGGGAGAAGAAATAGGGCTGATCAGTCAGAGGGAGGATGCAGTGGGCCAGAGTGCTTGTAGTTTTGTCTGCCCTGGTCAGACAGAGAAATCTGAGATACAAAACTGTAGGTGCAAAAAAAAAAAAAAAAAAAAAAAAGAGTTTGGCAAAGCCTGGAAAAGACAGAGAGGCCAATACATGACTGTACTGTGCTGTAGCCTTCAGTGGTTTTCAAGTATTGATGGAATTAAGGCGGGGAAAAAACATGCTTCTAAGATATTTTTTTTTATAATATCTGAGAAGCACAGGTATCCCCAACTCTGGTCTTTTGTCCTGTGCACTGAGAGGCAACTTTTACCTAAAGTTACCAGCTCTGCACATGGTCTTTTCCAAGCATGAGCTCCTATAGAGACTGTAACATCATACGACATGCAAAAATCACTTCTAAAATGGATTTTCCAGGTGCAAATTCAATCATCTGTTTAGCCAGGTGTGAGAATCTATCAGCTGTGTGCACAGGTGTCAATGCCTGAAAAATGATCCAGTTTACTCCTCCGTAAAGAGTTTGCACAGGGGCCAGTGTCACTTAAGTCTGTCTTAGGCTGCATTTGGAGGATTTAAGCGGAATTGGCATGGTGCTTTCTGTGCTGAAGGCCCTCTGCACAGGGCGAACTCTTCACAAAGCGTATGCACAGATGGGCAAATTTGGCGGCCCCTAAGTGAGGCTGGGCTGGAGGCCCAAATCGATGATCTTGCCCCAGATGTGTCTCCTCCTAGAATGTGTCTAGCTCTTGTCAGGCTCATTAGAGAGGGGTGGTTTTGGCTGCTTTGCTGCTTTTTTTTTCTTTTTTTTTGAGTGAAAACATAGCATTTCTCAGTGTACTATCAACATTCCCAAACTCCAATATTTAATAACCTCTGCTATCTAATACCTGACTTGGCTTTGCGTGAGAAACAATTGCTTGCAAAGTGTTTATCTATTGAGTGAGAGTGATTAAAAGAAAATATAAAGCTCTTCATATACTATTTTTGGGCAACAAAATGACCTTGCTGCTATTTTAAATATTTCAGTATAATTTATATTAGCTATAATACCATCAATAAGGCTGCTCGAAAATTAAGTGTCATTCTTGGCTTGAGACACCGGGTGTGTTGTGGGACTGAATGCCATGTGCCAGAAAAAAAATTAAAACCAAAACTGTGGTCAAGTAGCTAAATTTATGGAGAGAGCAGGCAACGTGGGCCTGAAGAACACATCTACGTTGGACAAATAGCAATGCCTCCACCTGGAGAAAGCTTAAAGTCCCCCTCAACCCTCAGAGCTGCTGAGCTGTGGTGGGGAGAAGAGCAAGGTGACAAAGCTGCTGGTGATGCTGTTGTTCTCCAGCTCAGCAAAGCAGGGGATGCTGGAAAGCTCCGGGGAGGGGATTTTATGTCCCCAAGTACTGAAATATAGTGATCACTTCCCCTCTAAGGGGAAACTAAAACACCAAGCTCAGTCTTTCACTGATTTCTCCAGTGGAAGTCTCTCTTTACTGAAGTAGTTCTTGCCTCTACAAGCCAGTTTTCTTCCAACATGGAGAACATGAAGTACGCCGTGCCAGACGAGGCCCTTCTACAGCACTAATGCTTCCTTATCTCTGCTGGAAATCCCTCCCCTCTTGCATCCCAGGAGAACGCTTTGCCTTTTTCACAGCTGCATCACGCTGATGGTTTCATGATCCTCCTGCGCTTTGCTAAGACGATGCGAATAGTGTGGGATTTGGCAGTGCTTCCCAGCTTCTGGGTCCAACTGCAGGTCCTGGCCGCATCCCAGCTCTGTGCTGGGATGGGAGCTGGATGTGCACTTGAGGCCTTTTCCTCCTACCTGTCCATACCATAGTTTCCATGGAACTAAATACAGAAATGCTGGCCAAAAGAGAGCCTCAGTACAGTACATCTTGGCCAGGCCTTCTGTCTAGATAATCAGCAAACAGGATCTTGGAAAACACTGCAGCTTATATCAGTTGTTTAGACACAGCCATATATACCATATCTCCTTTTTTTTTTTCCCTCAGGTGTTTAGAACAGACTCCATTCTTCTCAGCTGATCCTATTTGACATCTCCTTTTCTCTCTCACTACACCTGCATGACATAAGAATATTTTGTCATTGTTTTTTCTACAGAGCAGCAAAATCCTATCTCTTCCCTCCATTTATCTCCTGGGCATCTCCTACTCCGATGATTTTGACCTTCTCTTCTCTGCAGTTTCATAAAGAACCATCTGCTAGAATTATTCTTCGTACTTTCATGCAACCAAGTTGCTCCACGTTTTGAATAAATCTACAGGCTCTTTCTTCACACGCTATCAAATTTCAGCTGCTTCTGTTGCTTAGTGTGCAATCTCGACTGATACTGCATAGCTGACTACCTTCCTTGTACAGTAACCTTTTGTAATCCTCTGCAGGTGACAGTCTGCTTGAAATAATTTCTAAATCCAGCCCATTCACTGATTATCCCCTCTTAAAAGAGCATCGACAGGAAACCTCGCTTCTTTTGTGGTATCTTCAAGAACAGAGGCAATGAGGACACTAGGAAGTACAGCGGCGCTGCTAAAATGTTCGTGTTATCAATGAGCAAATCGATCTGCTTTTTGAGCTGATCCATTTACACACTTAAAGTGTCAAGTCTAAAGTTAAGATATAAATCCTTTGAGACACATGTATTGCATCACATTTGGAAGTGAGATACATTTGGTTTCCAAAGGATCATTCTAACAAGCATACCTAATCACTTATAAATGTCTACTGCTAATGACAGTTGGTTTTGTGCAGACTTATCCCATCAAGCCATAATTCTGGGGGTTTGTACTGTGTGTTTTGTTTTTTTGTTTACCCAAACAATCTCAGAAACAGTCTGGTTTTGTAGCTTTGCAGTTGTGTATATTTCTGCTGAGTTGGTGAACCTCTCTAACTTTTTAGTATGCACAAAAGACCCATGACACTGAGATTTATGGCACAAGCCAATAAAAAAATACCTCTGATGGTATGCAAAATATTCAGAGGGGTTAGGAAAATAATAGCCTCTGTCCGTATGCGGCAAACTGGTATTAATAAGTTAAAATCCCTGCAAAGAAAGCTTTACTTTAAAAAGTAGTATTGCATTTTACCTTCAGAAACAGTCTGAGAAATACTTCTCTTGTGTTCTCATATTTGCTATCACAAAGACTTGTGAAATACTGCAGGAGAATTTTTGTGGTGCTTCAGACGTGTGGAAATAAGACAGCAGGTAAAATCTCCTATGAAAACTCTGGTTTCATGGCGTCACCAATCCATTCGGACACTCAAGAGTAATATAAGATCTGAGCTGTGCTGTCTTGACATCACGGAGTTTTTTTCCATTAACTTGAACCCCTGAAGACGTTTTCCTTCTCTAAAACTCTATCTAGTGTGAGTGAAAGTACAGGTTACCAATACCCTACAACAAGTTCTTGTATCAAAACCCCCATGAAAGTCAAGGGGAGTCCTGTGGCTAACCTGTCCACACAACGCACTGAAAGTCTGGGGCTGAATGGCAAAATGCTTAATATTATACGTGTAGGTCTTTTAAGAGCATTTTTTAAAACAAAGCGACAATATTTTGCTGGGAACATAAGAACTTCAACCGACTGGGCTTTTTCTTTCTCTTTCAATGATCCCGCCTGGATCAAGCAGGCAACACTAGAGGGGTCTCAAGCTCATGCTGCTGGAAGGACTTAATTGCCCGAGGGGACATAAAACAGAATCCGGCTACAAAGTTTTGGTCTCCATCCCAGATACTTAGTCTATTAAACGAGTCGGGAGGTTACGACTGAAAAGAAATAAGCCCCACAGCAGAAGTGTATTTTGCAATCTGCTCTTTTTGGAAAGGTGCTGACGCAGAGTCAGGCTGCCAGCATCAGGAGATGTGCTGATGGCTATTGAACCAGATGGGTAGGGGCAGGGGGGGAAAGGAGGCGGGGGAGACAGGCATTGGCAGGCTTGTTGAAGAGGGCAAAAGTCATGCTTTTCTACACCTTTAGATACTTATTTCCCCTTCCCCCCCCCCCCCGCCCCCGCCAGGCATTAGCACGCAGTTTCAGCAAGACGTGACTTGAGGCAATAACACTTTCCCAATGGCGCAGGCGATTGAGTTTCTGTGTGACGGGGCTGAGAAGCGTGGGAGGTCTGGTCGCTGGGAGCAGAGGTCTAGGAGCCACTCAGTCACTCTGTCACTTCGGGCAAGTTACTTGACCTTTCTGCAGGGGCTTGAGCCCCGTCAGACAAAGAAAGTGGCTTGACACCAGAATTTCACGTAATACCTGAAACCTAACCTGAAATAAACTCCCTTTAGTTCACTGAAGTTCACATCTGTATAATCTTGAGATGTCACCCATGTCGGCTGGATTTAAACCTGAAAAAAAACCATCAGTCCACCTTCCAAAGCCTATGCAAACATAAAGATAGGCCAGAAAATTATGCGTTTATAAGACACAAGCAGCGTTTGTGAGCATAGAGTAGGTAACTGAATTGTGACTCAGCATTTGTAATGGCTGTAATTCTTGGTAATTAAAATCTGGTGACTTACAGCCATGTAAATCTGAAATTAGATGCTGTTTCTGAAAGCACAGGCCTGTGTATGTTTTTCAGATAAAATCAAATAGTTTGTTAAATTGGGAAAAGTACATAATTAAAAAGCCTTCGCTTTCTGGTTCACTCACAGATGGTAAAATTCTCAGGGGGGAAAAAAAGTATTGGAAAGTACTGGAGCATTTGAATAATTCACAGGCATAAAAAAAATATTGCAGTTCTTGTTTCTCTTTGCTTGGTCAGGTAGTAGAGAAAATGATACAATCCTCAAATATCATTTCTGCTCGCAGTGCTTTCCCTCTGGAGTGACTGAAAGGGTGGATATTTACACACTGGAGCCTGTAGCTGAAACTGCTCACGGGAGTCAAACAGAAAGTTTGAGGCCACTGAGTAGGTAGAAATAACTCTGGTAATTTCGTGGACGTCTTTGTGAAAAAGGAAAGGATATTAGGGTTTTTCACCTTGAACTATCAAGTGCTAATTTAGGAAAAAAAAATAAAGGCAAATAAAAAGGATTAAAGAATTTCCAAAGAGAAAAGGGAAATTCATTAAATCTTGGGACTGGGGAAATAAAGTCTATTTCTTGGCATCTGTACTAGGTACACTGCTCACTTTAAAGGTCATTTTCTCTTATTATTAATGCAGAATGCATGCTTGGTGTTCAGTGTGAGGAGCACAACTGAATGGTTGAGTTGATTAATGTACTTGCTGCACCCAAATCCCTTAAAATCAAAACCCCTTATACTCAAATAAGTATAAAGAGCATATTATTTCAGTGTTTGAAACTGGTTCCATATGAATTTGCTCATGTGCCAGTGTTATACAGTTAAGGGCTATCTTAAACACGCAGTATTCTCCGTTGGGGTTGCAGCTGGGGCAGAGGAGATCATGCTAAAAATACCTATGTTGTTATGGCGCAAATAAAATCAGTAGTGCATTTATACATACATGCAAAGCATACATAACAGTATGTATGGTTTTTTAAAAACACATGAAAAGGCAAAAGTTTTGTCTTCAATTTTAATTAATGCAAGAAAAAAAACAAGTTGGTTTTTTTCCAGGTATTTGTTTTGGGTCTTATTTGCTTATGTCAGTATAGCCGCCTCCTTGCGTTTCCTTCCAGTAAATGCCCTGTAGTCGTGCTTTGCAGTTGTAACACGTGGAGTTGGCTTTGACCCATTTGATCACAGAATCTGTTCTGATTCCTGCAAAAGCTTTTGCAGCTCTGCTCCTCCTGATGTCTGCTGCCCATAGTTTGGTGAACTTGGGAAAACCTGAAGTCAATAATGGGGCCATCGAATCAGCTCTGTGAGTTAAAGACCATGACATGTTCATGCAACTTTTCTTCAAACATATGGCATTTTCCATCAGCTCGAATAGTCAGCAATTACTGCGCAACTGAAGAACAGAGGTACTGTATACCTTGCAGATCCATAAAGCACTGCCTGTGTTATTTTTCAAGTAATGATCCCCATGCTTCTTTCTTGGGTTCAAACTCTTTGTAAAGATTGGAAAATTGTGTAGGTGATGTTTTCAAATTGCTTGAAGGCTCATAAAGAATAAGTGCCTGGGGTATTTCTGCTCACAGCACATAGGTCACTAGAGGAGGTGTGTGTTGGGGAGTCAACCGTTTTCATACCTAAATATTTGTTCCTTAGGCCAAGAAGAGATCACAAGATCAGCTAGTACAGACTTGTAAAACACACTATTATGCGTCTGTCAAGTATTCTGTGTCAAGACCAAAGACTTCAGTTAGTCTGTATATTAGTAATCAAAAGCATAAAACATGACTCCGCAGGCAAAGACCCCGCTGGGAGGGTGACTGGATGGCTCCAAGGATCCCTGGGAGGGTTTCCTCCCACCCTTGTGCTGGAAAGCTGAAAGCCAGAAATGTCTCCCCACCTCTGGCTGGTGGGAAAATGTCTTCCATCCCCAAATAGACTGAGCCCTGAGAACAATGTTCTAAACATTGAGCAAACTGAGGGGGTTTCTCTGTGCTGCCACGGAGCCCTCTCCCCTGGGCTCAGCACCTTGTCTCCTGCTGCAGCCAGTCTCTGACGCCGGGGAAGGAAGAACAAAGCAGACTTGTTCCTCAAGCAAAATCAGTTCTCCTCAACGGCGGTAAAAGAGCCTTCAGGAACAGAATTCAAGTACGGTTGTGGCACAAATGTGTAGCTGTTAAATGTGACAGCGCAGCGCAGGCAAAGATATTTTTCAGAGGGAGAGTGAACGAGGGTGATAAATGGAAGGCTCTTGCCCCAGTCTGAACACGTACGTGGACTGAAGAAATTCTCCCAAAAATTGATCAAAGCATACTTTAGCAAGTTATCTGCTCTTATGTCAAAGCTCACCCATCTCCTCAGTAAGCGATTCTAATGTTTAACTTTCACAGCTTTGAAGGTGTCTGCTTCAGGGTTGCACTAGTTTAACTTTAGCTCCCAGACACTGTGGGGCATTAATAGAGAACTCTTAATGACCATGACCAAACCTTTTGTCCGTGCGTATTACACTGTCAAGGCATTTCTTGCCTTCCTTTCATTGCATAGAGTAAGCTGTGGTCCTTTGGCCTCACCTCAAAAAGACTCTGTTCCAGTTCTGAAATCTTTCAGTTCTCACTGGTCCAAAATACATCTTCCCGATGTGCAACACCGAACCTGAACACCAGGTTTTGCAAGATGGCCTAGCACTGACATTCTCATTAATATTCCTTTAAAAAATATATTTAAGGAAAAGAAGCCACATTTGCTGCAGCCTTGCACCAGGAGCTCATGTGGAGGTAATTATCCATGATGACCTATAAATCCTCTTCTGAGTCATAGCTTCCCAAGACACTCCACCATTCCATAAGTACAATCTGTCTCCCCATTTTCCAAGTGTATTACATTGCATTCAGTTGATTCAATAGGTTGTGTTTTTAATACGCGATCATATAACCCAGTGAGCTAAACTGTTCCGAGTGGTAATCTGTACTCTTCTTTTGCTGCCCCACTAATCTTTTTATCAGTTGCACATTTTACCAGGAATGGCTTTAGGACGCTCTTCATCTCCTTGTATAAAATTTCTGAATAATAGACCTCAATCATCAGGTTCTGACAAGCCTCTACAATAAATCAGTGTCTTTATCTGTTGTGGTATCTTCTGATGGGTACATCTCACTACCAATGACATTCAAGGCACGTTATGGACCTCGGTTTCCACAGAGAGACTATGGGTAAAACAGGGGTGACTCTTCCAATTAGGAGCCTGTGATTAACAGGAGGGAGGGGAAGAAGACTGTATTTGTATGTGTGTGTTCATGCGCCTTCTTTGGATGAAATTCCTTTTGCCTGCTGATGACTCAAAAATGAATCAAAAGTAGGAAAAGTGGGTGTGCAAATAACATTGGTCATTTTGTCTTTTCTACCTGTATGGAGAGGAATCATCCTTTAGAATTCTAGTTTATCCCACACCCGTAAGCAGCCCTCTTTGTGGCTGCCGAGCAGCGGTGCAGCTGGCTGCAGAGGTTAGGCTTCCCCACTTTCTTAAAGTGGATGCATATCCGGATAATTTAATTTACTGCCTTGCATACTCAATCAAGGGCTTTCAAGTGTACAGAACTGTTTCAGACATAGCAAAAAAAAAAAAATAAATTAGTTTATCAGCTGTCATGGTCAAAGTCTGACGTTTTTCTGTACAAGTATTTTTCATTTTCCTTTTAAAAACTGGTGACGAGTTTACTTTCTGTAGCCTTTTGCAATAGAAAGAATGAGAAGAATTTGAAGTGATTTTAATCCTTTCCTTACTCAGGTAATGGAATGTAAAGTATGAAAAAAAAAAACCCTCTAATTCCCAGAATAACGAATAAGATTTCTAGGAATGGGTTAAACAGAAGAGTTAAATATTTTGTAGCCATTTACTTAACCAGCTGTGATTGTGTCACTGTGAAAATGGGCCCCGAGATCTGAGTACCCACAGAGTTCAAGGCCAAAATGTCACACGTCACCCCACTGCTTGCTCCCTGTCCTCACAGTGGCCCAATGAGGGCATCATCTGGAGTGGCCAGCTTCCCACCGTCTCCGGCACCCTGGCACCCATGGGAATCCCGGCCCAGGATTAGCAGCGCGGCTGGAGCTGGCAGGGTGGATCGGGACAGCAAGGGAAAGCAGGAATAGCGCTTCTACGCGCAGCGTTAAATTCAACGCTTGGAAGATTCAGTGCTGCTAGCTGACAGAAAATAGTAGATGTTGGAAAATACTTCTGCAGCCAGGCGAAGTGTCTAAATGCATGTTTGTCTCCAAACTGGTGATGAATGTAGTTTAAATGAGGGAAACTTTGGGACTGTAACCTTTTTTAGCTTACTGTAAAAACGTCCCGTTTGCTGGGCTTTCTAATGACTTTAATACATTTTGACGACTAAAATTGTAACTTACGTGAGCAGTATAAGGTTGTTTCTAGTCTAGTGGGCTTACTTTCCGTTCCATGGACACTATAAATAACAATTCCAAAAAAAAGCACTTTTTTTTCTTCAGCACATGTTAGAAATGGAAGTAGAACTTATCAGCAGCTCCAAATCACCAGGAAAAGTATGGCTAATTGTCTGTTCCGTGTGTTTTCTGGAAACCACACAAACACCACGCATCAGTTGAAATTACCTCCTTAAAAACACAATGTATGCAGTGAAATTTGTTGGATGCGATAGCTTAGTAGGGAAGGGATGTGCAGGAAAAGCCCATCAAAAGTAGTTTGGTATCCAAGCAGAACTGATGACTAACAGCTGTCCGGTGACCATTTGGCGAAGCATTAATTTTCTGCTTTAGTCATCTCACTCCAAAAGCTCCTTCCCAGGTTCAAGTAGGCACAGAAGGGAACATGATGGAAACAGAATAACAGAAAAAAGGGAAAAAAAAACCAACAATCAACCAACCACCACTAACAAAACAAACCAGGAAAAAGGCAAAAATAGAGCAGTCAAATATTGCATTTGTGGTCCTTATGTGAGTCATATGTCAAGCCAGGTATTATACAAAACCCTTCCAGCCCAACCCAGTGCCTCGGCAGCCGGGCACAGCTGCCTGCCCACCACCTCTAGGCAGAGGTTGGCTTTCATTTCTCTCCGTGCGGTAGTTTACCGAGGCTGCAATAACGAAAGGATTACATGGGTATGCGAGTGGATATTGGAAAAGGGTCTTTGCAACCAAGCAGAGAAGGGGAAGGACTTAATTTGTTTAAAAACAAAAGCTCATATTCTGGGGGAATCTACAGCACAATCTGTGTGAAGCCCTAATTCCCCAAACCCATCTGTGCTTCTACCAGTCTAGAGAATTACTGACCCCAGCGATGCCCCAGATGGCAGATAAGGCTGCAGAAAAGCATTGCTTATTTTATTAACTCTACCTGGGGGGAGGGTCTAAGCCCACCATCTCAGATTGAGGACACAGAAGAATATACTGTGACAAATAAATCCAATTAAAATATCTTTCACAAGGAATCGTGTGACAGAATGATGCTTCCAATATCTTTTTCTCTTGATGTGGCTGGTGTGGAGGAAGCTTGTGTGTAAAGCTGAAGGAATGGGTCCTGCCTCATAAACGGAAAAAAAAAGAATTAGCAAATTTTTCAACTAGGACGGGGGGCGGAAAGGATGTTTCTTTTGTGATATTTATCTGGGAGTTAAGGGTTTCCATGAAGTCTAATTGTCAGTCTGATTTAAATGCCAAGTCTTTCTGTATAGTTATTGGAGAGACAAAGACTTCTGCATACGGACTTGGAGTCCGAGGAGGAGGACTTTTTGATCGAGCAGAGAACATCAGTTCCCAGTAAGGGTTCACATGAGATATGAAAAGATAGAGTGTGAATATCCTGCAAGGGCTTTCAAGGTTTTCCATTCCATTTTTAGAAAAAAGAGCTAGGAGTCATGTACACCTGAGATTTAGGTTTCCTATGACAAACACAAAGCTTATTTTGTCTGCCAGCTTTATACGGAATATCATATCTGCGACTGCATGTAGTGAAATGCTATGGCGCATCTAGAAAGTAGTCTTTCCGCACATGGTTCTTAACCATTTTATTTCCCAGTAACCAGAAAACTGTATGAATCACTGATGTGAATTTCACAGTTTTGCCATTGACAAGACAGGTACAAACTTGTTTCATCAGGCTAAAAATGATTCGCTGTTCACTGGCAATGTGTTTGGAAAACAATGTAAAGCAAATGCTTTCTTTTTTTTTTTTAAAATATTTTTGATGGTAGAAGGGAATGATGTGGGTCGTAACTTGTGATCTTCATGAAAGTGAGTGTTGAGTAAGAAGAAGATGCGGACACATCACATCTTCTAATGTCAATAAAGGGACACAAAGTCTAGAAATTAAAAAATTTAAGAGAGGAAGACTGTAAGATAAAATGTGTTGTAAAGCTGTACTTGCCGTTACATAGCCTCTGAAATGAGTGCATGGTATTTTCAGAATAGAGTTCAAAATGAGCCGGGCTGTGTTTAGTTTACAGCATACACTAACGCATAGAAAGGCACTTACAAAAACTACTGGGACTGAACAGGGGAGTACTTGTTTACCCATCAGACGAAACCAAAGCATAACAGAAATGTTAGCAATAAAGTCATTAAAATATCTGTCATTTTACGAGGAGGAATATCAGTGATGGGATGAAGAGTTGCAATGAGACTGAATCTCATTGCTGCTGTTTTCATAAAATAGCATACGTAATCTTTATTTTACTGTGATTTTGCCTAATATACTTGCTCTAGAACCGTGTACCGTAGGGATGAGCGACATCTGGTAGAAACCAGCACCCTGTATTAAGATTGATTTTGACCGGTCAAAACAAGGCAGATTGGACAATGTAAATCTCTTTAATGATTACAAGTTCAGCTGATGCAGGATGGATGCCAAATGTTGGTATTGTGCTCAATGAATACTTTAGTGTAGTATTTGCCTGATGGATCCCACAAAAAAGACATATGAAGCAAACAAAACTGATGCCCTTTGGCCTCCCTTTAGTTTCACAGAAAATGGTTACTTTTGCTGGGAAGGTTTTATCTTAGTTTACTCTCCTAGCAGAAAACAGACTTTCTTAGCTGAAGCTTTCCTTGCTTATTGAAAACAACTGCACCGAATTTACGCAGAAAGTCAGAGTTTAACTCCCTCGTGCTGTTTCATACCTCTCTGTCTGCAGTCACAGAGATATATGATCAACAGCGCTTTAGTTGGGCTTGACAGCCCCCAGAAGAGCAAACACGGTGGAAATCACAGGAGGTCTTTCGAGACCCCTGTTGAGAGGGAATGGTTTGGGAAGTCAGAGGCTTCCACGCGGTTTTTGTGGGTGCATTGTTTTCGTATATGGAGCATGGAGGAGAAAGAGGCTGTAAGGTCTTCACGAGCGAGGAGATAACATACGTGCAGGCGTCACAGCAGAACTTTCGTGGGACTTCTTGAGACTGGGAAATGCATCCAGAGCGCCGCACGTGCACAAACGTCCCTACACAGGGAGGGATTCAGTGGTTCAAGAGAAAAAATAATACTTCAGATGAAAGAATCAGCAAACTTTAAGCAGCTAAAAGGTGTTTAAACCTTGCGTGCATAAGGCACTGGGCTTTCTTTCACTGGGGACAACAGGGCACGTTTTCAGTCTCATGCCATAAATGCCATGCACCCAGAGAACGCGGCTCATAGCCATTCGAAGGAAGTATTGCTGGGAACAGTGGGATGCAGCTGAGTGACAGGCTATGCAGGCTAACAGAAGGAACAAATAATGTATCTGTTTTGTTAAGTGAACTGTGAATAATCTGCTGAAGAATATATTGGAAATTCTATCCCTTGAGTCACTGGAGCTATATAAAGCTCCTGGATGTGTTTATGGGGAAGCATCACCACGCTGGCACGAAACGTCTTGCCAATAATTTTCTGGTTATAGAGTTTCTTCAGGTCAGAAAGACTGGTTCAGCTCTAAAATTGGAAACTTTCTTTCTTTTTTTTTTTTAATTTTCTTTTTACTTGCATATTTAGCTTAGTTTTGATACGAGGCTCTGAAGTAGCTGCTGGTATGAAGGGGGCTGTTTTGGGGAGACCTTGCACCCAGGACAACACACAGAGCCCTGCGCAGGTTGCGGACACTGGGAGATGGGGCACGGGTTCTTATGGGACTTTGATAGGACTTCAGTTCTCTCACAAGAAAACTACGATCTGGTCTGGAGAATGCGCTTTGTACTATCCCTGGGATTGCCAGAAAATATGTTTAAAAAGCGATTTCCTTTTGCTGAGCGTCGTGGGGGAGAGGGGTCAGGACCTTCTGGGGAGAGAAAGGGAGGGAGAGCTCTCCTGCCAGGGTGGCGAGCAGGGACAGGTCATCATGGTAGTGCTTCTAGCAGCGCCGATAACCCCCGTTACAACTTTTGACCCAAACAACCCTTAAACCCGACTCGGCAATGACAAAGGGTCAAATGACACCAGCAGTGTAATCGCATACTGGCTGGTCAAAAGCAGCTTTGGTTTTGGTCCCAAAGTACTCATTGAGGCAACTTTG
This sequence comes from Larus michahellis, assembly GCF_964199755.1. Taxonomy (NCBI): domain Eukaryota; kingdom Metazoa; phylum Chordata; class Aves; order Charadriiformes; family Laridae; genus Larus; species Larus michahellis. The sequence goes on along the minus strand of NC_133900.1, from coordinate 21,817,849 downwards.
GGATTGCATTCAAAAACTTTGTGAGAAAACATCATCTGTTAGGACATAAAGAAGCTTGGAGTGCATGTTTCTGGGCAAAGAAATCAGGAAGCAAACAAGCAATGGTGGGTCCCGGGGATCAGAGTTTAAACAACTTGAAGAGCAATTCATTCTGAGAAGACACCAAATGCAAAGTGGGGGTAGAATTAATTATGAGTATGCGACTCATAAACAATCCCTGAAGGAGAAGAACGCACAGGGAAAATATTTGCCTGATTTAATGGTTTGGTATTTCATCTCCTGACCACTACTGAAAACTGAGCTGTCAGTGCTGACTGTTAAGCATGGTTCCTGGGTGCTAATGAGCAGATCAGAGCCCAACTTTTTATACATCAGTTTGGGAATGTATTTTCCTACATGATTTATTTTATGTTTGTCTAAAATGATTCATTTCATTTAAAAAAAAGTAGCACAGTTTCTCCCAAAATCCCCATGAGAGTGCAGAACAAGGCATGGCATAGATTATCAAAGGCTTCTGAAATCAAATATCCTCCTTAGCCACGGGTACAAGAAACATTGCAACAGGCATTAATGAAATCATAAAGCAGGATGACAAATGTATTATTCAGCAGTTAGCGGTTCTATTTATCCCCAAAATAGCTCTCTTTAGCTGTTGTAATTATTATTATTATTATTAGCCTTACCTAAAACAATATGGATATTCTTATCATGTAGACCAATGTCTAACCCAGATGAGTGAGATAAACAAATAGGTCCGTGTTTTCATTCTACATTCATGGCTTCTCTATTTAATCATGCGTTCCTTATTGTTGAACAATACCCCAGGAAAGCTTCGACTTCAGGAAAAGGTCTTTCCAAGTAGTTTATTTTCACTGATATTTAGTCGTTACTGAAATCACCCATTAGGAGTTATTCAGGCATTGTTTTCTTGTCTTGGGAGGGATAAAATGATCTGTGTCACTCTGAATCCTGTTCTGCAGCATATGCAGCAAGACTGCAGGTAGAAGGGATCGTGTGGGGTATGAGGAATATGGGAAAATTAGGAATGGTGCTATTGCTACTCCTCAAAAGTTAAACAAAGGGAAGCCGTCTCGCTGAAAACCTGCAGTCACCTAAAGAGGAACAAAGAGAAAGGCTGTAATTGCACAACTGAGCCATGCTGATAAAGCTACCTTTCAAAAACAGGCCTGGGTATTTTTTTTTCTCCACCAGTCAAATCTCTGGAAAGCCCTAAATAATTGACTGTTCAGGAGCCAGCAACTGAAATAGAAGTTGGAAGCGCTGTTTGCACAGGTGGCTAGCCTACTGGGAGACTAAATGCTTACCCTCTCGCCCATATCAATTATTCTGAGACTCTGTCTGTTTAATGTCTGCCAGTTTTGATAACAACAAAATCCTTTTCGAAAACTGCTGATGCAACATTTATCATGCTATCTTTATGGGATTTAATTTTTCTTTTTTTGGTGTTTTTTTTTTTTGTTTGTTTTCCTTTTTGCAAGGATGTAGTATTGGAGGAGCTGCCAGGACAGTGAAGTAACAAGCCAATTAAATGACTACCCCAAATTTCCAGGAGTCTAAAAGTAAACAGGCTGAGAAACCCTGTAGGGATCTAGATTGGTTTACTTTAAAAGTGTGGTACGGGCTTCTGTACAAACAATGAAATTCAACCATTCATCCTTGCAGTTGCCGAGGGACTTACCTGTCTTTTGAAAAGGCCTGACTTGTATGAAACTTTGCCGTCTGGTCCAGACACTGCAGCAAGTCTCATACCACACACAAAGATTTGCTTAAAATGAAAGCTGCAACTTTTATTAGCTCGTCCCCGTGCAAAGCAATGACCGGGATAAATCCTCTGAGATCTCCCCAAATAAGCAGATGCTGAAATCAGAGCAGTCCTTAAAAGGAGGCAGTGCCTCATCTTTCCACAGAGATCCATCCAAGTGGAAAGTCCCCTTTGGAGCAGATTGAGACTTTTGGTGGCATCACGCATCTTCTGCACGGTGTGGTTCTCTTCAAGCCTTGGCTTGCCAAGTCAAACGGTTGTGAGAAGAGCAGATCTACTTAAGAAAGAAAAACAAAATGCAACAATAAATTGCTAGCTCTCCTAAGCAGGAAAAAAGAAAAAAAAAACCACCCAAACTCTAATTTGTGACCTCAGTGCCAAAAATGTACAGAGTTTTGGTCCTGATTGCAAAACACTTGGATTGCCAACTCTGTGCAATTCAGAGCAGCAATGGGGAATCAAGCAAATGCCACCCACCACGTGTTTGGACTCAGCAGCAGCTCTGTTCCTCTTGTTACCTCAGTTAACCTAGACCTGCTCCCTACCCAAACTGTTTGTTTAACCTAAAGAATAATAACAATCCAGTGCCGCCAATTTGTCATGAGGGAAAAGTTATTCAGTCCCTTTTAAAGAGCTCGTGGGCCAAAGCATAGGAGAAAGTGTGAAAGCTAGCAGTGAGAAACAGGAAAGCCCCAGTAAAGGAGAAATGGTGGCAGAAAACTGCTATAAAAAGGCTACGAACATCTCAAAGGAGAAACCTAAGTTGCCATTTTAAGGTGTGCAAGTCACACCAGTCATCTTAGCCCTGCTAGGTGAGGGCATTTTGTATAAGGAGTCCCATGCACCAGGTTGCTTTGGGCAGCCTGGTCTAGTGGGAGGTGTCCCTGCCTACGGCAGGGGGGTTGGAACTAGATGGTCTTTAAGGTCCCTTCCAACCCAAACCATTCTATGATATGGGGTGGTGATTAACATTGCCTGCCTCTGGATGCGCCTCTGGCACATGATCATGGGTGAGGGACCTCAGAATTAGGGCTGCCACAAGAGACAGGAGACAGCGTTGCTTCTCCGGGCTCCTTTACACCAAAGCTTGCACTGTTGCCATTGCAGGGCAGTGGTTTCTCATGCGCTTTACCCTGACCCCAAATGTCGGTTTGCTTGGCTACACAGAGTTGGAACTACTCTGTGGAGTAAATGCATGAGCAGAGGCAATAGAGGTGGAAGGCATGGCTGAGGAGCAGAGGAGCCCTGCGTAATGAAGAAAGGACTTAAAAAATAGTTTGAGGGTGGTTATTTTCCTTATACAATGAAGCTGAAGTGGTGCTGGAAGTTTCTGAGGCTGTTGATGTGCACCCAGCATATAGAGTCTAATAGAAATGCAGAGTATAATTCTTACTTTTATTAACCAAAACCCGTATTATTCAAATACAGTGAAAGCGGAAAAATCTGGGGGCTGTGGTAAACCAGTTAATGAATTGGCAGATTTTCTTCCCCATTAATGGGAAACTTAGAAGAGACTACCCTCTACAAATACATAGGACTTACAGGTAATTTCATGGACAGTTATTCTTTCCGTTTTGTTCAGATTCAATGTTAATGAGAATTTGACGAGATTTGCAAGGTATAGAGTACTAGCAACACCATAAAATTCGCGGTCACATACAAATGGCTAAGGAGGGGAACCCAGCCTCCGCTGATGCGAATTCTGCATCCTGCCCAAGTATGTAGTCCTTGCTTTTAGACAGAAAGTATAAAGGAGATCAAATGGTACTGTTTTCCCTATAATATTTTGTTTTCAAGCCAGCTCCCTTTTCCCAAGGGCCCATCCTTAACAGGCTGTCATCAGGCTCATGCAAGGTAGTGCTGAGAGCCCACCTACCTCAGCGACTAATCTTTTACTTTTGGACGGGGCTGAGCGTGTGGTTTCCAGGTCAGACAAAGTGTATCCCCCAAGGAGAATGATTCGACTTATGGATTTCCTGTACTTTCCTATTGTCTAGCGGTGTCTGGGAGCTAATGTCAGTACTGTGCCTAGTTACCATCAATCCACAAATTACATATTTAAAGGCCAAAAAGTCCTCTCGGAGAGCATTGTTTGGATCAAATTTATGAAGCAAACGTTCTCCCTCGTCCGTGATCATCTGGGTAGTGATGACTTTTCTCTGCGTAGAGCACATTTTAAAGTTCACCCTGTAATCAAATGCAATGAGAATAACGTCCTCCAGTGTTTTCTGGGTTAGTGGGTTTTATGCAATCAGCAGCGACTCAGTGGCATCTGGTCATTTCTTACCATTATCGTTCAATTGCTCTGCAAAAGAAAAGCGCATTCAGCCATCAGGGAAAACGACCAAGAGCTGAAAGAGGAGCGCCCATTTTCCTTTCAAAGTTCACTCTCTCGATAGGTTAATGGGGCAGGCTGGCATTATCAATCCTTTTATGGAGAAAATTGACCCTGCTATCTCTGAGGCCTGAGGCAAAGAGCCAAAAGGAGAATCTTATTTCCAGTTATGCTTGTGGACACAGATGCTTAAACACAAACTGGAAGAAACATGCGTGGCCACAGACAGTCTAAGATAATGCTGTAAAATAACAATTAATTTCTTGATGTCAAAACTGCATATGTACAGAAACATTGCCAGTGCCTGTTGTGGTGATCCTGGAGAATGAAACAGAGAAAGAGCAGAGTCCTCCATGTGTGTGTCTATCTATAAGTTTATAAACATGCATATACAGTAGAAAATACTGGAAAAAAAAATTCCCCGCATGTAAACATGTTATATACAGTATGTCAGGGTTCATAACAGATGTACTGTGATAACGATGTCTGCGTGACAAATTGCAGGGTCATTTGATAAACTGAGCCCTCCTGTGCTGAAGGGCACTCACTTCTGACCTCTTCACCTACAAAATGTTTTCGTGCCAGGACACTTCCCAGGGGACTCAAACCGATGAGCCTCTGTCTAACAACAGCTGCCTTTGAAAAACAGCCAAAACATATGTATTGCCCCCTCTCACACAAGGTCTTTATTTAAGATAAATATATTGCTCCAAATTGGAGTCTGCTGCAATAGTTGGCGCTGGGTTTATTACAGGTTTCGGATCCAACAAGCCATTGCTTTCAGCGCTAGGAATTTGTTGTATCCTGATCTGGTTCTCATCCACATGGTTTGGGTTTCTCCATGATCTTCCTTGCAATCTCAATCACAGTTCTAAATATCCGTGTAGCGGTGCTCCTAATTACCGCGGCACTATCTGGAAAGGAGGCGGCGTTTATGTCAGCTGTACATGTTTTTCTATTTCTGGAGTCTGCTCATATGGTTTTGTGGTACAGGACTTCACAAAAGAGGCATGGAAAACAAGAGCCTATAAAACATATTTTGAGTTCTCTAAAGAACGTCCAAAATATGGCTTCTGTAAAATAAGTGACATATACAGAACACAGAGACATCTCGCTGGGTACCCGGTATTACTGGGTACGGTTGTTCAGGTCGGCTTGTACGATTTCCTTGTGGATGTCTGCTCTTCAGAGTAACTTCACTCTCTCTGCCCATAAGTCTTTCTCGGCTGTTCTCACAGTCTGTGGCGTGTAAAGTACCCACTTGGAGCAGCATAGTTTTGAGGTTATGCTCTCTAGAATAAAGAGTGAAACAGAAGCTTTCACCGGAAAGCTTTTCAAAAAATCCAGCTATTGAAAAGCATGGGGTTCCGGTGATGGGTGCAGTAGAAATTCTAACTTACCCATGAGTTCCACAGGCTCACAAAATGCACTGCAAGCAATACAAAACCTTGAGCTGTTTTATGTTTTCATTTCATTATCTTTATACTCTCCCCCATTACTTCCTATTGTCAGTGTTATGCATCTCCAATGCTGTAATAATTATCAGTTCTAACGGCAAGGATGAATGAATGGAAGAAGGTGTATTTTTCCTGCTGAAACTGTCTGATCATCAATATCCTAATTGTTTCTTAATTAGATTTGTTGAGTTGAAGTCGTGTTTGAATTTTCACTTCTGAAAGGACTATTAGGAAACTATCTGCCCTGTTAGTCTCGCAAAAACAAGCACTTGTGTACTTTTTTTTTTTTAAATGCTATTGACGTCTGACTATTATTTTCCTATATTTCTTCCAGTTTTGGGTCATGTATTACACATTCTCAAAATAGTGAATTAGTGGGAGCTGATCTTTCATGGATTAAAGCATAACACATTTACATTCAGCTTTTAAATCCTGGCATCACTGGAAAGACAGTTTTTTACTTGCAGTATGCTTTAATGTAAGAGGTGTCAGACTGGAATGGATAACCAGCGCTCCACCCACATTTCCACATTTTTTAATGCTAGGAAGTGAGCTCCTTTCACATCTTCTCACACAGCTCGGTGTCAGCCCTTTAAAAGCCTGTCACAAAGATGAGAGTTTGATTTTTCTAACTCACAGAAGTACATTTTTAAAAAAGAAATTGCCCAACGTGCCCTGCACAGAAGCAGCGGTTACAGACACTAGTAAGAAAATGTCAGTGAAATTCCTAATTGTGACTAAAATCCAAGGATAGTCATGCTGCCTCTGAAAATAAATACTACGCGACATTTTGTAATGTCCTGTATAATTCAGGCATTCTTCATCTCACGCAGATTCTGCTTGGTCTGTTGGAAGTTACCTGGGGCAGGCCGGAGAACCCAAAAAGCCTTTCCTACAGGCTGAATCAACACTCTACCACAACTAAATTATATGGAGAGACATTTTCTCTTACTGGTGTGCACGTCTAGCATAGGCGAGGCTCTTCCCGCTGATCTTTAGCCCCTACAGAGCTGCAAAGACGTCATGGGGTAGGTGTTGGAGCAACACATCTTCGAAGACCTTTTCTTGTATAGCACTTTGACTCTGCTTAACTGAGGTTGCTTGTAGCATCGGGACAGGAGCTAAGGACTGGCTTTCGAAACGAGATATGTCCCGGCAGTTGTGAAGTGTTATCTTTCATCCCGATGGAAATACATAAACAGTGACTGTCATTTTTCTTCAGAATCCGTTATGTGCTTGGTTAACCTTGTTTCCACAGACATGGAGAAAATTAAGCGGCTGCCTGCTCGTTTGTGCATCCCTTAATTCCACATGCGGCTGAAGTAGCTGTCGCCCGAAATTCAAAAACTGGGTTCCTGGAGCATTTGTAGGAGCATTTCTAACGAGCGATTCTCATGCTGGTCACATAACTCGCACGAAGACAGAAGTGTGACCATGGCACTTGGGCAAACGCCTTTGGCGTGGCTGCTTGTTAATTAGCGACTGGAAAGCACGGCTTGCCAAATTCCTGGGCCTGCCTGTGAAGAGGCAGTTTTGTTAAGGTCGGTGTCCAGCCGCGTGTGCTGCTGAGCACTTGCTGCTTCTCCAGTGCCTACTGCAAGCTTGCGAGTCCGCAGGTTTTCTCCGCCCACGCCTTGTTGAACAAAAATGTCTTGTCAGGCAGCGGAGAAAAATAGAAGCAGTGTGAGGAAGGCAACGCGACGGAGTTTCTCGTCTCCTCCGTCCGTGAAAATGGTACCTTTTAACTTAGCGGGAGTCACAAGGCAGTTTTCCACAATGTTATGTCAGCTAAAGCCCTTTTGACATTTCAGCAAATAAAAAAGATTTAGTGCCATTTCCTTATGCTTTATTGGAACCTAGACCGTCAACCGTACGCTGTATAGAGCTTGCTTTCTAATGTACACAAAACACAGAAAACAACTGGAATTATACATAAAATTAAGCCTATAGGGTAAACTCATTTCTACTTCCACATGTCCTATTTATAGCTTCTAAATTTATTTTCTGGTAGAAAGTTTGAGGAAAGCATGTGCAACATCCCCAAATTGCTTACACTGCAGCACTGTCTTTAGAAAAGAGTCTGAGGAAGAAAAGAGGTCTGCTCTTCAACTTTTATTCTTCGAGAATGTCATAGTCAGTTGAAGAATAAGCAGTGAAATGAAAAGACATTGAATCAGACATTTTCTGAAGCCTTGCTTTTTTACAGTTCTTTTGACATGTCTTCTTGAGAGACTTTGAAGGAGTTTGGAGTTGTCACGGTGATTTGTGGGTGCCAAAAAAGTCAGAAAGCCTCAGGGATAAAATCGTAGAACAAATGTTTTGATTTCTGCACTGCGGTATGGTCAATGCAGAATAATTAATGTTTGTGAGGCTCCTGAAGAACAAAGTATGCACTATGGGCCATACTCGTGGTGTAGCTTTCTTTTACTCCGTTTCATAGTGCCTGTGAATAACCCACCCAGCTGAAACCATAAAGCAAACTAGACTGCTGGGAAACAGAGTGTAGCCAGGCTGTTGATACAAGAAATTAGTGAAGAAAACTATGTAAAATAAATTTTTTGGTCTGAACTGAAGGAAATTGTATAAGAATTTGAGTCTGGAAACATCTGAATATGTCTTCATTTATTGCTTTTCTTGCAGGCCTGGGGGCATGAATACCAAACACAATGGGAAAAGTTCTGAAGTTTCTGTAACTAAAAGCTTCCAAAAAGTTCACTGGAAACCAAACTAAGTGCAATAGCTTCAGGGAAACAAGAGTTGGCAGCTTCTAAGAGACCAAGTGTCTCTCAGAAGATATTTTGCAAGCATCTAGAATAGTTCGTCAGATAAAGAAGTTCAGGGGAATAGAAATGCATCCTCAAAGGGAACTTGCAAAAATACGGAAAGCTTAAGGACTGGCCTGCTAGGTAGAAACTGCTGAGGGCTAAATTGCTAGAAATGACTGATGTTTAGTTTGCAAAACTAAACAGATGGGAGGAAGCAGTAAGCAATTGGGAAGGGCCGGGGGGAGGAAGAACTGTTAAGTCCCTGCTCACAAACCGCTGGGACCAGAACTCCCAGCCGGGCAGCTTCCAGCTCTAATTTTCAGCTTGTTGGCCTTTTCTTTTTGCAATGTTTCTATTATTGCGATTTATAAATAGAAACCAGCCAGAACAAAGATTTCATAATCTTGGCACTTTGTCTTTTTATGTTACTTTTACAGAGGGAGGGACTGGTAGAAGAGACTCTTTTAAAAATCGTGGTGTATTTTGAATTCTAATTTCTAGCCTGCCTGCCTTCCCTGTTTGGCCAAGGACGGGTCCTTTTCTTGATCGACTAATGTGTCACGGAAGACCTCAAACCCGTAAAATCTTAGGATTGCTATGGAGAGAGTAGAGCTGATGCATTTCACAGCTACATCCAGGCTACCATACGCGTTTTGTTCTGTCAGCACCAACTGCATCAGAGGTGACGGCTCCCCTTGCCTTAGAGAAGACTGCAAACCCCGCGACCAGCCGTAGTGCTGATCTCGTCACACCTGCTTTCACGGGTCTGGGCACGGGGTGGCTTTGTCTGACCACCCATCTCCCGGCGGCCTGTGATGAACAAAGCGGTGGCGCCTCTTGGAGAACGACGGGGAAGGTGGTGCAGGCCACGGCAAACAAAGGGGAAAGGAAAGCCGTGCAAGCTTGGCGTAATTTTGAAAGCCTCAGTGTTGAGCAGCCACACGATCTATAGGATCCTGCCCTCTTATTTTTACCAGGAATTTATAACAGGAAAAGAAACAAACTACTGTAGGAGACACTTTGTCAGAAAAACCCCATCCTTTTATGAAAAATGTTTTTTTATGAGCATAATCTATTAAACTGCCCATAATCTGACCACCGTGGTCTTAGAATAAAACATTTTCCCTTTTCTCCCCCTCATGAATACATTTTGGAGAGCTTCCTCCCCCCATCCCCCCACCCCCCGCAACCATTTAAGGGACAAATGAGTTCATGAACTTCATCGATAAACAAGATTGCTCCCCTCTGAGCTTTTGTTTTCCTTTCAAGAGTTTTGGTGAGACATCTGTGGTTGAATCTTCATGATTTTGGACATATGCTATTCAAACTATTCCTTTATCCTAGCTCCTAATATGGCAAAGCTATTACCACTCAGTAACGCTCATAAACATTTGCATAAAGTGAATTGTGTACTTGAATTGGGGCCTCCAACGTATCCTGTTTGATATCCTAGACCTCATAAAAGCAAAGACAGACGCAATTTGTGCCCGTCTGGAAGCGAAATCCTTCTCTGTTTTGCTCACATAAGGAGAGCATAACTGAGTGCTGCCCACTTTTGAACCAGCCATGACAGAGGCGGAATTCTTTTATAATGCGATTAAGTAGTAAGTGTGAGAAAACCATATCTATAAAATATAAATAGCTTCTGAACAGTCCAAAGTGGTTTTGGCTCCCATGTTAATCAGAAAGATGGCAGGGCTCTTTTCTCCTTCGTCTTCCCCCTACTTGCTCTTCCTCTCTCCTCAGCAAATGCTGAATGCTGCAAGGTGAGAAACACAAAAAGGGCAAATGGCTCTTCAGCCCCGTATCCCGTCTCCAGCAATGCTTATGCTGGGAGGACTAGGAAGAGCACGAGAGTGGGAAGTGGCTGGAGTGATAGGTTGTTGGTACGGAATGCATGTGTAGTTTCTGAAAATTCCCTGCCTGTACTGTCAAAACCCCATCAAAGCTAAAAGTGTGCAGGGTGACTGAGATGATTTAGATTTTGCTTGGTTGGTTAACAAGCAAGCAAGAAATGCCTGCAAAAGGGAGAGGACCTACAGAGTTGCCTTTTTTCCCCTTAGCAAACATGGGTGCAGAACCACTTTGGCTAGGTCAATGTACTTTCCATCAAACTCTCATCAGTTAAAGCGTAAACACTTCTTAGGGTAAGAACTACAATCCATGACTTTGGTCTCCCCGTTGAGTGTGCTATGAGGCTATATTAACTCCTTCTCTCTTTTCTGGCCCTGCAAAGCTGTCTGTCTTGTGATGAAAAACTGCTCAATAGGAAGGTGAAGAAACCCCCAATCTCTTGGTGTTAGGGGAAGCATCTGGAGGTCTGGTATGAGATTGAACGGCATCAGGCAGAGGATCTTCAATGTGCTGTGCTATTACTACTGCCCATGCCCCGAAATGGACACATCTCCAGCCAAAACTATCTTCTTATCCATTGCTGAAGTGGATGGATGGTCAAATAGGCTGTGAATCTTTGACAGAAATTAATTTGATACATTGAGCACCTCCCTGCAGTCCAAAGATAACAGTATTAAGCGAAGCTGCTATCTGAGACGTGTCCTTGCTCATCTGTTCCTTTTTGGGCAGCTCGTTCCTGTGCATCCCATGTGAAGTACCACCCTCTCCATCTTCTCACTGGTGAGCCGCCAGTGCCAAACTCCAGGTTATCCAACCCCTTCCAGAGAATAGGGACCTGAACATACAGGAAAGGCAAACTCTGCCTAGCTTAGCTAACACTGAGTGACACAAAGTCTGCGTTGGTGTAGAGAATTGAGCCTAGATTTCCAGAAATCAGGTTATAGCACCCGACCGTCCTGCCTTTATACACACGGATATACAGAATGCTCTTAAACAAGAAAATCATTTGGCTTATACCAAAGAAAAAATAAATCTCAAATTGCATTTATTGTACAATGTGCAACAATAAACATGAGGAAATAGTGAATTCCCTTCATTAAGGATTAACTATGTAAATATGATTTATCACAAAGATGCAGTGAAGACCGTAGAAGAAGAACTGAATCATTTAGGACAGGTCGGTTTTTTAACTATTATTTTTTTAAAGGAGAAAAACAATAGCAAGGTGGCCAGCCAGAAAGCCTAGGGGAATCATTCACATTCATTCAAGGTGTTAGCATTAAAAGGCACGATAGGAAGCAGATGTGCAGCAAAACAAAATAAAACTGCAGGCAGGAAGGAATACCTCAGGCTACGGCTGTTCCTACTGTACTAGTTAATGAGAACTCCACAAGGAATTATTGATTTAATTACAGCTCATAGGCAACATGTTAGCTTATCTTTTATAAATGATGCGTTAGAATTCTGTGTAGGAAATGTAGCCTTTTGCATGGTTCAGCATGTGATGAGGAGGATACCTTTGATATGCTGGCTGCTGTACAGCATAATACAGAATGTGTTATCCTGATACCATTTTGGCCTGGCATTCACAAAGCAAGAAACTGGGAAACCTGAAAAAAAATTTAGTTTGGTGACGCTATCACCAGTACAAGGTGAGGGCTGATACAATTTTATGGGAACTTTGCTCAGTAGGAAAAATAATATTGCTTTGGCTATGTCCGTTAGCCGACAAAAAGGGGTTTGGTGGGTCAGTGTTTGCCCCTAGGCTGCACATTAGGTGTGTGCTATGGAGTGACCCAAAGTCCTCCGTCCTGGCTGTCCAGAGAAGAGCAAAATTCTGTGTGGCAACGCTTTCTCTGTGCTCAGAGAAGCTGTGGCTGCCCCATCCCTGGAGGTGTTCAAGGCCAGGCTGGATGGGGCTTTGAGCAGCCTGGTCTAGTGGGAGGTGTCCCTGCCCAGGGCACGGGGTTGGAACGAGAGGGTCTTTAAGGTCCCTTCCAACCCGAACCATTCCATGATTTCATGACGCGAGGTATGCACCTGGAACCACTGTTCCCCACGCAGTGAATATGGACCCCAGCGCTTGTCCCTCCCCTCCCAGATCCATGCCCAGTTTTGACTGTAGTTCGGAGGCTTGCCATGTGCTTGAAAGGTCAACTGCTTGTGCTGAATTAGGGCTACCCTAATTAATTTCTCTGCCTATGTCTAAGCATTATAGCAAATATGGCAGATTCTAAATCGAGATATACTAAAATTATTATCAGCCCTGAAGAAAATAGAGATTTCAGGTCATTCCCAAGCTTGTATGAATCAGCGGTTGTTGCTGAAATAGGACCAAATCCTTGGCTTTTAGGGTGAAGAATGAAGGTCAAACTCAGGTTTGTAAGACAGCTACTTATTTATTATGTCCATCTTCAGACGACAAAAAGGAAAAAAAGTTTTGGTTTGCAAGGATATTGTAGGAAATTTAACCCAGAGATTTTCCATAGTTTCTGCTCCTTTCACTGACCTGATTCAAAAAAGGGGGAAGGTAGAACAGTGAAAAAAAATAAGTCTGGTGCTATTAAATGGTCTCCTGAATGCAAAAGATGCCTTTAGGAACATTAAAGAAAAATTATGTACAGCTCCTGTGTGTCAGGGCTCAAATTTTTTCCAAAAATTTTATTGTTCAACCGGATGTGTCAGAAACTGAACTGGGTGCAATTCAATGCCAAGAAACTGATGGTAAAGAGCATCTAGCACTATATATCACTGAGAAATCATTCCGGAGGGGATAAAGATATGCAACAATAGGAAAAAAAAAAAAGAAACAAGTTTCCCTATAAAATGGGCTTTAGAAGCACTTTTCTGCTATTTCTTAAAAAATGCATCTCAGTAAAAGATTATGGGCGCTCAGTATGAATAAATATAAAGAAGAAAAAGGGGCATATTAGATACTGCATGGTATCATAAGCTATGTCCCATCAGTAGCGTACCGCTGGGCCTGTACCGGGGAAGGCACTCCTGATAGGTAAAAATGTTTATCTATAAGTTTTTGTCAGCTGGGGAAGTCCCACATTGATGCACGTATCGGGTATTTCATTCCCCCCACCACCACCGCCCCGTCCATGTGCAGCCAGACTTTAGAGCACAGTTTAGAGACTTCTGTGTCAGGATTATTCTGACATTTGCTCCACATGGGATGGAAAAGAGCCAAGCTGGAAAAGCTGGAGGGAAGAAACATCCTTCCAGGCAGGAGGCGTTTGGGGCGTTAGAGAGGCTTCCCTCCTAGCGTTTCGCTTTGTTCCCTTAACATAGGAAGGAGGGGGGGCATGGGACAGCTCAGATCCACTCATCTTATTTGTCACTCTAATTAAATATTTGTTGCCTGGGTACGGTTGCGACTGAAATAGTCCCTTGAGTGATTTTTTGTGTGTGCGTGCTGGGCTGGGTGGGGGAGCTGGCTGCTCTCCTGCCCTCCTACACATTCCACAACTTCTGGACATGTAAGATGTTTATATAATTCTATACATACAATCTGGAATCAATTTTGGCACCAACAAAGCAGATTTTAGTTTGTCGGCAGCCTTGTACTAATATATGTGTGTGTGTGTAAATTTAGGAATATAACTATATATTGGCCCGCTATGAAGGTATCTAAGGTGATTGCAAAGTCCTCGTTAGTTCTGACCGGTGTATGGAGATGCTGAATTGCTCTCTTGCTGCCCCCTTGCTCTGACTAGACTGTACATACATAACGGTATCAGCCTTTTTTGTCTTCTCTAATATTCTTCCGCTCTTCAGGGTTCGTTATTATCCCCACGACACACCAGACTAAGATACTAATGACAGCGCATGGGCCAGTACCATGCTGGTTTTGGAGGGAAGGGATGGATACAGTGGCGAAAAGCATAGTTAGCGCATAGTTCTGCGTTTAATTTTCCTACCATGCCCCAGCTTGCTCTCTCCGAATTCAGCAAAATATTTTCTAGATATCAGACTGCAAATTTCAATTGCACAGGCTTTCTCTGGAGACGTGTGTTCATTGTAATCCTGGCTACATCTAAAAAGCTAGAAGCTTTTCCTTTAGTTTTCTAGTAGCGGTTCACTGGTCCCTTATTTGAAAGACACAAATCAGGGAAGATCTGGGAATCGCAGCCTGCCAGAGCCAACGTCCACAGCTATAGCAGACTGAATGCAGGGTCACAAAGGAGGAAAATTTCATGAACTGGAGTTCAAGTCTTTTTTGGCGGTCGGAAACATGGCTTTTTCTATTGTTAATTAAGTGAATGTCGTTTACCTATACTTGATTCTCACATAAGCCCTTTCATTCTGAACAAGGCCCGGATATTTTCTCAGGAACAGAGAATAAATGTATAGCATGCAAAAAGGTAGTGGAGAGCTGTAACTGAACAGTGTGCTTCATAGACCACAATGTCATACTGGAGATAATTACCATTTTGGCTAACTACATCAGGACAAAATCCTTATCTGGGTTTGGGTTGTGGTTTTTTTGTTGTTGTGGTTGTTGTTTTTGATTATGTTTATTTAGAAGGGAAAGGGTCCTAAATGGTATTTCCATTGCCAAAAGTTAGACATTATAACCAGAAATAAGCACCTAGCCAGGCAGCCTAATTTTGTAAGGCTTTCAAAAATCAGACAGTAAACTACCTCATCTAAATAGGTGACTAATTAAGAACTGAATTAGGATCGCTATGTTATTGTTTATAACTTAGTCTTACAGATTCTTCCTAGAAACTAAAGTGAACTACAAAGAACGAAGTTTCTGAGCTCCAGAAGCCAAGCCAGCTGACGATCTCTGTTGATATTGTGATATACAGTTCAGCTGGTGGTAACGAGTGGGGCGATACGTATTCCTCCCTTTGCTTTAAACTGACTAAACGAATTAGGGTTTAAATTGTATATTTGCTCTAGAATTTCATCTAATTCCACTCTCATCACAGCACAACATTTCAACATAAAATAAAATAGTAAACTTGGTCTTTCCAAGTCTATAGCTTGTTGACATTGAACCTCACACAGTTCCTACGCTGTCTGCTTGGGCCGACATGGCGCTATTAGATCAACAATACCAGCTGTTTTTTTAATTCTCTTGGGAGCCAAAATTTAAATAAAGCTAAATATTAGGTCTGTCCTTAGATCTATTCTATAAATATTGTCATTAATTTAGGAGACATTTGTTTTGGGTTTTTTTTTACATTTAATTTTTATTGTTGATCCTTACAATCTTGCGTTTGTCATTGGTTTTTAAGGTACTCATAATAAGTGTTTTGTTTATCCTACTTTTGTAGTGCAATTTTTCTATCATGATTAGATGTTTCCAATATGCTTTGGGGTTTGTTTGCTTTGTCCCTGTAGTGACTTTAATTACAGGTCCACATACTTCATGTCACTGAGTATGTCACAAAGAGCAGGGGGCTGAGACTTGGTAGGATTTGGAATCACTTGCCTCCCTTCTATCTGTCTTAGTGATGGCTTTTGACCCCAAAAAAGTCACTTAGTTCTGTGATTTGGAATGTTACAGGCTATCAAACAGGCAGCAAAGTCACCAGGAACTGAATGCAGTCTCTATTTTTTCTGTATGATACGGCTCCTTTCTGCTGCTTCGTACCACGCTTGGAGAAACTGTGGGTATCACAGGCTTTGCCTTGCTGAAAACCACCCTCTGTAGCGGTCCTCTACTTCCTAAATCCATATGTATGTCTAAACAACAGCGAGCTGCTCGTAGTTGTGCTGAGACCTGATACAGGCTGATCATCTGCCTCAGGGAGTGCAGGGTGAGCATACAGCTAAAATTATCAGTGATGAGTACATAGACAACACTTTAAGTCACTTTGAGTGGCAAAGTTGGGCTCCTACATGCCGTTTTCATATCAAGAGAGTAACAATTTTTAAAATGGGATAAGTTAAACTTGTTGATTTATATATTGTGTGATTAATCTGTGGAACGTATCAAGGTGCAACAAGTCAAAGTATCTTACCAACGTATCGCTGAAGTGAGAGCTTGGCAGGGCTTGAAACAGGAGCCTGTGAGCAGTCTGGCAGGGCACAGTGGTGTAACTGGTGTCCAAAATGTTAACTTACCCAGAGATTGGGAAACTCGCCCAAACACAGTGTTTGGGTCTCGCCACCAGAGTACTGTTATAGGATAGCTTCATTTTGGTGCCTATCTCTGCCTGTATAACATACGCCCGTCCCATGGACACATTGCCTTCTGCTACATCTTCAGTTTTCTTTCTCTTGGTTCTCTAGCGATGTCCTGGGGCAGAGCCAACACCGCTCTTCACCTCTGCGAAATTGCTTGGATAACCATGGTGTGCTTTCTCTAAGTAGTAGGAATAGTGGTTCAGTATGAGGACATGTGAGGGAAGAAACAAAGCATGAATATGTAAGCATAATGCTTATTTGATAAAGGTAAATGGGTTTTATGCAAGAAGATGTGTTGCGTGAAAAGGGGCCAAGCGGTTTTGGTAGAAAATAAACCCCCTTGCGTTCTAACACTGCTCACCGAGGTGGGAGGCTAGGTCCGGCTAGGTTTAAATTCTGAGTGATGCCCAATTCAGCACTATCAGTCCAGTCACATTTAATATGTATTAAACTATTACAATTTGGATACGCTAGTAGTAGACTAGACCACCTTCAGTCTACTTGTGCTCATGAACTAGCACGGCCACTCTCGAGTCTCTGGTCGTGTTCAGTGAGAAATCGAAACGACTAGCTACTTAAAAAGTGCAGTTTATTTAAACAACAGATATATAGGTTCTTAGGATTGCCGGTGATAAATACACTGTCTGCAAAGCACGTGCAAATGAAAGTATTGTTACATATACAAAACGCACGACAAAGTTATAAACGATACAGCCTGGCTATAAATGTAGAAAAGAGAGTCTCTAGAGAAATTTCCAAGTTTCCCAAGGAAGCGTTCGGTATAATCTAAGCCTTACCCAGAGGCGTCCCTATGGGGAGGAAGAGAGGCTCAGCCCGTCGACTGATCCCGGAAGTCAGTGATGTAATTCTTTGCGACGGTGTCTTCCCTGGGTATCCCACCTCTCTCAGGCTATTTTTATACTATTTGTTATCTTCAAGGTGGAGTTTGAGTGACTTTAGTCATACATACTTTTATCATGACTGGTGTAAATTTTTCTCGCTTCACAATTAAAGGTATAGTTTACGAGAAATTCAGGGCGCAGACTCAAGAAGGAGTGGTCGCACCTTGGAGGCAGGTAGCCTTCGGCATGGAGGTGTGTTTTGGTATTATAATGACATTATAATGAGCAAAGTTCGCACAAAGGACCGCATTTCATCAAAATTTGACAAAATGTTGGCTCTGAGTAGTATGCAGGCCGCTTATCTGTTCCGTAGTACCGTCTCGTTCTTATACCTGCTATATGTCACAAGGGAAGGCCACAGAACAAGCGCATTCCGTTCCATCCCTCGTGTAGTTTCACAAACAACCTTGTACAGGGAATCGCAGATGTTGCATTCTTCGCATGCCAGCTGCGGCTGTATTCTACCTCAGAAGCCTCTTGATTTTATGACTTTCCTTAATGTGTGAACAATGCTGTACTTTTGTATTCTTTGGCCAATGTAGTAATTATTCCACGTAACCCACCCCATGACTACAGTCACTCAAGCTCCACGATACTCAATACTGATAGGGAATATCGCATGTCCTCTTGCGGCGAGGGATATCAAGGGCAAAAACATCTTGTGGAGCGATCAAGCGAGTTAAGCTTTTCATCATAATCCAAAGTCTAACACACAAAACAATCGTCCAAGCAAAGCGCAATACAGTGAGTATTAGCAAAACAACAACAGGATGGAGCATCTTGTTATAAAGTCCTGTAGCTGTTGGCGACCATCCAAAAAGAGTGTCCCACCATTCATGTCCTCCGTCTCTCTTGATTCTTTCCAGTACTTGGTATATTTCTTCAACATCATGATGGACGGTAATCAAAGTTCTCTGTCCATTTTCTTGGGCCTCTTTCAACAGTTGCTTCAAGTCATCATGTTGTAGCAGCTTCTTTACCAGTGAGAGATTCATTCCGATAGGGGTAGGCAGCAAATCTCGAATCAATGTGTAATTAGATTGTAGCAATTGAAAAGACGTAACAGGAGCTGAATAATTGAAGTCACATCCAATGATGTTAGTAAAGTTACAATCACAAAGATTTGAGCAATTACTTTTATCAACTACTATGTCATCTACGAATACAAGACTACAGGGAGACCTCTTGCAAACGCACCCTTTCCCAAAATATACAAGCACAGCTTCTGGGGTTTCATCGGGATGTATCTCAAAGTGACAAACATTCTGGTTGGTATCAAGACAAATGTCTTGCGCTTTGAGGGTATTACTCTCACAAATGAATCCTTGTTGGTCTCGTGAAACACATGCATCGACATCAACAGTTTGCCACTTATTCCCATTCTGTTGTGCCCACACTCTGCGCTCTATTGGATAGAGTATAGCTCCATGGTGATTCAGCCCCAGCGCAATGATTGGGTATATGGTGTATACCAAAGCATTGCGTATTGTTAGGACAAAAGCTGTGGCCTTGCTCTCAATGGGATCATAGGTGAAATTAACCAGATACCACCAGGCTTGAAATTTTTTCTCAAATTCAATTGCGTTATCCCATATTACTTTTCGAATTTCGGTGGGCAAGGTGCCTTCTTCACCTTCCCTTATGATTGTGGCTGTCATAGATTGCATCCACGATTGGGCTTGGATACAACTAAGAGCCAAGGAAACATTGTTTTGGGTTGTACCAAGTGCATCTGTGATCAGCTGATGGTCTTTTTCACCCGTTTCTTCCCACTGAGGCAATATATTCGATAAAAGCCATTGGTGGTTTCCCGGTGCTGATAGAGAGGACTGTAGGGGATGTCTTAATTTGTCTAGATCACTAGGGGTTGTGACTAGTTTGTTGGCAAGTATCTCAGCATCTATACTATTTAAGACTCCCAGGCCTGTCCCTAAGACACCAGTCACATCCCTCTTCAGTCGTGAAGTGGCAAGAGTTCGTCTGTTGTAACCATGCCACAGGGTTAATTAGCTCTTACAGCCAGTGGACGAGACTCTGTCACAATGCAGCTGATAAAGCATCTAGTATTATTTGTCCTTTAACACAGAGCTCATGTATTGTATACAGATTTGCCATGCACGCTTGACGAATTTCTTTCGCAGCCTTATATCAGACCACCCAGGTCCCAGCCAAGCCACAGCAGCGCCTTCCTGCCATTGTGCACCAGGAAGGGCCTCGCGTCCCGGGGCCTGCGATTTCCCTCCTTCAGCTCTGGGATGCGTTATTTTTAAACAGCCAGAGTTACAGGAACAGAAAGTCGCACCTCCGCAGCAGAGGAGCCGCCGCTGAGCTGCGGGACCAGCTGGCCCCAGCGCCCCCACCGCAGCATCCCCACCGCAGCACCCCCACCGCAGCATCCCCACCACAGCATCCCCACCACTGCATCCCCACCACAGCACCCACACCGCAGCATCCCCACTGCAGCATCCCCACCACTGCATCCCCACCGCAGCTCCCCCACCGCAGCATCCCCACCACTGCATCCCCCAGCTTGCGGGTCAGGGTGGGCTGGTACCAAGATCCGCCTCAGTTAGGGATGGAGGAGAGAGATGTTGTCAGCATCATCCATTTGCATTCAGTGTTTGCCAGCAGACAGCTTTCGGTGGAGGAGGAGACAGAGGCAGCTCAGGGGGACATCTCACCTTGCCGTCCCGATACGCTCGCCCATAGCCTGTACAGCACCAGCGCTCACAGGGCGCTTATAAATAAAGGAGCGTATTTGTGTAGGTCTAAAAGAAAATACCTTTTAATGCTTACAGCATTGTCTAAATGCGATTAAATATAAAGCAACGTACTTATTTCACTAAAAGTGGAAAATGAAGCCCACCTTCTCTGCTCTTCGAGAGTGAACACCTGAGGCCAGTCGCGTTAAGACCCGCCTGCGTGAATCAATGTAAAAAATCAGAAGCAAAATGAATTATTCAGTCCTTGCATCCCTTCGCATGTCCTTTGGCCCAACTTCACATGCCACAGCAAACTGCTGTCCCCGAAAGCTCAAATACTGTCTGTCTGTGCTGTTTCCTGGAAGATTAAGCTATCATTTTGGGGTGGAAGGTTATAATTTTGCAGGACTTCAGCAGAGATAACTGGGTTTTGTTTGTTTCTGCATAGAGTGGGAACAGGGATAAGATTTAACAGCAGAAAATAGTATCATTTCCAGAGTATTAAGGAGGACGAAAGACGGTAGCTTCAGAAGAGATGGTGATACATTAGACCTGGTTCTCCCGCTACTTATCCCAGTGTAAATCCGCAGGAATTGTACGCATATTGATTCTCTATCAAATGCAGAGGGGCCCACCATCCTTAAAAAAACCTATGAAACAGTGGGGAGAAAAAATGTCAAGGCATGAAAGGGCACTGAAAAAGAGATGTAAAGGGGTTTATATAGAAGAAAAAAGTTAAGAAATAAAAACTGTGTGTTGGGTGATTTGAAATATCAAACACACTCATTTATACACGTTGATTAAAAGGAGAAGCACACTCAGCATGCCCTAAATTCCTGTGAGACACATCTGGGAACTAGTGATGCGCTTCACCACTTAAAGCAAACATGGAAAGAACTTGATTTCAGACTTTTGCAGCAAATTAGAAAAATAAAGGGTCTTCTGCTCGTGATTTGACTGGTTGCCAAATACTTCTTGAATGTATGCAGCATTTCACAATCCGATTAGAGAAATGGGATTATCAAGTTCAGTTTTGCTTATGTTATTAAAAACAGAAGAATTGAAAATAAATGGGTGTTTTATTACATTTTATTATAGAAAATCCTGAATAAAACAACTGGAGGAGATTCTGAATACATTCTGTTACAGAAAAATGTAATCGCCCACTGACGCTCAGTGTCAGGCAACATTTCTTCATGTTCATATGTTTTGGTCCCATTTTTCATGTGTGTTTAAAGTATAAAAAGGGACAAAATAGTAACAGAACTGTTCTAACCAGATTTCTCCCCAGAGGTATGTGTTAGAAGGAAATTTTACCACTCCTCTCCACGCAGCGTGCGGTGAAAGCCCCTCAGCCAGACATGGTGGGTCTCTGGGCAGGAGCTGCACGTTCCTGCCTCGGAGGAGCCCCTGCATCATCGTGGACACTACGGAAAACGAATGTTGAATGATTATTTTGTTACTTGGTCAGGCTGTTTGGGGTAAAAGCATTATATGTCCTGAATCTTTTGTTTTTCAATTTCTTTCAGTCCCAGCCTATTGTATGTCATGTTGGTAGCAAGAGGTTCCAAAGTGCTTTGGCAACGATTCCTAGAAACACTGTTTTCAGATTTTAAATATCTCATCTCGGAACACCATTGTCTCTCTGAGCTGCCTCAAGCAGGTTTTTGAGGCTCCAGCATTATACATTCTTGTTTTTGTGATGCTTAAGTTTTGGAAAAAGAAGCAGAAAATATCTGTCTAATGAACAGCATCCAAGACTTAAAGACATCTCAGATTAGACAGTGCAATTAAATCCTTAGCCTGAAAAACCCATGCTAAGCCTCTGAGCAGTCTCAGCAACAACAGGAAAAGGCTTTTCCTCTGTTTACCTCCAGCACTTTAACTTGGAAATGGCTTTTACTGATGAAGCTGAAGCACGATTTAACGCTGCAGGCCGGAGCAAAAAGGGTGTCATGAAGGTAGGCTGATAAATCAGACGATTTATCCCAGCTGAGGATTTGGCTCTTAATGCATTGTTAGTTTAACAGAGACATATTAAAATAATAAAAGGCA
Organism: Larus michahellis; assembly: GCF_964199755.1. Taxonomy (NCBI): domain Eukaryota; kingdom Metazoa; phylum Chordata; class Aves; order Charadriiformes; family Laridae; genus Larus; species Larus michahellis. Next base: position 21,795,849 of record NC_133900.1, on the reverse strand, counting down.
GTGAATCAACAATCTTCACAGCAAACCAAGTAGTTTTGGCTACAGAAAGTCCAACCCCCATAAGAAGTTCTCTTTCTTCAGACATTTGGACATCAGCTCTGTCTGCTGTGTCTTTTTGAGTTTCCTCTTTCTAATTGAGAGCAAATTACCGCACGGAGCTACTTCCATGTGCAGAGCCAGCCTCACGTAGCAGCTGTAGTGGGGATAGAGCAGAGGCAAGCCCTGCTCTGCGGTGCTGCCCCAGCTGATGCAGCCGGAGAAGCAGCAGGCGGCTGTCAAGAGGATGCTCTTCTCTGCCTGTTCGCACAAAAAAAAAACCCTTCAAGCCCTGCGCTTCCCTCCCTCTTACCCTGCCAAAATGGTATCATTTAACCTAATAAGTGCCTTTTCCTACAGAAGTTGCGTTCTTTCTATCGCAGCAGTAATCTGCAAGTCAATGGGGAGAGAACAAGGGGGGTCTGTCAGGCAGTAAATGCTGGCAGCATGAGCAGAGAGCTGCCCTGGGCACCTCACTGCCCCGCCGTCTTCCAATTGATGGTTATACCTTTTTCTTAGTATGGTTTGTCCTGGCTTAACTAAGGGAAAAAAAAAATAAGAGAGCCTCCAATGCTCTTTAATGCTAGGTAGTATAGGTGCGGAGGTCTCGGGAGAAAAAGTTTGTATTTGGAAGTAACAGAAACTTATTACAGTATGTTGGGAAAGTAAGGGTGTATGCTCATAATCAGAATTTTTCTCTTTGTTTCCACTTTTTTTGGCTTATACATAATGATTGCGTTCTGCTTTTGAAATAGAAATAAATAGTTAATAATTAATAGTGAATTATTAACGATGCTTTTGTGAAAAAAAAAAAAAGCAGCTCATTTTAGAACAAAAGTCATCGGCATCCCCTCTTACTCTGTTATTTTCAGCAGCTAACCAGTTTTAATGAAAACACCTTTGATGGATGGGATTAACTAACTGGCAGCTAAAACTGGAGGAAGTTGACAACAACTATGTTCGCCGGGAAGAGTCATCTGTTCTGTAGCTCTTTAGGCAGTGACCATATACTTTAAATTTGTGTTACATCAGATCTGGTAAAATTGTCAAGCTGTTCTGCTGAGCGTATTCAAGCTGATTCCTGAACGCTGCAAATGGAGATGTTGGTTCATGTTAGCCAGAGAGAAACGTGACGTTTGCTATTGCTTTAAACTTAAATCCATGTGTCCCGACCCACAGAAAGTAAAGTTAAATATGGCCTGCATTTTAAACAGCAAAACTCTGTGTATGTGTGTGTTTTTATGCATATATTATGCAGGAAAAATGTAGGGATTATGAATGCTAAACCCAGGTATTATAGTGGCTTATGGAGCTACAGTATTGCATACATTTAAGAGCGCCTGTGTGGGAATTATTTTTATAAATGTTTCTGAAGTCATCTAAAATAATTTTAATTGTAATGACAGTGGATTTTCTGACAAAATCTGATTTGCCATGCCCCTGAGATATTTCTGTTGCCAAGGGGCACACAAGCCTTATATACAGCATCTCCTGCTCACTCATGTGTTGTTTTTTTTTTCCCAAAATTAATTTATTGTGAATTAATGTGAGCTATGAGTTTTAGTCACGGGTAATGAATGAAGCGGAGCGGGGAAGGAACCTGGCGTTGCTTTTCCATCACTTCTTCACATATTTAAGTTTTTAAAGAAAATCAAAACATTGTCTTGTCAGGTACGGGTAAAAAAGGGAAAAGTCAATATCAGATTCTCCTGAGAACAAAAAGATTTGTTACAGATTTCCTTGCAGTTTGCTACTTTGCAGAACAAAAGATATCTTAAATGGGAAACAATCTTAAAAAAAAAAAAAAAAGAGAGAGATAGAAAGAGAAATGTAGTTAAGCATTATCCAATATTTTTTTTGTTTTCATATATAAAAAGAGGACAGATGATACTCAGACTTAACCGTGACTAATGAAAGTAGAAGCACTGTCCCTTTGTCTCACCTAAACAGAACTCTTTGTGGAACATGGTGAGCCAGGTTACTGAGTTCTCATGGTGCTATTTAACTTTAAATTAAAGTATTATTGGCAGAGGAATACCACAGGAAGAGCTGTTTAGAAAAACCTGCCCCGTGTAATGCAAGACTTGCTGATATATGTTACACTCCAACTAATGAAAAAGCTAGTAAAAGCTGTTGAAGATCGCTGTTTTTCCAACCCAGCCCTAAACCCTACACCCACGCGGGCCAGCAGCGATGGAGAGCCCCGCCGTCCCCACAGAATCCCTTGACCCGCATTATCGCACAGGGCCATAATATCTAAATAAACCCGCAGCTGAACGCCTGCCAGCCGTGTTAGAGACCATCGATGGGGTTTTATCAGTTCAGCCCTAGGTTTGCACGTGCCAGACGGGACCAAAGCAGACAGCAAGCGCTCGCACGGTGAGCAGTCGGGGAGGTGTGACGGCTGCCCCAGCTCTCCGGAGGACACTAAGCACATTCAATATGCTACAGAGCCAGGGGATTAATCTTGGGATTTATTGTTTTTGCAGCGACGAGCAAATGCAGTAGGGAAATGATGAGTGGAAAAAAAACCAGAGCCATTAAAGTCATACGACTGCAAATATATGAAATATGGCCGCAACTGTCCAGCCTGCACCTTTCCCCAAATAAATAAAACTCACTTCCAAGTAAGAGATGGGAGCCAAGAAGTTGTGGAAAGGGTAAAAAAAAAAAAAAGAAAGCCTCCCCTTCCATTTGGGCACAGGATTTATATCCATAATCTCTGAGGAAACCAAATAAAAGAAGGATGCATTTTTCATCTCTCTCCCGCCCTGTGAACTGTAATTGTGGTAGAGGTTTCTACCCGCTTTCACGTGGGAACAGAGAGTGAGTTCCACCAAAAAGTGAGGAGCCTTGTCTTCAGTATTCCCTGGAGACAAGAAAAGATGGAACCAGTAAAGCCCCACCAGGTTTCTTTATTTCTGTTGGAATGTGGGAACTGGAGCTTTTTGGTATTGTGAAATCTCAGCTCTTCCTACCCAATGAACTTAGAAGAATTTATTGCAAGAAGAGATGATATTGAGGTTCAGTTTTATTTGTATTCAAAGATCTGGTTTTGAACTTGGCAGAACAAATTTTTGCAGGGTTTGGCTGTTCTTGCAGGACCTAATCCAAAGCCCATTGAAGTCAGGACGAATCTCTCCCTAGACTCCAGTGAATTTTGGGTCAGACCCCTACAGTAACATTGACTCTGATGGTTGCAGAGGTTGAGATTTTATTACTGTAATCTACATGAAATATGCCTGGCTTTCATTTTAGATATTTCCCTCTTTCTTTTGCATAGAGTTAAAGAAATAATAATTCTTTTTCTGGGAAAAATATTTATTTATTGCTATATGAAATTATGAAATATATCATAATCATCGTTATATGAAATTACAGGGAATTCCATGAAAGACTGGACTCGAAGTTCTGTCCATTTTTCTCATTTAATTTCCCTATGTCTTTTGGTGTTTAATACATTTTTACATTATAAGACATGCAGCTTTTAATTCGTTTTCCAGATGAAGATTATCTCCCAAAATGGAAAATAACATGAACAGAGACTGTAATAGACTTCATCCAGGTTGGAGTCCTAATTCTGCGTATAATTCTGGAAATAGTTTTATTGACATTAACATCGGTGCATATAACACTCAATGCATGGCTATCGTGATATCATTAAATGTAACTTAGGGTCTGCTGAGACATTTTGAGGCCTTTTTAGAGTCTCCGCTGAATCAGAAAAGACCACGGCAAAGACCACAAGCAGGTGGTCCTTCCTTCATAGGAAAAATAGTCCCCTTCTGCAACACTAACGGGCAGCTTCTGCCCCGTGGTAACTGCTGGGTATGGACACATTTGTTTTCAAGGAGCTCTATGAGGCAAAGCACGAGCAGAGCTCAATTATGGCAAACCAAACAACAGCTCAACAAGCCTAACTTCTTCCCCCAAAAAGCTGGCCCATGAAATTGTCTTCCCAAGCTATTTTCTGCACCTGAACGCATCATTTTTTTGACACAGATGAGCAGTGGTGTGCAAAGTCCTCAGAAAGCCGCAGGTTTTGAGGCTTGAGGCAATTATAATTTAAGGCTCCCCAAGTTTGTTTCTGTGTTGGGTGTAATCATTTATTTCCATGCTTTCATTTCTATCACCTCTCCCGCTCTTGTCTTCATATTCAGTATGTTCATCTTTACATAGTGAGATCTTTAATATGCCATATTCTTGCTAAATAATACTGAAATGTTCTTTTTCTCCTCTTGTTTTTTGAATTCCACAAGTTATAAGGCAAACCAATAGATGAAATTACGCTTTACTGTTTGGCTTAATATTATAACAGCTTACAGCTCTGTCCTGGTTTGGGGTGGAGCAGAGCCAACTTTCTGTTCAGTGACAGAGGCTCTTGCTTAGACTTGTGTCTGTGGCAACCAGGGTCAGCTGAGTTGGTTCTTTGCCCCATGGAGGGGGCACACCTGTGGGGAGGAGTGGACAGGACAGGTGACCTGAAACTGGCCAATGGGGTGTTCCATCCCATCTGCCATGCTCAGTATAAAAGCTGAGGGATCAGAGGGTCAGGCTTTTCTTCAACGGCTTGGCTCCTTCAGGGGCTCTCTTGCTTCAATGCCTGAAGCCTCAAGAGGACCCATTCAGTTCAGCTGCCTTTGATCCTGTCCATGTGTTCCTGAATCTAGATCTGGAATTCAGCTCCCATATGAGCCCAGTCTGGAACTTCCTGAGTGCCTGCCGGTGATGTCTCCCTGGGAGCTTGATACAGTTTTGTATGTATTTGTATATATTGTATGTATTTCATTATTTCCTTTTTATTTTATTATTAATATTTCATTAAAGTAATTTAGTTTTTTCTAAATTCATAACTCTCTTTATCCTTCCTCTCCGTGGAGCAAGAGATGGGGGACAGCATCTATCATCTCATCATTGGCCAATCTAGCCAAAACTGCGTCAAGCTCAACTTTTAAAATTTCTTATTTAACTTCAAAATCTCAAAAAAAAAGTGGTGTTTTATCTGATTAGTCTTTTTTTCTCCTTCTTTTGTATTTTTTTTTTAATTCCTGTGTTTGAGAGTTAATTAGCAAGCTAGAACTCTACTACAAGATTTATTCTTTCTTTATTGGGATATAAACATCAAATATTTTTTGCATTTGGGTTTCAAATGGGCTTAGCTTGTGTTCAAATTCCCGTACCTTCTACTCGGATGACTCCAGTAAGCAGTGCCTTAACGTTTCAAGGTTTGCAATTTCAAAACTGAAATCATTAAACAGGGAATGTGGGGGTGGGGCGTGGAATGAGATGGTGTGGATACAGCGCATGTTCTTTAGTGTTATAGTCTCAAAATCTGTACAGCACAAATAATAGGTAGAAATATTCCCTATTTGGAAATTGTACTTTTCAGACAAACGTGATATGACAAATTTATGGAGGTGAATTTGCCATGTTCCTAATATTTTTGGTAACAAATGTGGGGTGATTTTTATACCCAGTACTTAATCCCTGAGGTTACTTTCAGATGGAAGAGAAACAGAGAATTAGTGTTGGTGGAGCTCAAGAAGTGATGGATGGCGCTGTTATAAATTCAAATCGCCCAGCCCTTGATTTATTCAGGAATTTTCAAGAGTATGGCAATATATATTTCTAATTTCCACTGAGGATGAATTTGGTGAAAGGCAAGAGAAATTATTTGCTAAAATATAAGTTGGAATCAGGTACTGGATGCCAATATTAACACTCTTAAAGAAGAGTTGTTTCCTGGATTAGACTACAGTGCAAGCAGGACTTTCGGCAGTGAATTGCCGGAGCTGCTGACAGATGCCCCCCCACATGCCCTTACAGGAGGGTTGGTGTGTTTGATTAAACGATGGTGATGAGAGCTTTCATTGCCAGTCCTACCAGAGCCCCTGCCCGCCCCAGCAGCCTCCTGGCAGAGGAGACGGCAACTTCCACAGGCAGGCAAAGAAGCTGCGGGTTATTCCTCTCTCCCTTCTGTTTCCTCAGAGGTTTAGGGAAAAGAAATTCTGAATTACGGCTGCATCAATATGAAAGATGACAGTCACTTTGACGGGGCGGGGGGAAGGTGTTCAATTAGCTGAGAGCTTTACATTTCAAGCAAGGGAAAAAGGCAGCTGAGTTAGAGACAGTATGCACAGCTGAATATCAACCCTTACTCTCAGCTCCAAATATAATAATCTAAGCGTGAATAGCACTTTTCATCCGAGAAGCTGAAGTGGCTTGCAGATATTAACAAATTACCTCCCTCACTGATAGAGGCAGGAAGCATTATTATTGCATTTGGGATTTGGGGAAGATTGAGATGCCAAGAAATTAGTTTGTTCAAGATGGCAGGGGGAATCAATGGCAGAGCGAAAGAGAAGAGGGGACTGCGTATGCGTTGCTGAATCCTTGCTGCTTCTCTGAAAAGTGTTTCTTTCCTATTCTTTCACAGCATGTCTTTGATTAAATAAAAAAATCACTTCTCGCATGCCAGACTGTAATAAGGGTCATGTGAGGTATAGGATGACCCTTGCTGGCCAGCCGATGAGGGCTTTTCCTTTTTTCCTATGTGTGACCCGGACTGTGCACTATAGTCTTTTACAACTTTGTAAAGTGAGTACAAAAATGAGCATACGGCACTGTGACCACAGCATTTTCACTTATTACTCAATGAGGTGGAAGGCAAGGTCAAGCTCTTTCAGAATTGCAGTCGTTTTTTAGAAATTGTTTTATTTTTTATTGCTGCTGTGAGGTATACCAATAAAGCCAACCTAAGCACGTAGGAATTTCAACTCTGTATCTACCCTAAAAAATCTTTAAATTTGCTTTAAACTCTTACCCATAAGGAACATAAAGCCTACACCGTGGTGAACTTTCTAGACTGTTGTAAGGTGCTGTTGTACTTCTCTCAAACCTGGTAAGCTGAGATTGATATTTCTGTGTAAAGTAAACAAAATAGGCAGTGCCAGGACTGGGCTCCACCTGCCTTGGTTTTGGGAGGAAAAAACTAGAAAAACAGAAAGCCGGGGAGGGAAGAGTCTGTTGCCCTCAGTGTTTAAACTGCAGAGGTTATGGGTAGCCTCTGTGCCAAAGCCTCAGCTCCACAGCTTGATGTTTCTTTAAAAAATTTCTAAACAGGCAAAGGCAGTGCATTGGGCTACATTTCTGGCTCACCTATAGTTTCTTATAGCATCCATGAGCAAATGTTAATTACCACTTAGGTATTATATTACCACATACATATATGTGTGTATGTAGGCACTTATCTATATAAATATACGTATGCACATAGATGCGTGTATAAGGATTTTCTACAGTCTTCCAAGTCCAAACTTAGTGTCTCTTGGCTCTGCCTGCACCAAGATTTAATGAACAATAGGTCTGTGCTCTGCAAGAATGCTGCCTTCATAAAAGTTATGTGTTAAATGAAATTTAGCTCGTTAATTTTATTTCCATTTAGAGTGCAGAGGAGGGTGGTGGCAAGCAGCATTCTGTTGATGGAAAAATCCAAATAGGTTGGGAAAATACGCATTTCCAAACTTTGAGAATCTGTTTACAGACTATGGGGAATATAAAATAACATGCGTTTATTGAAAAGGTCTTGATGGAGTCTTTTTGAAAGCCTGTGCCTGAAATAGTCTCTGCATTTAGGAACCAGAGCACTTTGTGATTTGCTTCCTCGGGTCGGAGCCTATCATACCTCCCAACAGCAACCTATTTTTGCAGAGGGAAAGAAATGTCGAATGCTCTGACTGCTAGACTGGGAACTTAGTTCAGCTAACATCAGGTTTACGACCTAGAATGGAGGTAAATGGCCAAACCCGATCAACACCCCATTAATCTAAGGATGATCAAGTAACATTGTATTTGGCAAACCCACAAATAACCATGTAATAACTTTGTAATTCTATGGTAATTTCTTACACATGGTTATTGATGCCCTGTAAAATAGTGTGTTACCAATAATCCCATATTACCTCTCTGCTCTTAAATATAAGGTCACTGACAGACCATGACTGTTTAACGTACTTTCAGTCTCAGACAGAAATCTTATACAATGGTTATACAAATTTAACCTTAGCGGGTGACCCTCTTTGCTCGTCTTTAATTTGTTTTTTTTTTCCTCAGAACATTTCACATATGCATCAGTAGGACTCTAGACAGTTTGATGGGTATCAGACTTAGGTTGTATTTAGCCCTTCCTTCCCACTTGTCACCTACCTACAATTAAGGTTTTTAACAAAGATCTGGGTTGCCTAGGCTGTACCTGCTTTCAAGGGGAGAGCGCAAGGACCTAGTTAGTGAGGGAAGTGACTCCTCTACTAGGATTCAAACCACCCTGGAACTAATCAAATATGACAGTACTGTGCTGTGGAGTTCATCCTATTTTGGGTGTCAGTCACCGATGAGTTGATAAGAAAACTGCGTGCTCCCATCAGAACAGAAGCAGGCACAGAGACTTGCCTATGAGATAAACTAGTGTGCTGCTAGGTTTGTGTCTCTCAGCCCTGGACCTTATTGACCTTAAAATGACTGTATTTTTAATATAAACCTTTATTTTCTACCTACGTCCAGAGAAACATGTATTTCTCCATAAATGACTATTTTTCTATGGAATAATTTTTAGGTCTTTCTAGGTAGTGGATCTCAGTCACACTCTATATTTTTTTTCCTTTATTCTTGTTAGAAAAGATTGATAGAAGAGATGAATTCTCACTTTAATCCTTGATCTTAAATACTCTTAAAATTACAAACCATTTGGAATGGAATTTACTCTGTATTTCAGAGCTAACCCTCTTGTCTTGGTAAACCAGATATAGGAAAATATGTTACCTGGAGTCAAATTTGATTTCGGCAGTTAATGTGTAGCTCTAGTTAGAAATATCAAGTGAATTAGCAACACAGCCACAGAAAGATCAATCCTGCACTATTAAAATGGATGTGGAGTTTTGCCATTGACTGCAAGGAGAGCGAGATCAGGCACACAGTCAAGAAACAGGCTCCATTCCCACAGCTGGGGCAGGTCTGAAGATGGGCTGAGCACCCCAGAGCGACTGCTGCTGCTCAGCGTCCCCTGGGCTTCGACCGTTAACAAAGCCATGGTCTGAGGCAAGGAGACGCTTGCACGCTTTTTTTAGGGAAGTCAAAATCTCATTTTCTTCTTTCATTTATGTATGGTTCTGAGGCTGGGAAAGTTATTTTGATATCTGTAATTCATCAGGGCTGGTATGTTTTGGGCAGCAAAACTTAATTGCAGTTATTATCAATCCTACACAGAGGAAATGTGTAACTGGGGTTTTTATAATGTTCTCCAAGAAGCTGTTGAGGACAAGACTGGGTCAGCCTTTTCAGAAAAACAAACACCGAAAAAAGTGCTACAAGATGGAAGATAAATCCCAAGAATAGTAACCTTCTGCTATGCACACACGGAAGCGCTTAGTCCCACCAACAGGGTCTTCGTGTAAACACTACGAGCTGTCCCCGCACTGACACCTCACAGAGTGCTTAGCAATTTGCTTGCGATGGGGACTCATTTGCAGGATCGGGCGCCCAGCAACTTCATATTCTCTCCGGCCCTGGTGGAATTAGCACATGACTAGGCTTCCTTTCACCAACTGTGATTGTCAGGTAAACAGAGCGAGGGGAAAATAGAGCCATCTGTGCCTAGAAATAGCAGAGTTCCCCATGCCTATAAACCTGCTGGAAGCCACATATACTGGGCTGTGCTGGGTGCTAATGAGTAAGAGCAATGTCTCAGTCTCCGGCTTGACACCATGTTCTTCAAAAACACACTTCTGAAGTTAATTAGTTTTTAGAAGTCTGTTTATGTATTCTGTATACAGCTGCGGAGCACAAGGAATCATGTGGTTTCTGTGACCTTTTGTTGCTCCTCGCAGTGTTTTCTCTGATGCTGCCTTTCAGCCATTCGTTTCGCTCCATCGTGTTATCACATGCACTGTTCACATCCCTTAAAGATGCAGTTTGGGATGCAAACGTTATTTACATGTTTTACAAGATCTTCTGTGGTCCTTATTCTTCATTTACATTTGGGCTACAAAGCAGCCTTTACTGGTAGCCATTTAATTTTCTGGAATGTCCTAATGTTAGAGGTACCATATAAAGCCAGATGTAATTGTGCCCTGAGTTCAGAGGTCATTCACGGACTGTGTTGCAGAAGAGGAGATGGCAATTATCTTCAGCTACTATGCTCATGTTCACCCACTGGTAATTGGAGCTATGGTAGAAATTAAGGGTGAATCTCAAGGCTGCTCTAATCTGTATTTGATCTACAATGTACTACACCAACAAGGAGCACAAGAAAGCAGGTGTGAATTCTGGTCTCTTGCAAGCATAGATTCTGCCTTGCTTTGTATAAAAGCCTTGTACAAAAACAATGTTCTTGTGAAGTTAAATCATCATCTTTCAGTGCACAAAGATGCGATTCCTCTGTCTTTTTTTTTTTTTTTTTTCCAATTGATCCTTATTTACTGAGTCAAGAAGAGTATTTGAAACTGACAGTTACTCCCCATTTCTGTTAAGGGATTGGATAAAGAGAGGTTCTGTTTGGCTCAAGATTACATGTCAAGCTTTTGAATATGCAAAGAAGATGCAAAGTTAAAAATCTACTTTTCACGCTAATTGTCAGGCTTATAGAGTCATTTGGATTTACTAAGTCCATTTGCATGTCTGATAGTCAGTGGGATCATTTACTGGTATGATGACTACTGGCAGCAGCACTCACTGTTTTTTCTGCAGCCTCCATCCCTCTTCCATGATAATCCCTGGTCCTGTCACTGAAATCCAGCCTTCTCCCAAATAGAATGATAGCTGCTCACCTCTCATAACATGCGTAATGCGTATTCTGTTTGGCAATTAGCTGAAAATTGTAAAATATGCATTTTAAAAAATTGTTTGATGAGAGGAAATAACCTTAAATGTGATGTTTGTTTGTAAGCCACCTCTGAGGGGTATACCTGCGCATAAGGATGTAGAAAACATTCTTAGCCCCCATAGGATTTAAAATTAGCTTCCAGACACTTGTAAGCAGTGAAGTGCTAATTTAAAGCCTTTTTGATGTGGCACAATTCCCTTCAATATGCGGAGGCGAGTGCAGAAAGAGAAAGTGCCAGCCCCCTTGGAAGGGATGCCGTTCCAGCACCAACAACGCCTTCATTGTTCTCCTGCCCGGAGAGGCTGGAAGCAGTGGTGACCCCAAAGCAGTCCCTTTGGAAAAGGAAAACTGCTTTGCAATAATAATTATTCCTCGAGTTCAAAAGACTAAGCCTTCCCCTGAAAGAAATAAAATGATTACAAATTCACACAACAGCTGGTTGAAGTTGAATGAAGATGTCAATTACGCAGATGAGGAAGAAAGAAATGGTGCCTTAAAATGCTTCAAAGGAATGGCTACGTATAAATGTGTTTGGTTTTGTAAAAATAGATCTACAGTGCTATGATCGGCCCAATTAATGTTTCTCTTTCGAATGCCATTCCTTCCTTAAATGCTTTCAGTTACTTGAATAACCACAGATTTCTCTGAATGAATAAACCCTCCTGTTACCTTTTCAAAGTGTCTGAAAGCTTGATCTAAAACATTACTTGATCCTCTCTATCTTTCGCAGCCAAATCAGTTGTTGTTCACAGACCGACCAGTGTGTTGTGCTTACTTTATGAACAGCAAGAATAGGCTCATCCACCGCCTTTCCTCAGGAGAAGGGACAGCTTATTTATTCAGTTATATACTAGAACTTCCCTCCTGTAGTTAAAGGGACGGTCCAGGCTTCACTTAGTGGGTACGAAACATGGCTGAAAAACTCAGGATACAACTGAAAGTTGAAATAAAGGATAGATTTGACTGCAGTAAAAAAAAAAAATAAATAAGAGCAAAAGGCCGTTGGGTTTTTTTCCCTTGTAAGACTGTGATCCTTTGATCAATGACTACCATGAATGTGCAAAGGGTTCATTTCCAGTGAGAATTAAAATTGGTCTTGTGTTTCTTACCACTGTCACACCTCTGAGTGTAGCAAAGTTGCTATGAAGCATCCAATGAATCATCTATGCTTATGCATGCATGAGAAAAGGGAAAAGTAACTTTTGAGGTTACTTAGACAAAGTGTTCCCCATATTAATGCTCTTTCCTTTATCTGGGTGGGCTTTGTCTGTGCCACAGAATGGGGTTAATAGCAGGTTCCCCCCTAAGACCATGCAGTCACTAGAGGGTGAGCAATTTTGTGTAAGAAATTTCCAAGTGTAAAGCTCGGGGAAATGTGAATGCTATATGATATCCGAAAGAAACTGGGTTCTCAGTGCCGCTACAAGGATGGCTTTTTTGTGGAAGGGCACTGGCTTTGTGCGGTCTCACATCTTCCAACTCAGGTAGAGAAGGGCTGCGTGTTGAACATATATATGGACTGACTGTAGGATTCTCTGCAGCCCTGCCTTCTCAAATAAGAAACCAACCCGCAAACCACGCGCTCTGTTAACAGTTGGCAAAGGGGAAATGACCCTGTCATCTAATGCAATGCAGTTGTTATTTTTGTATCCTGTCAAGTCGCCACTTTTAATTTGTTCTTAATACATTTTCACAGACAAATGATCTTGCCTATGAAGTCCCTTTCTAGACGCATCCTATTTACCTTCTATCAGCTATGTATGTATTTTATTGACTCAGACACTTGCTTTTAAAAGTGTGTTACTGGTAAATGTGTAAGTGCCTTTTAGACTCTTTGGCTACTACACTATTTCATAAAAAAAGTAATTCCCAAAAAGGATGACTGTGCAGTTCCAAGCTCTACTTGCATCCAACTTCACTATGTATATGGCAAAAAAAAAAAAAAAAAAGATTAGAAGTTAAAGCTCAGGACCTTTGGGAGTCATGATCTCTCCAGTACTCACCAATCCGAGTGTTACCACTGTCCTTTGTCATCCCCAATTGCTCATGTTTTCCTTGGTGCGCGAGGTTTTGGGGTTACCACAGAATTGCTGATGAACAGATTCTCGTCACTTAAAAGGCACAGATGTGGGATGGAGCAGCAGAGCCAACTCCCTCCTCAGAGTTCAGTCCTGTGGTGCATAACATATCTGTGAAGGAATGAGTTTGTGAGGTCGGTAGCAAACATGTAATCCTTCAAATGGTTATGCCTTCACAGCATTAATATCTGGGGTTTTTTTTATTTTTATTTTTTTTTTTAATTTCCTAAATGGGCTACGAATACTACATGCTTTTCTGTGCTGGTACCTATCTTCAGCCCTCAGGGCTTTGACCATCAATGTCATTGTCATCAGTCAACAGACAATGTCTTTCTTGGATGATGTTCTTCTGCTTCCTGCCAGGAAAATAACTTTTTTGACTTTCATTCATACTGTCATTGGTCTTGTGGAGTATCTGTTCCTGACAGAAAACCTAGACTAAAGAAACTGTGAAGGAGATTCAAACATCATACCCAACAAATGATGCTAGCTAAAGTAGGTGCTTCTTACTCACTTTTTACCTACTTCTTTTGTACACTTATCTTCTTATAAGGATGCTAAATAACATCCTTATAGGGATGATAAATATTAGAAGTACTATGTGCTCAAGACTTGCTAGCATAGCATGACTTAGCTTGGAAATTCCTAAACCATTTCTGAAATACTCAAGCTAATTTTGCACACGGACAGTCTTCAGCTGATGTAGAAAATAAGGTCAGTGTGACTGGCAGAGCTGGGTTTATGGAAAATAAATTCATCTGGGAAATGAAGAGAATAGAGTTCCTTTTTGTATTTGTTATCTGCTGGAAATATTATTAGAATATCTGGCTCTATTGAGTGCTGTTATCTTAAGAAAACTAACACTTTGACTCAGAGTACATGGGGGTGATGGGATAGTAATTTGTGATTGGGTTCATGCTACTATCAGTGTATACACGATAGCATTTTTCTTTGTGTGTGCATGGCACATTCCTAAACTGTAATTGCTAGACTTTCCAAGTTCCTCTAGCTGCCAAATCCCCCACTGTGACTCCAGCAGTGTTTTGCATTAGCTGTACAGAACAGTAAATATTATAAAGAAAATAACCATCACTAAGTATTCTGCTAATGCATCTAAACCACTAACCCCCTAAAATTACTTCTGACCAGTTGTATATAGCCCCAGATTTCAAGGTTGTTTACAAAACAAATCAATCTTTTGTTGTTGTAGTCATTACTCTTAGCCCACCACCCATTGCAAGCTGTGATAGCCTTTTTATCTTCTTGTACCATATCTGCAATATTTTAAACGTTAACACCTATCCTTTGTTATTTGTTTAGCACATTGAATATTGAAATTGCACTTACAACATTGGAACCTTCAAAATACAATACAAAAGACAAAAAATGCTTCCTGTTGAATAAAATAACAACAGAAATCTGTTGACATAGTCACCACTGAAAGAATACACTGCATAAAAGGAAGTTCAGCAAAATGAATGGGCACCAATTCTTGGCAGCATCCCAGATTTTAAAATCAAATTCTAACTTATTTTTTGTTGGAAAGAATGGAGAGATAAAACTAAAGTTATTCTTCCTGCAGTTAGGAACACTACGCTTCTTATATGCTCTTAAAACTCCTAAAATCCCATTTGAAGAATGAATATTTCTTGTAACACTTTTTTTTTTATGAGACAGCATGTACAGTGTTAGTTTTTGTTGGACTGTTTCTATTTTTAATTTATTTAGGGATGAGTTCTAAATGCTAAAATAAATTAAAATGGCACGAATCATCATCCAGAACTTGAAATAAAGCTACCTCAGGTGCAAATAAAATTTAAGAAATACTAAAAAGAAAGCTGCTGTCTAAAAAGGTATGAAATGTAGGATTTCTTCAGAGTTCTTCATAAGACTAAGGTGACCTAGGAAAGACCATGATATCGAACACCAAAGACCTCATTATGATCAGCTACTCTGAAACAGAATAGTTTTGACTGAGAAAGTCATGGTGAGTGTTGGGGATTGTTAAAACTAATCTAAATGTGCGTGAATAATGAAAGTGGTATTGGTTAAGATCAGGCAATATATTCCTCAGGTTTTGAAATACAGACTGAATTTGCTCACGGAAAATGACTTTTTTCTATGCTCTTTAAATCAGTTTTTTACAGAGATCAGTAAGTATTCTGTGGATATGCAAAATGAGCTTGGAAAAACTATTTTGGATTAGAAAGATTGATTTGGTAATGACAGAGCTTGCTGAGGATCAGAGAAGTGTTTTTAGTAATGAAGAGGAGCTTGGGGGTCGGAGAAGGAATACAGATCAGTGAAGGTATACTGAAAGGGGGAAAAAGAAATAAGAAGGCTTAGACCTGCCCAATGGGAAGAGAATTCCCTCTGTGGAGCTGTTTTCAACATGCTCGGTAAACGTCCAGTGAAATGCCTATCTGAGCATGCACAGCACTTCCATTATATGGACTCCACCTTACCAGTTACCTGCAGAGAACTCGCTTGTTGCGAGAGCTTTGCAGTTCTGTAGTAGAGGTCTTTTGTAGAAAGGTCTGTAGTTCTCATGCTCAAAACAGAAAGTCAGGTTGGAAGAGGCAATTTGCCAAGAACAAGAAAGAAAGGTGTTCTTACTCACCTCCTAGGCACTGAATGGAAGTTTTAATTCATCTTTTAGACCTTCTTGCAACAGGCAGAGGTTGTAACAGGGTTTGCTATGTCTCTGTTTCTAAAACACTTTTTCTGGAATGCAATTTTTGTCCTATTAAAAAAAAAAATCCACCCGAAAAACCCAAAACAACCTACAACTTTTCCCAGCTGACTGTGGTATAGGAACATGTGGAAGCCAGATCTTCCACTGCGCAGAAGGCAGAAAGCAAGAGGAGTTGTTTATTTGTCGGACTGTATTTGGAACAACGAATCTGAGCAAATACATAGAGAGGGAGGGCATCCATGATCCTGCACACTTATTTTCCTCAACTGTGAATTTGTTCCTATCTTCTGAAATTACATTTCTTTCCTGCTGGGTTGAAATGGCAACGAATGGAACTGAACTTCATCAGCTCGAGTGAGAAATGGTTCACAGTTCAGCTGGGAATTGGCAATCATCAGTTTAATACTCTCTTTCAAGACATACTAAGTTTAGGACAGCTACTTACTTCATATTTATGTAATGCCCTGCTAGCGCTACCCTGTTTCAACAAATCAAGCCAGTTAAGTGTTCTGTTTGTAGGCTGAGGATGACAGGTTCCACAAAAGAATATATAAATAATTAACATTGTCCAGGCACAGAGAATTGCAGTGGTGGCTCTCTCTCCTTGCTCTTTTATGCGAGCTCTGTGTTGAACAAGTGTATCATTTACTTTTAATGAAATGTTGTGCTGCTTCGCGTAAGTGGTGTGCCAAGTGACTGTAGGCAAAGCGTATGGTGAAAATGCTGTGCTTTGTCAGCTCAAGCGCGCTCTCTCGCTCTCTTTTAAAACAAAGTTACATCTTTAATTTATTACCACTTTTCTGCGCTCTGGGAAAGCTCCTGTGAATGCGGGTGTCGATTTCCAGGCTCGGTTCCTGCTACCCTTGGATGCTGCAAAGGAGTTTGCTTTATAAGGTGAGCTCAAGCACAGCTGTGAAAGTCTCCAGGTCTTTCTTCATCTGCTTGGGGGTCAAGAAAGCGTTAGTATAAGCTATTTGTGTCTCGGATCCCCTCATGTTCCATGACATACCACGTCTTGGGGAGATTCTCTTCTGAGACTGTTGACCATTTGTGCCAGCCACCGCCGTTTTCTGCAGTCTGCATGGGATTTAGGTTTGATTAATCAGCCTGTCAATTCTTATCTGGAACGAATGCCAGGATGGCAGTGAGATTTTACATTCCAATATCTGCTGACGGTATAACATTTGAAAAGAAGATGGCGAGGTTACATTTAAAGACTATAGCAGAGCCTGACTAAAAAATTAAGCTTCTGAAACACATTACAAATATTTGTGGTTTGCAAAGTAGCAAGAAAAAGACAGAACTGCCATTTAAGAAAACATTTATAATGCAACTGGATGACTCTGTGACAGATTAGACATTTTCATTCTGGAAGAAAACATCACTAGCTGGCCAGAATTAAGTAAAGATGAGGAAATCTTTTCCATATACTCAAGTGTTATGCTTTGTGTGAAGTTCAAGTGCTAACTCTGATATAATTTAAGGTGGCTCTGATTTCATGTAAATATCATGTCACAAGTGACTAGAAGAATTTTTAAAAAATAGTGAAGTTAGAATTACGTGAATCTTTGGAATATGACACACCAGCTTTATTTCTTGTCCTTTTCTTTGTTTGTTTGGTGGCTTTTTTTGCAATACCTACAGCTACACTAAAAAATGCTTTTTGTTTTGAAAAAAAGCAGGTTTGCTTAGTGCAAAGTTTTAATATTTTGGTTACTTGGCTCAAGTACTGAAGTTCATTTGACTTCAGAAATTTCTTTCTGATGTAGTTAGCAGTCGTGAGCTTTTCACAACTTGGAGCACTACATCAAAATAATGAATGCAGCTAAATTACCTTACGGTATTAACCAGCTTAGTCTGCCTTTTGCCATTACGCTCAGAGGGGCAGTAGTGCATGTGTGTGCAAACACCAGGGATGTCGGTGTGCGTAACTGAGTGGAGCTGTGACAACCTGTTCCTGGAGAAGGCAAAGTCAGAAATGTCATTCTGGAGTACTGGAATATGATCCTTCTGCTTGATGTTCTGGCTTGTGATCTACAGTGACAATCAGAAACAAGTTTGGGTCCTTTTTCATGGTTAATTTTCATGTTAAACACCACACAAAGTAGATTGGTTAATGCTTGCATTCATATGTACAGGCGAGTATTTAAATATGGAGTTGGGAGAGCTTCACTGTGAATGTTCTCCCTGTGTACCCAACACAACCCCCTTTTTCCCGTCTATGCAAAAGCAGCGCCCTTTATGCTCTCTTCCGCTTGTTTACATGTTCATCTTTCACCAAAAGTCAGATAGTTTCAAATTTGAGAACAAACCTCAAATCAAAGGTACATTTTGTCTCTGGGAAGTGCAAAGATATTTCTGCAGTTTCACAGCCATGCCAGTGGGACTCTTCCACTATGGAGAGGGCACTCACTAAGCTCGAATGTACCTTTTTAATTATGTCATCAATAAAAGGTCAGGAGAAGTCTTTGCAAGGGACAGTGTTGCTAGGAAAATTTCTGTTTGGCTCATTGGAGAGGAAAGGTATATAAGTGGATGCACCATATGCCTCTCCTTTAGCAGACTGTGAAGAACTATTAAAGAAAAACACTGATTTTCATACTTCATGTTTATTCCATAAGATTTTATGGGGGAGTCTAAGAATCTGTATAGACCTTTTCTCAAAATGAAAATGAGAGGTAGGAAAATTACACAAGCACATACATACCCCCGCAAGCACTTGAGAGGCATTTTGGAAGTCTGAAATGGACATACAAAATAACTTTTTCCTCACATGTGGCAAATTCCTAGAAATGGCTTGTAGGTCTCTGGGGCAAGCTCCCCGGGAGTCCAGGAGAGCATCTTCAAAGATGTCGAGGACTGGCCCATGTAGAAGTCAGGAACAGCAGCCGCCTTCGTGGCAGCTGAACTGCCCCATATCTGACACACTGAAGAGTGCTAGGAAAAATTGTGTCAATTCCTAAGACAGTGTACATACGATCACTTAATAAAAATACTCCTATAATTCAAATAGCAGGCGCTAGACTGCAGGTATCAGGACTATATGCAGTTTCCTGTCTGTGTAATAAAAGACATTCAATACGGCCCTCAGTACTAGCAGACGTGAACCAAAAAAGCTGACATGCCCTTTGTGGCAAAAAAACAAGCATACACATTATATAAAGAAGCTCTTTCCAGCATCCTCACTTTACATGCACTCTCTGTTCTTGTTCATACTCAAATTACTAACAAGAGTCCTAATAATTTGGGGAAGAAAGAGCCTCAAATATTTTGAGACTACAGAGGCTGAAAATCGGGGTTTAGTTATTAACCAAATAGGTTAGTCAGGAGATCTGAAAGGGAAGATGTAAACAATTCACATTCTTAGTGAAACTGGAAGACTTTCTGTAATGTTTGTTTTTTTCCATGGCTCATTTGAACTTACTGGAATCCCACCCAGTTAAAAAACGTTCCATTAGTGAGTTTGATATGTGTTAGACATGCGACAGTTTTGAGTGCTGAAGGTATGTGGTGCAAGACTCATCTGTTAGTGTGAATATCTTTGTGTTCCAGCTCCTCGGTGTGTGACAGGAATGTTTCCAGTAGTATTGAGTTTGCTTTTCACCAACATGGCTTATAAAGATTTGCAACTATAACAAATAGTTGCTTTCATAACAAATATTTCGGCTTGTACTCTGCATAATCTGTGAAACACCACAGCACAATGATTTCCCTCAGTTTCACACAGCAGAACAATAAATCAGTTAAAATCTAATACACTGTATGCAAAGGCTGAACGTGCCATATCTTTTTTCTCAGATGTACCCAATAGTCTTATGTCTTAAATAGAATACAGAGTAAAACTTACAAAAGTCTTCAGATACGTTAAGCTGTATTTCTATTGGTTTCATTGAGCTTTGTTTCCCAGACTTTGGTAACTCTATAGCAATGTCGGTAGTATGGAAGAGGCTGATACCTTTGCTGTATTTTTTTGCTGTAAACTGTAATTGAAGGTTATGTTAGATCTGGGTTCTTCTTTTATTTAAACCTGGGGTTTTTTGTTTGTTTGTTTGCCCTTTGAAAAGCATGGGAAGACTTAATAGTTTGTCTATGTATAGGATTTTTCAGTTGGACACCATTATTTCAGCGGTATCCAACATTATTTCCTACTTAGCAGCATAGATACAGAGGCAAGGATCTCTGCTTTGACTGGCTGAATGACTTGAACTTCTAAAATTCTGACTTTTCTCCGATCCAAAAAGCGCTGCCGTTACCAGTCTCTCCAGTCCAAAAATGTTTAAAGCCAGTGCACTACTGTGTTTGAACAGTCATACGGAAGCGCCAACTCAGTCTCAGTTATGATTTTGCTAAGAAGAAACACTGGCTAATCCCATTTACTTCAGCATGACTTTTTCTCTCACGCACTAAATCTTGCTCTCAGTATCCCCAGACAGTGTGAGGATATATGTGTTCTAAGTGTTTGCGAACGTTCCCACAGCACTAGAAGAGATATACTGCCCACCGCAGAGAGCTGCATGGGATCCCACGTTATCGTAGTCTGCTCTTCCTACATTCTCCCACGTGCTGAAACGCTTCCTCTATCTGGGGGGGAGGGTATATTTTTAGAGGTGATCATCTGCTTTCAAAGGGAAGGGCCTTTGTTCAGATGCCTAATTGGAAGTGATCTGGCCGTGCTAGTTACTAGCTTGCGTGTTTTGTTTTCGGCTGTCTGTCTGCAATGTTCCACGGTGTCCTCGGGACATTGTTTTTGCAGCTCCCACGAATTCCCTTTTAACTGATGTCTAAGTTTCAAACTGGTTTCCTTGCAGGCAGGTCTGCAGAGATTTACTCGAACCATGGGAACCACAACTAGTCAGCAAGCGAGAGGAAAAAGGCCCCTCTATTGGCTCTGTCAGGAAAACTCTGCTCATAATTAAACTCTGCTTAAGATTTATGGATCCAGTGCAGCGGGCTTGATTGAGCTGCTTATCAGTTTAGGGGAACCTCATTATTTCAATTTCCAAGTGAAATCTGTTTCAGAACAGAGACAACTCAGCAGGACCCTTTATTGAAATATTTGATCTGCTTAATAACGGGTGGCTACTTGTTAATTATCGGGGTGGGGAAGCAGGGCTCATTATCAGGATGAGTAGTCACGTCATCCCAATATTTTTCACATCACTTCTTAAAAGAAGTCAAATAAGATGTGAGCAATAATAGAAAACTTCATGCAAGCTCTGAACTTTCAAGTGAAATATGCATTTTTTTCACTTCAGAGTAAGAAAAACAAAAAGTTAAAAAAAGTTCTGCTTCCCTTTAATCCATATAAGGACACTATCGCTCCTACCAGCTATACAAACAATAAAAATAAAGTAGCAATTGTTTTACATTTGGAATCAATCTATAAAAACTTAAAAATACATCTCTGGTTACTTGTTAAGTAACAGTACAAGAAAAAGATTAGCCAATTTGAAAACACAGATTTGGATGAAAAAAAAGGGAAAAAAGTGAACATCACCAAAGCAAAACCCTGGTGTTTCTTGAGAGTCTTGTTAAGGTTTTGCAGCCAAATTGAAAGGAATATTGGGATGATTTCCTTCCACTAATGGAACCGTGGCACCCCTCAGATACTTGTTAAATCTGGTTATTTCTTTTCATCCTCTTGTAACTATATTACCTAGTGACCTCTTGTAACTATATTACCTAGTGACCGGTCCTTGTACAAAATTAAAAGCAGAATTATTTCTATCTAAAAATACAGAATGGTCCTGTGGCTTTTATTCTTTCTTAGTTATGCGTTCCTCCACTCCACTGGAATGGACAGAATTGCTCCACGCAGTAAGGTGGTAATCACTGCATTTCATGAAGAATCTCTTCCCCTTCACTTAGCTAATTATTTTTCTTGTCGTACTTGAGAATACGAGTTTTATCCCTGCTCATACTTTATAAAAGGTTGCATTTCCTGAGTTTGCCAATTTTTCACAGGCAGGTAACTCCACATCTTTGCTGCTACCAACTCTAATATCAGAAGTCAAACACCACTTTGTAAGTGCTCCAGCTTTTTTTTTTTTTTCAGGAATGAAGTGAAGTATAAACATTTCCTGCAAAAGTCCATATAATAGAGGTTTGTTTGCCAAGTGGTTTTATTTTCCTCTTTGGCTGTGACTCTCAGAAAATGTTTAAACAGTAATGTAAAAATAAGTGAATAAATTTTCTTCATTACTATTTTCTTTCCCTGCAAGAATATGCGCCTCAGGGACACAAGGGTATAGAACAGATTAATAGGGAAATTTTAGTGGGAGCCCCTTGTTAAATATTGGCAGTACATCACTGTACTGGAGAAAAATGAAAGTTGGTGCCCGCAGAGCTATGCCTGATAACTGATTGCAAGACGCCTTCAAGGCTGCAATTTATCTTCAAGAAATGCAATAATTAGATCTCTGTAAGCTTGGGCTGTCTCTGTTCAGTAAAGAGACAGATATGATTTCATTATTCAATTCCTGTGAGGTCATTAGTAAACCTGGAAATCTATTCAGGCTGTCTGGGTTAACTTGGCTTCCAAGAACGAGAAGGAATAATAAATATATTTCTAACAGTGTCAGAGAAGAACTGAAGCCCTACTGTTTATTTGAACACACTTAGAAAGAGAAAAAAAAAACAACTTCCTTGGTGCTGCCACGTCATTGTGTATGTCAGCAAAGCACCCACCCGAATGCCCTGCTGCCCACAGGATCGCACTGGGTCTGCCTGCCTTCCGAAAGCTGAACTCCTCTCTTACTTGCAAAAATAACTCACAGAATCTTGCAAGTTCAGTGATATTAATGCATACCTCTGAACTCCTGGGCACCATCAACACCTACACTGGCTAGGTGTTTCTAATGTATAAATGAGTAGTTGCCCAACATTTTCCAACCTAACTTTTACTGAGAAAAAATTTCCCATGGGGAGAGCGGGATAAAAACACACCATTGTGGGGGGATTTTAAGTATACATTTACATGTAAAAGGTTATCATCTATCACCATCTCAAAGTGTTAGCTCCTGTTTCATTGAAACAAGGTGTTACATAAGGCTTAAATCGCTTCACTGGCCAGCAAAGAGGAAAATCAATAGGTGTATGTGTGATCTGTCCAAACTACATCTCATTTGGGTGGTATTGTACATGGGTAGCATCTAACATCTTCACCCAGCAGCCAAGGAACTACACACAATACCTAAAAAGTTGTCTTTTTGTAATACACTATTATCAGGCACTGGAGGAGTCTTTTGTTATACCCAGAAATATCGGTTAACACATGATAACAGAAGGCAGGAGGATAATTAAGGGCTGAAACGCCTCAGTACGTAATTATGTACTTACAGGAGCACCTGTGTTTCAGGGAAACCCAATCCAGCTCTCTTCATTTCAATTTGAAAATGAAAACAGAGAAACAAGTGTGTTTACATTGAAGGTGCCAGTAGGAGAAACAGAGGAAGAACGGCAGGATGAGGTCCAAACCAAGCACAGAAAGGTCAGAGCAATGATAATGAAAAAGCAGTTAAAAAAGAAAAAGCAGAAAAGGAAAGGCAGGAGGAAAGCACAAGAATCATGCTGGGGTTATCACAGCAGAATCTGAAGCTCTGTCCCTTCTCTGTTTTTCCTGGAGGCTGCGCAGACAGTGCATAGGTAAGCAGACCATTAATTCTATCTAAAAAAATTCATTTCTCAACTGTGAGCAGTAGGAATCCTTTCTATATCCCTTCTATTGTTTTTTCAGCTTGAATTGTCGGAAGTGTTAAAATTTACTTTTAAGTACATCTCAAATTTCTCCTTTTCCCCCTCTCCTCTACCTATGTGCTTCTAAGTGTTTTATATATATATATTTATTTGCATATATACACACGTACAAGTGTAACTGATAACTCTGAATACAGTTAGGTATTAATTACATTGCCAAGGGGAAATGTTTTCTTATATCATCCCCTTCTCCGTGTAAACACTGTGCAGGCTGGTTTTGCCAGCTGCATCAGAAGTGGAAACAGCCAGAGGAACCGTTTACGTGCTGTTATTAGGTTGTGAAATAAGTCTGCTAACTGTCTTGCTCTCTAAAAAAAGTCACGATGGCACCGTTTAGCGCAGTGTTAATGGACAGACGGGTTTGGGCATGCCATTGGACCAGAGGACAGCGTGAGGAGCGGTGTTTGCTGAGATTCTCTGTTCCCTGGTTTTGATTAGGTAGCAGCACGCTGCAAAGCCACAGGCTGAAAACTCAGCGACGTTGCCTATCTTTTGCCTAGGAGCTCACTCTTGCGCAAACCAACGTGCCAGCTTTCCAGCCTCCTTTCTGGATGCTTATTTAAATCAGATGTCTGTACTGTAGGTCCTGCAGCTTGCTTCCCACAGAGAGAGGGATAAGCAAACAGCACAGAGGCATACCCGTACAGACACCCACCTCGGAAGGGGCAGCAGATCTGGGAAGGAAGTGGGACACAATCGGAGCAAGGATTTTTATGTTCAGGTTGGGGAGGTTCTGGGTGGGAAATCCTGGTGTGGCAGCTAAAGAGTCCATCTCCTCTCCTGTCCCCCTGTCTCTGCCATGCTGGTGGTCAGAGGGGAGTTGTGCTGCCAGCGATTGCAAGGCTGTGCAAGCTGTGAGCTGAGCAACTGCTCTGCTCTGCCACAGCTCATTTACAGGCACTGTACATCTTTTATACCACACACAGCTTGTTGAAAATGCTCGCCAAGCATGAGGCAGGGTGCTCCATAGCCTCTCTGAGAGCTGTTCTGGGTTTACCCCACGTCCGTTTGCTGGCCCAGGCTGTGAGAGTCTCCTCGTATACCTGAGGAGAGTGCTTCACTTTCATAGAATCAGAAAATGGTTAGAGTTGCAAAGGACCTTAAAGACCATCTAGTTCCAACCCCCCTGCCCTGGGCAGGGACACCTCCCACTAGACCAGGCTGCTCAAAGCCCCATCCAGCCTGGCCTTGAACACCTCCAGGGATGGGGCAGCCACAACTTGTCCAGGCAGCCTGTTCCAGTGCCTCACCACCCTCATAGTAAAGAATTTCTTCCTAGTATCTAATCTAAATCTCCCCTTTCTCAGTTTAAAACCATTACCCCTTGTCCTGTCGCTCCACTCCCTGATAAAGAGTCCCTCCCCATCTTTCATGTAGGCCCCTTTAGGTACTGGAAGGGGCTATAAAGTCTCGCCAGAGCTCTCCCCAGTTCCCAAAAGGGGCTTCCCAGGCTGCAGTTTAAGTGTGAAAGTCGACAAATGCCACTCTCCCACTGCTGGTACAGGGGAAAAAAAAAAAAACACAAACAAACAAAAAAAAAAACTAACAAAAAAACCAGCGTTGTTCTCTTTCTGTCTGCATAGGGGGAGCACAACTGTCAGGGCTCCCTGGGCAGGACACTGTCCCCACAGGGGCCTGGCAGGGCAGGGCCTGGCAGCCGGGCCTGTCCCGCCTCCCCGGCAAACGGGGACAGGCCCAGCCCCGGGGACAGGCTGCGACCAGGACTTCAGCCCAGGGGCAAAGGGGGCAGGACTGGGGAATCGGGGCCAAGCAGAGGGCTGGGATTGCCGGGCTGGGGGTCGGCCCTGGCCACAGTCACCTCACGGTGGCGGCAGGGTGCCCTCAGCTACGCCGGAGCTGAGCCAGGTGCCCAGGGCGGGGATGTGCTGTGGGCCCTGACAAACATAGACAAGAGTCGCTCCTGTAAACCTTTTTGATAAACTCTTGTGTTTCCCTCAAGCATGTAAACTCTTCTTACGGAGAGAAACGCGCCGTGCAGGTGTGTTGGTGGTGAGGATAGCTAATGAAGGTGTAAAATAGCACCGTTGGCCTGTGCTAAAGAGCTCGCTGCATCAACCCAGATGCTGGAGCAGACAGTAACCACACATGGGCCGAAACACGCTGTATTTCTGCACTAACCAGCAGATTTTCTGTTATGACTGGCCACTGAACAACAAAGTGATCCAACCGTACATTTCTCTTAATCATCGCAAGTGCTTACTTTGTATTAAAATGAAATGCCTTCAGGGCTAGATCACAACAGAGAAATGCTAAATCTTGTCAGAAACCCTGCTTGCCCTGGTGGCGTGCAGGCCCTATGGTTTTGGTTATAACGCATCCATGCTCTTCGCTACACTGAGGGCATCACGGCTGCCCATTTAAGGTTCAGGTCTGTCTTTCTCCCAGCTGCTTGGGAACTTGTTTAACTTTCTCTTTAGAGGCCGTGAAGTGTGCCCTGCTTCATTCAAAGATTATTTTCCAGAGAGCCCAAAGAGGTGCTCTAGCAAAATGGTGTACTCATCTGTTATTGTCAACTGTGAACATCTTTGAGGGGCCGCTGCCTGTCCCAGAGCGAGTGGTGGGTCTGTGTCCCGTGGTGCCCTGCGGTCCAGCCCCAGCTCTGCAGCTCCCTCCCACATGCCTGTGTTTTCTTCCTAGGGAAAGCAAACTATGGGCAAAGAAGAAATATTTGTGCACAAATCTCATCCTGACGTAGGTTAGGAGCCCAGCTGGGCTGAGGGGAGCTGCTTCCAGCCTGTACGCTTTGAACATGGCCTGTGTGTGAAGCTTACCACTAAAGAAAATTTCCTAAGTGCCAAAAATGTTTCTGGGAAAATAAACCGTGTGGTAGTCTCGATGTCTTCTAGTTTTTAGCTCTTTTTAGCAAAAAGGTTTCTGGAGGCTTATGTCTCCCTGATATTTTATCAGGGGATTTCATAGTGTCCTTCGAGTTATTTTGGTTTACTGGGTAGAGAACAATGGGGGAATGATAATATCAATTGCTTCCTCATATTGTTTTTATTTATTTTTTTCCTCATGTTTTGGGAAATAGTTGAATTTTACATGCGACAGCACACTGAATAGTCATCTGTTGTACTGGGTCAGCTCATGTCAGACAAATTACTCTGGGAAACAATTCTCTTCTGACCTTCATTTTTATGTATACTTGTATTAGTCACTTATGTGGATTATGTGGAGTAGTTTCGTAAACATATTTCTACCCTTTGCTTTCCATTACATTTTTTTGTGCAGTGCAGTAAAAGGGCAGTGTATCTTTGTATGTTTTTTTTGTTGTTTGCATGATGAACTGGTAATGAGTCTAAAAGTTAGATTAAGATTTGATGTGAATTTACCACAGATTGCAATATAGGCTCTATTCAAATGATATAATTTTCCCCAGATTTTCTTTTATTACTCACATTATTTAACTGACACTTTTCAGTAAACAGGAATAATTCCACAGCGTTTCATAAAATTAGTTGTATTTCATTTATTGGTAAGAAATGCTGGCCACCAAATTCCAGATGTCAAACCTTACAAGAATAGCGAGCGGTCTAAAAACACCCCTCCAGGGACTGCGTTTTTTTCAGAGGGATAGCTATTCTCTCATCTCAGAAAGCATGTGAAGTTACTGTCTAGAAAAATAGCATGAGAAGGTACACATCAAAAAGTCTGAAGGACTTATGATTGTATCCACTTATACCCACTTCTCATTCCTCTTTTTTTCCTAAGTTTTTAAGTAAGATAACATTATTTTTTTTTTCACTGCTTTTGAAAGTTTAATAAACAATTGCACAAACGCTGTTTATTCATCCAGATCCGCAGCTCAACCATCGTTAAATGGGTCTTTTCTGGTCTTAGGGAAACAACCTCAGCAGATGTTTTTCATCACTGCTACAGTACCAGGAATGTGACCAGGAAAGAAGGTAGCGTGGCCAGAGAATTTCTCCTCCTCGGTCACCGTGGCTGCTGCAAAGGCCCAGGGAATATGCAGGGAGCTCCCTGACAATACATGAAGGACTACATGACTGGCACCAGAATTACAGAGGAATTTGAGTGCCTTATCCTAATTTTGCACACCCTCTCTTGCACTGCTCTGTGAGCATAAAGACCAGAACAAACAATCTGGACCATTGTGTTAGGAAAGTAAATCTCTTAGCAGGGATGTCCCTGGTTAGTCATTTTGTGGTTTGATAACTATTTTCTCCACTAATCCGTCTTCCCTAAATAAACTGAGCTGCTTTGGTGTTTGAATTGAGATAGCCCAGACTTGCTGTGAGTCATTTATTTTTTCAATTAAGATATCTTTATGATTTTCTACATTTGTTGACTGGGGTATGAAGGCAACTTCCCAGAGGACCTTTTAGTTCATGGGGAGAAAGTGAGCGAGAATATGTTTCCTCCAGCTTGTTGGTTTTTTTGTGATTTTTTTTTTTTTTTTTTTTAATTTATTTTGGTTTGGGTTTTTTTGAGGGTTTTGTTTAGTGGGGTGCCATTCACAAGATGCGTTACAGAGATTCTCTTTGGCATTAAATGTCCTTTTCACCTTTTAAGCAGCAAACAGGCGTGTCTTATTAGAGAACCAGTATATACCACCTTTGGTATGCAGCTCTGATGCCCTTTGTGAGGACTCGCATGGTGTGGGACATGCCTCTCTTCCAAAATGCTGCTGAATTTCTGCTTCTGGGGTGCACATCTGTGCTGTGGGCTGTCCCAGCCTTTGCTGCTGCTGCTATCCAACCAGCCACATTTCCTAGTGCTCATTACCTCAAAACAAATGCAATGAGCAGACTACATTCTGTATGTCGGCATTTTAAAGTCAAATTAGGTAAAATTGGTTTAAGTAACAGACAAAAGGACAGGAACCAGGATAGGCATGTGTTTAAGGTATCAGACTAAGGCTCAGATCTGGTTTCTGTTTCCAGACCTGTCAAAGACATTTTGTACAATCTCCAACAAGTTGCTAAATCTTTTGGGCACCAGTTCTCCCACTGTAAAGTGGGGGATCATATCTTGCCTTGAAGAAGAATAATTGTGGGGAAGAAGCTGTTGCTAAGGCTCTAAGGTAAGATGGCAAGGGCTATTGCTTGCAGTCTGATCTCACAGAAATGACCTCATTGCTTAGTGGTTTAAGGTTCCAAATCTATCAAACGGGAACAATAACTTCGCTACCTCTTCAGGTCTGTTAAGAAACTTACTTCAGTAATATTTGAAAAAAAAAAACCCACTTGCCTTTACATCCTACCTTCTCTCAAGGGACTCCACAGTAAGCCAGCAGCTTCCTCACACTCACCAGAGAGTTTTATGCTAAAGGGGCTTGGCTCAAATATCTAAGCCAGCTAAGGCTTTCCAATGTAAACCCTCAAAAAAGGGATCATTTAATGATTACCATCTTCATTTAGATTCCCCTTAGTCTTTTGCCTTGTACATTGTGACGCTGGCTGGTAAGTTCCCTGAGCAATTTTCTCATGTTGAATTTGTTATTCCAAGAGCAGGAGAACAGTATTCATTAGTTAAACTCCTGTATAGCAGGAAGAATGAAGCCAACAACAACTGATGGTTAGTGCTTTTCTCTTCAAGACTCCACTTATAATCTTTGCTGTCATTTGAGCACTAAATCACTTGAAAAGAAATGGAAAACTGGTTCCCAATTAAAGAAATTATAAATAAAAATGATGATGACATCTTGCCCATTTTTTTCAAGCTAGAAGCTTGAAAATCAAGAGGGTCCAATAGGTTTGAAAGCTGCAAACATCTATCTGTAGGAAAGGAAATATTCCTGCAGTGGACATCAATGTAAATTACACGTACATATATTTATAAATCCTCCCTTGTTCTTCTCAAGTCACATTTTGTTGCATCTTTTGGACATTCAAAGGTTCTTCCCAAAACCTTCAACCAAAACATAGTAATCTGGAGTAAAATTGGCATTTTATGAGGCAAGATAGGAATCCTCGCTTTTCAGCCTCCTGAATTTCTGAAACCACTTGTACTGTTATTGATGGCAACATGGGCATGCAGCTTGATGAAAAACTACCCCTGTACAGAGAAGATAGCGTTTTTCACAAAAAGATCTATGGTTTTTTGGTTTTCTTTTTGTAATCAAATATGTTCACTGCATACTTGAAAGAGAGACAAACATATTGCACTATGATTCTGTGATTTTATGACTACCTGATACTTCGCAAAAAAAAAACCACCCAAAAGTTTTATAAGCTCTCTTGGTAGCAACAAACATATGCATAGTTTATTTTTTGATTAATAGCTGTCTAGAAGTTACCTATGGTAATTTCAGCTAGAAAAATGCCGTATACTGAGCCTTCACACCCCTAGGCAGTGCCCAGTTATGGTGTATTGACCTCTTCTTTCTCAGCAAAACCCCTAAGGAGGGAAATCTTGTTATTCTAGAACAAGAGAGGGTCAACAGAACACACATTTCTTTCCATTTTTTCCTATTTTCTAAGCTTTCTTTCCTATTGGCACCTCTTTCCCTGTGTTTTTCAGTTTCTCCGATAATAAAGATCTGTCTGTTGCTGCTTCTAATCTGGTTCATGTGAGGGGTCTCCTAAACGCGTGATGGCTCTGCAGGGGAAGAAGTAGCAAAATTCTTAAAGATTATTGGAATGAGAGGATGTCAGCCAAGTCTCTGGGAACTTGCTGGGGGTTAATGACAGTCCTAGATGTGTTTCTTTTTATGAGATCTGTTTTAGAGGGGTTTCCCTTGTAGAGACCTAAAGAGTCACTCATTAATCA
The DNA here is from genome assembly GCF_964199755.1 of Larus michahellis. NCBI lineage: Eukaryota > Metazoa > Chordata > Aves > Charadriiformes > Laridae > Larus > Larus michahellis. The sequence goes on along the minus strand of NC_133900.1, from coordinate 21,765,656 downwards.
GACCCTTCTTCGGGGACATCAGGAGAACAGGAGAAATTAGCACTCCTCAGTCCCATCACAAGACTAAACAATTTGCACAAACTTACAAGGGGAGGCCAGCGTTACAAACGTCAGCGGTGCGCATGCTCATGATATTTCAAGAATGAAAAACTAATGCAAAAGAAGCACCAGTCTCAAAAGCAAGTTGTAAAAATCTTTCATGTTTTCAAGAGATAGGAAAAAGATAACAGACTGACATCTGATTTGGTTTAACCTGAGCCAAGTAAGACAGCGATGTTCTACTGTCCAACCATATTTGAAAAGAGGAGGTATGGAAAAGGGAATCCCCAAAAACTACTGTTTGTTTTTTTTTTTTTAAAGACCATAACTAGTTGGTTGAACTATGTATTTTTCAGCAGTGAGTTTCTCTAGGCAATTGACACTCAAAATTTTAGGAAGTGCTTGAGATTCTCCTCCTTTTTAGCAAAAATGTTTACCTCCATTTGTAAGTTAAATTCAAGTACAGAAATAACCAGGTTTAAAAGTCAGCAGAAGTGTGGAAGTTGCTGAGGTTTCCTTTATTATTCTCTTAAAAAATAGCAGATAATTAGTGAAATTGCACACAGTTGCTGAGAAGGGAAAAATGCTATCTAAAAAAAAAAAAAAACAAAAACAAAGAAAACCAAACCTGTCTTCAATTTTTTTCAAAGATGAAAACAGACACGAAACACTCTCAGGTTTTAAAAAATACTGACCAAATTAATTTTTTCCACTACTGAAAAAGCAATGAGGGAGGGCTGCATTTGTCAGTTGATGTGAAAAAAGACACAAAACATAATGTGATTTCTGTCAGAGATGCGTATGGGTTTGGCAGATGAATAGTCACGTATTATACAAATCTCTCTGGCAAATAATGAGAAGAAGAAAAGTCCTTGCGTTGCATCCACATTAAATTATTTCAGTTCTGTTTTACATGCCAAAAGTTTATACTGCATTCAGATATTATTTCTTCTCTCTGTACTTCTGACCTCATCACTCTTAAGAGCCAGAAAATAACTTCCCTTTCCAGAATATAGCAATAATTCAGGCTGGAGTAGAAGGAGCTGTTTTAAATGACCGATCTTCATTATGCATAATCCAAAACTGACCTCACCTAGGCTTGTTGGTAGAAGTGATCTTAGCTATTCCTTCAAATATTAATTTATACTCCAGAGGTGTTACGACCCATGTTTGCTTAGGCCTTTGGACTATGTTGAGCAGGACTAGTGAGTCCCTGTTGCAGCTGCCCCTCAAGGAGTGGCTAGTGCATGCCCCACCTCACTCCTTTCAAGGTCTCATACCATGTGTGCTTAGAACCTTGTCCCACCACGGAGTTAGAAAGTGACCAGTGGATAAAGAGAGAAATATCCTGGGTCCTACAGCTTCGTCACAGGCCCTCCCACAGGGGCTGAAGTAACAGGATCACGTTGCAACAAAAAAGAAGCAGCGCCCTTTTTTGAAATATCTAAAACTGAAAACCAAAAACAGTCTTTTGAATAAATGCTTTGGTTTTTTCCTTCAGAAAATATTGTATTTCAATCCTCTCTAACCCCACTACTGTCACAGAATGGCAGAATTTTGGCCTAGTTTTAGTTCTACTAGTATTAATCAAAGGGGTGTCTCTCCTTTTTTCTTAAAATAAATTTTCCTCGTAAGAACCAACACTCAACTTTATCCTAAATAAATCCTGTTGAAAATAACGCAGTATGAAGTATTTCAATATATCTTTTGAAGTAGTCATTTAACCGTAATGCTTCAGTCTTTGGTACATAAACAAGATACCAGTAATATGGACACAGATCTTTAAATAGCTTTCTGAAGAATTTTGCGATATTTTATTGGCCAAGCCCTTCTCAAGGCCAGTATTGCAACTCACAAGCAGAACATTGCTCTTGCTTCTGAATAGTTTTACATGAGACAAACCACAACTTCTCTTTGCCCAGTCATCACTTACATGAATGTAGCCTTGTTCCACAATTTCTTGTCCATTCCCTGGACAAATCGACTTTCATCTCCCCTCTTTTAGAAGCCCCGCTAGTACTGAGTGTCTGGTTTAGTTGTATTCAGATCGTTCTAGTTGCTCGTTTCTGTCCTGGAAAGCTGACAGGTAATAATTTAATGGATTACACAAGTTATCCCTCCCTTATTTACATATATATTTTTCTGTTCCTCATATATTCTTAGGTGTACTAAAAGCAACAGCTTATTTTGGCATAAAATTGCCTGGGACTGCATTTACTCCAGTCATTGAGGGCTACAGATGACTCCCTATCTTAGAGGCTCATTTCTGTTTCTTTGATGTGCTTTAATATGTATGGCTTCATTTGAGTATTGAGTATAGGTAAGGACGATGAGATTTAAATAGGCTCTCCTATTTAAGCAATAGGTGAAGGAATTAAAAGAACAATTTCCGTGATTATGACTGATGGTCTGTTGAATTGCAGTTCAGCTCCTCATATTGAGGTTCTCATACCTCAAGGGGTCAGTTGCCAGCTTCCTGGAGGTGGAGAGTTTATGCTTTGGCCTTTAAGGTGCCACAGTTATTTTACAGCATAATATTAACAGAAAAGTCAAAACGACATAACTTCCAAAGTCCTCTCCCTATTCTCTTTGGGGAGGCAGTATCCAAATAAGGGATTTTGTGACTTTGGGTGGATTTAGAAAAGTTAAACTAGTAAATGGAACAAATCCCCTTACAAAATATCTCCTCCAAATTCCAGTGAAGTTAACTAGGAAAAAAAAATGACCCTGTATCTCCTGAGGATATCAGTGGCTAGCATTCACAAGCAATAGTAGCTAGATGTTGGGTTTAATGTCATGCCTGCTGGGTTTTAACCATCATTAAAAATGCCCTATGAAAAAGCTTGGTGGCCTTTCTGAGCAAAGCCCTACTTGCCCTCTGCCATTCGCTCTGAATTCCAATCCTTCGTTGCCACAGATATTAGGGCAAAATCCTTTCCCCTTCAAATTGCTACGATTAGAGGCTGAAATCTCTATCTCCTTTTATCTCCACAGTTTATCTATGCTAGATAATGCTCAAGTAAAATAGTCTAATGATCACCTGATCGGTTTTTAAAGTCAGATTCATTTTTAGAAAAAAAAGATACAGTGATTATGAGGTGACAGGGGCACGTTCGACAGATCTTTCATGCTAAAGTCACATGCCGAGGGTTTAGGCACAAGGCAAATATAAAGCCTGGGGACTTGCAAGAGCATGTACTCGCATATGTGTTCAGCATTTCTTAACATGAGAGTGTGTTTGCACATAAAAAGATGGAACACATGGTCGGCAGCTGGAATTTATGAGGATCCCTATTTCATAAAACAGTAGTAACCACTTTGTGCTGCTGCTGCATTCTTTTCTTGGTGACAAAATGGTGGCACACCAGAAAAGCTGTGGTCTTAAGTAGAAAAAACATTTCCGAGGAGTTAAGGGGGTGGAGAGAACAATGTAGAAGCAAAGGTCTTATTGTTTCCTGAAAGTGCTCTCAAAGTTGTTGGGTGCTTTTTTGTTTTGCTTTGTTGTTTTAAATCTTGTGGGTGATAGCTACTGTCCCTGCTTGTGGCTGCTCAGACAGGCCTTGGACTTGCCTTCCTCTGGGGCTTACAAGGCTTTCTTGGATAAAGCCACGGCTGACTCAATTTAAGGTTCGGTTTAGTCCTGTTTCAGACAGGAGGTTGGAGTAGATGGTGGCCAGCAGTCCCTTCCAACCAACATTTCTATGATTCGTTAATCCTGTGCTAAATTTGAAAATTTGTATCAAGTAATAAGCAACTTCTCAATACAAAAATTGCAATCAGGCCTTCTGCCGCAGAAAAAGCGTATTCCCTGTTTCAAGTAAAACTAGCTAGCCCATGTGCATTTTCCCAGATGTTGTTGAGGCTGCCTTCACAATCACTGTCTTTCTCAATTCATTTCTTTGTGGGAAACCATTTGTTTCAAATTCTACTCCGGCTTGCACCCAGTACCAACCAAAAATATCCATTTGGAGCCAAAGCGTTAGACCACTTGAAAAATGGAGTGAGCGATGCCAGCTCTTTTGTGTGCAACAGGCGTGTATAAACAGTTTGAAAGACATTTGTCATTCTTTCAGTATTGGCCTCGTACTAAAGACCAATAAAATTTTAAAGTGATACAGTCGTGCGGGTTGCCTTGTTCAGGGAGGCGTTTTCTGATTGTGACAGCAGAGAGGCAAGAAGGTCACTCCGCAAGTCTCGCACAAGTAGAAATAGTCAAGTTTGAAATAACACATAGATTTATATTGGAACCCAAGAGAGAAGGCAATATTGAAAAATCCCTAATTACTTAATCCCAATATTGTTTTCAGCATTCCACATTTGCTCTGTCTGCATGATTATGTGCAACAGAACAAACATATATGTTTATAAACAGCAAAAGGAAAATATAACGCCAGGTTCCCAAAATATAAACATAAAAAAACAGTGTAAGGAATCCAATAAGAAAAATAATAAAAGAGACTGGATAGGGGAGTAATAATACAGAGCCAACGGTAGTCAATCTGAGAACACCTCTGGAAATTAAAGGAAAGATATAAAGGTAGGTTTTAAAAGTTAGGAGGGAATAAATAAAATCAGTTTTTAGGGGGATTGTAGTGCCCCCCACAGTTAAAAATACAGCCATCTGCCAATTTCAGAAGTGATAGCAGATTCTAGAAAGAGCAGGTGTTATGTTACTGTGTGTCTAAAATTCAGCCAGGCCCAACACCTTAAAGGCTTTCAAAACTAATAACCCCAATTCAAAGCCAGCCAGCCACACTATAGTCAGTTGATGGAAAGAACATAAGGGGAGCATAATGTGATTACAGTAGCTCAGAGCGGCACTTGTCCACACTGACTGCATTCTGGGCAAGCCCCAGCCGCTGACGCATCCCCACCAAAGATTTGGAAAGAGGAAAAATGCCCTCAAACAGTACATTCGCAACAAAAAAAAAGCCAAGAGCAACAGTGGGAATCAACAATCCGTACTGAATATGTTTCTGAACATTTTCCTCTGTGGGAATAGCCTCCCTCTAAGGCTATTGATGGTGTATTTTTCATCCCTACTGTGTTGAGTAGGATGTTCTCGTTTGTTGTTGCTTTTAGCTAAACCCTGACAAACTTGTCTACCACTGATATAGACTGTGCCAGCTGATTGGTTACTGTTAGTGAGAACTGATTACTTTAATAACATTGAGTGGTATTTCTGATCAGCGCTAACCAGGGCTTCTGCTGGGGACAGCTTTCACTGGAGAAATCTTTTCCTGTGATTCAAATATATAGGGCAATTCACATTTAAATTGGTTGACTAGAGCTATGGAAACACTGAAAAAAAAAGTCGCAGTATTTAGTCAACCTCTTCTATTGTGCTTGTTTTCCTTTTCATGCCTGTTTTCCATTAATACACTAAAGAATGAATTTAGAGACAGAAACGGTCATAGAAACGATTTCACCAAATATTGAACAATTCATATAAGACACAATTTTGGCACTTGTTAATTAGTATTCACGACGAATCTTTCACTTGAAGAGTATATCCACACTGCGGGGAGAGAGCTGACTCCCAGTAATGCAGGTAGCCAAGATAGATTTAAACTAGCTGGTTTTGGAGCATACTAATTTACTTGTCTCTTGGCTGTCTATTAGAGATAAACTTTACCAGACTGCAACCAGACCTACTATATATCCTATGCATATTTCTATAAAAATAGATATGCATGCATGCAGAGTGTAAGTTGCATATATGCCTATAAATCTATGCATGCTCTGTAAGCAAATGCAACTGTTTCATGAGATGAGAGCAAGCAGAAGCAGAATTGCCTGTGATAGTTATGTTTGCCAGGCCCATGAACTGTTTGACATTTCTCCAATGAAAAATGGTAACCACAGACACCACACCAACAGGGCACAGCATTAAAGGCCACCACCAAGTCAATTGTCCAATGTGCAGTGCTTCTTTTTAGTAATATGTCACAGCTTGTGCATTCTGTTTAAGATTTAACTGGTGAGTTAAATGGAAATGGTATTAATTATATGTTAGAACTATGTCAACCTTCAAAACAGCTGTAGGCTTTTAGTCCAAGAGCAAAAAACCATAAAAGCGTTGTAAGCTTTTTTCCAAAGGGATGAGGTTAAGATATGACCACCAGACCTTTAGTTAAAAGCTTCCAAGGAGTCCATCTTCACCCTCTTTTTCACCTCTCTTCTCATAGGCCTCGGTTTCCCCCTCTAGAAGACAAAACCTCACGTACCAAGGAAGATGAGGGAACGCAGGGAATGAATTTGGGTCCAGATCCTTTCCCCTGCCTGCCCTTGGCTTTTTTTTTTTTCCCCCATTGAAAGTCTGATAACAGCCGCCAAGTTTCTCATGGTCTTTTCTTAATCCTGGCTGCGTGCAGCTATATGAGCTTCACCTGCTGGTAAGCTTGGCTGAAGCATGTGTGCATACCCTCACCAAAAGGACCCCATATGGCCAATGTTTACATTTTGTGTTCTCTCTGGGGTTATCCTCATGATATAATGAGGCTCTTGAGGCCACTGGCACTGGCAGAACCCTGTTTTTCTAATAATCTTTCAACCAGGAAGCAAAGTGTTGACAGCCAGGGACACAACCACAAAGACACCGCGTTTAAGGAATGGAAAGGGCTTTTTCTCCCTTTCCCTTTTTTTTATATTGCTGGTGGGCTGCTTTTTCAAGCCAAGGCGCATATTTTGATGGTGACTGCATGATAATGAAAAACTTGTAACTATTTTACAGGCAACTGCATTGCTTCAGAACAACACACTTGGTTTCTTGTCTGGTATTTTATTGTTTGAAGTCAGCGATATTTGGTCCGGCATTCAGATATCATGCAGAGTTTAGTTCTGTCCTGACACAGTTTTGGGGAGACTTGTGTTAGCACTTGGCTTTTAATTAAGCTCCCAGCCTCATCTTATTGCCACTAAGCGAGACACCATGAAAAGAGGAATTATGCACTTGTGTGAGGTAGGGATCTGAATGAGCTACCAACCCATTGAAGGTGGTAAATATGAACCCAATGCAAGATCTAAGCCATTATCTAATTACATTTGACACTTCCGATTGAGATATAACTCTGCAGTTATAACAATGTATTAATTGCTTACATTTCTCTCCCAGTCACTACTGGTGTTTCTTGTTCTGCCTTCTACCCTCATTCTCTACACGTCTGAATAGCTCCAAATGTGCAACTCCGTGTGCGTGCATGGCACTGCTGACAGGACACAAAGACGTTTTTGTGATTGCTCACTCTAAACAAGTATGAAGAACATGGCCAATCACACAATTAACATGTGCTACAGATAATACATGGAAGTCTAGAGATGAGTTTTCTGAAATATGAATCAATATTTTATATTTTACTTTAAGGCAGGCATGGTTTGGTTCAATTATCTGTAAAGATACGTGGCTTCAAATTTTTCAAAATGTTGGAGTATTTTGGCCTAACTTCTTTATAAAAGTTTTATAAAATCCCCACATCTTGGCCGCATGCTTGTTAACCCTCTTTGTGTGATGTTTCTTCAAAATAATATTACCATGTTTCGTGCTGTTGGAAGATTTTAATACCGTCTCAGATTTATCCATTTAACTTTTTATCATTTATCATAGATGTATTTATCATAGAATCTTCATGGTTGGAAAGGACCTTTGAGACCATCAAGTCCAACCATACACACACAAAAAACCCCTACAATCTCTGCCACTAGAGCATGAAAAAAACCTCCACCAGCTTTGATGCATCTATGGTCAAGCTTCTCAAGCTTTCCACAAAAAATAATTCAAAGATCACTTTTATTGCTCAGAGGAACTACTGGTTTCAAAGAATTTTATAGTAAACTATCAGTTGACTCAAGCTCATTTAGAAGATGTTAAAATTCAGCAGTATTTTTCAGGGGAGCTGTTCTTAGCGTCAATTAGAAGTAAATTGCGAAAAAGGAAGATTTCTGGTTTTTGCTTTATCCTGTAAGTTTGACTTATATTAAACAGAAAGATATACTAGAATTAATATGTAATTGGGAGTTGTTGTTGATGTGGCGGGAGGAAACCCTTTTAGGGATAGTTTTTACCTCAGAAAAATAAATTTGCCCTTAGAATCAACGTGGAGTGTTGAATCTCAGTGCTACCGCCTAAGGGAAGATTCAAAATCCTGAATCACAATATCAGTCTTTGTAATTCTGAAACTGAAGAGAGGACATTAGAGCTTTGTCTAGGATATCACATATGCAGCAGTAGCAAACCAGCAAATGTGAGTTTGGATGAGTACTGCGTTATCACAGCTGTGCTATCCACATAAAGTTGATGTGTTTAGAAGGAGATCTCAGGTATCTCTATGGGACAATATGTTATGGTATGTAGCCAGACCCTGAGCAGTATCTGCAATGGAAAAAGAATGAGAAATTGTGGAATGTGTACTCTGAAGTTACAAAACATGTGCAGAATGGTGCCTGCTGTAGTTTCCGAAAGTATATATCGTGTAATATGATGTGTAAGTTACAGTGGGAAAAGATCTATTGGTCCTGACATAATCAGCCAGTGAGGAGTCACTCCTCAGAAAACAATCATACAGCTGACCATTTCCAGTGCTACTTGTTAATGTGAACGAAGCTCTTTGGTGAAATCAAATAAATATTGAAATTCTTTTTTCATTTCAGTGAGGTCTAATCTGGAAGTCTTGCATTTTTTTATGTGATGTTAAAAGCCAGCACAAGTACCCTTATACATGGACGGTGTGCAGCGATCGCTACCTTCTAAAAATTCTTCAGTCACCTGGGTCTGCAGAGCCTCCAGTCACCATTACTCCCACTGACAGTGTCCACACTCCTCCTCTTGGTATCCCTCTCTTCCTTGGGGAAATGCCCTTGGGAGCGCACTAGCTCCTAAAATCAGTGTCTGGGTTGCCAGCAGGCCTTTCAACAGAACACCACCTATCATAGAATAGCCCACGTTGGAAGGGACCTCGGATCATCTGGTCCAAACTTTTGTGGGAAAGGGAGCCTAGATGAGATTATCTAGCACCCTGTCCAAAGCCGTCTTGAAAGCCTCCCACAATGGGGACTCTACCGTGTCCCTGGAGAGGTTGCTACAGTGAATGATTGTTCTTACTGTAAAAAATTTCTTTCTTATGTCAAGGTAAAACCTATCCCAAAACTTGTACCTGTTGCCCCTTGTTTTCTACATGTGACAACTCGTGAAGAGATGGTTTCCATCCTCTTTGTAGCCGCAAAGCTACATTAAGTCTGTCTGGCTTCTAGTGAAAAGTCTTTATTGATAACTTAGCTGGATTTAATTAGACTTAGGAAAGAAAGTTTTTAACCACAATAAATGTACATATTAAAAATGTGAGTTACTTATCTATACAACCAAACCAGAATATCCTCCCTTCTGTGGTACCAAGCTGGTATGGACTTCTAGGGAAGTAATTCAAGTAATGTCTTTTCTCTCTCACTGCATAGAAAGGATTTGCTAGGATGAGCTGGTAAAGACTCATTTAAAGGCAGTGACATCTCAATAGAATCTCGCCCAGCTCTTCACGTACAGGGAGGTTTCAAACATTTTTTTTTCTGTAGCCTCCCTGAAAGTCCCATAGTTTGTTATCTCTTGATAGGTAACCTTGGCTTGGGTCCCATAGCTCAAAGTAACCTTCTGATTTATACAGATACATCTATTTCATAACATGTAAAATACTGAATCCATTTTCCTTGTACATCTCAAGAATTATCAGCATCTGCAGATAAACATAGGTAGCAGGGCTTGTATTGCCTGTATCCTAAGTTAAAAATACTTCCAAGTAAACCACAATGATTTAATACTCTCTTTGCATTCAATAATTTAAATAATTGTGCAGATTTAAAGCCAGAAATCCTGGAAAGAATGTGTAGAGTCCATTTCCATTTTACTTCTCTAATCTGCTCTTTCTCATTGAAAAACTCCCCGGGGTGGTGACTTCTTTTCTTTTACTGTAATTCATAGATATGGTTTGAAGATGACAGATGTACAGCAATTTAATGTAGCTTTTGATCATGGCTTATAAAAAAAAAAAGTCAGAACATAAAATGAAAGAGTAATTTTCTCCATGGAGGATAAGATGCCATTTGAGGCTTTTACTGCTGGTAATTACAGTATGGTTTAGTTATGATATCCAATGATAGCTTTTTAATGCTATAGAACTAATTATTTCTTTTTCCAGAGTTGCCCAGCTTATCTTATTTGTTATGCTTTTGGACCATAAATTGATGACTGTGTATCATTTGCCTTATTTTACAGAACTTTACAGCAGAAAAAAAACTTTGACAAAGATAGCCATAGTTGATGAATAGTTCAGATTCTTTGTTGCTGGGTTTTTTTCCTTCTTCTGTATTTTTCTTTATTCCTGCTTTTAGAATAAAAGAAGAAGAGATCAGTTTGCGAAGCTGAGCTGGAGAGATTAAGGAAGAAGAATTTAAACCTAATGAGATATGGTTCAGCAGATTGCGGTGATACAAATGGCCTCTGACTTTGAGACTTTCTGTTTCTACCAAGGCAGGGAGATTCGTGTTCCTCTCTTTCTTCTCAATATGCTGCATTAAAAAGCAACTGAACCAACTCAATCAGGGCCAAGAATCCTGGAACATGCAATCTGAGAAAGAAAAGGGTGATTTCTGGGTTTTGGTTTATGTGTTTGGGGTTTTTTTACTACTTAGTAGGGATGAGCAAAAACCATAAGCCGTTTATTCTATCTTCAACTCTTGAAATTTGGGTTCAAACGAAGCAAAACTCAGATTGAATTACTCCCTGAGCTGGCTTTGCAAAATTCAAATCCAACAAAAAAATGCTATAAACTCCAGATTACTTCATTGTTATTAGGCTGCTACTTTTCAAGAGACATATCGTATGTTCTCCCTTTTTTAGTTATGTGGCAGGAGTAAGTCAACTGGTTAAGATCAGAATCAACTTAAACCTTTGTGTGCCTTATTGATAGACTGATTATCAGCAGCTGACAGACTAGTGGCTCTATACGAGTGACAGCAGTAAAAAGCTTCAGTTTAAAATTGGGAAAAGTGAATGCTTTTTATCTATCTCTCCCCCTTTAGCTGTATCTAGAAAGAGGAATTCGTGAGTTAACACGGAAAGGTCTTCCTTAAATAATTCCTGATATGGATGAAGCCAGGAAGTGTGCTGTAGCTGAAACTCTTTTTTTTTTTTGTATTGGTAAAGTAGATGTAAACTGAATTTTCCTGTGTAACTTCTATAAATGGAAATATAGCACTCGAAATTATGAAGGAAATCTGCTAGCCATATGCCACTTACCTACGTCTCCAGGCAAACAGATCCATCTGAAGGACTGAAGAGCTATTTTAACCCAGGTAGACATTTTATATCTAAATGTTTCTCTGGTCATTGTAGCAGAAATAGTTGGCAAATGTGTATGCCCATTGTAACCAGAAAATACAAGAATGAGAGAAGTAGACATAGAAGGGGGTATGGCTACATTTCTATTTTAAGAACAAGAGACTACTATACTCACCTGAGCCCGGTGGTACTTCATATTCTCTCCCTTGTTCAAAATGTTGCTCATCTGCTCTGGAGGAGGGAAAGAAAAATAAAATTCTTCTGATTTCTCTTCTCCAAACTGTTTTGATCTCGGTGATTTTGACCTCTGCTAGGAACTTGTTTTGTGCCTTTTGAGTACAACCATCAATGGCTTCTATGTTTCACCATTTTTCCATTTCAACACAGATCAGAAAGAAGAGTGAAGGGGAAAAGGGGGTCTGCTGTCTGCAGCTCCCATTGAATTCCCTTTCATTTCATGATACTTGTAGCAAGTAGTAATCAGGACATATGTACTTGGAGTGAAATTTGTGTGGGAGAAACTGATCTTTGATAGATGTGGTATCAATTGATAACTGAAAGGTCTCTCCCTTCAAGCAGAATGGTTTAATTTCAGTAAGATCTGGAGAAGACGATGTTCAGAAATTAAAGCCCAAACCTGTGAACTGTTAGTTGGAGTAAAGGAATTTGTCATTCTTAAGCATGAAAAGAAAACATCAGAGATATTTTTTTTTAGCTTCCATAGTTTGGCCTAACAGCAATTCAGACTCTAGAGATTATACCTGTGTGAAACAGCTGCTCTCAGACAGGATACCCTCGGCATAATTGAGCATTCAAAGCACTGCAGGAGCCTGCTCTCTCTCTCTGGAACCTGGTCTTTAAAAGAAATCCTGAGCGCCATTTCTCAGGTTGGCTGCACCTGCACAACAAATGGAAGCTGCATCTGTAGCACTGGTAGCATCAAGCATGAGGCAAACTGCCATACCAAGATGACACGTGTTTCTGTGTTTGTGTACGTTTTCAATGTGTTGCTGCTACGCGAGCACGGATTTGTTGGTAGTATGTAATTTAAGTACAACATAATGGTTGGCCAGTGAGACGTAGATCTAGAGCTTGCTTGGTTGACACCTATCTATGAAAGCTGATTTGCTAGAAGTTCTCAGATACTCTAAGACATCATTGATACTTTTCTTGTGTGAAAGGGAAATGTGAAGAAATTATTATTTTTAAAAACAGTCAAAAGAAAAAAATTGTGAACAAGGTTCCACATTAATTTAAGCCTTGAAATTCAGGCTCTGGGGTCCTCTGTCAAAAATGCTCTAGTAAAGCTGAGAAGGCATAGAGAAGATAACAAGTATGACCAAACACCAAAAATGTCTCCCACACAAGAAAGTCTTGTAAGGAAAATAGGTTCTATACAAAACAGGTGAAATTCAGAGGAAACAGATGAAATAGAATTCAGCTGAGAAAGAGGAAACAAAGAGGAGATAGAAGTCTATACAGCAATAAGAGCTATTAAGATGCCATAAAGTCTCTTATTATTAGTTATTTCTCATAATCAGCAACTGAGAAAACCCTCAGTAAAATTCTCTTGTGGAAAAGACGGGACAGAAAAGAAGAGGAAGTGTCTTTTTTTGCATGCCATATGAATAAAATGCACAGCGTGATGCCCGATGTCTATTATAGATGCCAAAAGTAGAAGCAGGCCTAAAGAAGGAGTAGGCAAGCTCAGTGCAGGCTTTTTTAAAGACCTTTTTTAATGGCAGTCTGTGTGACAGGGCTGCCGTCTCCCCATCAGTTCGCCAGTCAAAGCTTGTTGGAAACAGAGCTTGAGCTTTCTTACAACTTCAGGTTGGTAACGTTTGCACAGATGAGACTGTATTTTCTAATCAAAATGTTTTCCAACAGTGAAAATAACCAGTTAGCTCTAATTTTAGCTGATGAGCGAGTGTTGCTTTTCCCTCAACTGTGTATGTTTTTTCCATCACCTGCTTTCCCATCACCTGAGCTGACGGTCATCTCCCGGTGAGGCAGCAGAAAGCATCCCTTCAGTGGAGACTAATCGTACCTCTGCTAAGCTCGTCTCGTTTGCAAGGTCTCTTTGCGTATCCAACACACTTAGCAGGGGATTTGTTGTTTTCCAGGAAAACTTCACAACTTTTGCTGTGGTGATTCCCCAGAGTCGCTATTAGCATAATGGGGGTTGTTGGCAGGGGGGGTGGCGGTGGGTGGGGGTTTCTTCACTTTCATTTTGAAAATTAGGCACAGCGGGAATTGATTTCTTTTTAATTTAACTAGAACATCAAATGCTGCAGGATAAGAAAAATATATATTGTATGTGGTATACCAAAGCAGCATTAGAAGAAAAAAAAAAAAAGCAACAATGAGCTACTTCAGTTAATTCAACCAAAATTCCTGCATAGGATTAAACTGTGTGGTTAAAAGAGTGACGGTGGTGGCTGCCCTGGGATGCCTAGAGAAAGCTCGATGGGAGAATTGGAGGAAACTCTGTGTTTCTTCAATTCACATTCCAAGCAATTATTAGTTAGCTATTCAGCTTTTTCCATGCAACCGCTAAAAAACCTCTTCCTTCATATCAAAAAAATTAAAGGTCAGGAATACTTTTGAGCATAATTTCATTTAATTATGTCAACGGCATGCTGATTAGAAATCATGATAGAAATCATGATAGAGTCCCTGAATGATTGACACATTAAAACACATGAGAGAAAACGCAATGAAATAAGATAATTTACCCAGAAATACATGCTGATCTCTATACTTATGCCTATTTGAGTTTCACCACTGCTTTGTGGTTTGATTTTTTTTATTTTTTTTCCTTCTTTTATATACGTCACCCAGAAATACTGACACCTTGCCTAGAAATCAGTTGTGCCCATTTAGGCATAGATATTCTCCCTTTCTTTTTATTGTAGTATGAGAAATTGAACTAGCTCTTGGTCTAAAGCAGCGACACATTAAAAGGCAAAACCTGTAAAAGAGGGGAATGAATTTGTGCTGTTTGATAAAGACTTATGTTTCCCATTACTTTTGTGTCCATAACAGCATTGTTTACCAACAAAGATGACAAAATATATATTAACAGCAGCCAAAGGAACTGACACAAATATTAGTTACATGACTGCAGAGTGTTAAGACCCTCCAAAATCAATTCAAATCAGCATGATTTTGACAAGTGCATCAGAGGGATTTGGATTAATTCCATAATTGATAATATAGCTGAGCTGATGGTCTGCAGAGGAAGTAAAATGATTCTCATGTATGAAAACTGGGCAGTATTGTTGAAAACAATGAAGAGAAATATGCAAAAGCCTGACAAGACATACACAATAATGCTGTTTCTGTTTAGTCTGCCGCCTTAATGTTTGTTGGCTTCCACAAAAACACACACATGTGGTGGAGGAGCTTCTCATTTCAGCCTCCTTTCATGGGGAAATGAGGCTTGCAGGAGCATCCTGTTTGTCTGCCGTGTCACCGTCACCTCATTTTAACCAAATGCGGTTAAATGTGATGGATAGTGCTCTCAAAGATATTCTGCTCCTATAAATTTCATAGTCACCGGCAGCTGGGCAGAGGACATGGATGCTTTGTTGAGAGGGTCTCCTCAGAGACGATCCAAGGAATGGTACCAAGGAATACACAGGGATCCCACCCTCAAGATACAAATCACAAGCAAACTAAGCTCTCAGAACAGCATGTTTCTGCTAGGCAAAATATGTTGGTTTAGGCTTTTAACACATCATCAAGCACATCTTTCCCACTTTTGATCACATTTAAACAGTAAGCATGATTTTTATTTTTTTTTTTTTTACAATGGAGTTTTATGTGCTGTTGGGATAGGCCTAAAATATCTAATATTTCCATACAGAAACAAAGTAAGAGGTTGAGGGACCACGTAATTTCTACCCACAGTGGAGAAATGCAGAAAATAATATATATGAAGAGGAAGAATAATCTAGTTTCCAAGGTTTTCAGACTTATTAAAGAGTCCATGCCTTCATTCATGAGCGTGCTTCAGTAGACATCAGGATCCCATATGTCAAGCCTGGGTGCTTCCTTTGTGAAACGCAAGACTTTGTAGTATTCTCCACGTAAAACATAGGTCAATCGCTTTTGTACGAAATTGCTAGGGGGATACTCAGGAGTGTTTGAAAGCCTCCTGAAGGAAGTTGATAGATTTGTGCGATAGCTTGAGTGTGATCTGAAACCCACGCTTGCTTCACGGTCAGACTGTTTGGATTAGAGCTTTCAGATGTATTCTAGACCATGCCAGAGGAGAAAGTGTTGTCATGTGCTAGCCCTCAGCGTGGTTCTTCGCATGTTTATTCCCTGCAGCGCAAGGAATCCAAAGAAACCTGTGCTTCGCTCCGTATCTCCCATTGCCATGTGATGATGTCATTTGACCAACCTCCAGCAGACAAGTCGTCAAGATGCCTTCTCACCCCTCCACCCCAAGGCAGGAAAGCGCATGGTACCTGCTGCAGCAAAGACATCTCAGAACCACCTTCGTGCACACACACTGTGCTTCAGTTTGCTTCCTGATCAGCGCACCGGCAGACGTCAGCGATGTAGTCTCTGCTGTGGCCCTCTGCACGCAGATCGAGCCAAGGTACCCCACCTAAACCCAGCTGGAGATCAGATGTTGGAGGCTTTGTGGTCACGGACTGTAAACTGCAACACGATCTCTATCAGAGCCCTTCCTCTTCAAATAATTTCTGCTGGCATTGGAGAGAAAGTAACTGGCAAAAACATCGCCACGTGCTGTAACGGTGCCGTTACCAATCCAGCAGTGGCATTAAAAAGATACTTTTATTTTTTAAGAACATTTTGGGTCAATTTAAAAGAAATATCTGAAAATATATATATTACCTTAACTACAAATAGACCATTAGCATCGTTCTAAATAACATCGTTCTGAGACACCTCACCTAGATAGAGTGGAGCAGCTGCCTCATTCCGCAGTGGTATGCCAGACAGAATTACACTTTTGACTGCAGTATTTATTCATTGTTATCAGAATTAATGCCACATTTGGGACTATTTTTATTTAGATGGACAACTGCGATTTTTACCGTACATTCCAGTGAAAATGAAAACCGGCCCCTTGTGGGTCCCTCAGATTATTTCCATTTCTTCTTTCTTTCACCTAATTTGCCAGGTTCCCTGTTGTTGCTCTTCCCTCTCAAGGCCCTCTGCAGTCCTTCACTCCTGTAGCAATGATCTCATTTTTCCTTTGTTATTTTGCTATG
Organism: Larus michahellis; assembly: GCF_964199755.1. Classification (NCBI taxonomy): domain Eukaryota; kingdom Metazoa; phylum Chordata; class Aves; order Charadriiformes; family Laridae; genus Larus; species Larus michahellis. Next base: position 21,749,045 of record NC_133900.1, on the reverse strand, counting down.
AGTACATATTCCATCTTCTCTCCATCCTTTCGATTCTCTTTTTTTCTTCTGTTACACTGCAGAAACTCCTTTTTGCATTAAGTACTGGACTACAGCTCTTTCCATTACTTTTCCAAAATTTGACTCTCCTGTTAATATGACCTCACCAACGTATTCTGGAAATTCATTTGGTGTTTGCCAGTTGCACAGGTGTTCATCCCTTAAACGGGGAACTTGTCACGCAGGAAATATGTCTCCTTGTGTGGCTTATCCACAGAGATAAACAAGTACATCTCAGCCTTGAAGAAGTCTGCCTGTGCATTTGAAATCAATAAAATATGATCAACCTTGGAGTAAGTGAATTTTTTATAAGTGGATACATATTCATAACAACTCTGCACAGCTGTAATAATCCTAACAAAAGGTCTTTTTTATTCCCTCTGACTGCTTGGGATAAAATAAGGATAGCCAACATTTGGGAAAAAAAATATGCAATGCCCCAAATTACTAAGTGTATCGGACGATTTTCTTTTATCACTGCCTTTTCAAACCATTTCACTGAAATTTGTGGTAGGCTTTTAGCCAGGGAAATGTAATGAAAAAACTGGGGTGATTTTTTCTAACTTATTTCCAGTGGGATTTCAAAATTAGAATAATGGAGTAATGAATTTGATTGTCTCAGCAGTCTGTCTTTTCTCTTGTCCACATCAGCCCGAGCCAGGTGCAGAAGACAAGGAAACGCTGCTACAGAAATGCCGGCTCTCTATGAAGACCAAGAAAGATTGATTTACATTTGTGAACAGAACTCAGGCAAATATTTATATATGGCCTGCATTCAGCCTAGTACAGTGTTCACTGCGTGTTGAAACTTCCCAAAAAATTGAAAGATTTGCACAAGGGGATACAGGATAACAACTCTCTTTCTACTGAACTGCGGATCTGTTTGAAGACAGTAAAATCCAGAAGTAGCTTAAGAGTATTTCAAGTTCCCCTGGACATTTTTAGAGGAATTAAAAAAAAAAAAAACCAAACAGAAGAAAAACAATCAGCAACTGATACATTAGAGCACTAATCCAGTTGTCAAAAAATAATAATCATGAACACGGTTGAATAGCAATATGTTGGAAATGTCATAAAGTCGTGCAGTCTTCTTAGATGCTAACCTTGATTTGCTTAATGTTTTAGCATATTAAGGGTAGTGTTTTGAAAGTTTGAAAAGACTTTTCACTTGCTATTCAATTGCAGTATTTTTTCAAAAGGAAGATTTTCTTATTGGATCACAAAACAGCAGCAAAAGTTTAGATTTTATGATGAAGAACGTTACTACGGGAGTTTGAGTAGAAAAAAATAACTAGTGAGATATTTGAATTAATAATCAACTAAAACCCATGTGTTTAATGCATGCACGAGAAAAATGTGGCAAGTTCTAGAAGGAATAAGTTCTGTGGTCTTAAGGAATTCTGTTAAACTTCTGTACTTTTATGTACGTCCTAATCCTTTCCCCGCCAAAGTTTACGTCAACATTTGTGTTGACATCAGCAGGAAGCGATCAGAACAACTTGGTAAAGGTAATGATTTATGTATCTTTAAATAGGCAGCTTTTAAAGTATATGGGGTTGTAATATTATTAGCTTCCTGTTTTTCCCCTCAAAATTATATTTCATACATAATCTAATGCATACAAGTAACGTATAAAAGGGTTTATATTTCAATGATCAGCTTTTTCATCTTTTTAATTTTTTCTATTGAACTCCAACTGCAGTGAAGACTGTTCATTCTAAGGACTTACTTTAGCCTTTTCACCAGTATTATCGTAGAAGTACAATAGAGAGCAAACACTACAAAAATATAGGCAAAATTGGAAAGCTATGTTGCTGCTTCTTGGACCAGAAGTGTGCGATCTTTCTGTTGATATATGTATATATCTTTCCAAGTTCCAATAAACACATTTAAATCTCTAAAATATTTCTATTTCCAATGATGGGAATTTAATTTTTCCCTGTATGTGTCTTTTCCTTGTACTTCACTCAGGTGTTGCTCGCTTTCTCCTCTACCTTCCAAAATACGCATAAGCTATCTGTAAGCTTTTGGCTACGTGGCTAGCCCCGCTCTGAAATGGAACACTACTTTTAAGATATAAACCAAAAATGGCCTAAGTTAAAACATATTTTTCTTTGAACAGTTTGGAAATGGGCCAAGGTTCAAAGGGGCTATTTTGAATGGCACTATGAACATAAGGCTGGTTATCACATTGACACTCTTATCCGTGATTAGTAACTCATGTATGAGTGCATACTCCAACAAACATAGAGAGTGTATTATGGACTCCACTGATTTCATTCCCAGAAAAATAAACTCTTGCATCTTTGTTTTCATTTGTATGTTTTTTTTCCCTGGCTCTTTTTTTGTCCTATGCGCTCTCCAGAAGGTCCATGCGCATGGGAGGTGTGCACTCCTGCTGCTTTACAGCAAGGCTTCCCACTGGCATAGACAGCAGTAATTAGCCAGGGAAACAATGGTCACATTATAACACAGACGTTTTTGTGAGGAGGGTTTTTTTTTCAGTATAAAAGCTCAGTTAGAGCTGTTTGTTACGTACGCCGCTTTATCAAACACTTCATTCAGTCTCTGCAATCTGCCTTAATTTTAAACGGTTATTTAGAGCACTTGGGAAATTCTGCATGTTTGATAAATAGTATAGTTTTATGCATTTTTACAATATGAGTAACACTCCCTATCCCTTGAAAATAAACTTGAAATCGAAAGAATTCTAGAGATTAATAACCCCAGTCAGCCTGACGTTTTACCATGGGGTAAGCTCACCCTTCAAGTAATGAACAAATTAACCTATGCAAGCCATAAAATTCCTCCAAACTTAACAATGCCCATCAAATTTCTTCCAGCTCAGATGTTCATGACTTGTATTTTAATGGATTCCAAACTCTGTTTAATGTTAGGCTTCTCTTTCCTTCTTTCCTCTCCTCTTTTTTCCTTTCCTCCCCTCTCCTCTCCTCTTTCTATTCCCAGTGCAGTGTTAGACCAAATGCCTCTTAATTTTTCTTGATCTAATTTAGGTTTGATTAGCGTGTAGAAAATGTTAGCAAAAATCCAAATATTTAAATTTCTGCTTTCCCTGAATTAGTCAAAGTGCTCATAAAGCCATAGGTGACTTAAATTTACTTCCTTTCCCTCAAACGCCGAGTGAACCAGACTAAATTGATTATGATTGTGACAAACTACTGACTTTTATTAAATTCTCTCTCTCTCTCTTTCTGAGTAGATGTATATATCAGAGCAAGTTTTGGCAGTTTCATTTTGCTGAGGTTTGTGCCAATATTTCCTTCAGTTTTAGTCCAGATGGGTTCACACCCCTAAATTTAACTCTGATTGAGCAAACTCAGACTCTCAATTGAAATTTAAGGAAAATGACCTGCACTTGAGAGACATATGAAACCACTTAAATCCAAAGCTTGAGTTGCCCCAGGTTTGTTTGAAATTTAGGCCAAAGTTACTTATTAAAGCCACAAAGCTTACCTGTCTTTTGTCAGATTGACCCAAGTTTCAACTAAAACCCAGATCCATTTTCTTCGCAAGTATTGAAAATGTTGCCTGTATCAGCGCCTATACCCGTCCTTTAGCACCACAATGGAGCAATTCAAATCCCTTGTTTGTTTGATAGTCAAAGGAACAATGTTCGGGGGAAGTTGCTTTCAGCTTCCTGTTGAAAATTACGAAATGAAAACCCAGCCCAAACCAGAAAATTTTAACTGAAACAATAGGCCGAAACCATGCTGAAAGAAGGCATGAATTTTTTTTTTTTTCCCCAGCTCGCTGTTTTTAATTCTGAACAGTTAGTTGACTCATTTGGAGTGAAATGTGGATTAGGAGAATATATACGGAATTTACATTGAGAACAAATCTCATTATCAAGCACTTGTCCTCTGTCATGTCCTGCCTTTCCCCAGTTTGGCCACAGACAGACCTATATACACACTCTCTCTTTCTCCACTGTAACTGAGTGAATAGGGGAAGGACTAATTTGGCAGGCAACACTGTGTGTTTCAGTCTACAGTCGGTGTTCCTTCCCAGAGGAGGTGCGTGTTACCTTGAGTAAGTGTTGGACACCCCCTTTGGAGCCTGTTCTGAGATGTGGGCTGATACCTCTCTTCAGCAGAGAATTCACTAGTAGCGTGTGTTTACCTTAGGAAAGATGAGAGAGTTCGTCTTGAGAAGCTCTGACTCAAAATGTCTCCGGGTAAGGATCAGTTAAGTGCCCCAGGAGGCACACATTTACCTTGCAGAAGTCCCCAGAAGTGAATTATCAAGCACTTTGGAAGATTGCTTAATGAGAAGTGGGAACTCGCCCCCTTTCCTCAAGATATGGCTCTTGACCTAGAAAACTTTATGGCTTTAAAGAATAAATTATAGGTGGGAACTGCTCCTTTCATTTCAGCAAATAATTAAATAATTCTCACATCTCACTCTCTCACTAGTGGTACTTGGGAGCCTGTTGTGTTTCCTCAACTCCACTCCCAAGCCCTAGCATTGTTTGCTTTGTCCACGCTTCAGTTCTTAGCTACCAGCTCAGAAAAGTAAAGTTTCCCAAAATGTGCACAGTGAACAGCCAGAAAAAAAATTAATTCAAGCTCCTCTAGAGGAGTAGAGCCCTATGTCTCGGTGAGCACCCAGGCATAGAGGGAGAAGGCCAAACCATTGCGAGAAACAAGCAACACCTTGCTGCTGTCTTCAACGAGCCTCTCGCACGCACGAGAGAGGAGAAAGTGGGTTTCCCCGTCTCGAATTACCTCCTACATCCACCTCCCACCACACATACTGCAGCCACCGATCCTGTATGTGTCCAAGAATACCTTGGAAAAATATACTCTGTCAATCAAATTAAGTCAAGGCCAGGTGCCTGAAAAAATAGGATTTTCTGGTGGATGCTTGGATAATACTCAGGGGGTCAGTGCATAAATCGAGCATGAGGCTTTGCAGGACTGACAGGCAAGGTATGCTTACATGTTCTTATGCAGATGCTTTCGCATGACTATTTTGGCACGCATCTGATTTCCCAGTTAACTGTGAGGTTTCTTAAGAGCAGAAAGAGAGGCATGGAGAACTGGGAGGTGGCTAGGATTAGTATTTTATTTTTTTTTTAAGTGCTGTTCAACAGCTGCTCTAAGACTGACTAACGTGAGCACTTGAGGAATTTGGTGTATTTGTGCTCATGACAGAGAATTGAAGGAACAAACAGATCACGAGTCCTCACAGCTATCAGGGGACACCTGTGTTGTATAATAGTTTGTTATAAAACTCTGCGCTGACGACTGAGGCATGCCAGTCTCCGTTAAAAAAGGTAAAACTCCACAACCTTAGTCTGAAGAGAAACAGTGGCGTTCCTCACCCATGCATTCTTTAAACTGCATTTGTGCAGCTACATCGTCATTGTGAATCTTCTCTCCATGATTCCTGGGCAATAGTAAAAAACATGATAAGTATGGTTCATCCTCTGCCTGGTAAAAAATGGATCCTTGTGCCCGTTTCCAGACCAGCTATCGATGTGACAGCTCTTTGGAGCTACTTTCTGGTGGAGTGTCAGACTCTCCTCCCGCGTGGCTAAAGGGGCAGCTACTCGTGCTGAAAAGCCAGTGAGTGTTTACTGCACTGACTGGCCCCAGGGACCACGCTGGGAAGTACTGTGTCTATTAAATGTGTTCAAGATCTGGGGTGAGATAATGGCTCTACTAAATCAATGGCAAATTTCCCAGCGCATCCCAGTGTGGGGCCAGGACTCCGCACCTTCAGCTTTCCACGGAACGTTCAGACCTGCTCATGTAAGATTTGAACAGTGCTGAAGCTGAAATAAGATCTGCCTGTGGAAGCTTTAATGCGCGTAATACCATGGTATCTTGCGGCCTAATTCTGGCTATTATATAAAGTTTGTGGACAGATGATCTTCAACCACTAAATTCTTCATTCCTTTTTGGTTTGGTACACCCTGGGACTCTCGTAAGTGCATGAAATTGTCCGCTCTGGGAGCGAGATAGATTTCATGTTGTACCTGCATGTGCTGTGTGCTAATTAGAGATTAGCCGACCTCCCTGGTAATTCCTTTCGTTGTTGAAAAAAGTTGATTTTATGTCATCAGAGAGCCTCAGCGGAGTTCTGAAAAATGTTATCTTATGAGGACACCTTAAAGATGAGTTGGCTTCAGGCCCTAGAACAACTACAATAATTTTCCAAAGCTCTTCACCACTTTTCTGTCTTTCTTTGAAAGCTTGAAAACAGATTCAGTCCCAAAGTGCATTCTCAGCTCTAGCTACACATCAGCTATGTTTATATGAACAAACAGTACACTTCTCAAACTCCTTTTTGGTTTTCAAGTGGCTTTCAGGTACAGCTACATCATCATGTGTAAAGTCCAGGCAATTTCCTAGTGCTGACAGCAGTTTTGTGCCTAGTCCACATGCACAAGAGTCTTTCACGACGTGTCCTTCAAGGAGTTAGTTATGGGGATTTTTTTTTTGTTTGTTTGTTTGTTTTGAGTTGCTATAAAATGAACTTTTCTTCTTTTTTTTTTTTCTCCTGAATATTTTATCATTTAAGGTGAGTTCTCAAGGCACACTCACGACCCTGCAGTATCAGAAACTGGTAGGACTCCTGCCGGCAACCTGGCTAGTTTATGAGGGCTGGAAGAATTTTTGCCACTCCTTTCAGCAGTCTAACAGGAATGAACAGCAAGTTGTTATTCTTTATTGGAGACCTTACACATTTGGACAGGGAGAAGAAAGGTTTAGAAGCTGGTAACTTATGCAAACTGAGTGCACGGCCTCTGCCCTCAGTTTCTAAGTCATTTTTTTCCACCCAGTGTAAGGTTGTTTAAGGCAGTTTTTCAAGTTTGGAAGTAAGCTACTGTGCCATCGAAGCTTTAGTTAGTGATACACAGAGAGCAATGATAGCCACAGTGGATAAAAGGGCTAGCAGAGTTAGGCAATAAACTAATATATTGGCTTTCAACGGTATTCGAGTACCAGAAGGGCCTCCTGATATTAGCTTCTTTAAAAACAGTTGTTAGCGATATCATTTGATGGGATTATCCAAATAGGTCTGTTTTACCTGTATGCCTCCAGTTACCGCAGTCTCGCAACCTCAGTGCATTTATCTATGACATACACACGAGAAAGAAGTGAAAGAGGCTCAGAAGCAACGAGCCTACGGCAGCTCAGAGGTGAGTCCTTCCTCATTTAATCCACTTATATGAGGCCAAATTTACCATGACTACAGTGTTGAAGAACATGTTCACATGGTCTACGCTCAGCTAAATGCTCCAGCCTTTCTGTATCTGTTGACTTTCTGAGGGAAATGATCAAAGAACTAGGCAGATCAAACCTGGGTTCAATTCCTTGTTCTGCCAATGGGCCCTACCCGTAGGATGTGTCTTCATTGTGTAACTCATTGATGTGAAAAGGTCATCTTCCAGTCCTGCAGACACATCACATATGTCTTGTGGCAGAACAGTCTCTTGTGTCCTGAGGCAGTATGACCACTTGTTCTCGGTGAAGTCTGACTTCTGAATGGCGTGAGGTAATTTGTTTCATTTTCATAATCCAGAATGCTAGTGAACTGTGAAGCCATGCTCATTGTCACACTCAGTATTAGTTAACCCATTCTTCCCACAGCAGTGTGCTCCATAAGCCTCCAAAAGTGGTCTCTACAGCGACGGTCAACAGAAAACAAAAATCCAAATGCTATAAATCCACGTTTATTCCCACAGAGTGGGTTGGGGACCTGCAGGCTTAGTCGGGAGCCAGTTCCTAATGGCTTCCAGCCTTATCAAAAATTGTTGTGACTGCGCTTGTGACAGTTTGAAAAAAATTTTCAGTGTTATTGCTAAGTGCATTATTTATTCATCATCCCAATCCTCCAGCTCATCCACTGAGCAGAAGCAGCACATTGTAAGATTAGCTGTATTATTTCCCCCCAGAAGATTAGAGAGTTCTTTGAGTGAAAAAAGGTTAGGAAAGGCTATTTTATATAACAGCTGTGTAGTCAAATTCTTCTTAATGCTGAAGGCACTCTTCCTTATACAATCCAAGAGGAACAAAATAATTTTACAGCTGTACGAGACAAGAAATATGATTTAGAAGACTTTTCTGAGTATTACAAGAACTTCTGGAGAAGTTAAAAAAAGACATAGAGAAATGTGTCTTAAGGGTCCTTCACATAAATATTTTGCCTTAAATTTCAGTCCCAAGATTAATTGTCTCCCGTCCCCAGCCTTACTTCCAGTGCACCAGAGAACAGTCCAGAAGCAAACTCAGCATTTTTTTGCCTTCTTAATGGAGCATTAATCTGTAATTTTTGTGATTTAATAACATACTTAGAGAAGTTTTCTTGGCTAAAATCTGATACATAGCACTGGTGACCTCCAATGCCCTTCCTTTCTCTGAACCAAAGGCTTTAATTGTTCGTCCTCTAATACGTACAGAGAGGCCACTCAAAAGGATGAAATCCAATATAAATAAATGACATTTGGTGATGAGGTCAACTTTCAATTTAAGATTTATTTTACCCAGATGCCTGAAATGAGTGGCTAGACTACATTTCAAGGTTCAGGGAAAACTTAATAGATATTTATCAGTGAATTGAAGGAGTGACATGTTGCAAGCATCTGTACAACATTACATTTTAGGGAGGCTACTCTGTCTTCAAACTCTTCAAGGCCTTACGATACCTTCTTTCATGCTGGGAATTTCAAGCCTGAGAAAACGGATATAGAATCATAGAATGGTTTGGGTTGGAAGGCACCTTAAAGATCATCTAGTTCCAACCCCCCCCCCCGCCATATATCTAACAACTGAAAAGAAAAAATAGATTATGCTAAACAAGATCCAAGTAGATATTATATTTAGCATATAGCTTATGCTAAACAAGATCCATGTATATTTGGATTCTGCAAGATGCCAGGCCTACCAGATCACTTATCTGCTCTTACAAATGTCAAAGATATATCGGCTGACAGTTTTGGTGGGAATGGATTCAGGTTCCCACTGAATCTACCCTTAAATGAACTCATTTAACGTGAGGATCACGTGCACTGTATGGCTTTAAATCCCTCTCCCTCGCTCCCTTACATAACATACAACTAAACAAAATTCAGATGTCCCGAAGATCCACGCTAAGTGTAAAACCAACTGACCGTCCAGCTGTACGAGAGTTAAATGCCAGTCAAACGAGATTTGTACAGTGACTGGGGTTTTTGGTCCTCATTTTGCCGTTAGTTTCCCTTGTATTTCTGGTAAACATAAAAAAATCCTTTCTTGTTCATAAACTATATCAGAAATCCTATTAAAATCTAATTTACTTCATGCTACTTATGACATGTTTATTTTCTGTAATTCACTTGGCTTTCGTACTCAGGAAAGTACTCCAGTAAAGTTCATTTTGTTTTATTTTCAGTTCTTGCTGTAGATATTTCATTCCAGAACTTCAGTGAAATGTTTATAGAAAATAAATAAATAAAAAAAAGTACTTTCCATTTAAATGTTAAATGTATCTCCATGTATAAAATATAATGGATAATTATAGGTACACAGCTAATCCCCCTTTAAAAATCCATGGTTTTTTTTCATTGTAGTTCTACATTAGGACCCAGAATTTCCTTTTCTGGTGGCTGGGATGCTACAGCTTCAGAAATGGCATTGGAACATCCTCAGGACACTGCCCTTACCCAGAACTGTCCTTCCCCATCAGCTAGAGCTGGCCTCTGTGATATCTCCCGAGGCAAATGGAACATTTTTGTTACCATCTCCATGTCCCAGATTGCCTGAGGAGGAACAGCCAATGCTCAGACGTCTGTCAGATACCCAGGAAATACCTTGTTTGGTATTTGTCAGGCAGAACATGACTAAATGAAACGCGTTTTAATTGTTAGAGAAGCACTCTAAAGAGTCAAAACATTTTCCACAAGAGCAAAAAATGAGTCCTGACAGTTACCGAGAAGACTTGAGCTTTTTCTGTAATCCCAGTGCTTTATTCTTCTGAAAGAATTACTGTCTCTATAAGGACGTATTTACAAGGTGCCCGGTACTATGGATGTGTTTGCACAAAACTTATATTTATACCACTTCACTCAGAGGACAGGTTGTAAAATTAATTAAGAATAACACAGAAGCTGCTGAATTCTATCCTACTTTGACTCACTGGCTTCCAGTATGATATTAATTATTTCAACCGGGCTCAGCTATTTCACAGCATAGTATGTTGATGTACACAACATGAGGGACCCTATCGCATCTGAAATCACCGAACCTTTTATTCGTGAGTTCTTCTTTCGCCACGTGCTGTTGAACTCTAATAATCAGGGTCTTGATATTTCGGAATAGGCATTTCAGAGCGTGCGTCTGCCCTGAATTATCCCCTCTGACGTTCTTACTTCTGCGCTTCCAGCTTCTGAGAGCAAATTGAGAATAATGGGCCCTGTGAGAATAAATACACTGTGAAGCAATGACTAGTGCCATCATATAAATTTTGAGGAAATAAAGTGTTCTTTTGACTGTGTTTAAATAGCATTAGGGATGGAGGGACGGACACACACACACACACACACACACACTAAACAAAGTCCACGCGGTGAAATACCGAACAACTTTTTGCTAATCTGCCAGAGTTCCTGTGATTCAGTGAGGGCTGAGGAAAAACAAAAATAACCCAGTAACCAACAGGGCTACCAAAGCACGCAAGGGGTCTGACGTGAAGTTATACAGAGAAGCTCCCTTCTGGCATTTCCCATATTCCAAGCACTTGACTTAGACATCTATTGTTCTTCTAACTTTGTTTAAAAAAGCAGTGTATCCACACGTCCTGTGTATAAAATATTACTACACACGGAGGGCTGTTTTAGCGGGGCTTTCTCGTGAGAACGACTCCTCTTATTGCCGTATGGAGAACTAGATGAGAAATCCCAACCCTCTTAAAGTCATTTCAGGTTTGCCACTGATTTCTACAGTGGATCAGGATTTCACCTCTAATACTGCTCAGGGTCAAAACACAAATGACGGGAATGAAAGCAAACGGTAGTAAAACATCAGCAGTAAACCTGTCCCACAAATTTCTTGTGGTTTTACAAGGATGGAGTTAATACATTAAGTTGTTGTTACCTCATTAGGTGACTTTTATTGTGTCATCAAACAGAAAACCGATACCAAATGGCATGTGCACATAAATGAATGAGGCAATGGAGACAATGTTAGCAGAGCAGAAAATAGCCACCGCCTGAAGCGTGATTTCAGCGTGGGAGCAGAGACCATCCGGAGAACATATTTATATGGAGGAAATAATTAGTGAATAATAATTAGTAAGAAGTTAATGGGATTTTGTCTTTATAGAAATGAATTAAACAATCAAACTCATACTTGCAACACTGCGCTAAATAATACCTACATCAGTACCATGGCTTATGCCTCCTCTTTCTCCAAGAGTCACACCATGGAACATCCTTTGAGGCTTCCTCATCTCTCGCTCATTTTCATAGAGCATAAACCGGGGTGACTTTCTGGGGGGGAAGGTGTCCCGTCATTGTCCCTGTTCCCATTCCCGTTGCAGTCACCAGGACTTCAGTGGGAAAAAGATTGGACACAGCAGTAAAGTAAAATATTAATCAGTTTAGTGAAGACGGCAGAATTGGGAGGTAAACGCCATCCCCCAAGGATGGGCTCGTGCTAAATGCTGTTGCTTCTAAAATCAATCCATAAGAAAATTCACTAGTCCCTCAACCCTCCTGCCCAAAGGACGCATGGACAAGAGCGGTAACCAAGTGCAGAAGCCACTCTCCCGACGGCAGGGTTGCTGCTCTGTGCTGCCTCGCCTGCTGCTGCGCGTTACCTGGAAGAGATACCGCCCTAACTTTAAGGTGCCTAAACCTTTCCTTGCACCCGTCTCCTCCGGCTGAATCCTGTGCTCCCCCCACAGTAGCTCTGCATCTCAGCGCGAAGGTTGCCCTCCGTGAAACCAGAGACTCGCTGCCACCTGCGTGAGGGGCCGTCCATCACCCATGGCTCAGCCTTCTGCCTCAGCAGATTAACTCTACTTATAGAGGGCTACAACAAATCACGGGAGGGGATTTTTAATGTCATAACAGCCCTGGAAGTAGCAGCTATTTCCCGCTGGCTGCGCGGGATGGGAGCAGTTGTGGCAGGAGAGCATCCTCCGCCAGCATTTCCAAGCCGTGCCGAGGGCTACGGGGAAGCTCTCCTCAACTTGAATGAAAATTTCACCGTACCGCTTGATTAATATTGCTATTCAAAAATGACTTAGAAATGCTACGGGCGTTGCTCTAGTGATTTGAACCACTTATTTGCACAGGCCATTTTTATGAGACCTCTGGGTTTTTCTTCTTTTGGCGCTACAGCAAAGAAAAAAAAAAATCTCAGTAGTTACCTACTTCTGGGTTTCTGCTGTAACAGCAGAAAAGAGCAAAAGATGGCCACTTGATTTTCCAGCAAAAATCAGTGAAAAACATGAAAGGAAGCTTTCCAGACGGAGGCTACTTAAAAGTTGGACCAAAAGTCTTCATTCTGTGTTGTAGGTTATAAGAATCAGATATAAACCACTTCTTATTCTGCAGTGATTTTTGTAGGAGACATTTACAAGGAAGAATAAAGCCAAACTCTCAAATAAAAAAAATCTACTTACAGCAGTTTATCAATCTTTAATAGCTGCCCTGCTATTTAATATCATGTTCTAGGAGACTCACCATGGCTTTGTGGAAAAACATTTGTTAAACAGCGGCTGCTTCTTCTTTCAAACAATCAGGTTTTAAATGCACCCAGAGTGTTTCATTTTCCAAGAAGCATTTCCATTTGTTTTTAGAATGATTCACTTCTCTATCCTATTTCTGTATATTTTTAAAATAAAATACTACTTTCTACTACTTTCTTTTTTTCTTTTTTTTTTTTTTCTCCCCTTAGTTACAGACATTACATTACATAGAAGGGAAGAGTGGTGATGATTTATCTCTGATTATGGCACTTTACATGCTTCACCCTTTCATTTTTTAATTTCTAACGACACAAACGGACACCAAGAATTATGTCATACAAATAGGCGGAATGGCCATAAAAGCCAATTAAAAGTTTGTGTCAGCAAATTTTTAGTCAATTACTGCTATTTATGGTCTCCTGTTTTAAAAACAGTAATACTGGTACAAAGAAAGTAGCAGAAGCTTATTTTGTAGTTGTTCAGAGAAGTAAAAAAGAACTCTGATGGGGCAAGGGGACAGCTGTTATTAGATGGACCAACATACATTTGGAAAAAGGGACAAGTGGTTGAGTGGATGACTCTAATTTTGGTCTTGTCATAGAGAAATATAGTATCAATTTTGTATAAAAAAATTTTTTTTAAAAAAATCTGTTATTATAGCTGTCTTCAGGAGCACGAAGAAAGATCCTTTAGCCCTCAATTAAACCGTAAATATAGTGCTGAATATACACTCTAAGAGGAAGGAGTGAACATTGCGTACGTGAAGAAAGCTGTAGTTGAAAAAGACAGTAAGTCTTGCGGTACGTGTTTATTTCTGAATTTCCTTGAGCACAGACGGAACTCCCGCTCAAAGCAAAATGATCCGTAATTCCTATTGGGCATGGGATTTATCTTAGGGGCTACATAAAGGGCAAGTGCATTAGTTTGTAAATGTCACACCACAGCAGACTCAGAAAAAGAGAATTAAACTCTAAGAACAAAGCTTTCCTAATGCCACATGACACAAAGCTCAGCAAAGAATAGCTTGACAGGTAGGGGGTGGAGGAGGAAAAAAATCCCGTAGCCTGTCTATCTCAGCAGGAGCACGTAAGTAATGTGGTATAAGGCTTACAGGGAAAAATACTGAAAGTCTGAAAAAATGTGCATTACACAAACTATACTGCTTTCTAACACCCGGTGTTTGTGTTAATTCTGTAGCTCCTGCAGCACAGTTTCTTGCATAAGCGATACCCCGAGAAATATTTCCTAGTTCACAATAGCATCTGACATGCAGGAGTGCTAGGCTGCAGGAAGATAATTCAATCGGTCAGCAAATCCTGTTGCCTCTCGGTTTGTAAATTCAAGCGATAATTCTGCATTCGTTTAAAGTCAATCTGTGGCAAAAGGCCCAAAATAAGGATTATAGCAGAGGAATTTTTTGTGTGAGAGGAGACAGAAGGAACTGTGATTTGCAAAGACTCTGAGAGTCGTGTTTTGGGGAAAAAAAAAATGCATTAGCTTCTCCCTCATATTACTTTCAAAAATCCATTTTTTTGTGTGTTTAAAATAATATTAATGTAGACTTTGCATCAATGGTTACTCTACAGAATCTTTTCCTTCTGTCATCTCAGACTGCACAAAGCTGTAGTGCTATAACCAAAGATTACGTATCCTCATGGTGCTTTCTATCTACTCCAACTGCTCAGCCATGCTGCTTAAAAGCTTAGTTTTGTTGGAATAATCGGTTTTAAAATGGTGTGGGAGAAGCCACACTGCACTTTCACTGGTGTGGTTGAATCTGTTGAATTTCAACTGCTCTAAGTACTGATATAAAGAAACCCAAACAGTTATGACTTTTGGGTTAGTTCAAACGGTAAAGGCTGCCTTATATTTTTTTACATCTGCCGGCATCTTTCTATCACTCTTTGCAGAAATATATGTATTTGTGTTGTGATTATGAAATGCCACAGGTATATTTACAGCATCTTTAAAAAATTAAGTATCCATCAGTACTTTCATCTATGTGCATGCATAAGACTTTCAGTGCCCAAAACCCCCAGGTATGAGTTTTGTCTTTTCTTCCTCTGTATTCCTGGTTGCGCGCCATAAACATAATCTGGAGCTTTAGTCTCTGCTAGAAATAAAGTATGGCTCTAACATTGGCTAGCGTTAGCGTGGAAATAGAGAGAGTTTGGGAAGGTGAGCGAGTTGCTACGTAATCTATCATGAGCTTCAGTGACTAAGAGCTGTAAGAACTACAACACTGTTCAGACGTTTTCACACTTATGGGGACAAACCACTGGAAAACGTGATAATGAACGGATAATCAGCTGCAGCTTCACAACCCAAAACTTTCCCATTTCTTGACTATTCCCTGTTTCACTTCCTTGTAGAACGAGTCTAACTTCACAGTCTATAAATCTATTTCTATTTGTTTGAGCAGCCTCTCTTGATCGGAGCAGCAGGCAGCGTCATAGAAAAACAGGGTTATTAGAAAGGTGTTTTTGAGTCTCAGAGGAGCAGTTCATGGCTTTCCAAACTTTCTCTGCTCCTGTTGTCCCACTGCAGAGAGCGGTGGCCAAGACAGCCCCACGGGTGGGGTCTACTTCCCTCTAAACAGTCTGTTTAACTGCAATTCATCCCTCACGTGAAGTCCAAGTTGGTAGATCGCATCCTGCCATCTACTCTACCAACTCCTGGCACCTCAAGGGAAGCCTGTGGGAGAGAGAGGACACTGCAGATTAAATACAGCCGAGGTATTTCCACCCGGCTGGTCTGCTTTTTGTGTGATAGTCATTCTTCTCCTGGAGTAACACCGAGCAGCCAACCAGCAGGATGCGCAAACGCGGAGGGGGAATACATGGCCACGGATTTGCTTTCTCTCTTTTTGCATCAAAAAGGAAGTTGACACATGCGAGGCCTTTTTTAGTTTTTAATATCCTGTGGGAATATTGTTAAGAAACTGAGAACTTCTTCCCTAACAAGACGACACTGGATTTCCAATGTAAATTTCATTCCATTTGAGGATGAAGAGAACTCCAAATGTTTTTATTTCAAAGTTTTAGGCATTTCAATCCTTTGTTGCTCTCTAGCCCTTTTTTCCACTAGCTCCCCACGCACACACAGTGTGCAGGGGAGTTTCTATTAAATTATCTACAGAAAAATACAGTTTGATTTATGAACGATACAGATGATAGATAGTTTCGTGCTTTCATGTTGATGAAAGAAATTCTTGTTGCTGGTGTGTTAGCTGCTGCAGTTAAATAGTTCTCTGCGCTGCCACTGCTGGTTTGGAGGCAGTGGCATAGAAATAGAATATACGTAGTAGGAGAGAAGATTAAATTTAGCATCATCCTCCTGCAGATACATACTGACAACTTCTCTGTCTTACTTTATTTACACAGAATTGTCACAAGCGGACAAGACAGTCTGTCACTGTATGATCTGCTTGAAAACTTTTCCTCCCACATCCATAGCATTCACTCACGCGGTCTTTTGTCCCTGAAGCTTGGGTTTGGTGCATCTATAAAAGAATATTTACAAATTTACATCCTTTTCCTTAGAGAGACTTTCGTACAGGATTATCTGTGATTCTAGTTGTCTTTGGGCAGCTTCCAAAGCATGTAAGTAGTAATACCCAAATACAGGAACCGCGGTAGTGATTTCACTGAGGGTTGTTAGCAAGTGAGCTGATTTTGAGCAGAAAGTAGACTGTCATGGTCTTTACACTTATAAACTAGGGGAAACTGTCTTATTTTGAAACTGTTCATGGTGCAATACCTCCCACCTTTGTGTGTGTGCACGCGTGCATGCACACAGATTTAATTTGCTGTGATTGGATTAGTGGATAATTCCAATTATCTGGTATCCAGGCAGTGACTGACGTTGTGCCCCACATGTTATCAGAAGTCAGCCTTGTGCCTATCTTAAGCAGACATATTTCCTGACAAAGCACTTCACTTCAATGGAGTTCCTCGTGGCCGAAGTACTTTTCAAAATGAGTCAGGCATCGTGAAATAAGGTCTGCTCAATGTGATATGTTTGGACCTTGATACGTTCTGGTTATGTTTTGCCAACTTACGTTTATTCTGGTTCATACTCTGCTCTGGAATTAGTTCCTTTTCTGCCAGCCAAGTACCATTTCAGCGTAAATAAAATGTCAGAATCAAACCCTAGAAATAAGCAAGAATGTGGTTGTTTTAGATTAACTTCTCTGAACTTCTTTATCAGTGACCGGTGAGTAAGAGGGACTTCAGAAAGTGCATGAGCTGAGCTGCCTAACTGGAGTTTGTTGAATACTCCACAACATTAAGGAAGGCAAGGAGTGTCTTGTATGTCAGATTGTGTAACCTGGGAGATAAATACACCTTAATTTAATGCCATGAATAGCGCCATTCTGATTAATCCTGGCAGCATTTGTCACATTAAAGCAATAGAAACTATCTTATTAAAAATGTAAGTAGAGATTTTAATTGCTCTATTGAAAGGAACTAAAGGAAAATGATGTTCTCCAAATATAAAAAATAATTAAAATTTTAGCCTGTTACTTTGGCCTAAAATATACTTCTAGGTGGCGAGTCAGTTAGGGTTTTTTTTTTATTTCCTTCAAAGATTTTAGTCAAAGCAAAGAAGTGAGCTGTTAACTAGCAGAAGGACTCTATAATAGCTTTCTTCTCTCATGTTCTTATAGTGCCTGGCTGAATTCAGCTCCTGCATCCTTATTTGTGTTGTCAGTGGCACAGATTTGTTCTAATTCATCCTATCAGTTTATTACTTTCTGTTGTCATATTTTAAATTTGTTATCGTAGCCTACATGTTCTTAGAACCCATAATAAAGAGGGACATTTGGTGATGCTGGGCTTATTTAGAAAATAGATATGATCTAAAAAAAACATAACTCTGGTTTTAAGAGAAAAACAACCCAAGAGTGAACAAAAGCAAACTGTTCATAAAGGAATGCATAACTGAGAGGACCATTTGATGATCTTGAGCTTCCTTAGGAAACAGAGTGGTACAGTCTGTTTTGAACTCAACATCCAATGGCTACCACCTCTACACAAAAGCAGAGTTATTAGATATTGACAGAAATATATTGCTTTTTGTTTATGTTTGTTGCTTTTCATCTCATTTTTGAAGTGCCCTTTGGAAGGCTGACTGAAGAGAACAAAAGCTTCAAAACAATAAATACGGAACACATTAAGTATCTAGCTGAGGCCTTCTAAGTGACTACACAATGACAGCCAAGAAATAATTATTCAAATCACATTACTTTTACACAAAATCTTACTCAATAGCAAGCACTGCATATTTCTGCAAATGGAAGTATTTTCCATTAATTAAGAATTCTCAGAAAGTGTATCATGAAATACAAAACACATGCCATTAATATTCACTTGGGGCTAAAGAACAACTCTGATAATATCTGTACTCATTAAACTTTTCATTCCAAATACTATTTATCATACAGAGCTCCTGCATCACGAGATCGCTCGTTTCAGACGAACACATGGAAAACTTCCTTCTCCAAGGAGCAACTCTCCAACTATTACACTGTTGTTTCATGCAGTGGAGAGATGGAATGGAAAAACAAGATGTTCCACATGCTTGAAAGAAGTTTCTAACGTGTCAGGATGCCAAAAGAAAACGTACCTTTTTGAGTAAATGGTATGAAGAAGTGCAATTGTCTACAGAGAACAATATGAGAAAAACGGCTCTTTTGGTCTTGTAGCTCATGACTGATAGTAATAGGTTTTATACTCAACTAATCTTTTATATTGTGTGTTCCGTATTACTTTAAATCTCTAAACAAAGGAATACTACTCACGTGATTAATCAAATGCAATAATTTTTTTTGCAATAAACCTTTCCTGTATCGCCCTCTGTTTTTTCCTAGAAGTCAGTTGTAGCAAACAGATGGTGAGTGAGTCCACGATAAGGCTTTCATGGCTATTGCATGAGTATTTTCTCTAATCTCTTAAAACAAATAAGGTCCAGTATAAATCCGCAAGGCAATGCATACATACACACACACACAAATATATATAAAAGCAGATATCCATTATCAAGCAGCTTCCATAGAAGTAACGGGGCAGAAGTCTGTAGAGTTATGTAGATATCTTTGTAAACTCTGCAAATAGTAATAACGGTGAATATTTTTTCTGTGATTTTTTTGAATCATTCCTCAGAATCTTACAATAGACTTTCAGTAACTTACTACATTCCATCTGTATGAGGTTCAACAGAACAATAGAAAAAAAAAAAGTAATTTCTTCTTGGGGTTTTTTTTTTTTTAGAGAATGGCATTTTCTTTATATAGTTTTAATTTTTAATTCACCACTGCTATGATTTAATGCCTTTCTATGCTAGCATATCTAGAATTGGTATTAAAATGAATATTTAAATATAGTCTGTAGCACTATTAAAGTCATAAATTTTCAGTGACATAAGAGATTGGAACTCTCATGACTATAGCTGAGCAAATAATCAGAAATATTAGTCAGAAATATTAGTCACAAATTATTGTTTCAATAGCTTCTTGAGTGAGTCATTGTCCCAGCCCTACTTGTGATCACCTATGCTAGTGCTAGTTCAATTTGTTTGCATGAACCCTGGAAACTTACTGCTTTTCAGACAAATCATTCACGCACACAGATCATTTCAGCTTCAACTAACTTCATACCGCAGTTTCGGTATTTTCATAATTCTTTTTGGAGCTGCTGGTTCTTTGCTTGTAGGGCTTCAGATACCACAGAGGCACTCCATGACTTGGGAAATCAGTCACGAAACATGAAGAATAAAGAAGGAAGACCCGTGAAAGCTCGCAAACATCCCAGTTCATCCCTGAAGCTCCGAGTTTCTCACTTCAATGCTTTGTCAAGCAACTCCAGCCAGAGCTGTCCTGGCTTTGGGGCATGGATTGCCTGGTGAGACCATGCACCTACTTGGAGCTGGAAGTATTATTGGACATTAGGATTCCCATGGCTTAGACATAGCGGTGCTCATCAAACCAGTATTTAGATATTGACGGGTGGGGAGCTCCTCAGAGAGTCCTGGCAGACAGAGACACCTGCCTTTTTGGATATGTAAATGCAAATAAATGTTTCTGCCTGCATTGCTACGTCGGCTTTGAACTGGCACAGTTAGTGCTATGTTTGTGAACTGACACATAGTCATCATCCTTTTGGGGGCTGTATTTTTCGGAGCCACCTATTTAATGAAATGAAGTGCTGCATCTTCATTTGCTGTAACATAGTATAGATGCTGTTAAAGTAAAGGAAGAGCTACAACAATTTCTGCAAGCACAAGCAAACCGCGGCTTCAGATTTCAATATCGCTTCCCCGATGCCAAAAGGACTGCTTCTCCTTAACACGGGTTTTAAATCATCTGATATAAAATCACTATCATGGAAATTATCAGCTTTTTAAAGAATACCCTTTAAATGCAGCACTTCACTTCTGTTTGGAAAATTGCAAGGGATTTGCTTCAGGATGCAGTTTTACAAATGAAACGCAAGTGTTGTGTTAAAGATACAAGCAGGGATAATTTTCAAACAATCTACCTTTAAAACAATTCTGCCCTCCTTTGTGTTAATCTCATCGCATAAAATGTTTGACTAAACCTGTCCTGCCCGAGAACCTCTATTCTTTTTAACCTAAAAATATTTTACTACTGTTTTTCTAAGAGCTATTATTAATAGTGCAAGCTCCTATCCCTGTAAACGGAAGTGAAGGAAGAAAGCATGAGTCAAAAGCTATTAAAAAGCAACATTTAAATTGTTCGAGCATTAGAAAGATGCATTAGAAAGAAAGCTCCCTGTTTTATTGACTGGTCTGTATTACGACTATGTACGCATTGATACAGCGAACCTGTTCACAGGCATTGCAGAAGTAGCTGTTATTTATAGATTTTTGCTCCTGCAAAGACATTATTTTATGTTTTATTGAAGATGCTTTAGTTCCAAATTGTCTTATGAAACTCTATATTATGGACTCATAAAAGAGCAGTAAAAATGCTCTTCTCAATGTAACTTGATAAACTGTAAAAAGTTCTAACATATAAGTAATTTTTAAGGTTTGGGGTGGGGGTCTTAGGGGAAAAAAAAATCAAAGACAACTTTTATTTATAGGATTCTGCTAGAACATTCTGCTCTATTTCCGGGATGCGAGGTACTTAAAGGCTAAGCAATACTGAAAACGTCCAGTAATGAATCAAACACAGGAATAGAATGCTCAATTCATTTGATGGACTTTTTAATTTATAATTTGAATGTAATTGAAAGGTGGTACAAAGACGTATGGTAAATAATGGTTTCGGGAGCTTTCTTTTTTCATGGCACATTTTTGCTTGCAAACACACAGACCAGGGCTGGGAGGGTGGCAAGTCTTTTTTCATAATATGTGGCTGGATAATGAGTTAGGAAGGAAGATAGCAATCCACTTCCATAAACGGTATTGCTGTGCAAATATAGGATAGCAATGAAATCTTAGTTCACTTGGTTTACTTTCAAGATTTACACAACTTAATATGTAAATAACTACTTTAGGTTTTTAAAGAAAACTGGGCAAGTGATCTTCTGACTCCTGGTTGCAACATATCCTTTTCAGCCTAGAAAGTAGGTTGCCAAGCTAGTTTTAGGCAATGTCGTTTAGGTTTTTGCCTAAGCGCAGGTTAATTCTTGCTAGGCTTAGTAGGATTCCTGGAAATTGGGTATTGTGCTGTGTTAGAAATGTAAATATAAAATAATATTATGAAAATATAAATGCTTGGTAAACATGTAACAACAGACATACCTGTGTATGCTCTGTGTGTGCATGATTTACCACAATAAACTGTGTATACCAGAGTTAGAACAACTCTGTTAGTGTTAAATACTGTTTGCTGTTCCAATAATTCAGACTAAATTAATTTTAAGAATATATTAATAACTTCAGATGATAATTCAAGACATACCATAATTTAATTTGCTCAAAGACATTCTTAATCTCTTTTTTCCTAGTTTATTACTTATTAGTGTTTCACAAAATAAATTATACTCCATCTTTGCCCAGATTTGGGATTGTTGTTGTTTTTTTTTTTTTTAAATAAGAAAAAAAAAAGAAAAAAAACCCTTTACTGCCAAAGGATTTTCCTTTTAATTCTTCCTTTTTCCCCATAAAGCCTTTTCTTACAGTTGTGGGAATTACTATCAGTACATGTTCACATCTGAATAGGGACATTGATGATGATAGTAATAACAAGACTAATGAGAGAAAAACTAATGAGAGAAAGAATCACTACTGAGAGAGTATTTTACACTTTGAAAATATTGTTCAGATGTTGAACTAGTTTCATCTCTGGAATACCTTTTCCTTTTTCACTGTTATTACATGAGGGAGCTTTATCCCTGATGCAATCGTTTTATGTCTTAAGTTAATAAAGCTTCACAGCTTTCCTTTTATGCATCTAAAGTAATTTCTTCCTACAGACATAAATTATCTCCAACTTTATCTCGCCTTTTATTTGTAACTCAGGAACACTTGTTTTGCAGTTTTGCAGCGTCACTTGAAGTGCTGTATTGTGGCTTTAAAGGAGCAAGTAGTAACAAACCCCTCTGAATGTTAGATGTTAAGTTCTTCATATAAAGAACTTGCATTTTTTTGTCTTGGCTTTTACATACTACTGTTTTCGTCAGAACAGTGGATGGAGGGGAGACAAGAGGACAGATAAGGGGGTGTTTTAGAGTTTGATGTGCAACTTAGGACCTTCGAAATCCCTGAGCAATTAACGGTCTCTGAGAGGACCCCAGATTTTGTCAGATTTATATCACCTTTACTGAAAGCGATGCACTCTGGCTGCAAAGACGGCCTGCAGCTCCCTGGGCTGAATTAGGCAGAGCATTGTCAGCATTGTCAGCAGGTCACGGGGAGGGATGAGCCTTCCCCTCTGCCCCATCCTAGTGAGACACATCAGGAGTGCCGAGTCCACCGCTGGGCTCCCCAGTGCAGGAGAAAGGAGGACATACTGGAGCAAGTCCCACGCAGAGCCGCAGAGACGATGAAGAGACTGAAGCATCTTCCCCATCAGAGGCTTGAGAGAGCTGTGACTGATCGGCCTGGAGGGGAGAAGGCTCGGGGGATCTCATGTGTATAAATACCTAATGGAGTAAAGAAGAGGGACCCAGATTCTTCTAGCTGGTGCCCAGTGACAGGTCAAGAGGCAGCGGGCACAAACTGAAACACAGGGGGTTCCCTCTGAACATAAGAAAAATTGGTTTTACTGTGAGGATGATCAAACAGTGGCACAGGTTCTCCAGCGAGGTAGTAGGGTCTCCATCCTTGGAGATATTCAAAACCCAACGGGACATGGTCCCGAGCAATCTGCTCGAGCCGACCCTGCTTGAGCAGGGGGGTTGGACTAGACAATCTCCATCAGTGCCTGTCAACCTCAGCCACCCTGTGATTCTGCCATTCTGTGAAAGAAAACACTGCACAGGACACAAACATTTTGCAGAGATGCCCCTATGCACCATTTGACTCACCAGTTCTTCTCAGCCCTGACAGGATGGGATTGTCTCTGGGAGCCGGAGGAGGAAGTCTCTTTTCTTCCCTGACCGTGGTTTCTTGAGCTGCTTCCCCTTGAAGATAAATAACCGAGGCCTTCATCCTGCAAGTTCTTAACGTGTGCCATAAACTATCACAGGAGATATTCCATTAAAGCTAGTAATGTTACTGATGTGGTTAGAGCTCAAACATATGCAAACGTGTCCGGAAGATAAGGCCTCTAAATAGCTTTTTCTTTGAGTTGTGTTGGTGTTTTTGGTGGTAGGAACGTTTGACCGCTGGAATGCAGAAATTACCATCTCATTTCACTGTTCAGCAGCCATCGGATGACGATAACGCTATCACTCTGGTGAATCTGGCACTATTTCAAGCTTCTGTAACTTCAGCTATTTGAAAGCTTTGAGTTTCAGGTCAGCTGTAAATCTCCAGTCGAACAATCACCATCAGGTGTTGAAGAAACGGGAGAAGGTTTCAAAGCCTCTCTGGTGCCAGGGCATCCGGCATAGGGAAAGGAAAGGAGTACATAGGAAAGCTCTGGACTTCCTGCCGTTATTTAAAAAAGCCGTTCAACTGTCAAGCATGAAAGAAGTTAGCTATTGTAACAGCCAGCCCACTCACCTCCCCGGGGGAAGAAATATTGCAGAGCTTCATTACCTCTCCAGATATACAATTAGCTGAGCCCCCACTAAAATAGCTGCCATTCTTAATTTAATCCTTCGACGCAGTCAGAGCTGAAAATGATGCCAATGCCTCTTGCTAAAAAAATAATAATAATAAAAAAAATAAATCTGAGTCCCTTCATCTGTAAAATCATTGATTACTCCTTTCTGGTTATTAAAACAAAGAGTCATCATTATAAAGCATTGTGATTTTAAGTGAAATATTTGTGGAAATTCATTATAAATGAACTTTCACGAGAGCACCTATGATCATAGGATCCCTAAGCAGTAGCTGGAACCAGTTAACCCATCCTACCTTTTACACTCGTTCGGTACTTTCATGTACTTCAAATAGGAAGCAAATCTGATATTTCACACCCCTTATATATTCATATCTCAGTTACCAAGATATAAGATAAAGGAAGTAAACTATAACTTAAGGAAATTCTGTAGAATGTCATTTTGGCAACAAGAAAGACTTCTGCAACCCCAGCAGATTGAATGGTAGTACCTCCTCTTAGGTACTACTCATATATTTACAGTTTTCTATCTGGTAGCAGGGAAACTGCAGCTTTTTCCAGTACAGCATAAAAACTGCTGTATAAAAACAGCAGAGAAAAAAACCCCAAACTATTGTGCACTAGCCAAGTTCAGACAATAAATTATGGGCAAAAGTAGATACAGTACCCGAATATGATGCATTTTAGTTACTGGCTCACAAAGGGCCAGCTGGAGGCGTGCAGAATTCCCCTTATTAGATCGCTGAATAATTCTTAGTCTTGTGTGCCACTCTGGGCAACATTCAGAAAGAATAAAGACAGCGAGGTCAACATTTAGTTCATTTAGCTTTTTATGTAGTTGAATGGAACTATCTCATTATTCTGTCACTTTTTTTCAGCTTCCATTGTTGTTATATCTGATTGCTTCACAACTTGAGGAACCGAATCTAAAAGGATTAAAGCAATTTTCATTAGGTTTTTTTTTTCACCCTAAAGATTTGTTCTTTACAGAAAATGAATAACGTGTAAGAAGAGCCATGCTAATTATCAGCACAAACATGTCTTACAAAAGGTTTATTTTTCCTGCATGGTTGCAAGCTCTAGCCAAATTTCTTGCATGAAAAAATGTGTCAGTTTAAGTTCCGGAGCAAGAAGAAAATTATTGACTAGGGCCATCTCCTTCAGAGATGATTGATCTCCTGTTATAAGAGATTTTCAGAAATAAAACAATAGAGTGTGAGGCCATAACGAAATCAGTAAAGGCTACCTGAATATGAAGAAGTCATCAGCCATTATTTGATGATTCAAATGATCCATCAGCTAAAGTTGCGGTACTTGCAGTTGTCCAGCTTTCCTTCAACCACTTACTGCTAACAACGCTGGAAACCTCTGGCATGTGTTTGAAACATTTTGTCTGGGTTTTTTTTTTTTAAAAAAAACCACAACCCTCCACTGAAATTTTGCTGTATAACGGTTCATGGATTATTCATATGTTAAATCCTGTCACCTATATTTAGCTGCAAATCCTAAATTAATTGGAAAAACTCCACGACAGTGCCTGATACTCTGCTGTGCTGCTTAGCAGTGATGCTAGACTCAAAAGCTCCTTTAAAAAGAATCGTGGCATGCTTCCAAGAAAAAAAAAAAAAGGGAGTAAAAGAAAAGCAGCCTGCTAGCTGTATGATATTAAGAATTAAGCCACTGTTAAAGAGAATTAAAATCATGGACTCCAGTTCTACAAACAATCACGCACGTGTTTCACTTTAAACATGTCAGTAGTTCTGTTGACTTCGGTGAGCCTCCTTGCACGGCTTAGAGGTATTGAAATATTATATACATGCCAGAGAAACTCATTACTGAGGTTTTTTTTTTTTATCTTAAGCACAGGTCCTCCCATTTCTACTGATGCACGTGCAACAAAATCTGGGCAATTAAGGACGGGGGAGGCATTGCTGAAGATCCTCGCTGCCAGCTGAAAGCAGTGAACACCCACTCAAAAAACCTGAACAGAATTTCTGTTGCAGTAGACAGGAGCATCTGCTTTCAAAATGAGCTTTTCTACCCAGAAGGCTGTAGAGCTGAGTGAAGAATAGCCCGGCCTTTTCATTCCACATACACTTTCTGTTATTCGCGATCCTAATTCACAGTGATGTTTCATGTTAATGCAAGTGGTTTACTTTCTCTGCGAATAATAGATTCCTAAATATTTGTATACAAATTTGTATATATTAAACATCTTGTAGTAGAGCCATGCATTTCTTTGTGTGAAAATAGCACACACATGCTCTCCTCTATTTTTTTTTTCGAGGTAACATGAAAATATTGGGCAATTTAACTGACTGAAACAATTTCAATCATGTCTGATTGAATGGCTGCCCACCTCTTCATGTGGAAATAAAAGCTTTTGTTAAAGTACAGATGAATTACTTCACTTAAAGTCTGGGGAAAAAAAAATAGATTTTGGCTGTGCGTTTGTTCATTAGATCCAGATGTACACTATTTACTGTCCATAGCTGGTTTGACTAATAAATCACGCCTGAAGGATTTTGTTTTGCAGAAGAGTGCCCTTGTTTGTTTTGTTGTTGTTGTTTTTTATCACAGTTGATTTATTTGTTTTGTTTTGTTTTCTACTTGGGACTTTCTGGCAGTAATAGTCCAATATTCCGTTTTCAGAACAGACGTGTATGTTGTCCTGAGAATCTCCGGCTTACAGAACAGAACGTGCAGACTTTGTGGATGGGAGAACTGAAAATGGACAAAAAAATTCTATGAACTGTTCAGTTGCATTGTTAACACCTACCTAGTATCTGAGGCAAAAATGTACATAGCTGTACGTATGTTATTTAGTAGACATGCAAGAGCAGTCATTCTCCAGCTGGCCTGCAACTGCATTTAGTAGAAAACCCAAATGTCATCTCCTCCTCACTCTTATCTCCTATGCAAGATGGGACAGAGGGAGCCCCTTCATAATTTTATATTTTTTCTAGCTGGGTAATGTATAAAGGGAACTCATCCATCCTGCTGTCCCACATAAATCCCAAGCAGCATTAGCTATGTCGTCTGAGTCATCTGTCCGTGGAAATACAGGCTCATTTCTCTTTCCGAAAATGTTAAGGATGTAAGGAACTCTTATCTCCTGCAAAACGCATAAGCAATTCTTTGAAGGAATTTACAGTCCTAGTGATAGCAGTAAGAGAGAAAGCTGTGCAACAACTTGCAGAATTGGACTTTATGTCAGTCTATGCACATTAATTGCAACCTCTCTTGTCTTTTCAATGATAAACTTTTTCAGAGGATGGAGTGGATTTCTCAGAGAGGATACTATACAGAAGAAACCCCTTATGTTTACAGCATTTTTTACATGTATAGTAATATTACACATACATCATGTGGTTATACAGTGTATTTATTACCTCAGTTTATGAAAAAAAACCTGCCAGTTGGGATGCTCAGAAGGTATTGGACAGAATTATTCCTACTTTGCAACAGACAACACTGTGATTTTTCCTAATATTCACAATTTTTATTACAACCACCTGTGTTCTAACTGAATTCTTTCCCAGAGCTAAACTCATAATTTTAATGAAACCTTCTGTTCCTCTGGAAACATAAGTTTTTGAACTTTTGTGACATATTTACGGCTTCGGTGATGTTTATTTCCCTTCTCTTTGTTGAACATACAAACAGACTGTTAAGTTTTTTCACTCTCTTGCCTCTGTTATACCGGCACCAGTAATTAATAGACCACTTAATGAATTCTCAAGGTATATGGAACACATTGGCTATGACAACTGTTTCTACTCCCCTCCATTTCTAAGCTCCCAAGACACCACCCCTTCACAAATTCTACCTAAAGACCCCAGTAATATGAAAGTAGAATCTGAGAAAAGGTGTTTTAGTTCCCATTTTCATTGGTTGAAGGCCATTATACTTTGACACAACTTATTCTGTAGCATTAAAGTGGTCCTTACCAGCAGTCTTTGGCTGGCAGGGCAGCTCGGCTGCATTCCTGTGATGACGCAATATGAAGCTCTGCTTCTGGAGCTGAAATTGGTCCATGTCGTCATGTGGAAAATCTAAGCAGCATCGGCGATGCAGCATCTTAAGACCTACGAGTCACGTGTAGATCCTGGATGTCCCTGCTTGAATCAGTTGGCTTAACGCTTCCTCCAGCTGCCGTGACATGCTCACACTGTAAAAAGCTGAAAGCTGCTGTCGCTTTGTTTCATGCATGGAACAAACAGTTGAGGTCTTCACGCTGGTGAGAAAGACTAGTTTTCAGTCACAATGGCTCATGTTTCACGCATTTTAATAAGAATCTATACCAAAGAGGACGGAGCTGCTTTAGATGTCATTTAGACGCTTTAGGATGGCACAAATTATGACAAATTCAAGTAGTCCAAAGAGCAAAGCTCTTCTCCAGAATTGCCAAATAACCGTATGCTCTGGCCTCACTCCTCCTCGTGCCTTTCCTGACAGAGGACGATGCATGTGCTAAGGACAAAGGGCTCTTCTGAAAGCAGCCTTACAAAAGTAGCCTCAAATGTCCTTCCCAGAGTCCTCTCGTGACTTCTGTGTTTTCTCCTTTACAAAACACATCATTCTGCGGTAGGCAAAGACCGCATACACGCAGCTGTGAGAGAAGGGGAGCTGAGCAGTTTAGGCATCAAGTGCAACCTGCAGAAAGCGAGCAGCATGAACCCAGCCTGCCTTGTTCTTTAAAAAAAAAAAAAAAAAAAGCTAAACCACTTGATTGTAATCCAGACTGTCCATGAAAGAACAAGCAAAGATGTATGGGAAATTAAACGTATTACAAAAAGGAGAATAGTCTGCTTTGCATAAGTTGGCTAAGGCCAGAGATACTAATACAGAGATATTTTCTGATGGAAAATTCTTCTGTCTAACCTTATCCCAAACTTTTCGATAAAAACAGTAAAAGGAAATAAAAGTGAATATGCTAACTTGCTGAGATCATTGGGAAAACAACTGTTTTTCCTGAGGACAATCACATACTCCTAGTATGCATTTATATTTTAGGATTGCTTAACTGTCTTTCTAAAAATAACAGGTATCGACTACTCCTGCAGCCTGTGTCAAAGATTCGGATAGGTATAAACTATTAACCAGGCCCCAGACTGTTCAGGGAGCATCTTTAATATATCATACAATACTGATTGGTTTCACTCTTTAGAAGCAAAAACATTAGGCAGGATAAAGAAAAGTAAGATGTGCGATATCTTTCATAATTTGCTGAGTTCCTTAGCTCTATTGTCTGTGCATGGACAGTTGCGTTCAGCTGTCCTATTTCAAGCTGTAGTTTGTCCTCAACCTTGATTTTCAGGGATTTTGACATGTCATTGTTTATCACCCTACTTTATGCAGCAAGGAAACATATTTACAGCCTCCTGACCCTTTGCATTGTGTCTCTAAGTACAACATATAAATTTACGTGCATACCAGGAATCCCTATGCATCTAGTGAAATCCACATGTAACTTTCTGTGCCCATATTCCATCATGTTTTTACATGAACACATGGCTTTTATAACAGATCCTGCTCATAATTTGAGGCCCTCCTTTCTCTGCGATCCAGCCATGGGATGGATTTTTCATTAATAGGGCCCTAAGACTTTACACTTGACTTTGAAAAAAGAGCAGGCGCTGGTGCCAAGTTTTGAACTCTGCGCTCATTATAATGCAGTCCGTTGTGTCACACACATTCAGAAATATAATTCCGGGAGAAACCAGGGTCCAGATCCTCAAATGGGCCTCGGTGGGCAGCGGGGTTTACTGTGCGTTTGACAGCAGCGGTGCTGGGCACGTTGCTGGGGATAATTGATGGCTCAGAGCTGATCTGTCAGTGTGCAAGTGGAACTTGGGGGATTTCTTCACCCAAATAAGTAGCACGCTATGATGCACGCATGCTTTGGCAAAGTGCCTTAGTTTTAATCATTTAGCACAAAGAACTTCCTTTTTGTCTCGTGTTTCATTCAGCTGTCTTCTAGCTCCCTTTTTGTAACAGGCTGCTACCCATCCATGCCCAGTCCTAGCAGAAAGGCACGTTCCCTTATCAGGAGTGTCCTCACTTTTTATTTCCTGCATGCGCTGTAATTCGAAGAAAGCGGGAAAACAGGGAATACTACCAAGTGGCTATCATGGATACCTTGGATTGCCGTTAAACTTCCATCACAGGACCTTTTGACCTCCAGAGAAACATCAATAAAGTCTATTTTCAAGTGTATCACATTTTCATTAAGCACCCGTGTTCATCTTTAACATCAAGTAGGTATTGATACACCTTTGCGAAAATCCTGTCATCTGTGGTTTGATAATAAGTAAGAGACAAATGTTCTTACAGAGGAGACTTGAAATACGGAGAGTTAAGAAACAGACTGGAAATCTACCGGCACAGCAAAAATAATTCTAACCCAGGCCAGCCTACACTTACCCTGCATTGCTGTTGTTTGAGATTAAACTGCTTTATATAACTGATTAGAGTTAAATAGCTTTTTGCAGGGTGGATGATCTTAGAGGATGGTCTGTGCAGTGCCTGAGATGTGGGACATCATGAGATAAACAAGCACGTTGCTGATAAATTAGGAGGAATACCTCGTAAAGTTGTGCCTGGGTTTTGCATTGGAATTGGCCATCCTTCTGCAATTATTTTGTGAGAAAGCCATTTAAAGGGCACTTCTCCGTTGCATTTTGGAAAAAAAAAGGATGAACTGACTAGTTGAAATTAATTGGCAAATCATAAAAAGTTGGGGCATTATACATTAAGGCTTAACTGCACCAACCTGTCAATGCATTGAATGCTGCCCCAGAGGGACCGTTCCCAGAAGTGAGAGGGTCAACATCTTGGATCTCCTCGGAGATGGTAGAGTGCCAGTCGGTGCTAATTGTGGTGATGGTTTATTTCACATACACTCCCTAACTGCCAGCCAGCAGCAAGGCCAAAATCATCGACTTGTTTAATTCAACCTTTATTATCTGTTTAACATTATATGCATTTACAAGGTATGCATCATTGCAGCATCTGGACACACTTTGCAATTACATGGACCAGAACTGAATCCACTGGCACTGTTAATATTTTTGAGCATTTATTATATTCCAGCATGGTTTCTATTGTCTTGTACACAGTCTGAAACCGCTGGGAAAGACAGACTTTGTCCCAGGGAGCTTAAAGTACAGACAAGCAAATATTTCCAAATAGCAGAGCAATAGTAGTATGGGGTTCGGTCCTGGCTTTTTTTCCTGACTTTTAGCGTGAATAAAACCAGAATTCAAAGTAATGAATTTACTCTGTGAACACCAAGGCCAAAAAAGACTCTATCTTTGTGTACGGTTGAGAATGGAACATTTCTTTCATGCTTACATAGCACCGATTCCTCAAAAGAAGACTGTATGTAAGGTATCAGAAGTATCTCTCGGTAAAGTAATTCTTTTAGAGAAGACAAACTTTGATACACACGACTAATAGATATTTCACTTTACCTCAAGGAACTGCAGTTTATATTTCTGGGTAGCTCCTGAGTTTTGCATATTCTGAGAGCTATGAAGTTATACTGCCTGTAGCCATGGAGTTACAGAGCTCTGAAATCAAATGTGCACTGTTCCTAGCTAGCTAGGATCTAATTTCATTATTTTATTGAAAACTTACGTCAGGACTTGCATCGGTTTCTGGTATTTCCCAGTCAATATGGGGAATGCTCTACGTAAAATATTTCCGAGCGTGGGTATGGCTGATGCGTGTTGTGGGCACGGGCTGGGAAAGAAAAGCAAAGATGCTGTTCTGTGGGGTAGAAAGAGAAGTAAAAAAAGAAGTGAACAACTGTCAGATTTAGGATTTCAAGTCAGGCAGCACTGGAGAGGGAAGGTCTTTCTGAACATACTTTAAAACTTCTGCTGAAGTGAACAAGCTTTATTAGATTTTATTGTTTCATGGTGTGTGATGTCACTAGAAACCTTGGATGGGAGTATAAATTTTAAATTTTGAGACTAATTTTTTCCTTATGCATTAGCCATTTTTAACTGGATATCATCTTGGATTACACACATTTGGACATGTAACTAATTTTACACCCCTATACTTACATCCCAGTAAAGCACTTGTACATTGCAACTTTAGAGCCTCACATACAGCAGGATCTCACTGCTAAGGTTCATTTGCTGTCCTCAGAAAGCACTTAAATGTGTTCTCTCTAAGTACATCAGTATTTCTCACAATTCCCCTTAAGCCAAAACAAATAACATCTTTAGATTAAAAAGGAAAACAAATTCAAACCTGCTGTGGTTTTCACTAACTTACAAGAATCTGAATTAAGGATAGTAGATTTAAGCCAATCCATAGGATGTGCTTTTGTCCTGTGAAATTTTCAGTCAGTATCACGAATTGCAAACGGGAAGCTGTTATTTGAGGTTGAAGCACGTTCTAACGTCATCTTGTAACATCCTGAAAGAGAGAACTAGCAATGAAGTGGAAGACAAGAATATCAGCTAAAACGCTGCCTCCAGATTCCCACGTCTCTGTTTACAACGAATATAAAGTCTGAAAGCAGGTTGAAGCAGCCAGACTGAGACTCTTTAGACGCCCATCAAGGCTGGTGTGTCCACCATAGGTTAACTGTGCCCATGTCTACAAGGACCAGGAGTCGGCTCCTCTGAGCCCCGCATCCAGGCCTCTCCCATTGCCAGTAAAGGCTCCTAGTGTAACTTGCATCCCATCAAAAAGCAGGTCCAAAATAGGTCCCACCACTGGCCTTTTAAGCTCTGAAGTTGCATTGCTCTTGAGCCTAGACTACTCACTCGAATACCAGAGCTGCAGAGAAGTAAATCTGGCAGCCACTGTGCCCCAAGCTTCCTCTCTCCTTTACGCTGGCCTGCCTTGTGAAAGAAAGCATATGGTAGGGTAGCAATGCAAAAATTCAGAGGCTTGGGGCTCCAATTTATCTCCCATTGAAAACAAATTCCTAAATGTCTCAGAAGGATTTGGAGAGACATGGGATACCTCACCTGTTGTAGTACTTGTTCGCTACAGGGCTTGGGTTCTTGACTTGCTTTTAAAAATGGTAACAAATAGCTGTGATTTGCCTGATTTTCGTTGTCACTTTAATCACGAGAAATGATTTGTAAAGAGGGTGAGAAGGTTGCTCCTTTCTGGATAGCTCTTTTCTCATGCCAGACATACACAAGGCTGAATCTCTTCAAACTCTGCTTAAAAAAAAAAAAAAAAACACCAACAAAAGGATGTGCATCAGTTATATAAAATTGATGTTCACAATAGAAAACTTATGTATGCTTATGCTTAGGATAAATCTTGTTAGTAATGCCTGAAAATAACAGGAATAACCTGAGAATAACAGGGAAAAAGTGAAGCGGATGTACAAGTCCAAGTGTTTTGTGTCACATAATATGAATAGATAGACAGACACACGCAGGTACACGTACACACACGCACACAAACATATACATTTACAACCACATGAGACTTTCAAAGGCTCAGTTAAACAAGCGTAATTTCGCATAACCTGGCAAAACTTCTGGACACATTCTGCTTTCCAGAAATCCAGCTGACTGGTATTTTGTTAGCGGGAAGTGACTGCAAGTAGGGGATTTGAATAAATATTTATTTATGTACAATTATGTCATCTGCTGGATGCTCCAGTATTTTTCTGGCAAAAGGACTGATTAAAAGCAAAGAGTAAAATGTATGAATGAATGTATGACCTGTCACTGTTTTGTTTTTCTTACAGTGAAACAAGAAGGCAGTGGGCACAGAAACCCTCGCCTCCATCATGTAAATGTCCCACAGGGCCTTGATCTTTCCATTCCCAGCTGTATGTCCCCCATCTTAACTTCTTCCTCAAAAATGGATTAAGCTGAAATAGCTCATTTATATATGTACTTATAAATCTATAGGATTTTTTTTTTTTTTTTTTTGTAATTGCAACCTTTCCTTGTTAAATGTACTCTAAGAATTTGGGAAAACGTGTTGTTTATTAAAGCCATATTTTGCTAATAACATTTTGCAAGAGTTCAGATTACAGCGAGCACTATTCTTTACTCCTTTTTAAGGAGGTGCTGTAATTTTGGAAAGCAACGTACGCCCCATTTGAAGCCTGGGTTGCTATGGCAAATTCACATTTCAATTCAATCATGTAGTAAATAATAACATAAAATTGTGTGCAAATGGCCAGACTGAAGGTTAAATAAGCCTCCCAAGTACCCTTAACTTGGGGCAAGATGCTTTTTTTCTGCCAAGCCTTACAATTCCTGCGACTGTTTCCCGTCGGTCTCCATGTGTATCACGTGCACTTTTAACTGCATTTTCATACTCTTGGTTGTTCTGAACTTCTTGGCTCGGGGACAGTTTCTGGATAAGCTACAAAGGAAGATTCTTGGGCCTTGATAAAGATGAGTTTTATGAAGAGGTAGACTCCAGACACCGTCCAAACCAGCTGAATACCTTCAGGTACTACCTAATATCTCTGTACGTAGTCAAGTAATTGCTCTCCCCTGATACCTGACATAGATGAGTGCTGTGGGATAGAAGAAAGCACTCCAAAACCCATCAGCTCCAGTAAAACCAGGGCCGCTAACAACACAGCCAGCCTGCTCCACCTCTTCACTTGGTCCTTCCCCCAATCTCATGCAACACTGGAAGAGGCTTTGCTTTCCACAACTGAGAAGATACTTGTGATGTTTAAAGAACAATTAGTAATAACAAAAGACATCTCCAAGGACATCAGTTTATTTACTCTTCTTGTGCCATGGGTCAGCTTGTTTCGGTATGCCCATTTTTTTTGTTTCTTTGTCAAATTTAGCACATACCAGAGAGAACAGTGATGGTTTGCAGATAGTGTCGTATTCATAGAATAATGAAAAAATGGGTGTCATCATATGGCAAATATAAATATACTCTGAAGAGGGAACAGATCATACTAGTCACTATTGGCTTGCCTGCAAGATGCCAAAGATGAGAATGCAGAAAGTTCAAAAAATGGATAGTAGCTCTGGATCTCCAGCGCATTCATAATAAAATCGTAATGATTTTAATGGTTTAAATTCATTCAAATAATTTTAAATATCACATGGCATATAATTTAGAATACCGCAACTTATAAATTCTCTCTCTTTTTTTAATTGAAGTGCAGTTACAATGCTACTTAACGCAGACTGAAATTTGAGTTGTTTCCAGACCTTTTTGTAACAGTTTAAATACAAAGAAAATACACAGAAATAAGAAAAACAAATTAGAATAATGTAGTCAACCTTCACAGTACAGATGGCTCTTCAACTTGATTTTCCACCTGATTTTTTTCTCAGAAACTTCTGCTGTTCTTTTTGGTGTTTGTTTTTCAGGAAATTAAGTCCTTTCCAATTACCAAACAACCCAGCACCAGTGACACTGGGGGTGTTTCCCCAGCAAAAATGACAAACTACTATTTCCCCTATCCCTCCTGTCCCAGACTTTTAACAACACTGATTTACGTAAGGGAGGAAAACTGTATCTGATCTGACTATTGCCTCGAGAAAAAAGAATAAAATGTTGGGTCATTGCCAGTTCTACTGTCTTGGAACAACCCTTGCTATGAAAGCTCACACCAGTATTATTGCTATAAAAAAATTCTCTTCTTAATATTGTCAAGACCTTTTCTGAAGCCTTACCGATTTCAGGCTGACTCTCTTTTCTTTGGTAACAATGGTTTTTAAATCTCTGCAGGTTTGACCACCTGCAGAAGCTGCTAGCTGTTGAAGCTGGGGAAAAATAACAACAAGTAGAGTTTATTTCCCATGATTTAATTCCCAAAATCTTGCACATGTGCTTAATTTAAACTACGTGTGTATTCTCACTGGATTCAATGGGAATACGCAGATGACTAAAGGTAAGCAGATGTGTAAGTCGCAGGATCTGGGTCTGAAATTAAGACAAGCTTCAACAAGTGACAGCTGAAACAGAAGGGGAAATCAAAGGTGACAGGAGCAATAAACAGTAATAATATTGTGCAGTCAACCTTAAGACACGTAAAACATGACCATCATCACACCATATTTCAAATTTTAAAAGTAGATGTAAAAAAGAATTCCCAATCACAAATCATTTTCTCTTCTTAAAGGGAGATACCTAGAGGCATAGAAGCTACTTCTTGAGAATGGAGCCAAATGAGAAGAAAGCAGGTTTTCAGGCTGTTGAAAGACAGAATTTCAAATAGGTTGCTTTCTATGCAATATAGAAAAAAACCCACACAAATTGTTACAGACCTGTATCGCCATAACAAAGATGCTACGAAAGCAAAGAGCAATTGGTTGTGAGCTAACAAAAAAAATCAAGAAAAGGTGAATGGGAAGGAAGGAAAATGATTTACGGCAGCAGTATTTGACTGAGCATTAGATAAGTTAGAGAAGAAATGTCTCAAAGCCAGAGACGATAAGGGCATAGGTGAAGATCTCAGCTCTCTGAGAAGGAAAGCATTAGCCTCAAGAATACGTTAAAAAAAAAGCGAGTCTATCATCCTGAGTGTATGACTCAGGATGAATATAATAAGGCATCACCAAAATATTTTCTTTTACTTTGATTGATTTGAAAGTTATTCCTTGCCACTCATCTACTCAGCAGTTTCAATCTACATATAACACATAATCTGAAAAAAAAAAAAAGCCAAAAAACAAAAAGGGAAACAAGAAGTACTGGAAATGTCATTACAATATTCCCTGATCCACAGCTTCATTTCGGATGACGATACTGCCTTCAGTACTTTACATAAGCATCCCTGGTACCATGCTGGTGTGTCAGAGCTGATGATGTACCTCCCGTTGATTCCTTTTCGACAGGATTCCTTCCCTCAAACATCCGATCTCCATATCTCCATGGAGTCATCCCTTTGTTATTACATTCATAGCCAAGATTCAGGAAAATATGCAGACATTTAGTAGGAAGCAAACACAGAGGTGTCAATATTAATTCTAAGTATATGAATTGTACCTTTAACATTAAGCACCTGTTTAAAGTGATTTTTTTTTTCTTTTTTGGCTTATCACTTATGCTTTTAGAATGATACTGAGGATGACAGATGACCTCTAAAGACCATGGGGTGACTGGCTTGTGGGTGGTAACTGCGGGTGGTCTGGAAGGGGAAGGAGATAGGAGCTCAGTAAGATTTTCAAAGGAAAAAACACTTAAAAGCAAAATTCTCAGCTCAAATTTATGATGTACATTACCTGTGTCTTGAAAGTTTTATGCTGACAGAGTCAGGACAATTTTTCATGTCTAGCACTCAGTGGGAGCTCACAGCACAACTGTAGTCCTTAATAGTCATTTTGACGTTCACTCCGGTGCAGAGATGGGGCTGAGTCACAGCTTTTGGCGACGTAGCCACATCAGAAAATCCCTAAAGTTTGAGGGCACTTGGACTCATAGTTTTGGCTCAAATCATCTCTGATCTTCTGTAAACAATTTGGCACCCTTCCTATTTGTACATACTCAGTGAATGATGTGAACCAGGAAAGAAAATAAGTATGCTAAAATAATCCCTTCCCCCCTGTTGTGCGTGTGAATGAAACCGAGTCCGTCAGAAAGGAGGATATCTGCCAGTATCAGCGGGGAGGTTATTATCTTTGCATATGTTGTTTGCTAAGAAAATCCCCGTTAAGAACTGTTGTGCCGATACGCAGAGCTGTGGAAGGACGCATTTCCACTATACACATTTGCATCCCTCTGACTTTTTTAATTTCCTGGGTCTCTAACACCATCCTATGTGAACAGTATGCCACCCCTAAAGGGATTAACTTGAACTGCATCCAGCTTCATCAGGGAGGGATAGTATTCTTCTGACAACAACGCTGCCAAGGAGTTTCCTGCGTGATACACCCATGAACAGGACTTACGTGTCGTGGTCGCTGCTGGTACCGAAGGTGTGGGCTGGATGACTCCAGATGTCCTTTCAGTCTGCCTTTTTTATGTCCCCGTGTTGCATCTGTCTTCCCTTCCCACAAATCTCCACCTGTAAAAAGGACAAGAAAAACCAAGTAGGGTCGTGATCCGTGTGTTTTCTAAACTGCCCTATGTCTTAAATTTAACAGAGGTTAGCAAATGGCCAACAGGTGAGAAAGAGGGAGGGGGGGAGAAGGCATGTATTTGTGTCCATGCCTGTTTATTCGCATCTGTTCCCAAACTCCTGCTTTTCATTTCATATGAGCGCAAACCACAAGCAACTGCTGAAGGCTAGAGGAGGAGCAGCACGCAATTAGCGCACGTGAAATCAAGATCAGTCCTTAATATGGGACAGAGCTGAAGGATTCATGAACTCACAAGAAACAGCTTGCAAAGGAAGGGGGAAAAAAAAGTCAATAATGGCAACAATTTTTTTTTTTTTTTTTTAAAAGAGCAAGCAGGATCCCAAAATAAACCCCACACCATTGGTGGTCAGTAGTGCTGCGCTTAAGCTGTCATCTGTTGAATCTGGCAGTCTGCGCGTCATTCAACAGATAAATGCCTTTAGCAGAACCCTCCGGACAACGAGAATATACAGCACACACATTTAAACCAGACTGCTAGGGCTGGGGGAAACTCCGTTGGTGGTCACAGACACCAAAGAGTCAGGTATAGGAAATTCTGAGCAAAGCAGACAGACGCTCAGAGGACAAAAAATAACGAGAAGCAAACCTTTTTTTTCCCCTTCTTATCCAACATTTCGGTAATCCAGGCTGATTGCACGGTAATGTAGCCGCTCATAAATTTAAGAATACACACAGATTACGTTTGTGTGGCTAAACTGGAAGTGGTCTTTCCTTTCAGGTGGCCACAGAGCCATGCAATTTGCTTTGGGAAAGCGGGACATATTTTATCTGCTCTCATCCCCGTTGCTCTAAGGAACCACATATGGCTAGAAGTTCTGCCTACTCTGCAACCTATTAAACATGCCACAGCAAAGCGTTTTCAACTGTATGCCATGTGGTGCGTCTCAGCAAAGCAAGAAACGGTGGGATTTTTTTTACAGATTATTACATGGGCTCAGAAATCCTGAGCCTGTGCAAACATTAAAAAATACTCAAAATATTTGAACTGGAAAACACACTCGTTTGCTGTAATGCCTGTGGATTTCTTAAAAAAAAAATACAGGATCTTCTTTTCCAGTCATCCTCTCAAATGTGAAGTGGGATAATAAAGAAGAATCCTAAACAATTTTATTATAGCATGTTTTCATAGGCTATTTACAGCCGTTTCAGTTTATTCATTTATGTACATTTTGTCTCAGTTTTCAAACAAAAACAAACCTTTCCTGGGGGTAGCTTCATCCAAGTTTTGTCTTCTGCTCCATTGTTCTTCAACGTACTCCATGGAAACAGGCATATTGCTGGAATATCCTCCCCTCACATCAGCGCTGGTATGAAGTTTCAAGGGCCAGCAATTATGCCTGGGGCTTTTAAAGGATATTTCTGGGGCGCTGCAGCCCCTGACGCTCCAGCAGGAATGCTAAGTTTTGGAATAAACCAACCGAGTGTGTTATTTTTTGAAGATGCTTCTGTGTGACGCAGTGCAGCTTGAACAGTCTCTCCCCTGTGCATTTGCTGCCACCGCTGTGCTAATGCTCTTTGAGTATATTATCCAAATTTATTACTTCTCACTTTTTTCCTTTCCCTCTCAACAGGCAATGACTAGGATTAGCATTTTCTGCTTTATCTGCTGCATACATGTGTAAGGGGACACGAAAACTAATATTCTTATAGCCAAGGGCAGAGAATCCTCCACTGACTATTCTCTTTTCACAAGGTATTTTCCATCGTATGATGCAGAAGCAAAGTTATTAAAATGTTACTACAGAATTTTCCACTTCCTTTTGTTTGTTCCTAATCTACATCCTCCGGGCCTCCTGTGCTTTTGGGTGAGCAGCCGGTTTGTAGTCCAACACATGAATTATCTTCACATGCCAAAGAAAGCTTAGGAATTGCCCAGTCTATTTCAAAACCTAGAAAAAGTAGGAGGTTGTATCTGGCAGCAGCAATACGCATTAAACATTCTCAAAGAAAGCTTTGTTATTAAGGAGAGCTAACCCATTTGGATCAAGCGGG
Source organism: Larus michahellis (assembly GCF_964199755.1). Taxonomy (NCBI): domain Eukaryota; kingdom Metazoa; phylum Chordata; class Aves; order Charadriiformes; family Laridae; genus Larus; species Larus michahellis. The sequence goes on along the minus strand of NC_133900.1, from coordinate 21,709,061 downwards.
ACCAACATAAATCTTCATTTGGGGCTTAAAACACATCGGGAACTATTCTGAAATTAAATAATCTTTTTTTCTTTCTTCTTTTTCTTTTCCCCATGAACACTTTTTTCCGTATCTCCTAGGCTTCTGCACTTCTAGATTTTAGACTCTAATGAAATAAAAAACCTCTCCGATTATCCTTTCGACTATATATATTGAATAAAGCAGAATCAAATGAAACCCCGTTTTAGTTACGCGTGAGATTGTTCCTAAAAACACTGCACACTTCAAGAGTTACTTTGGGTTGACTTTCCTGAAGTGGACAACCTCTATGCCTCCCGCAGGCAAAGGCAGTGGAGCAATTTCTGTTCTCGCTGCACTGACTTGATTTACGTGATTTACAAACTTTCATGATTAGTTCTTGAAACTAATTTTCAAGAACTTGAAAGTTCTTGAAAGAGAACTTTTTTCTCTTATAAAACTGAGAAATTAGCATTTCCCAGATTGCTTGCATACAGAACTGAGCCCTCAGTCACCTTCCCTCTGTCAAATGGCATGCAGACGATTACAAACCATAACAATGAGTCAGACCAGACCTGACTGGACCTTCTTGGAGACACGTAAAGAATTCATGTAATCATTCCCCTTGTTTTTCCATTTCTGTTTACATCCATTCTTTCCTCTCCTTGCCATACAGGAGGTTTGGATGCTGTTTGGGAAAGCTTAGCCCTGCTATGTATTGTTGAAAACTCTCTGGCTGGTTTTGCAAGGAGCTGCCCATCACGCAGTGTTCCTCCTGGAGAGAAGTGGTGCAATGCTTTCAAAGAAAGCTCTTGCTCCCAGAGGAGAAGACATAAACAATCCAGATGAACGTGCCAGGGAGCTGCCAATTCTTCTGATCCAACCTGGAGTCCCCCGTTATTCTGCTGGTGGTGCTAAGGTCCGGCTGTTAGAATCGTATACAACGTGGGAAACTTAGTTTTCATTTATTTATAAATAATTCACTTCTAACCCTTGGGAACGCAGAGGAAAAAAAATTTAAACAAGGACTAGAATAGCACAGCAAAGGAGCAAACAAATTCACACACACACCCCCCATACCAAAATTCTTAACAGTTGCATGATTTTTTGAACAGTGTAGCTTATTAAGGAGTTTCTGACTCACGATCTTGAACTACTTAGTGGTGGCAGCATGCATGCGACATCGATTCCCCCAGATAAAGCAAGCGCCCTACGTGTGCTCAGCCAGGCTTGGGGAGAGCAAGACGCCCTCCCGCAGCCCCACGCTGGGGAGGGAATTGCAGCTGGCTGATGCTGCTCATGCCACATGGCTGACGAACCTACCCCTGCAGCTGATGCTTTAACAGAGGGAAGCTCTGCTTAGGGAGACAGGGTTTGGATTGTTTTATTTGTTTTATTTGTTTGTTTTGCTTTGTTTCATTTTTTTATTTTTATTTTTTATTTTATTTTATTTCAGGGGCAGAATCTGAATAGCAGCAAGTGCCAAAAACAGGAAAAAAAAATATTAAAAAAATCCTTTGTCTCTTCCATCTGTGTCAGTCTGGTCCAATGAATGCCAATACTCCTCTGGGGAAGCCCTTAGATTGTGGCAGCACAACCACGATACCAGCGACAAGCCATAGACAGTGAATAATGAATTTTCCTGCCCAAAGGGTCAATCCTGAAAATATTTTGGGTGGTGATCTGCTGGTTTGTTGGCTGCATGGAGAGGAAGGATGAGGTAGGGAAGAGAAGTGTGAATTTGGAGATGGTGCCTCACATCTGCCTAAGAATCCAAAATCTATGGAATATTCGGAACTTCTGTGTTCCCAAAGCCCTGGAACATGGTTAAAACAATATGCAAATTAAAAAATAAAAATCCTGCTGAAGCGTTTGACTGAATGTGCCTTCACTGAGCTGAGGCCAGCGGGGAATTTCCTTAAGCCCTAGAATGAAGTGAGGTTTCTCATGCAGATAGCCCACAGTGGAGCAACAATGTTACATGGATTTTATGAGTTTCAATAACTCTACTTTAATCAGAGAATTAGAAGCAACCAAGAAACCCCTCTAAGGCCAGATTTGCTACTCTATTAAACCGGTATAGCACCAGAGTAATATCATGGTTTTCGATGGAGTTATGCTGGCATAAAATTGATGTCAGAGGCGGGCGAATCGAGCCCCACGAGAGCTGTGAATTGTTTTCTCTCTATCTGACATTTTAACGTTCAAGTGAAAAAACATGGTGGAGTTGGGAATGAATCCCAAATGCAGTCAACCTGAAAGGCTTAATAGAGAAGGATGTGGTTTTAGTGCTAGTTTAATCATTCAAATACACAGAATGTAAGTCCTCTTAACAGAAAGCACCACCTAAAACACCTGGCTGCCACAGCTCTTAATAAATTAGCAACTTGCGTTTACGCACCCACATAAGTAAAACTTTGTAGGGTATTACAATGGACAAATCCAAATGTTTGGATAAGATTTACTCATTATTATTTCTTTTTTTTTTTGAACATGAAGCTAAAATATTTACCCTCTAGTATTAGGAATAATTTTGTAAACTGTAATGTAAGCAAAGAATTTAGTGGTACTTTTTCTGTTATCTTTCTACAAGAAAATAATTGCATTAAATTGAAGAATGCTGGGCTAAATAAAAACAACAAGAAAGAACACACTTTACTGTGCAACAAGATTTTAACTTGAGTGAGCCAGTTCAGTTCTGCACCATTTGAAAAATCCCAGTATTGTAATGTTTACTAAATATTCGCAAAATTACATAAAATTGCTTAAAAATGGAAATCTGCTAAATAAGCAGAAAGAAAACATCTGTAAGTAATATAACATCTGAACATAAAAATATTAACCAGGAGACAAACGTTGCCAAACATGTACATAATTATTGTAGTTCGTTAGACCCAAGTCTGATTGATTCAGTTAAACCTGCAAATACATTTGAGATTCAATCCACTCTCGCACCACTTTTACATCAAGGGAATCCTATTAACTGGAGGCCGGTGGAGACCTTCTGTTGGTGTATGAGAAAGGGGAAATCAGGCACTCGGCTTATAGTTTGTCAGGAGAGACATAACCACTTATAATTTCAGCGTCTTAAGTAGAAAGAATACCAAAACCCCAAAGTGCAATTTTTACCGCCAGGAATTGTACAACTCAAGCATGCAAAATGAAGCAAATATGGTATTTTAGTGCCAAAGTAAGTTCACTTAAAATTTCTGAAAAACTACGGTTTGCCAACTCAATGTCTGCTGCATACAACCAGGCAGTAATGAGGGATGAACATGGGAAGTTAAATGGCCAGCTTCCTGTACAAATACTTGACTTCATCTTAAATATTCAGCCAAAATCCCCTTACAGCCTTAATTCAAAACTGAATCTATTACTTTTTTGCCCCATCTTTACGTGGGGGCAGCAGTTGGCATCACAGGAGGAGTTCAAGTCAGAACTGATCCTCAGTGAGCTTCAACATGTCTTAGGGAAGTCCAAAATGGTAGGACTTTTACATGCTTTTTCTGCTCCATACCACTGTCAGAATAGCTCAAGCTCCTCTATATAATTTAGGTTTGGGTACTTATTTAGAGCCGCATTCATCTACCAGCATACACTTCACAGGACATTTTTCTTAGAGTAGTCCAAAAGCCATCTGAGGTCCCAAACACCTTATACATGACACACAAAGGAAGTTCTGTTCCGTATTACGTTTACTGAACCACACAGACAGTAGCGCATCACCAACAAATTGTGGTGCTTTGTCCCCAGCTCAAAGCCTCACGTATTAAATAGCTCTCCAGGAAGAAAACTTAGGATCAGCTGCCAGTCACTTAGTTTTGGCCTCAGCTGTTCGTGTATTTCACAGTAATTCCTCTAAGCTGCAGGTCTTCCACTAAATTGCCGTTGTACATACATCAGTAAGAAGAGAGACCAGCCAAGCAGGATTAAAAAGAAAAGCTCGGATCTCAGGCTTGTTAATCCAAATATTTCCATGGCACTCTCTCCCTCACCCCCTTGTTCTTTGCCTCTGCTGCCTCCCACCCCACAGCACATACCAGCCATGGAGAATCTGGTTCCTAGTCTAGAGCAGACCTCTGAGGGTCAGGAGAGACCTGTTCACCTCAGGAAGAAACTTCGATCCAATCAGTTTGTAACAATGGGGCACACTTCCAAGAAGAAATTCATGCTCACATAACTGACCACCTCACTGGCACACAATGCTCACCAGTTTGCAGGATGTTGCCGCCAGGAGATTCTGTCAGATGATTACCTATCCCTGCTACCAGCGCTGGGAAAAAAAAAGCAAAAAAACTAAAAAGTCCCCATGAAACGTCCAGCCAGAAAAGCCACATGCAGAACAAACCGACATAAACTTACTAGTACTTAATTAGGCAGAATAATGGAAAGTGTATAGCACTGGTTGCATGGAGTTGACTCTGGAAATGGGAGAAAAGGCAAAAAGTACCCTACCTTAAAAATATCACACAATTCACAAAAACAATTTCTGAGAAAATTTTCTGCAGCAATTTTGGCAGCACATCACTGTGCGCAAAAATGTGCTGCTTTCTTGCTGTGGGAGAACTAGAAGCAAGAACCTGCAGGCAGGAAAACAAATCAAGGGTAAGACTAAACTGCAATCTTTTCAAAATTCTAAGGCAAAAGTTACTTAAAGACAAAGCAGAAAGGTCCAGGCACCAAAGTCGCTTTTTATATATTCCTAAACTCTCTTTAGAGCTAGGCAACAAACTCACTTGAAGAAATGAAGCAATGCAGGATAAGAAATTGCAGAAACAGAATTATGCTTTTACCATACAGCTCGTGCAGTAGCACGTGTCTCTAGGATTTCTTCTACTGATGTTTTTATGTGCAAGATATAGTCCAAAATAGGGCAGCGTTTAAAAGAGAGAGAAAGGAAGGGGAGAAGAATAAAAATCCTACATTACCTAAAAATGTGAATAAACATCAGTTATTATTCAACATCATGCTGAAATATATTGGACAACATTTCAGCTATAACACTTCAGCTATGTAGAAAGGAGACTACCATATCAACAGAAGAGATGTTAAAATTTTTTATCAACTGTTTCAGAAGCCGCCATGTCTGCCTTCTTACAATGGATATTTAGATTGACTACCAGAACTCTGTAGTTCTTATTAAAAAAAAAAAGTCCTTCTTGATTGATAATAAACTGTAAATTGCTTTATCTTACTTTCATCAGCAAAGAATATGAATGAATGTTTCGTTCTCTGACAAGTGAAGTTTACAATCAATTGTACCATTTTCCTGACTGCAATCCTTTTATCTTGTGGAAAAAGGCTTTTACTAGCAGCTTCAGTGCCACAGCGATGTCTCATTCTTAATCTAGTCGTTACTGAGTGGATCGTTTTCAAAATGTCCACATTAATTTCCTTGATTTAGTCATTTAGCCCACTGGTAAAATTCATTACTTCTCCAATTACACAACTGGGTGCGTATTTGTAAAGGAAGTTGCATTTGGCTTTTTTAGAACATCTTTTACATCCTTTGTTCAGGTGACGTTTCAAAGAAAGCAGGGGCTCAAAGACATTTGAACTTTCTTTTCCTTAATGACCTGCCAAATTCTACAGCTTTCATTTCTGTTCTCTAAACTTTCTTCAAAAACAGTAAAATGAACCAACATGTCGTATCTCTGTAGAAACCTGACCTGTGTAGACAGAATAATGCCAACAGGTTTTGTTAGACCGAATTCACCGTCACTATTGCTTGAACACAGAAAGCTGTTGGCTGGTGAGAGGAAACCACTCCTTGCCTGCTTTTAGTACCTTAGTGTCCAAAAAGGAAAGAAATGTTCCTTTTACAGCCTTAGGAGCCATTAAACACATATGCCTTGATTAATGTATATATGCTAAGCAGTTTTGGAACAGATTGAGGAGAAGACCAACTGGTCCTGTCGAGCCAGATACCTAAATTGGAAACAAAATCTCTTGTAACAATTTCAATCCACAGGTCTTTCATTACAAAAAGATTTTTCAATTTGTTCAAAAAACTCTGGCAACCCTTTCCCATGCTTCAGAATAGTTTACAGTAAATAAATCACGTTCTGGATTAACAGAAAACCCATGTCAAATTTTAGCCTGAGTCTTTAAGCTCAAGAGTTTACAAAGAGATTCAGCTACCTTTTTTTTCTTTTTCTTCATTGCTACCCAAGACCAATCGAGAGAAACCAAGTCTCCAGCAAAGACACAAAGGGCAATTTCATTTTGTCACATAAGGAATCCTCCCCAAAAGACTCTAGTTAAGAATAAGCAGATCACTTAATCGATTACACAGGAGACACAAGACCTCAGGTTTTGCTTTTTTTTTTTTTACTTCAGCTCTAATTCAGCAAGGCCTGTTTCTTCGCCTCCTAATTTCAAGTATTCTCGCATATGATTTTCAGTACTATTAATAGTATTACTTCAATAATATGTTGACTCTCTTTTCTCACAGCACCATATGATACACACGCATGATGCTGAATGAAATATTTTTCTCAGTATCAGAACCATCCCTCCCCAAGAGCTTTTATACCTTGTCCAAAACCAACATGAAGACCCCTCATGATGAATACTTTGATGAGTCCTCTGTGTCTAGACTTTATTGAGAGTAGTTTAGCTGACTTGGCAGTAAGTATTCATGAAAGCAATACCCTTATGGCACGCATAATTGTGATAACAATTACCCCCCGTTACGAATTTCTTCCAATATAGTAGGATCAGTTGCCTTTGGAATCTGGCAGCTCTTCATATTGCTGAGCTTTTCAGTTATTGAAGTTGTGCGAGTTTGCCACAGATTCATCACCTGGTCAATGAGAAAATACACTGGAGATAGTATCAAATATGTGCTAAGGAAAAGTTTTAACTGTGTATTAACTTTACCTGGATCTATTTTGACTTTCAGCCATTCTAAAATGTCAAATGTCAAGTTGTTGAAATTGTCAACATCAGCCAGACTACTAAATTAAACTTCTATTCCACACAATAAAATTGAAGCATCATTTTTGAAATTCCAAAATAAAGTCTAATAAATATTATCAAAAGCTAATAAGCAGTAAAGGTGATTTTCTTTCCATCACTGTAAACCCAGATTGAAATTAAATACAGTCCGTATTTTTATTTATTTAATTTTATATTGTTTTGCACGTAAGTAAATTTAGGGATTTTTTTCTTTTTGCGGCTAGTATGTTTTCACTAATCTAGCGTAAAGTTAGTAGCTGCTCTACAAAAGGTAAATATAATTTCATTTGACATAGAATCCACAATTTTTTGTTTATGTAAAGGCTCTTTCAGTATTGAGGGCTTATTTGTCTCAGATATTACCTTGCTTGTTGGAATTTTTGAATCTTAAGCATGACACGAAACATCACCAAATACAGTTAATTATTTCTCTAAGCTACTACCTCAAACTCTTCTCTGGTTTTCTTAGATAGTTATCCTTCTTATGCTCTTCTTCTTTTTAGTGCCTTTTTAAAATCTTGTGAAAATGAGCAGCTTGCATGTACAAAGAAGTCATACAGTATGCATTTGAAGCATATTTATTATATCTAAATTTTTATTCTATGAAAAAGGCAACTGATCATTACAATATGGTTGGGGGATCTAGTAACCTACCAATGACAAATCTGAGTAAAGACAGAACCGACTGAAGTAGGGTGTACATCATGTCCCAGCAAATGGCAAGGGTGCCCAGTAGCACACGAGGTTTCTCTGTCTTTTGTTCAATCTGGCTTTGTAGTGAGGACATTCTGGATAAAGCAAACTGACTTTTAACCCCAAGTATGATTCTGGTTTAGCAGGCTGGAAGCTGGAAAGAACACACCCATTAATCACTTGGGAGCAGTAGGAAATGAGACGCACTCGGCTACTACACACAGCATTGTATTTTAATGATCTGCAGCTATTTATTTTAAGACATCATAATCACTAGCTAGTGGCATATAAACAGTACTGAATCAGAAAAAAACAAAACCCAACCAAACATAGGCATTAGATTTGGGCTAAACCCACCTGTCCGGGAAGGGATGCAACTTTCTCTGACTTGCACTTCCAAGCAATAAACTCGCATTTTCAGCTTTGCACATCCAGCACGACCAGGTTTATGCATCCGCCTCTGACAGACTCTCGGCTCTTTCAAAGGGTAAGATCAGCAGAGAGGAGTTTGTGCCAGGATGCTGCTGTTCATTCTGCCTTAGAGTAAAACAAAGGTCTGAAAATAATGAGAGATCAACACTTTCCAGAGGAGTTCTAGGGATTGTGTTGTAGCTAAAGCAACCAGGGCATAGGGCAGGAGGGTGCTGTGTGTGACAGCACCAAACCAACAGCTAGCCAGGTGAGAGGAGTACCTAAAAATTTAGCACTGTGATACTCAGCATTCGGATGGCCAAAAACATGAATTTAGAATCCCTGACTTGATATTATTGTATCCAAATCAGTAAACAGGTGGGAAAATCTAAAATGTAGCCTGAGTTTACTAATTAGGACACAAAACCAGCAAGTTCGGAACATGTTATCTTTCCCCCGCTGTAGAAACTTTCTCTGACACGAAGTGCAATGCCAAAGAGGTCAGCATAAACCCTTGCCACTTCTGAGCTATTAGTCGAATCTCTACTTGTGTCTGGGCACCCATATAACTCATTTACCTGTATGTGGTGCACATTTAGAACGGAGATTGTGCAACTTTGAGCAGGAATTCGATATTCATTGCAGTAGAGGGCAGTAGTATTCATTCACAAGCCAGACAGAGCTGTGTACAGTACATATAAATACCAGTGCAGTTGTCAGACAATTTAGGCAAACGGAGTGATGTGAAGGAAGAATAGTTCTTGCCTGGAAAAGAATTGTATTTCTAGTACCTTGATCAGAGTGCATAATGAACTCACATCACACTCTGTACAGATCGAGGTAGGTAATCAGATTGTGTAATCCCAATATTAAAATCATCCTACACGTGTAGGAAACCTCTTAGGAAATCAGTCCAAGTTTATGAGCAAACAGAGACTGGAACCACTTGCGCTTCATGCAACAATATGTGTAATTTAAAAATCTGCAGTATTGAACTTGGGGCCATCCCTACCCCATTAAAAATAAAAGTCTCCTCCAAGCCAGTGGAAACTGGCAATCTTCACCGAGTAGCAACAGCTTACAGAAATATATCTCCATTTGTAATCATTTCAGTGTATGGATGATGACATTTGGAAACATCTGGATCTGATGATGTCCACAGGAGATTCCAAAATGGTAGTGTCTAAATGTGATGATACAATAAATACAAGATGTTTTATTTTAGATTGAAATAGCAGAATAAAGACAAGGGCAGATTTAGATAAAGCATTCAAGCATGGGACTTCAGGTGGCAGCGTGTACGCCTCTTAACTCTTGAAAACACCTCCAGCAACAGCCACCTTCTGTGATCTCAGTGCAGCCCTGCAGCTGCTCTCCAGCCAAAATTCTTAACAGGCTTGTGCTCACCAAACTATGTGGCCGTAATTCAAACCATTCACTGCTCAACATAATTAAGAACCAATCTCTGAGTCCAGAACAATAGTCTGCTCAAGCACTAGCACATGGGAGCAAAATGAGACTTTATGTCTTGGCTCATGTTCGCTTTCATCATTTTTTTTTTTCTCTTCCAAACAAAACCTTAGCTTCCCCTCTCCTCCCTGCAGCACATCCGCGGGCAGTTTTCAGGTTACCATAGACTCCTTCAGACTTTCTTCACCACAGAAATGGAGTCACAAAATTACCCCAAATGTATTGTCGCGCACGAGCGCTAAAGCAATAAATTTAGGATCTCTGATTTAGGGATTGCTCGCTTGGAGATCTAAAGGCGAGACACTGAAAACCAAGGGGGCACTGTTATTTCTGGTCCACTCCAGCTACTTTTGGTGTGGAACAAGAGGGGAAATGGCGGGCTTTACACAAACTTTGCTGTTGCTTAAACCCCTGATGATTCAAGAACTACTTTATGGCTCAGCCTGACCAAGGGCAGCCTCAGGGACATCTCTGACAGCCAAGAATAGCTCGTATGTAGCAGCCCTGGGCGATTTCTGGTTTCCCACTACATTCCCTGCTCCACCACGCAAAGGCTGAGACAGCCGAGAGAAATAAAACCAGTTTTATGACACAGTTTTCCTCTGTCAGGCAAATTTCCTGCTAGACTGGGCAGACGCTGCTTGGCTCTGCAGCCGGGAGGTTTCCAGCAGCCAGAAGGCGGCTTGCTCTCCATCGGGAGCAGGTCTTCCTCATCCCTGAGGTGTGTGACACCACCAACCATGTCTGCAGTGAGTCTTCTGTCATGGGTTATATACAGCCACTGCTAATGAGCCACACCTTCAACATAGGTTGAAGGTTCAAACAAAGATATATAGTGACGCAGATAACAATTAACACAGACAAAAGGGTAGGACTTTCTGGGCCACAAGCAGAAAGAAGAGACACCCCATAGTGGAAAACAAGCAGAAACAAGCTCCTCTTCCTACGAGACCTGGGCTTTTTAAAAAGGTTTCCCCACTTCAAGCTACTGACAAAGATATAAACCCAGGAAATATTTTCTGTTTTGCAAAACAAAGTCCTGCAAAAGGGGCCAGGGAAGGAACATAAAATATATTTTGAAGATCTGAAATCAAAACCATGTGGAGACTTGTGGAAAAAATACAGCAGACAGGGGTTAACGAAGAGGAAATCTCAGCAAGGTTCATGACATACTTCTATGCTATTTATTCCTTACAAAGGAAAGAGTGTCCTTCCCCACAGAAAGGCCACCACTACTCTCCATAGGTCTGGAATTTGCACAAATTAGAGGGATCAGCTGAAAATCTAAACAGCCAACGAGGGGGCCATCACTGCTAATGATGGCTCCAGTTTCCCAAGACGTGCAAGGGGTATGCAACTCAAGTGGAGTCCCAAGGGACTGTCTCCTTAAAGTTGATTACCCAGCTTACTGATGGCTGAAATGCCTGAGGTTTTGGGAGTGGGAGGTCAAGGGGGGAGTTTTGCTCCACTACTGGCTCCCTTGGTCTCTGTTATACTTCCCCTCTAAGGACCACGGGACCGCAGAACTCCTCCAAACTCAGTGAAAGAAGAATATTGCTGCCAGCTTGCTTAACCTGTCGCATTTTGGGGGTGGGAAGGGAAGAACCAACAGATCTCCTCAGCATGCTCCAGCTGGGCATGCTACTGGGACCACAATTTGGAGGAGCCAAAAAAATTTTCTTGCAGCTCAAAACTCTTTACCCTCCTCATGGGGCATCGCTCATGTTAGTTCTCTCTAACTCCAGCTAATTATATGAGCATTACTGAAAGACAAAAGCATAATAGGTAGATTAAGTTTCATCGGAGCCTTTCTATCCCCTAATTAGCCCTTGCTATCATAACATTAGAAGCTTCTGAGATTGTCCATGTAAGACATACCCACTAAAGTGAAGCAGTACCCATGCCTGACTTCTTAGCTATTCAAAAATATGTGTACAGTTTATATCATCTTTCCATGGATGGCTCAGAAGGTACTAGAGCCATCCACTTACCAGTGGCTCATTTCTACTTGGGAAGCAAGGATTTGCTGCCAGGAGTGGTTTTAGGAGCTTAGACACTGCTGTCATGTCATTAAAATTGTTCCTAGAGTTCCCAGCTGCTCTGCAGTGTATAATGGCAGAAGCGAGCGGCATATTCTGCATAAGGCATATTCTGCATAAGGCTCAGTGTGCGGAAAGAGGGAGAAAGTCACCACTGTTAATGTTAGTCTCATTTTGCTATTGGCACCAGAACTACTCCTTAAAGTTAACATTTGCCTGCTGAAGATATCCATACTACTTGTGTGCCACAGTAAAGAACAGCATTTCAAAGTCCAGAGGCAACTTTTTCTTTGTTTCAGACCTTGAAAGCTCTTTCTCTGTTTCAGACCATGAAATCAATGGGTGATACTTGCCTAATGCTTCCATGCATTCGAACCAGAGGAACTACATTCAAATCCTTCTTAGGTCTTAGAACACAGAGCTCTTTGCTCACAGGTCCCCTTTTGCCTTCAGAATATGCGCCTTACAGAAATCTGGCATTCTTCCCCTTCTTTCCTCCAGAATCTTAATCTTAAACATCATGTGTTTGCCCCAAACTGCACACTACTATATATGGTTTTTGCACAGATGGTCTGAGTGACAAAGCTAGAGTATGGCATAAGAGTTTATCCTACAACAATTCGTCTTTCTGCATTAACCGTGTGATAAACTGTGGCAGAAAGGGGGGCCTCCTTTCCAGTTCTCTTATCTATGGTCTGTCGTAAATATTATCAGAAAACTGGTGACCCACTTCCTGCAGTTTCCCATGATAACTTCACTGGATTTGTTTAAACAAACTTGTGTCCCAGTCCTCTGATACACTAACATATTTGTTGTAGAATCACTGCAGCTGTTGGTAAATCATATATTTTACAAGAAGACCTCTATCAAATGCTTAAGGTCAGATTTGGCTCTGTGTCCCTGTCAGATTGAACAATGATCACATTGCCATGGTAATGAATAGGGTAAAATTTCGAGTAGGGGACGAAGGTCCTGTGTGTGGATTTGCAACAGGAGGGAAGAGAGAGAAATTACAACATGAGTTTCATTAAAACACACCTAAATTTAGCCAGATTAGGGTCGTACTTGTTTTTATCAATGTGCAAAGAAGTGGTCTATTTTCTGTTGTTTTAACTTAAATATACAACCACGCCTCTTTTATTTGAAGTAGGTTGCTTCATGCTCCTGCATTTTGGTCAAAATCAAGCTGTTTAAATTAGTATCCATAATACTGCTTAGGTATGTCAGGTGAACGCACGGGCTTAAATATATTTCAAACGTTCACTATTTCAGTTGTGTAAAGAGTTGTGAATCTAAATGGTATGTCTCATGTTCTTTAGCAAAAAAATACCCTACTACATTAAGTACTTTTCATGTTTGATAACCCTCTTTGCTCCAAACTCTGCAATCTGGGCCACCCCAAATCCTCTCGGCTCTTTGCTGAAAGAGGAATGATTAACACCGGAGGCTGTGGAAGTGCACATTGCCTTCCTTAGGCTGTGAGCACTCAACCACTGCTCACCCTTGTTTCATGCTTGCCCTAAGAAGTTGGTCTTTTTTGGGGGATACGTGTGCACACCCACACTATGCACCCAGTACCAGCCAGAAGCTCTGACAAAATTACCAGTTTCGGGCTTTGAAACCATGCCCTTATTTCTCAGTCATCTCAATCCAGGAGGAGTATGCTGTGAGGAGTATGGAAAAACCTGTTGAGCATCCTCACCTAAAGAAAAAAGCTGGCCTCGCAGTTCCCTGGCTGGAGCAGTATCTGTACCCATAGCCTCAGGAATCACATGTCAGACGAGGATGCTGCTGCAGGGCTCTGGAAAGGACGGGCAGCAGCTTTGTGTGCCGGGCACAGGGTGTACCAAAGGCCTTCATCCAGAATGGGGAGAGATCACTATCCCTTACTGACCCCACTGATAGGCCTAGGAGAAGGGATTTCTGCTTCTCTCTTTTCCTGGTCCAATGCAATCTCAACACACTGTTTTTTTTGAAGGAGGTGAAAGTCACCAATCCTGCCCCTCCTTTCCCTTTTCCTCCCCAGACTCCAGAGGCTGTTTTTCCCTTGCTGCTCTTATCAGTTCCCAGGCTCCACCCTGCTGAGATGGAGGGACACTTTTCTTGGAGAACCTTTACAACAGGAAAAGTTCCTTTCAGCTCCCCATGACTCACAGACTGTGGTGCTGAGGGCTGGGGTCTCCAGTGAAGGGTGATGGAAATACGCTTTTTCAGAACGCAGCTCCTTTTACAGCCCATGCTTTCTCTCTTCTGACACCGATCAGTCCCGCTTAAGTTACCTGTGTGCCATTTCCCCTGAGAACGCAGCCATGCTTCTCTATCCCATCTGATTTGCTAAACAATATGAAATATGTTAAAAAACAAAACCCTGCAAATACCTGAAAAGCCTTTGCCAGGGCATTCTTGACCTAAATTCTTTCATTGGAAGTGGATCATGTTAACGAAGCAATAAATGGAAACTTAAAGAAAACAAGAAATTTGCAAAAAGCAAACATCAACTATGAATTATCTGGCAGTCAAGTAAATGTTATAAGTTTCTTTTATACTCACAGGCAGTTTTAACTCCAATTTTGTGCACTTAGTCAAATACTAAATCTAGGTACCCTGTCAATCTCCTTTTTAAAATTCTGGCAAATTTACAGTTTCTGACTGAACATTTTGTAAATAATATATGCTGCCTTATTTATATAAAGTTGTCAAAAGCTAATGCCTGCATCTCTTTTGGTATTCGGTGTGGAAACTGAGAAGAGGGAGGAGTGGTGAAATGAGTACAGAAAATAAAAATTCACAACCGCAACGCCCTTCCTTTCAAGGCAACAAACTGAAAGCGGAGAGCCCTTTTTCACTATCTTAACTTGAGAGCTAGGAAGCATTCAGATAGCTGTAATTTTCCACAGAACTTGCGCTCAGGCCTTTTCCAGGGAGAGGCGAGCTGCAATCACAGCCTCGGCCTTTCAGGAAACTCTGGGGCTGATGGTCAGTAACTGCTTCTCATGCAGAGATCTATTTCTCGGTGGGACTTGGCTGGATGGAGCTGGAGGTGAGGCTCTTGGTTTGACTCCCACCGCCCTCTCACATGCGCAGGGATGCAGCACCTCCCTCCCTAGGGCAGGAGGGAAAGAAGCGGGGAGACAGGCAATGGGAGAAGGGATATTCCGTGCTCCTCAGCTAAAACTGGTTGCTTCTTCCTATGCAAGCGAACGGGATATCTTGCCCAGCGCTGGTTTAGAACATACACTCCCTGCCAACACTGCAAGCTATGAAAAATGGACGATGGCTGAAACCCGTGAGGCTTTGATTTTTATTTTATTGGTTGTGTGTGCTGTACACCTGCACCATAATATAACTTTTTAATGGAGATGGAATGCATCCATATGAATTCCCGCAAACAGTGTAGCATATAACAAAAATAAGACTCTCCAGGGCTTTTGCCAAAATAATTGGAAATCTCAATTTATAAGAGTTTTAAAACCCAGTACCAGCTGGCAGCTACTGTTTGCAGGGGGTTCATTTTGGTTATGGTAACAAATAATTGCATTTCTTTTAAGGCAATAACAAACACTAGTTTCAAGCTGAAATCCAACAAGGTAAAGCAACCTTGCACCAAAATACCTGTCACTACAGTATCTTGTGAAGAAAGCTAACTGCTCCTACACAGAGTTTCCTAAGCAGACACCATGGAAGGGACTAGCATGCCTGGAGTTTGCAACTTTTCAAGTTAAATGTCGTTAAGAATAAGTACAATTATCTTATAAACACAGCAGAGCGTTATGTATGCTCTGTCAGAGCTTTACATTTAAAATAAAACTCCCCTCTATCAATACCAATGGCAGAGATTAATATTCTGTACAGAAGGAAATTTGCATAAAGAAAATATTGTCCCAAGATCACTGGATACCCCTCTCCAGCTCCAGAAAGAAAAAAGTGTGAAAGCATGAAATTAAGAAATAAGAGTATGGGATGTAGCATAAAGTGCCACATCAGCATTTTTCAGAGACAGCTCCTTACCCTTTGCCACGTTGAACTCTCCTCTCTGCTGTGCGAGTCATCTGGTCCTGACCCCCCCACGTGCTGAGATATATGTGAGGAACTACGGTGTCAAGTGAAACCACTGTCTGGATGGCCAGCACAAAACCCTCAGCTGGCTTACGTCTGGTTCGTCTTTCATCATTTTAGTCAGCACCTTTGGAAGTAACGGTACAGCAAGAATCACGGCCTCTGAATCCACCCAGAAAGCTGTCCTCGAAGGGGTCCTCAAGAAAGACCACCAACAAAAAAGGCCAGCTCTGAGCTTCGTTACTGGCAATACAGTAGGAGAAAATCTTCAAGGTCTTGCCAGATCACCATCAAACCTCCTTAAGTCACTACAAAATTTTTCTTTGTGGTTTTGCATCAGCTGTATAGAATATCCTGGGAGATGTCTGAAATAATACCTGGCTTGCTCCAGAGTCAGTGATTCTGAGATACCATGGGAATGAGCAAATTGTATGAGTTCATTTCACTCCCCTCTGGCCTGAGAACCAACTGATGAGCCCGACTGATGATAACAGCAAAAAAAAAAGTATTTAGAAATGAATGAGAAGTACTTAGGAATGAATGCAGTAAATGTAAATTTGGTGAAGGGGCTATGAA
This sequence comes from Larus michahellis, assembly GCF_964199755.1. NCBI lineage: Eukaryota > Metazoa > Chordata > Aves > Charadriiformes > Laridae > Larus > Larus michahellis. Next base: position 21,692,859 of record NC_133900.1, on the reverse strand, counting down.
AAGGATAGGAAAAAGACTTTTGACACATTCAGGAAATACCACTGGTGTCAACAGCGGGACAATTTGTAAGTTGAAGTGAAAAAGAAGACAATATGAGACAGGAAAGATTCATGCACGCACAGAATAAGTGATCCTGTGGCTATTCAATTGTAGGCACTTCAATCGAACTACTGTCCATTTTCTCAACAGGGTAATATTTCAAAATTTGACAGCTAATTACAGTAATTATGCTCTGCAAGAAAACCCGGTACAGTCTGTTTCAATGATTTTGATGTAAAAAAGCTAACACTTTCTTTTTTAAAGAAGTTTTCAAATTCCTCTGGCATACAAACATACATAGGTTTATAAACTCACAAGCAGAGCTGAAAAATGACGGCTTAGCCTGAGCTCCTTATTCTTGAGAAGTTTGGAGTTAGAGAGAACTACGAAGCCTGAATGAGGTAAAATATTGGCGTGCAGATCACCTGCCTTTCGTTACGAGGGCTGGACACAAGCCTGATGAGAAAACGAGGGGAACAGTTCCAACGTACTAAGTACGGATGGCTGCAAAAGATGTCAGTCCAAGAAACAGGAGGGGACCGAATACAAATGACATGAATTACATCAGCTGAAAGCGTATGGAGGAATGGAAATAAAATACTGCCACTGCCTGTACTTCCGATTTTAGACTAAGAGATGGGAAGAGGAAAAGGACATGGAAGGCACAGCTGTCGCAGCGGCAGCTGCTGGGTCAGCAAAGTAGGGAGCCATGAAGCTCTTCTGTGAGGAGCAACAATCCAGGAGCAGAGGGACAAGTGCCAGGTTGGGAGCTCCTCGGGTGGAGGGCAGCAGTCCAACACTGAACCGCAGTTCTGCCTCCGGGATGAACGCACTAACCATTTGCTCGGTTACCCAGCACACTGTCACTGGGTTTGAGTTCTTAAGAAGGAAGAGTGTATACGATATAGAGGTTTTTTAAGGGAGAGTTTAATATCACAAAAGGGTTTCGGGATCCAGTACAGGGAAGCTAAGTTCCAGAGAGGAATCATATTGAAAAAGTATCACCCTCACTGGCCTTTTACCCTATGCATCTGTAGGCAATCTCTTGCTGGCTGTGAAGGGTTTTTTGTGATCCCAGTTTAAATTATCTCCTATGGTGGATTTTATGCACTACTTCAGGGCCATAATTAATCGCTTTCTTGGACCAAATTCTTGATGTTTCGCTAAATATATACCCTGGAACTTGGAAACAATATCACTAACAACTTTGGGCACTGAGATAAATATTTCGTCAACTACATCAAAGATTAGAGACCTTTTCAGATTATTTGCCCGTCTCTCTAATAAATCAAAATGGACACATTGCATAGGCATGTGTATCTCCAGATCAAAACTGAGTTTTAAAAGTTTGTAAGCACATACTCCAACTGCTGAAACTTCAAGGGACCTCACAGTCACCAAAGAAACTCTTTACTTCATATCTTTTGTGATGAAGTAGATATTTTTCACATGAGAAAGGGCCGTGAGCCACAGTAATGCTAAATAAAGTTGCTGATGCGGTAGGAAATCTGGGAAGCTATTAGGAAACAGATTGCAAAGAAAACTCACAAACTTTCACAGAAGAGGACTGAGAGCTCAGCTGAGTGTTGTCACCCTGAGATTCCACAATCACAGCATCAAACCTTTCACCTTTTGTTGCAGTAAATGGGCTACACCTGCCAGACAAAATAAATTCTGACCAAGAGAAGAGATGATTTGGGGAAATGCATTTTTCGTTGTCACTGATGTTTTAATAAAACCGGTTTTGTCCGCTTTACAAAGACCATGTGTTGAAATACAGACAATACATCATGATAAGACCCTGAAAGCTATTGTTTATTATCTCTCCATACTAAAACAAAGTTTTCATTGCTCCTCAAGCTGTTTCTATCTTTTCCTTGTTTGGCTTTGTTTTTTGAGTGCCTTCTCTGAGACTTGCCTTTTAACTTTCCACAGGGAAATAAATCTCGTAGAGTAGAGCTTTCAAAAAACTCTTGCAACCGTGAACTCAAAATCCTTAACCAAGCACCTACATGAAATTTTAAACGGAAAGCATAAAATGAAGCTAATGTTCCTGTAACATTTTACGAACGACAAGAATCATACAAATGCTTAAAAAGTGCCTGGCGCCAAGGATATCAGCAAACCTGAAATAATTAACAGGTCTCTCATGGTGGCTTAACACTGGGCAGAGCTGTACGCCCAAGAGGAGATGAAGAAACCGAGCAATGGAAGAGAAAGGAGCCTCACTGACAGAAGCAGCAATGAAGATCCTTGGCTCCTTTTCTTTTTTCTCTATATTTGCATTTAGTCCAAGATAATGTTATCATGGACATATAATAATGTGTTTTTAAAAGAAAGAGACTGGCCTAGGATCTCAGGTCCACTCCCCATCCCAGGACTAAATGCTTTTGTACTTGATGATTCAAGGACTTTTCTCAAGAAGAGGAAGCACACGCAATGGCATCGATGGTAACTTACTTGTGGGTAGCAGTCTGAGTCACATCACAGGGTCCTGAGTCTGTACTGGTAAATGTACGTGAGTGTGGGAGAAATCTCAGCCAGGTCCTTTGTCTCAGATTTGGAGGGGGGAAAAAAAAAAAAAGGATTTTGTAGCATCCCAAGGATGTGACCAACAAAATGATTGTTTTTCTTTTATTTTTGTTAATTTAATTAGGAAACCACAAAAGTTATTGTAATGACCTGAACATCTGAAAGAGAAAGGCAAAATTAAATCTGAATGTCCTTGGTATGAGCGCTTTGATGTAAGGTTTAGTTCAGCTGAGAGATATAAGTGTAGAAAGGAGGGGTAGGATGGCTTATGTCTGTCAAGTCTCCTACCATAGCTGAAAAGAATGATCTGAACAGTCTGTTGTTAAAATGTCTGAGGCAGATGTTACTTTTACCACCACAGTCAAAGCAAGGGTCCTCAGTGTTTGACTTTCGAAATCCCCTCTAAGTTCCTTACAGAGACGTAAAATGGTTTGTTTATTAAATCTGTAATTTTACAAAACTTGTGAGGTCCAGAATGAAATGCCTAATTCTCTGCAATCTCCGGTCGGACATATATTTCCTTAATCTCTTTAAGAACATGCCTCCTTCAGTCCAACACCAAGTGCTATATTTATAATCTAAGAAGACAGTAAAGATCCTTTTTCCTTTCGTTATCATTTCTGCTATATTCATCTTAAATAGTTACCAATTTAGCCATTTTATTCTTGCGAACACAAGGAATCAGTAGTGAAATTCCGCTTCATGTCACATTTCTTTCTGAGCGCCTGAATATATTCGTACTTACTCGCTGCTCTCTTTGTCTCAAAAGATTTCAAAGGTGTTTTCAAACCTCATATACAAGAGACTCACTTTACCAGCCATAAAAGATTGATCATCGCTCGGGGGCAGAATGCAGTAAAACTAAACACTGCGGAACAGTTTATGTCAAGAAATACAAGTAGAGGCTTCCCTGAAATCCATGTTCAATTAGTAGATTTTTATTTCCTCAGCGGTCTGATCAGGCAGCCACATCTTCACGTACCAGAAATCAAAAATGGAATAACAGTCCAGTGGCAACATCAGGAAACTATGCAGTTCAATGGATCTATTTTTTGTATTTAAATTTCTCAATAGTGAGATAATAGTGATTAATTCATGTCAAAATCGGAGTGACAGAATACAGGCAGACTTCAAGCCAGGAAAGGAGCTATGTCTCCAAAAGGGTATAACCTCCTAATGTGAAGCAGCATTTAAAAGCCATGGAGGAGATTCTGAACCCACTGAAGCTGAATAGAGCTTTAGCTCTAGAAGTCAATGTTTAAATTTCAGTGAAGCATAATTTAGTTGTAGGCATTTAAAAATAAATTTTAATGTGTGTTTATAACAGATTAAATGGATTTGCTTCTCTTATGCCACATCTGTATTTAATTCAGTGACCTTCATTAGAAACTTGAAATAATTTGAAATAGAATAATGGTAAAAATCATGTGGTTTTTTTTTTATTTGCTGCATCGCATTCGCCCACTGTTCCATGAAACGGGAGTTTAAAGGCGTGCACAGCAGCCCCAGGAGACCCCGCCTCTCACCCAGGAGCTGCCCCTGTCTCTGATACCGCAGTAATCCTCAGCCAGCTCCGAATGTTTAAAACCACTGCGACTAATTGAGACCAGGACTTAAACTCTGAAGAACGGTCTGAAAGGACCAACAGATGAGAAACGCATTACAACAGCATTAGCCAGGCACCATCAATCCACAAACGCCGCCGTAACGTCACATGCTGATTGCCCAAATCTGACGCTGAACTGACATGAACCAAATTGCCCACGTGTCGAACGTGCGGCAGTCTGCGCAGTGAGGCAAAGTGAGCTGGGAAGGCAAAACTGGTTCAGTAAACTTCAAAATGTTTCCTGCATGACCCTGAGACACTGAGTACAACTTCAGAGAAGGACCTGGAGTTTTCTCTGCTGTTACTTCTGCAAAAAGGAAACAGTAATGGACCCCCTCAGGATGGGAATTTTGTTTCTTTCTAAATATTGCACACATTTTTACATGTCCTGGTAGAATTTGTACTTAACTATGCAAAGAAATCGGTATACGGATGCATAAGATAATGCTCATACGTTTATACAGCAACAAGATGATTAAGACACATAAAGACATACAGTGGCTCCCCAATATCAAGGCTTCCCCAGAAATATTCTTTCATCACTGATGATTTGACGCATCATTTACGTGAATAAAAACTAGGAATACCTGTCATGCAGTGCACCGTACGTTCCTTACTTCTTAGCAACCAATACAGATGGAAGGCTTCTCCACTGGTTTTAGGGAAAAAAAAGGAAAAAGTATTTGTTAAAAAAACTTCTAACAACAGAAATTTTCTAGTGACGTAAGTAAAAACTATGTTTAACGAGAAGGATCAGTAATTCTGCGCATAAATTTTGTGTGACTTGCAGCTAAGTGAAGAGAAGGGTAAGAAAATATATATTCTTCATTTGGTGCACCAACTGGGAATTAGCACAACTTTGGGTGCATAACCTATTCCCGAACACCTTTAAGGAGTGGAGGAGTGGACTTAATCCCTCAACTCAGTCCCCCCGAAATCAGTGTAACTATCTCTATTACTTCCAGTCACTTCTCACAGCCTTCGTAAACATAAGAGAAAGCTGATTTTATGTATTACTGGGAAGCCAGAGAATCAAATGCACACCCACAATAACATGAAATGTAACTTGAGTAATTACTATTTTTTTTTTGTACACGAGAAACCCTGAGGTTAGTTTTAAAATACTGCATGATTCTTTTTTTTTTAACTTGAGCATATCTTTCCTGACTCCTTTTTGGATTATTTTGTCAATCTTCATTACACTTCAAAATTAAGATCTTGTTTCTTGGCTTTTCAGATTTTTTTTTTTTCCAGAGAAAAATGCATTATGCCTGCTGCCTATTTTATTTGGAATAAAATAGTCAGAAATAATTTGAGGCTAGAGTAACCAGTTAGGCTCATTTGAGTATCGTTGACTCAGAGACTAGCAGAGATAAGCGAGAAGTTTTGTAAACAACATTAGTGTTTCCAAACCAGCCGTCCTGCGATTCCATCGCCCACGAGAGGCCAGGTTCTGGCGTGCTGTGAATTTATCAGGAGCAGCCTGCAGCAAAAAGCGGAGCTGAAGTCAAAGGCTAGCTTTACAGCAAGGCAACTCAGACTTTCTGCCACACCATCCACCCCTGTGGTGATTTAAAAAAAAAAAAAAAAAAAAAAGGAGACAAAGAAGAAAAATACAGAAAGGGATAAAACAAGAAATGCTTTTGTGAACCAATTCTTACAGCCTGTAGTGACATTGAAAGTGACGTTTACATTTTTAAAAGTATACTAGGTGAACTCAGCTTTGGTTTCAGCAGGATATCATGAAGTTCTTTTGGACGTCTCATCCTGGGCAAGTGCCAGCAGAAGCACAGAGACATTTTGTTGCTGGTACCTCTTCTAGTTTTACCCCATGCTTCCTCTAGCTCCTCCTGTCTCTGCTTTCTGGTGGTCTACCAGTGCTGCTGCTGGAGATCTTCTCCAAGAGGACCAAGCAGTGGGGCAAGAGTGACAGCGCTAAGGTCCTCATTTTCCCTGTTGCTAGGATCCATGCTGAGGTCTCTGATGGGTGGTTAGCATTGAATTTATGTTCCCTGCTGAAAAAAAAAAAATATTCCTGAAAATCTGTTCATAGAAGTTACTAGTACTTTATCTGTTTCTGCCAGTATATCCAAAGAACAACAATACTTGAAAACACTTGCCAATGTGTTGTTCTTCTCCCTCTCTGTACAGTTCTTATTAACATCTGGACATCTGGTCACAAAATGTTGTACTTCCACTAGTCAATATTACTTCGCTCTTCATAAAATATATTTGTTTAGGGTTGAATGAAAAGTCCAACTAGCCCCTGATCATGCCCGTATACCAAATGCTTAAGAAAGAGTATCCAGACAAGTCAAGAGTGCAGTGATAGATCCTCCAAAAGCCAGTTCCATTCTCTTTCCTCTAGTTCTTGCATCTGCTGTATTCTGCAGAGAGTGATGTTGCTGCTGAAGACAAGACATAATTCATAATGGTGACCTCAAAATGTTCATAGAGGCAGGGAGAGAACACCAGTAAAAGCAGTCCTCTGAAACCCGTGAAACTGTATTTCTGTGTACCTCTAACCAAAGTATAAGAAACCTGAAAGGAGACCTGGGGTTTCGAAAAAGCACACAGCTTTACAGCAGTTGTGATCTCTTTTGGTAGACCATAAGCAAAACATATTTTAATAATCTTTACATTCAGGTCTAACCATGACAATTTTTGGTCCCATTCCAAACACATTTGACTTTTCTAGATGTAAAAAAACTTTATTTCTACTAGGTTCGGCAAACAGAGGAGTTCAGAAAACATCACAGAGGAACCTACTGTTGACGGAATCACAGCAATTTTTATAGCCCAGCTTACATTTACAAGCAGGAGTATCACCGGGGTCACAGCCCTGCTTCGTGTCATGTGGCAACTGAACAAAGTTGAACACACGCAGTCAGACATTTAGGTGGCCAGCTGGCACGGGAGGTAAGCGCTGCAATATCATTTTGCCCACCCACATAGACAGAGTTTTAAAACCAGTAAATAGAAATACAACAGTAGTTTTATAGAAAGGCCAGACCATAAATAATTAATCCATTGGATAAATATGTTTACCTCAGACAGAAAGGCAGGAGTCACCAGCCAAACTTTACCTTGTATAAAGTTTTTTTGCAGCGCATGTTGTTGCCAAATGCCATTAATACAAAAAATACAACTCTGAAATTACCCAAACTTTTTGTTGCTTCATGCAACCAGCTACAGTTGGAGAAGCCTTTCTCAGGAGACATGCTATATTTTAATACACTACTATCTTTGCACCATGGAAACAACCATGAGACCTGTCACTTCGACAGTTTCCCTCAGGACTCAGCTCATTCTGCAGTTTTCTCATTAATGTGATGATGATAATAAAAGCTGCTTGTGTTAGAAAGTTCACTTTGGTAATTGTATTTGAGCATTTAAGGGAATTGAGAGTACAAGACAGATAGATATTAGGAAGCGTGCTTTTCTCTCTTTTCTTCTCAAGAATTTATCTATGTAACTGTACCAGTTGGAGAAAGCCATATAATTCTTCATTATTAAATGAGAAATAATTTTAATTTTACACTTCAAAAGTAATATAAATTTATCATTTGCATTAACCTAACTGTGAGCTATGCAAGCACCCTTAGAAATACCAGACCTCTAAGTTAAAACACAGTTAATTAAAATTATATTGAAACTGGGGTTTGCCACTTAATTATAAAAATAATGGTCCAGTTTAATGTTATTGAGGACAATTATGAGAGTTTTAATTCTAAAAAATATAGGAAAGCTATTCATTTATACATTCACTGTTTTGAAGGAGATAATGTAATTTCAATAATTCGAACTTTATGTTGCGTACAAATGACATCTCCCTTTCCTACGTAAGTGCTGTGTTTCATCGCAGAGATAGCCATGTTTCACCATGTTGACAGTGAAGTAAGGAAGGGGCCAAGAAGAGCTGATCTTTCTCCTACACCAATCCGCTCCAAGATGAAACACCAAAAAGTTTAACTAAATTGTTCCCCATAAACTGGAGGGAGGTAATCAAAGCCGATACACAATTGCTCTTCTAATCCCTGTCGAGGGAAGTTACGCAGTTCACAAATCAAGTTCCTGGGGCAGCATGGGCCCCAGGAGGAGACAGACAAAGAAACAGACTGGAATTGGAGATTCAAATATCAAAACCTGCTGGTAAATCCATTTTTTTCTGTGCTTTGAGATTGATATGTTAAAAATATGGTTCACAGTATAGAATTTCCTACGCAATTCCCCCATGTGTTTCCATAACATTTTTCTTAGCTATTTTCCTACAAGTTGTAAAAGAGCAAAACCAACCAAAACGCCAATAACAACAACTTAAAAAAAAAAAAAAAATCAAGCTATTTTGGAGAGAAAATTTTATTAGCCTGCCTTTATTATGTAGCTTTACAGGCAAAAGTAAACACTCAATGTAGTGCACAACTAGCCTTTCTTTGCAGCAAGATAGCATCAAAGCTAAGAATTTATTAGCATTCAAGAAACAACTGGACAGTTATAAGACAGCAAGAAGAGCCACCATCATATTGAATAGGAAAATCACATTTTGCTCGAGCTATAAAAGAAAGCTATAAGTCTCAGAACATGATCCAACCTGCACCAAGTCAGGGAATTAGGAAAATCTTAGTCTCACATGAGAGTTAATACTGAGTTTTACAGAATATTATTTTGCCTGCTGACGCAAGGCAATGGGCAGTGTTTGATCCCGGCCAGATCAATGCTCCAGGTACCGCACAGCTGATCTGAGGATAAAATGAGGTCTGCATTTTGTGTGTGCTGGAGAAACCAGGTTCACTGAGCCTGCAGCGCCACGGTTTCTGCAGTTGCTCGGTAAATTCTGCTCATCAAATATTCCTTACTCAGAGCCTCCCTGGATTTTAAAATAACTCTGCACCAAGAACTGAAGTTTGACTCTCCCAGTTCCCGGGTTGAGTCAGGAAGACTGCCAGTTACTTGTAATTTTAATTAGAAAATAACACAGAGTTCTTCCACATACCTCTGTTTTTGAGAGAGAACAAACACATTTTCAGGTTCTGTTTGAGGCTTAGGTGCAATTTCATATCAGTTCTTATTTCATCTTTTCTTAGTTTTCACCTGGTTTTACTAGAATTCCTGAAGTTTTACTTCATACATTTGTTCCCTTGCACTTTATCTCTTTCAGATCGCAGGTACGGTTTCATTCTTGGCACGCTACGCACAGCTACCGAAGCATGTTAGCAATTAGGGAAGTCCACGATTTGGCTGCAAGAAATAAGAGTTGCAGATCTTCACATGGATGAAAATGGATCGCTATTGTAGCTGACACTTGGCTCTCCAGAAAAGTTTTCCCACTGGGTATTTTGTCATAGCGCATTGTTAAGAAAGAAAATCTTCTACAGAAGCACGAGACTGTCATTGATCGCAGTCACTAGTCCCTCATGAAAAATCACCCCTACCTTCAGAAAGGGCTTTGAAGTAAAAGGACATGTAGACTAATAATAATCGGGTAATACCTTTCACTTTCCTTTCCTGAGCCGTCTCCTGGGACCTTTCCCTCACCTTTTTCCTCTGTTTCTCACTCCGTTCCTCAACAAAGCCTCAGATTGTGACCACCGCACCCGTCTCCTCTTTATTTTATGCCACAGCTCTACCTGCTTTACAGCCAGAGTATATGTTTCTTTCTCATTAGCACATATCAGATATAATTAAAGTTTTTGACAATATGGGAAAATAACGTCAATGGGAACCATATGTTCAAAATAAAACTCAGTGTTTTGTTTACACATTTAATGAATTAAGGCAATCTTTTTTTCTTAGCTGCTGGTAGGTTATCTTGATAATCACACACAATAGCTACTATTTGTCGCTATATAAAATTAAATTATCGCATGTGTAATCAAGTTGGAGGTTTTCTTTGCAGGAGAGTCACAATCACAGGAGAAGAATAAAAATCTCTTTGCTTTTTCATGGAGGAGATAAAAGGACCTGACTATCATTTTACCTGTATTACTAATGAATTTGAAATGAATAATGAAAATACTGAATCCTCTATCAGTGGTATGATTTTCAAACTAACCTCTTGACAGAAACGTGGTAAGATGAGTAACACGAGAGGACCATTAGGAATAGAAAATCTTTAAGAGAATTAATAAAGAGGGATGTTTACAACTTATATTTCAACATGAATAGAAATGTCACCAAATAGCTTTCATTGCTATAACAGGGTATCCAGTTTTCTTCTTTGAATTTACAAGTTTGATGTTTAAAACAAATACCTGTTTGTTACCTACTTAAGTATCTGAAGAATCAATTGAAAAGCGATGAAAATTATCTTGCTCTACTTTTGTTGAATTCTTCATTATAATTAATTTTGTTGGGTTTTGTCCTGATGGTGGAGTACGCTTTGAATTAGGCATCCGATACCAAGTAAAGGCAACGCACACTGTACAACACATTTGTTGGTAACGTATTTTCTATTTTAGTAGTTAAAAAACACCTTTATGTCTGGGTTGCCTCGCACTTCATGTCATCCAAAATTATTTCAAGTTCAACACCTCCATTGTTTGCAGTAATCCTTTTTAATATGCAGCTCGGAGAGAGCCAACAGGTCACAAAAGTGACTTTCCCTCGTACTGTGAAATTTCATTTGGATCTGAAAAAAGCTCTAAGCTCATGGGGCTGTGATCTCAGTCAGGAAGTCCGTAATTTCTAGCATTCATCGGCAGGAGGGCGACAAGCTCCTCTGTCTCACAACCGACCTCAAAAATGGCCACATCCTCTGAGACAGAGTTTTAGAAAGGGAAGCTTTGCAGCTCAGATGGTTAACATCTACGTAGAAACTCTTCATAGCCAAATCCCTAATAGTAAAGCATAGTGCGATTGTTATATTTGCACATAATGGCATATTGTTCACACCGAGTTGTTTTTTTCCATTAAAAAATAGTCACCTCCAAATAGAAGATGTTTCATCCCTGTGAATGAAGATCAGTCCTGAATTTAGGATACTCTACCCTCTAAGCCTCATTTTTTTTTACCAGTTTAATCTCCTTGGTATCATTTTAAACAGCTCGCTCCCTCTCCTAAAGTTCTCTCTCTGTAAGATGGAAATAGTAGCCCTCTATGTCAAAAGGAGATAAACGGCTTAATATTCTCCAGGTACCTAGCTGGCACATTGATGAATGTCCTAAATGAAACCAAAAGCAAACGTATAATTCCACATTTAATTCAAGCCTTAAAGATGTGAAAGGGCACTGCAGTGAATAATGAAAAGAAAGAAGAAATAGTAGGAAACTGCCTAGAGTATGTGTGAACATGTAATTAAAGACTTAATGCAAAAGGCAGATGAATTAAAACTGCAAATCCACTTACTGTTAGCACTCCTTGCTTCAGAGAACTTCACAGATTAATGTTAATATATTTCCAAGTAATGATGTACAAGCCTACATATATATATTTAAACATTGAATGAGCAAAGGATCTAGTCTTTGATTCAGGAGAGTTTTATTATATAACAACCATAGGAAATAAAATCTGGATAAGAAATGTCTTTTCTACTGAAAATTAATTTCAAAACAGCCATCAACTTATTTACGAAGCTCTAATAAAAAGGAGAGATTTTGCTTTCCAAGTTAAAATTTAAACAGTCATTATAAAAAAAAACCACCACACCATTATCTTAAACCCATTTCAACCAACTCAGTCAAAAACTGCATTTATTACAAACTATAACTTTGCAGTCATACTCCTATCTTTATTTAGCCACTATTTTGATGATTTACTCAGCTGCCACCCCACGCCATACGTTCCCTCAGGGTGGCATCTCCCCTACGCTCTTGGTGATCTCCTGATGGCATGGTTCAGACCTGGTCCACCCACACCTCAAGCACGGTGGTGCACATTTGAGCCCTGCTCTCAAGCGCTCAGGTTTGCTGTGGACAGCATAGAGGACAAGCTGGAAAACACACAGGGGTGGGGGGAACACTCAGTTTCTGTATTTTTTTTTATGTAGTGTGGATACAACCCCACCATACCTGCTGCTACCTCATTTGATGACTTGTTTGCCTTCCCCGAAGGTCTGGTGCTCTTGCGCAGCCTTTGTACCCACACCAACAGTGAGAGTCCCCACTGGAATGACCTATGTTGGGGGAAAAAAGACAAAAAGGAGAAAACCAAAACAAAACAAAAATAAGAGTATACAGTCAAGTACAACTATGGTCTAGGTAGACAGTGACTCTTTTCCCTCAAAGGCCTCCTCAAAAGCTACCCACTCTACCCCTTCCCCCTCCTCACAGATACCAGTTTGCTACATAACGGGATGCACCTTAGAACCGCTCTTCACAGAATCACAGAATGATAGCTGATGTTAATTCAGCTCAGTTAATTCAAAGTTCCAACAAAGGGAAGGAACAAAGGGTAAAATAAATAAAAATAATGAACCAATTGCTCAGTTAGTGTAATTGCATAGGCTTCAATAGAACGCCACTAATTTCCAGCAGCTGGAGTATTAGCTCTTTATTTTTACTTACTTTACCTCCTGTTCTTAATTTCCTATCCTCCCATTTGTTTGTTATTTTCATGTTCTATGGTGGCTTCATTTGGAGTGTAAATTCCTTGAGGAACCACACTTTTTTTTTTTTTTTAAACAACCACGTAAGTCTAGGACACAAAGTAAATGCATTCCACTGTATGACAGGTAGGAGAGATATGGTAGGTATTGAGACAATATAGAACTGGAAAGAAAAATATATCCAAATCTGGCTCCACATGCATTTTCTACCTTGGACAAGATCTTATTTCATATAAAATATTCATTATTCCATTTTACAATTCATGATTTAGGAATATTTAAGTATTGTATAACTATCATTGCAAATGACCAGTTTATTTAATACACTTGCATGTGGAATAAGTTTTATCACTTTTTTGGAAAAAAAAAAAAACAAAAAACTAAAATCCCTAAAGCAATAATAATTCCTAGTCAAACAGTTCTCTCAGTACCAGTTGCACAAAATGCTTAGGACTAGGACGCAAAGGACATAAAACCAGAAATCTTGTAATGAAAATGTGATTAGACCTTGACTGTTCCCATGGGGAGGAAAGGCTTTTCTAATACAAAGTGTGCCCGTGGCTGGCTGGCCAGTAAACTTGCAGCAGGGGGCTGGGATTCAGCACACACCACTACTGCACAGAAGTATGAAGTTTAAATTTTTCCTCTAAACCACTCTGAATTATCTTTAAGACAGGTTACAAAGACAGTTTTGGCTTTTTGCTCTCACTCTCTCTGGCAATTTTCAATTATATTCCTCAGATCTATCTATCAGCAGCAAATACTGAAATATGTTAACGTATAACACAAAACAGTGTTTTACTTTCCCCATTCTTCTATCCTCTCTGTTTGTACAGTGCTTCCACAGGTCACAATATTTTTGAGATATAAGTATTTACCTTGAAGTTGTATTATGTGGCCAACATAATGATAAAATATCGTATCTTCATTTTCTAACAATGAGTAGGCATGATGTCTTGAACAACGATTCGGGTCAAAGTAATCACGTTTCATGGTTTCTGTAGCAGAAGTTACAATCTTCCTCTACAAGCCAAATTCATTATAAAAGTGGTGGTGTTCAGCATGATCAATGAAATTTTAAATACAAATAACAAAGCATTTCTACATTTTAGTCCTAAAGCTAAACGTATTAGGCAAACCTGCTCATAAATTTCAAAATAATGTATTTTCAGTTAAGTGGAAATATCAACGTATCTCTTTAAAAAAATATGGATTTAAATAGACTGTAAATCATTGTGTCAGCCACATTCAAAGATTTTGCTTACAGTTATTTTTGCAGACCATTTTCATATAAATATGCCATAAACATTTTCCCACTAGATTTCCAGTTCCTTATGTACAAATGACATTCTGAGATATAATTTACAGAATATCATCCAACTAATTTATGCTGATGTGGCAGTGTAGTTGGAGGAAATTGTGAAAAAAAATTGGTTTGTGGAAGAAAGACTCATTACCAGGGAATATGGTGCTACAGTGTTTTAAAAGAGGACTCATATGTCAAAAATTAGGTTATTTAAATGGTAGGTATGAATTAGATTTTTGACAGAAGAGTATTACTGTTATTTTCACATGAATCTGTTGTTTCTAAGGTTTTGCATTAAACCTTGTGGAGCATAAAATAGTGCAAAACCCACCCCATCTCCCAGAGATGAAAAGCCTCAGTATTCCCCTTGAAATTAAGCTACCACTCATGTAAGGATTTAACAAGGACAGCGGGTCAAAGACTGAGCTGAAGACGGAAGTTGAAATGGAAGTTGTAAAATTTGGTCTGGGGACTATTACAGAGCCAGTAGTTAATGAGTTTAGTCCAGCAGTAAATCAGGAAAGGTCTAACAGCAAAGGGACTAAAGAGCTCAAAGTTGTCTATAGTGTTGTTCTTGTATTTCAAGAGCTTTCACTCTCAAAGTCGTTAGGGTAGGCGAATTTGTTCAAATAAAGCCTCAAGGGATTTGATCTTTTACTATTAGGAAGAAGAGTCTAATTTCTTCAGTACAGACTTTATCCAGTTTACGATTCCGCTGAAATGTCTTTGCATACACATATTGATACATATTTACTGTGAGAACCCTTTCTATGAGAAAAGATATAAACAGCTTTTACCAATAAGTCATTAAAATTTATAATAGCTTACACTGTAAATATCTGTATTAAAATGTTCCTAAAAATAACTGACTTTATTATGGACATAAAAATGACTATCAGTTTTTGAAATTTATTTCTCTTATCTCAGTTATTTTGTGTTGGAAAGGTCTGCATGCACTTCTAACGTTATCACTCATTAAAGTCTTAGTCTTAAAATCCCTGGTGAGACAGACTGTTTTCCTGCGATAAAGCCCACCTAAATGAGAACAGACAGAATTGATAAAGCGGGAGTCAGGGAATCAACAGGTTTGTTTTGCTCATCTTCTGCATTTGTAGTAAGCCTTTCAAAAATTGCATCTTACTGATCGTCATAAAAAGCTCGGACATAAGTTAATCTTGGTACAACCTATGCAAGACCTCTAAATAAAGTTTATTGTATAGAAAATACAAGTTTTATCATATTTCATACTTACCCTTAGTTTTTCACCAGATGAAATACAAATCATAAAGAAACTTAAAAGGCTATAAAACCCAAAATATGCAATGTTTTTTCTTCTTTTGAAATTAACAACTTGGGCTTTATATCAATAATAAACTGAACTGTATTGAGCAATGTTTATAGATGACTCTTCAGCTTAAGCACAGGTTATGAAGTGTTTATTCCACTTCTAGTTGTAAAAATACAATTTTAATAATAAATTTTAATATTCTGGTGTGAATGTAATTAAATTCAAAATTAGTCCAATTTAACTAGAGGGTAAAGAGTTTATTCATAAATTATTAATCCCATTGTCAGCAGCATTTTTCCTATAATATAATTATTTTTACTGATCCTGAAATATGTGAAGTTAAAATATAACAAAAACTTATAAACAGCTTCCCCTAGATAATTTGTCATGCTATAAATTCCTATCATACATATAAAACCCTGGACGTATCATTTACAATGTGTATCTCCCAATTATTAACTGTTGCTGTCATTATTAATTATTTTACGCTGTCAGGTAAGAACTGAAGTTATCAATTGAAGTGAGAACTCATCCCGTTTGACTCAATCCGGTCACATAATTAGCACTCTTTTATAGACTCTTCCATTAATGGTGTCACTCCATTTACCGACTGCTATAGTGAGGGGAAATAAATGTCCAAAATTGTTTCAGGCCTACAGAATGTGCAAATTGCAACTCCAGGTATAGCGATAATGCCATTTATAGCGCAGTTCTGTGTGAAAAAATGAGTTCATTATAACAATGCCAGATATCTTTATTAACCTTTCTACTGCAGCTGAGATATTGATACGCCTACGCATCTTTAACAGGCAGGAGTCTCTGGATATTGAAGTTTTCCAATTTTAGGAAAGAAAACTAATTATTTTCTTGTAACGATAAAATTGGGGGAACCCAGAGTGCACCTTTATAACCTGTCAACTATAAATATATGTTTAAAGTGCCTCCAGTGCCACGAAATGCAACATGCTATCTGTTCCTGTAAAGTAAACGTTATGTTCCTGTAGCCCACACCATTTTCCTTGTCCTGCTAATAGTTTAAAATAGATTCCTCACAAGTAGACAGAGCTTTCCTACGTATAAATTCTTACTGCTGAATGACACGGAGTAAAAGAAAGACGGAAAAGCTAAAGTGTTAAGGTCTGCTTTTTCCCTTTCCCAAAAGTAAAGCCCTTTTCCATGGCCCATATTGTTTACTCACTCAGAATTGAATGAATTTTGGCCCATTTTAGGGGCTGAGGACAGTATAAATGTACATAACTAACTGTTTGCCTTCGAATGTCTTTTGCCCAGACTGCATTATTTGTAGCAAGAAGTAATACCTGGCAAGTCACCACTGTGCAACAACTACGGACGCTTAAAATTCCATTTATTTTTTTCAGAGGTTGGAAATGGAATAGAAGTAGATTGGTGAACTTCAAGGGGTCGATTTTGTCGTACGTTAACATTGCAAAGAAAAGAATTGAGAATATATTCTGCTAAAGGGGCGCATCTGAATAAATATTTAAAACTCCAGAATTTTGAAACTCAAGCCCATGATCCTTATGTTTATAGACTGCATATAGCATTAATTGCATTTTATCAGAAATCAATTTACTTTTGAAAAGGGATAAATTAAGCAAATGAAACAAAAATAAGGAAAAAGATATTTATGAACACTTTTTTTTTTTAAAGTTGGGAGTTTCAAAACGGAACTTTAAGACTGTGCTACAATTTTAAAAAACAAATAGGGAAACATCCGAAAACATGCTTTTTTCTTCTCTTTCAGATGGTATGTGGAAACCCTTCAACAAATACACGTCTCTGCATTTGCACAACAGTTTCGAATTACAAACTGCATTCTCTAAGTATTACAGAAAACCATTGTATTTGGTGGCAGTATTAAATTATTTTTTTATTGGCCTAGGATGTGTACTAGTCAAAACAGAACTATTTGGTCAACCACACATACAGGACTGTTTACCCACGATTAACATAGCACATATTAATCACGCGTGAGCGGTATGTGTAGACAGACATGGCGCTGATTGCAAGCCCCAAGTTTACCTCCACGATTCGTAAATTGTCTCCAGTCAACCACACAAACGTTTCCTCCAAGCACAAGGAGGTGGAAAGACAGATCAACTCTGAATACTAAACAACTCAGGTTTTGAAAGAAGCTCCCTAGATCTAAAGCTACTTTTGCCACGTCCTCCCCAGCTTCCACAGCTTTGTTGACCTTACTGCTGCCTGACTGGGCCAGAGGGTGCAAGTCTTTTTGTGTTAATTTAGTGACTACATAAAGCAGAAGAAACTTGGGACCATAATTTTCCAGTACTCTGGAAATAGTACCCATTACATTTTATTCTAAATCAATAGACCTTCAAAATTATTGTTGAAAGCACATGAAAAACCACACAAAAAAAAAAAAGAAATACTTAGGAAATTGGAAAAAAGGTGGGCAGAGGCATATTAACGCCCAAATATCCCTTTTCTCCTCCTGTCAGCCTCTGCAGGAGAGTCAGGAGCTGGATGGAAATAAGTCTACAGCGCTAGAGAAAGAAACCTTCCACTGACTGAAGTGACTGCTGCAAGGTGGACAGGGACAAGATACATGGACCTGAGAACACATCTCTACCCTGTTTTGCAGGCACTATCGGTTTTTCTCTTATTGCTCTCTGTGGAAAAAGATTGTAAAGGCTTTCAGTGTTCAACCTTCCCTCATAGAAAAATTTGTAGATATGTAAATGTTTGTCCTTGGGTTCTCTTAGACAGTAATTCCTACAAATCTAAGGGTCATATTCAGAGAAAAAATACTGTAAATAGCAGCAGTGTTTATTCATTAAAACAGTTTACATCAACAAAATCCATGCTGATTTCAAGATAAAACAGAATCTGTGACTCAAGATACTCTAAAGTCTGCATTTGGTTTAGTCATAAAATAGTCCAAAACAAGGGAAATACTGGATCTGCTGTGTTATCTGACAGCAATTAAAGAACATGTAAACGGCATGTATACCCTATAAGGCTGCCTCCAACAAGGCTGCCTGGAACACCTTCAGTGCGTTAATCCTATATGGAATCCTAGTTTGCATTTCTCACATGAATATTCACTACATCTTAGGAAACCTTTTTTTTTTGCTGTTTGCCAACTTTGCTCCTAGTGGCAGATTGAAAGGGACAAGCAAATTTTTCTAAGTGCCCTGAATGCTAGATTCTAGACGAGGTACTTTGAAATACCTCTAAAAAAGCCATTTTATTTCAAATTCAAAAATGTGAAAGTATTATGCTTCCATTTCTGCAGTGCCTGGGAAACTGTCCAAATAAAACCCAGGGTTGTACTATCCACATTTTGCAAACGTTTCCCAATGTTCTATGCTTTTTTTCCACAAGTATTGTAGCCAACTAATTTCTATCCAAATTAGCAACAGCCACTCATCCAGAAAAAAAGTTAACATTTTGACATCTCAAAGTTTTGGAGCAGAAAAGGGTGAGGAAGAAGGAGAGTTTTCTGTCAAAGGCCTACTCTTCTTGTGGATCATGCAGGCACAAATTTCGGCAGCTCACAGCTGAAGCTCCGCCGGCACAAAATCAACTTTATTATCACAATAAAACATTGCGCCTTCGTGCACCTTTAAGTAGGTGAGCCAATAAAGAGAGAAATATACACGTTCCTTGTAAGTCATATGAAACTATTCAACTATAAAACACCAGCATTCCCCCTCTTTAGCCCCAGACATAATTCCTTTTCTTTAGCTTGAAGCTTGGATCATTCCTGATTTTTTTTTATCCCAGTTCCTTGTCCTCTAATGTACCACCCAGGCAGGCTTTTGGGTAGACGTGTGTGTTTGGGTCACAGAAAAAGAAAATTAGTCCCTCTGCTTTTCATGTTATTGAGAGTTTGGGACTGCAGTGCACATCATTAATATTGACATTCCAGGACGTACAACTATTGTTCTCCCTTGAATTTTTCTTATTACCCATCAGGACAACTGGTATTTGGACATCTTCATGGACTTTAAAAAAAGAATAATCACAGGCTTGTTCCTGTTCCCATTTAGGCTGACAAAACTTTTGCCATGACTTAAGTAGAATCCCGGGCCCTCGAGCAGGACTTTCACAACATTCAGCTTCAGCTTTTGAAGTTCCACATGGTTCAACTCAAAAGTTGAGACATTTGGGAGGAACAATTTTTCAAATTCTTCTTTGCACACCAAAATTCACATTCCAATAATGGTAGAGGTCAATTTTAAATAGAAATAATTTTACCAAACATGCCCTTTATTTCCCTGTTTTTTCCCTAGTACCTGCTGTTTACTGGGACCTTGGCAAGTTCATGCGTGACTTGCTGTTATTTCAAGAGGATGTCACTGTAAGAGCAAACCAGCAATGATGTGCTCTGTGTCACTGAGCACCGGTCCATTTGTGAAGATTTGCCTAGCAAAAACACAGGGGCTGAGGGTCGCTTTCATCTCCTTACAGCCTCACTATACTCTGTCTAAAAATATTATCTGAAAGTGGACTTTTTCCAGAACAGGACTGCCTTCTGTGTGCATCACCTACCCACAGGATGTATCCAGCTAGTGGAAAGCTCTTCTATTTAACACCAAAATGTACTGCCGCTACACTACAATGATCACGTGCATAATCTTCTTGTGACCCACGCCTCCACTCAAAAGGAATAAACTAATATTATATTTTTAAAGAAGTGCAAATAGAGATTTATACTGTCTGAAGAAGTCACTTTCGCTCGAAAATCGTTTGTGCAATCGTTTCCACTTCAGTGCAGGAATAGGATGATGTTCTCCCGTGATGCCAAGGAAAATAGTATGGCTGCTGTGGGAAGGGTGAAACAGCTTTCGCTGGGGAAGCTGACATGTTATTTCTTTTGCAAAAAACTTCAGAACTTTCTGAAAAGGGACTCAGTATTTGGTGAAGCACTAAGGACTTTTTGGAAAATGTGCTTTGCTTCATAAGAAGTTACTCAGAATGTGGTTCAAAATGTGTTTTTCTAACTAAAGAGAAACGTGTGGTGCATATGAAAAAATACAGAAACCCATGAAAGATATCTTTGTTAAATGTCAGTGATATGTGTCTGTTATTTTTCTGTCTTGCAAGCTAATAAACTTAAGACCAGTTGCTTTACAGACAGGGTAGTTATTAGCTCTCAGTAGAAAATAACGTACCACAGGGAATTTACAGTATAAGAAAAATGCTCTTAAATATTTGGGGCCATCTGAGCCACCCAGGGTAAGTGTTTTCTGGCAGTAGAGGTGTTATTGTTGCCATAGCCCTGCCACATGATGTTATTCTCCTAAGTAAAATGTAGTTTTCCTATTAAAAGGTCTCTGCTTAAGCCCAGCAGCAAGTAGCCATGATTTCTTTCTCATACCCGGGATGGAAGAGATGGTTTTGAGGATTGTGCAGCACTGGTAAAGGAAAAGACCAAAATTGCAATATGTGGTTTAAATAAAGCAGGTGGACTGCAATAAAACGGCATTTAATTTCTGACCAGGCTCACAGAAAAAAGAATAGGTGAAGGACTATATTATTGATTACAGTGATCATAAAAGGCAAACTTGTTGCTTCTGTTTTTCAGAAAGAAGGCAAGACTTCCAACCACAAAAATAAGACACTACAAAAACAAATCTACGAGGAGGTATCTAACTATCTAACCCTAATGGTTTAATTTTCACGGAACCGCCTTTTTGCTATTAGGTGTCTTCTATTTTTTCTTAATTGTAACTTGAATCTAGTTATCGAAGATCCAGATTGGCAATAAGAACAGCTACCAGTAACCGCCCAACAGCCAGACTATGTGGTGATTGTCAGGATTTAGCAACCACCTTCCAGACAGAAAAATAAACATGAAATTATGTTTTCAACCCCCCAAACAATGTCTGGCTATACACATTCTTGGCCTTAAACTCCGCTTTTAATAATGAAAATACAAAATGATTCTGCATTAAAACTTGACAAAATTGCTTCACCCCTTATTCCAGTGAACCCATATTGAAGTTGAGGTTTTATGAGTGGAAGTAGATTAGACCTGCAATGTTATTTTCAGTCATGTACTTATTCATGAGCAAAGGTCTTTTTAGATACAAACCAGGTGCAGACCAGCTGCTTTGTCTATCTGTGAAAAAAAAAAAACTGAAAAAAAAATGCAGATACCTATCTTTGAATTACTAGCATTTCTGTGTCACACAATTCGTCCATGTTACTCCTTTGCAACATTTTTCCATAAGTAAATAACTGGTGGGCACCTCAGCTAGGGTCAAAGCTGTGCGACACAATCTGCCAAAATATATTGTTTGATAGTCTCCAAAGGGAACTCGCATGGCCAGGCTGGGATGGCGTCCGAGCTCTGGGAGGGGGCGAGTGAGCCCCCCACCCACCCCCTGCCTATTGCCACGCTCACCCGCAGTCAGTAGGTGCTGACAGAGCCGTACAAGAGCGGCATCGATAGAAAAACAGCACATCATGCCAAACAAAACTGTTTGAAACAAGGGCTGTAAATCCCAGCGGAGGTCAGTGTCTCCTTGACCGTAAACAAATGACAATGATTAATATTAACACATAAATTTGTGTATGGGGAGGGGAAGAGATGCCTTAAGGAAAGCTATGATACTTAGTAGTAACCTAAACTTCATTGCACATATCTCACAGTGATTTGCAAGTGGTAGCTTCTGAATAAAGGCCGGAAGCAATATTTGATTGGAAAAATATTATGCATCCAGAAAGCGAGAAGAACTGAGAGAAAGGAGCCTACAGCACTTGAGACTAAGGGCTGAAAGTTTCATCTGATAGAAAAATGAATGCCTGTTGATCTGGGGAAAACATAATGCGAAACATGTTTGCTGAGTGAGAAAAATGTTGATTGGGCAATATCAAAAGCAGCTGTGGTGTGACAGTGGAAAATCAATTAAATAAATGTGACATGGCAGCAAAATAGTCCTTGTGGATTGGGGTCTGTGACGTTACTAGAGGGGATAGCAGCGTAAAAGTTGCTCACTAAGCTGTAACTGTGACGACAGCACCAGTGACCTGCCAAGGCAGAGGGGCACACCCATATTTCTCAATGTTTCCGATGTATCTTACTTTTATAATTACGGTCCCCTCTCTCAGTTTTCCAGTTGCCGCTGCTCCTGACGAATCTTTATCAGACGCATCCCATGCTATGGTGAAAATGTTACCAACACACGTAGCCTTTCTCACCTGGCAATTCTCCATTTCCTGGAGTTCTCCATATTCTCCATTCCCTGGACTTCTCTTTGTGTTTCTTGACACCAATCTTGAAAAAAACAAACAAATCATGTAAGATAAAAAACTGACATGCAATGTGTAAGACAGGAAAAGCGTTAGACAGATTGTGCTGTGACTTCCAACTCGACAAGAATATAATAAAATATCTATACATTTTTACTATCAAGAGCAGAAGAACTTCTATAGCTGTCATTCTCCTTTGTAAGAATATGCAGTGTCTGTAATGGGATGGGGTTCATTTCTTTCTGAGCTATGACTACAAGATAAATCATTGTTCTGGGTATAAAGATCAAATACGACATGTTGTATCACAGGCAGGATGGGTGAGACACACTGGCTATCAATGTTTTGTAAAGTGGCATGGGAGGAGAAACTGCTTTGTGTACTTGAAAATACTGAAAAGCTGAAATCCAAACACAGAGAGAGAGCAAGGTTTATGACCTTTTCATTTTTTGGTGAGTTTCTTCTTGAACAAAGAAACCAGTATTCAATTTTTCTGTTTATTTGAATCACTTAAAATGTTTTGCCAATGAGTCACTGTCAAGAGACTAGATGAAAAGGTTTTATCATAAAGAGATAATGCAACAAAGCAATGCAAGTTTATGTTCCAGATTATTACGTAGTAATTTCAATTTAATGCTAGGCTCCTCGCTTTCAATGTATGTTTCCAACAGTTCAGTCAAATGTGGGGTTTTTTACGCCCCAGAAGGTGTCAACAGTTCAGGTTCCTGAAGCTTTCTACATTTCCATAGAATGGGAACAACTTTCATTCAAGCTTCCCCAACACTCTCCCACCTTTTCCTTAAGGGACCACTTCAGAGGAATGCATGGTTTAGTCTCCATGACCCACTCACTTGTTGGTGCCACTGTGCCTGCCAATAAGTGACTGAAATTAGCTTTAACTGCAAGGCGAGCACTAGAAGTAGTTAGACAGACACCCGTAATTCATCCTTCACTTAACGCGTACTTCTGCTACTGTTAATCTGCTTGAATTGGTGACCTACAGCTAATGGATTCAATAGGCTTTTTGCTTAAGTCTGATCAAGCTATTACTAATACAGCTGGGCAAAAAAGTACAAAAAATACTTTGCATATGATTTTTTAATGACTTTCTCTATTCCTAATGCCTACAGCCCACTTGTTTCCAGGTCAGGCTAATGTCTAAAGCAATCATCCCAAGCAGCAATGGGTTATCTTTGGTGCCTACAATCCATTCCATTTGGTGTGCTTTCCTTTTATTTTTTTTTTTCCAACACCAGCTGGGAAAGTAATTGCTGGGAGACACACATGGACACAGTGAGCTTTAGCATCGCCAGGACTGCATTAGACCATGTGGTTAACTTGAATTGCATGTGTTTGGATTCCCTGCCTTAATTCTGAACCCACAACATAAGGGGAGCATATTTCCCTGCTCCCACATCATTAATTGCAATCACTGTTATCCAAATAATCTGGTTCATAGATAAAAATTGTTTAAAAAAAAAAATTGGGAGAGAGACAATAGATCAGCTAACAATAGACCGGCCGATTGTTTAGGAAAACTAATAAAAAAAATAGTGACATATTAATAAACCACTCTGACTCCTGGCTTGTCAAGTATTTGGACTATGAAGTACAACAAATCCAAAATCCATCCGCTAAATTCTACTGACACCAAAATCTATAGGAACTCTGATTCCTGTGTAGGGTGACGGGACAGTTCAGGGAGTTCAGCCAAGCGCTAAGGCCTGAAATTTGGCTTCAGAAATTCTGACATGCCTCCACCTCTGAGCGATCGCAAAGCCTTACCAAGTGCTGTAAATAGCCCAAGCGCAAGCCTCCGAATGAGCAAACGACGCAGGAAGTTCCCTTAGGTTTTAGCAATAAAAGCATTGTTACTTTCTGCCTTACACCAATTTCCTACGTGACAAACATCAGAATTAAACAGTTGCAATATTCAGCACATTTTTATCCAGATAAATATTGAAAACATATTTAATGCAATATTGAAGGGATTACAGAATTCAGAAAAGGGAAAGTCTGACTAATGCTACAGCTGTGCAGCATTCCAGCGAATCTAAGCCATTGCCAGCATTTATTAGCCACTCAGCCTTTGACAATAAACAATCTTCAGCTCATGATCATATATCCAGACAGATAGATGCACAGTATTGCTTACACAGATACATTAACACTATCCTGTCTATGCACCGTGAATACTCTCAACCATTAGCTTTAATTCAGCAGTTACAAAAAGTGTAGTCCAATTTTGATTTAATTTTCTTTAATGACTCTAGATAATTACAGTATAGTATGTTTTGTTGTACACTTACTTTTGTTTTCTGGAAGAATTACTGTGGGCTGAAGTTCATGAAGACTGTTTATTGCTGACATTAAAATAAAGACTTCAGCCATTTTACAAAATGAAATTTTAGAAATTTTGGGTTGGAAAAGATGTTTTTCCCCAATATATTTGGAATCAAACTACTTAAAGTTATGATAGTAATCGCAACAAAGAGCAGGTTTTCATCCATTGCAATAAGCATGCTTTGAAACAGAAAATACCAGTGGAAATGACTGGTTTTGCATTTCTCCAGAGAAAAAAGAGCAATATTAGGAATATCAAAGAAATTGTCATGATACTATCCCATTAAATCAGAAGAAGAAAAAACTCAGGGATCTTTTTCAATCATTTCGTGGAATAAGTAACATGAGTTCTGTGAAGTCCCTTCCATTTAAGTATGTACTTCCCATTGCATACAGATCAGCAGGCACACACAAGATGGGCTCAGAAAGCCGCCTCTCTTATCTGTGGTCGCCACCACAGTATAAACTTTATTTAAGAGCCTTATTTATATTTGGTGTCTAGTGAAGGTTCAGAAGAGGAAGCAAAGAAAGAATTGTCATCAACTACACAAAACTGCTCAGTGTGAAAGTGCTTCGGTTTCTTGAAATAGCTGGTTTGCCAGGGATATGCTCAAGGGTTTGTAACATGCAAGCCGAGACACTTGCTTTGACATATAGCATTAAAACTGGAATAATACCAGCAATAATACCAACCAATAATCTCAGATTAACTGTTACGAGAATGGTCTAAACAAGAAAACAAGAATGCTTTGTAAAGGAAAAGACAGGGAAATGCTTCAATGCTTCTGATAATACAAAGCAGAAAGTCAGACAAGAGAGCCTCACATTTAAAAATATTTTTTTTCAATACACAAGATAAAATAATTATTTGGCCCCCTTTCTCTTCTGTTTCTTTAAGTATACAAAGAATGAAATGTCACCAGTATTATCCAGTTATATTCTTGTCAAAGTTCAGCATATCAGAGAAAGTCTTAAGTAATACCGAGAAAGAGATTATCGTCAGCGGAGAGTGTTTTATTGTGGTACCTTGCTAAGATAGTTTTATAAATACAATCCAAGAACAAGTGGAAAAAGCAACAGAATCCTTGTAATATATGGAAGGATTAGGGTAAGAGTAATATATCTATTTTCATTTTTACTCCAGCACTGGATGTTACAACATTAAATACAATGGGAAAGTATTTTAAAAGCGTATTTTTTCATTAACATTGAATTTTCCCTTCAGTGCAACCATCTCCAGGACATCCAAACTTCTAAAAATGATGATTCTCAAAGAAGGCTTGGGTGGTGAGGAGGCAAGCCAGCAGCAGTGGCAACCAAGCATTCAAGTGGTGACCCAACTAACACAAACTCCATCCTGATCCCACCACACAGGTGTCCAAGCTGCCAGACATGCAGATTGTGAACCGCTGCAGCTCACAGTGCATTTTAAGACAAATATTTTGAAGCAAAGGAAACTGGATGACGCTCCACCTTAAAACGGTACGCTGTATCTTGCGGATGGAATAGACAAGCAGCCCAAACAGGTATCACGCACCAGCATGACAGGCAGCTCTAGCTAATACTTTCAACAGTCATCCCGAATTGCCTGTACTCATTAGTCATTGTATTTCAAAACATCTCTCATGGGGATGTTTTCAGCAAAAGATGGGCCCATATACCAGCCCATGTCCAGGAGTTACAAAGAGTTGCTGTTGTACAGACTTTGATCCTTTGACCACGAAGACAGCAGAGCAGGAATGTCGGAGAACAGCCCCAGGGAGGTGAGGGACATCTGAGACAACACTGAGCCATTGCCAAATCGCACTTGAACCTGAGCTATGGAGCAAGAATTCTGAACTCAGAACTGGAAACATCCAGCATTAGGTAATTAAACACTGTTGTGGTTACACTGTTCTCAGCTATTTTTAGTAAAACAAGCATTGTTAAGGTACCACTTCAACCTGACCCTGTTCAGCAGGTAGTCAACCAAAAATGCTCAATGTTATAATGTCATAACAAATCGTAATGTTGATAGTGCTTGCATCCTCTTTCACTAATGACTGAAGAATGCAGGAAATTTAAAAAAAAAGATTAACTTTGAAAGTCCCAACATGGTTAATAATTCACATTTACTAGAATTTCACTATTTCAAATAGAATTCCACCCTGAAGAAGCAGGATATCACCCCGAGTTCACATCGAGTTCAAGTTGAAAAGCACAACAGTACAGTATGTGCTGCTGGATATAACGAAATAAAGAAAATGACTACAGCTAAACTGAGATTATCAAACCTGAGAGAATTGCTGGAATCAATGATCTCCAACTGAAAGCCTACCACGGTGGTCTGATCCAGGGGACATTTATTACTGTATAAGGAGCACTAGCCCAAGAGACTAGACAAAACTCAATAAATACATTTTTCATTTATGAGTGCAGTGATAACCTGGACAGTCAACTAAGATCCTTTAACAACAACAAAAAATCATTCATTTCTTTGGCCTTTTGTTAAATCTTTTTGATGCTTCACAGAGGTTTAGGAGAAGCTGTGGTCAGGGATCAGAAGCTCAGATGCAACTGCCTGCAGGTGATACTCATATAAAAGATAAAAGGGCCATAATACCATATGGCATTCAAGGAATCAAAAAGTACATTGGCAGAGAAGAAAAATAAGGAAAAAAAAGCGCCTGAGGTACACAATTCAAGTTGTATGCTTCCTTTAAAAACAGATACAGAATAAATCCTACTTCTTTACCATTATAAATTACTCTTCTTTTTAAATAACATGTGAAATTATGACAATTAAGGTAACATCGAAAGGTCAAAGTAGAAAAGCAACAGCTTCTAGCTTGTCCTTTCCAGAATAAAGGATAATACTTGCAACTCAGATTTTCAGTAGTATCTGCCTAAAAAGTCACATCCTTCAATAAATGCTATTATTTTCCAAACATGAAACACCACTGAGTTGTTTCCAGTCTTGAAATCAAGACATGTTTATGTATATAATATGGTTTTATCACAGTCATTCTAAAAGTACAATTCTTTGCGTTAGGCCTTTCTTAATGAAATGCTGCTGAGATTCTCAGCTTAATCTTCTAATTATTTGGTTACGGGCAGAGTTCATTGTGGTTTTGAACATCAATATTACTTTAAATTAAAACTCAGATTCTGAGGATAATCCTTAATTGCTGAATGAAGAAACCGAAGAAAAGGTTGAATAGGACTGTTGCAAGGAGCTGATATTTTGTCATCTAATTTTTGGTGATAGTTTCAACCCTTTTCTGCACCTACAGAATATTACACTTTGGTAATCCCATGACAAGAAATCATTCCAAGACTCATGGTTCCATTTCTGCATAATATGAGGCACGGTTTGCACAGACTTTATCCTGTATAAGGAGCACTAGCCCAAGAGACTAGACAAAACTCAATAAATACATTTTTCATTTATGAGTGCAGTGATAATCTGGACAGTCAACTAAGACCCTTTAACAACAACAAAATTCCTCCCACCTCAGTTTAGGCACCTACATTGGAAGCCAAAGCACTCTAAGCACCTTCTTAAGGTGATTCAGGCAACTTATATTTCATGGCATTTTAGAGAATCCTGCATCTTTCCACTTCATAGATTCCCAGATGTTACAGCCCAGGTGAATTCTCTGGCTAAAATCAGGTGGGATGAAACAGGCCAAAGGGCAAACTTTGGACTGCACTTTAAAAGAATTCTTGCATTTATTTCAAAAGTAGCTTAAAATTAAGATTCTATCTCTTTCTCATTTCATCCTCCTTAATTTAGGAGATGATAATTCTTCTCTATCTAGCAGAAATAATTCTTGGGATAACTTCTTTAGCAATTTAAAATCATATATTTCAGTAAGCAAGCAGGCAGACAGGAAAATGTTAGGCATCTTACCAGCTGGCATTTTCTGTGAAATTAAGTTCCTTGGGAAAAATGTCCCGTTTGAAGTTTGAGTGCTTCACAGAATTTGGAGCAAGTTGGAAGATCAAAAGCAAGACACAATTAACAACAAATTTGTGTGAATATATTATTTCATTACAAATATTTTGACCTGCTATAGTGATTTGTGTATATTCTGAATACAGAAGTCTTCCTAGATTGGAGGGAGGGGAAAAAAAAACCCAAACCAAAAACCAAAAGGCCCAGATACAGAAGTTTGTTTCCTAACATAATCAGAGGACCATCAAGCATAAGAGAGCTATATCTGCATTTGGTGATAGGAAAACTTAAAGAACATTCCTTTTTGCATTGTTCTGCATGTCACCTTGTAGCTCTGATGGGAGCTAGAAATACTATTATGGGTCAAATAAAATAATACTATGTGCACATTTTTGAGGCTACAAAATGGATGTCATTTTGAAGGACTTTGTAATTTTTCTGATGTATCCATTAATTTCCTTATTAATTAAAAGCTAAAGAGGGCTCACACTTCCATAGTCAAAAGCATACTTAATTAGAAAATGCTTCCTAAAATTCCCTTTTGCTTGCAGTGATGCAGACTGTTGAAGTGACTCTACCTGCTACCACAGCTTACACCTTTCCACTCAGGTTTGCCTTTGCAACTGTCAACTGTCAATAAGACAGAAATAACTTTGTCAATAAAGACAGAAAAATAGCATTATAGGCAACTAGCTGGCTTCCCATGAACCACTAACAGACCATCAGCGAGGGTGACCACAGTATTTTGATGCTTTATCCACTATCACGCTTAACCCCAGTCAGAAGCCCTGAGAAGCCTGGCTTGAGGAGATATGTTAACTGCGAGTAGACATATCACAAATGCTTTGGAGAGGGAGCTACATTCGCAAGTCTGAAGACATAATCACTTCTTCAACCTAGAAACACCACCCCTCTGTATTCTGCTGCTCTGGACAATTTGTACATAGGTTAACTGGCTACATCCCCAACAAGCACTCATCTCAACACAATATGGGAATCTCTGAAATAAATCATGTCTGTGGCACACATTCATTACAAAAAAACCAACAACCTACTTTGTCTGCAAAGTAAAGTGTTGAACCATGCTGAAAAGTTGCATCAAATAAAGTGATTTCTAACAAGTTAAACACTGCAGCAGACATTTTCAAAGCCCTGTAAGGACCACAGATGACCCCTTCACATTATCACTGATTGGCTATAAGGCATCCAGAGCCCATGTCAGCTTTGAAAATTTCAGAGTCAATGAGGACTATTTATTCAAACTCCTATTTCACATTTGGAGGGTCTATTCTGCTACAGTTGAGTAAAAACAGATTTCGAGTTCACTTCAGTAGGATTAGTCTCCTTCACGAGTGGGGACTAACTAGGATTCATGTCTTCCTATTGTTCGCTGTAGAACCTTTATCAAAAAGTGCAATTCCGGAGTACCGACACCTGATGTGCTCAAAACAGGGAGATATATTGTGTTGCTCTGACCTCGTCATATCCTGCAGAGAGCCACTAGGTTAATCCAGGGTAAGTGAGACTCTGATGTTTAGGGCAGGTCTGGTTTACAGCAGAATATTCGTCTCTATATGTGGATGGGAAGAAGCGTCCAGAAGCGTTATTTATAAATGAAGATAAGTGCTGGCTAACTTTCCTGCCTTATGCTTATATCATCTAATTACTTTGGCATGGTGTTTCGCTCTTTCATGTTCCAAGTCTGCTTTGTGCTCTAGCAATTCACATCATTCTCCTTCCTATCTCTTACATTTTCTTTCCCCTCCCTTTAGATACACCATTTACAATCCTAAGTAAACTGAGCTTCAGGGGTTTATATATGCTTGGTGTAAGATAATTTCTGCTCCCAGTTTCCAACCAACACTACTTATTTTTTTTGGCTGCAAGACAATATGCTACAGTGGGCACACTTTTAATGGGATCTCCCAGACCCCCATGTCAATCTCAAAGCACCCCAAAAATAGTGAAAGCGATGAATCCCAATGGCTAGATTCTGTAATTTGGGGAGGGGGAAGTGTAGAACTATGAAATTTTTTCAAACAACAGTGAAAACTGAGTGAGGCAAAAGAGAAATAAGATACAAAACATATTTTAAAAGTAACTTTAAAGTATTGGGTTTAGTTCAGCAACCTTTAGACTAACATCCTAAGAGGAGTGGCTTTCCTCCCGTCACCTCTGGCCGTGGGATCCTTCCCATGCTTGTCACAGTCACTCCCAGCACTGCACCGTTCGTTCTTCAGCAGGGGCTTCTTTCTGCCTCTGTTTCAGAAATTTCTGCCAGCCATGCACACTCCATCACTCGCAGGGGAGGACCTATCTTCCCATCTTCCCTCTGTCCTGGGTGTTGTGTCGGACGATGAGCTGCACATGAGACAAGGCAAAGAGTTAGACTTCTAGGGAACACTACACATGGTAAACCACAAACAAAGAAATAAAACAGGTACCATCCTGAACAGACTGGAATATTATTTCCAAAATTGTATTCTTTGGCATTCCCTAATATGTGAACTTCCTAGAAATTTTTCTTACCAGCTCTGAAATGGAAAAATCTGAGACAGCCCCAGGAGAAATACCAGTCTGGTTGGAGCCATTACAGGCTTGTGGGTACCTGGACCAAAGAGAAGCCTTTGCAGTGGGGCAAGACAAATAGCTGGACTAAAAGGAGACCCAAGAAAAGGTGAAAGATCGCCTTTGGCTTTATATCATGAACAGGGCACCTGGAGTAGGTGGCCTGGCATGTTGCAAGAGGGCGAAAACAGTTTAGTCCCCACAAAGAGCCTTGGCCTCATCCAAGCACATTTTCTGCAGTCTTCCCTGGGCAGAGATATGCTTTCAGCTTGAGCAGTTAAATAATGCTTTTGCAGAGAAAGCCGATGTGTCCAAATGTGAATATATGCATGTCCAAGTGTTATCTCCTACAGTGCATTAAGTTAAACGTTCAAACTGCGCCATGGTTTATGGCTTGTATGTCCAGTTATAAAGCTTTGTACACGACACAACTCTTTGAGTCTCAATATCTGCAAATCCCTGAAGCCTAACAGGATTTTTAAATGCTTCGTCAGTTTGATCTTCTTAACACTAACAAACAGTTCTTTCAATGTCACTATCCTGTATCTCCTTCTTTTTGGGTTAGCTGAGTTTTAGTACCCTAGTAAAGTTTCAAAAATATATCTTCTGTAAAGGACATTTCCTTTTCCCAAACTCAGGTAATGAGATACAATTCCTCACCCAAATTGCCTAATTACAGTGTATTAGAAAATGACAAATCTCTCTCTTCGAGAATAAAAAAATCAGTAGGTAGCTGGCAGAATAGATTATGTTTAATTATAAATATTTTCACTACGCTGTTAATAACATGATTTAGGAAAAAAGATTAAAAATGTAAGTAAATCTTTTTTGTATCCATTTTTAAATAAGTCTCTAGTTCTTCTTCTATATACAAATGTGTCTCTGGCTCTAACATTAATTTATTGAAACTAGATCAGTACCAGGGGAATCTTTGATCTCCACAATTATCAATTAGATAATTAAAATCAGAATAGTGAAGATGCTTTGAAGATTTATTAGTAACTTAATTTATGCTCAGTTATTAATTTTCATTGCATAAAACTGAAAAACATGAAACAACAAAGCGTGCATGCTGGCTCTGTAGTGGTCTTTGAATTAACAAGTCTCCTATGAGTTCCAGGATGTATATTCTGGGTTATTTAATTATAAAATACATGTATTCCTAAGAAAATACAGACAGAGTCTGTGAGGGATAGATTTGTGATTAGTATTGTAGCAAATAATACATCTGCATTTAAGGTTTTACAAAAAACCAGGTAAGTTTTGAAGTGTTTTATTACATTTTCTCTTCATATTTGCTCTAAAAATTCCTTTACCCTGCAGTAAGAGCAGGGAGGATGTTATCATTCCAGTTCAGCCTTTTTTAATTCACTATCTATTGCATTGATGGGAATTAAATGTAAAACATCAGGCAAATCAGATCATCTTACGATCACACACAATAGCCTGCTGCTTAAAATGAAATAATGGAACCTCATCCTTTCTTACAGTTACGCACTGTGATTAGTCTCAAATTACTCTTCCTGTGAAGCTGAGTACAATTAACTAAACCAAGTGGGTACTTGGAAACCTAAAGGACAGAAGAAATTTCTGGACTACATGATATAATGGAATGACCAGAAAAAGAAATATACAGGTGGTAAAAAATATACATATTGTTTATGGAGCACTTGAAACAGTTACAAATAATTAAAAAAAAAAAAAAAAAAAAAGATGGCTTAGCCTACTTTAAACACTTAGATGCATGAAAGACACACTGGGCATGATACAACCAAAAAACTCCAGTGTTTGAAGTTTTTGTGGGTAAAGAATTTTTAAAAAAACCACAGTGTGCAAGTCAAAACAATGGAGATGGATATTGCATCTGTAGATTATGAACTTTAGAAGGAGTTAAAAAAATTTCAGTTCAGAAATATTTTTCCAGATTTTATAAGAAAAAAAAGTATTTGAGGGAGTTTGAGGGGAAAAAAAAAAATCTTTTTTGAAAACCATCTCTTGAAAAATTAGAAACATTGACAGACCTGTTTTTTTTCTGTTAAAGGCCTTTCAAAAGCAGAATGCTCTGAGTCAGTACTTATGATCCACCTCCGAAAAAAGAAGGAAGCATGTCAGAGCAGTTCAGCAGCAAACCACCAGCCTGATACCACACAGACTGAGCTTCACCATTTAAATATCATAGAAAATTACCAGAAATGAAGCTATGCATTATAACAGCCATGTAAGTCTACCTTCTTGAGGAAGGATTTACACAGCTCTATCATTCAAGATCTGTTTGCAAGCCTGATTTTGAAGGCTCACATCATCTGTTCATTCACCTCACATACTCAAACGAGAAGATGGTATTTGTTACTGTTATGTACAAAGAAAACAAGAACAAAGAACAATATTCCCTGTCCGTAATAGAAGTTCAGAGAACGAGTATGCTGCCTGGTAGCCCACCGTCTTTATGAAGTTTTTCTATATTTATGTATATAAAAATACATAAATATGAAAGATGTATATATTTCTATAAAGGGTGAATAACTGAAGATTCAAATTGCATTGCAGGTGAAATCCCAAAAGTTACTCTGTTCAGTCACATACACCTACAGTGATTTGTTCTAGAAATCAGGCTTTCCACCACGACCTCATACATGTGATATTTTTAGTACTTCCTGGTTTCAGTTAGGAGAGAAATCACAAAAAGACAGCTTCTCTTATGTGTGTTTTCTATCTATTCCTATTGCCATCACACTTCAGAGGGAAACTACAGCAGAGAAACAAAGCACAGCAGGATAATAAACATCTGGACCATAAATAAGGGTGAGTTACCTCTTCCATTCAGATGAGTATTTACGTAAATGTTACCTTAATCAGAAGTGATCAACATGCCTCTAATCTAAATGCAAAAACCTTGCCCAGTGAACTGTTAT
The DNA here is from genome assembly GCF_964199755.1 of Larus michahellis. Taxonomy (NCBI): domain Eukaryota; kingdom Metazoa; phylum Chordata; class Aves; order Charadriiformes; family Laridae; genus Larus; species Larus michahellis. The sequence goes on along the minus strand of NC_133900.1, from coordinate 21,658,541 downwards.
TGCAAACATGAAATAGAAAGCATCAGCTACGTCAGATGAAAATAATCTCTTTCTAATGTGATAGAGCTGAGTAAAGACAGAGTCACTACTTCTACTTAAACATAATAAGTGGAATGACACAATCTCTGGCATTCACCAGAAAAAAACAACCCACATTTTGCTAATTTAATTAAATATTTTTACCATGCTTTGGATTGCTTATTGTTCAGAGTAGTCAGACGCTATGCCCAGCAAGCATCATCATAAGCTATCCCTCTCCTCCCTAATTTGTTTCAACAAAGACTACAGCATCCTCCTTTTTATTTTTTAATTAGCATTCTGAAAGCATGTGCACGCTGCTGTGTCCTTCCTCAGAAAAAAGCTGGGAAGACCATGGCAGCAGCCACTGCTTCTGCCCCTTTTCCATGACTGGCCACTGGCTTGGCCACCACGGCGGATTGGGCCAAAAGGAGAGCTTCATCTCATATTCACGTACTACACACTGCATCTCTCAGACATTTCCCATATTGCTTCTGGACAGTAACAGAGCCAGCAAGTTCTCAACAAACGAATTTTTATGATAAACAAAATGTCACTGCTTTAAAGCTAAATAGAATAGTTTTAATTTGATGAAATGTTCGCTTGCGAACTCACAAAATTTTCACGCCAATATATCTTCCCCTTTCAGAACTTAGTCTGATCATTTAAAAAATGCTGCAAATCTACCTCAAATTTTAACATAGTTACTCTGAATTACTTTCCAGTAATTCAGAACGCAAAGCAGGATTTTCAGTGATTTGTGCCATTCTGATAACTTGGAATAGCCAGGAACCGAGTTCATGGCTGCTTTGCATTCCCAAAGTGACACAGAACAAATGATTGCACTAGAGAAATCGTCCTTTCTTAAGTTCCCTTCTCCCTTCTTTCACTAATGTTACATCAAATAACTACTGCATTAAAAAAAAACAACCAAAACTTTCACTGAAGAAATAAGAAACTCATACATAACAGTTGCAACATCGCTTCGTTGTAAAATTTTCATACTCATTTTTTTCTTTCTTCAGAAGCCCTGTCTGATGATCCATGAGAAATTCATCCAGCCATGGAAACATGCTTAGTGCGTGAAAACTGCGGTGCATCTTTCCAGGAATACACCCTGCACACGCACACACGGTTTTAGCGATCAGGTGTGTAGGTATAAGGCAGACTGAGGGGCTGGCAGGACACTCCCTTTAGGTGCAAAAACCGAACTGGTCAAGGAAAGGGGAGGTTGTAATTTGTTGCACAGACCGCCCACAACAAGCAGAGGAAAACGACGTGATTCAGCCAAAACCAACAAACGTGCCGCTCCTCTCCTCTGCCTCCCAAGTCCTCTGGGGCAGAGTGGTTCGCCCAGAGCATCCCCTAAGTCAGAGCTGTCAGAACTGGCAATGAAACTGCACCCAAGTCCTATCCCAGCCATGAGCACTTGTTACAGAGCTGCGAGTGGAGCTCTTTCTTCAGGGGACACACGTGCGTAGGGGTTCCTTGTAGGACCAGAGAGAAAAGTGCACTATCTGATGTATACATCTACTTACACAGAAGCTCAGCAAAGAGGGTAGAGCTCAGAGTCCTCGGAGAGAAAATGGGAGTAACAGTTTCCTGAGGACCGCTAAGCCAACACACTATTAAATGTAGCGTCTAACATTGTTCTGTTCTTCCACTTTTGCAGCTACCACATGTGATGGACAAAATCCAAGTTAAACACTCTCACCAGAGCATGCTCCAAGACAGACGACTGGGCCTCAGGCTTCGCCAATACAATGCAGTTCTATTCTCTATTTATTTTTGTAGTTCAAAGACCTGGCAGTAGCCCATTTGATGCCTGCCATAAGGACCAGTGCACTCCTGATTACTGCCATGAGATTTCCAAGCCCACAGACGGCATGTATCCCAGCGTATGCCAGTCACCAAGACAGACTACGTACAAATAGCAGCAGGATTCTCTGAAAGAAAGAAAGAAGCCAGCTCTCATTTCCACTTTGAACCCCCCGTGATAGGCTGCCAACTTGAGGACCTTGCTTTAATCACGGCAACCACATGAAAGAGTTTATTCTGTTTATCTTGGTTCATTTAGGAAACCAGTGATAAGTCTGCCATGAAAAAATTCCATCTTCTCCTGGAAGCTGGCATACTTGTCCCAAGATATGGGCTTTGATTTCATTTTAAGTGCAGTTATTTACAGTCATATCACAGAGTGCAAGAGTTTTCTCATTCTACCAGATGACTTCTTTTCCCTAATAAGTAAGCTGTGAATACTTCAAAATTCCTCTCGAGTACAATGGCATCTCTGAGTGGAAGCGATGGGAAAAGACAGCAGATCCGCCTAAAGCCACAGCAAGAGGTGCTGGAAGAAGAACTGTGGCCCACACGTAGGGGGGGATGAGGTATGTGATGTGATTAACCTTTCTTCCTGCCACTAGGCTTTCTGAAGCAAATAGGACAAGTGCAATATTAAATAAAGTTATGAGACTGGCGCCCAACTACTGAATGTGAAGATGGAGTATGACTTTACCATAGAACAGCAATAACAGAAAAAAACCCAGATTCAGACTAATTGCAGATAAAATTATATAACCCCCTTCTGCATGAGCTAGACGAGTTCTTTTTTTGGCTGTGGAGTATTGTGGATAACCAAATAGGTACTCTTGTACCTGTAAATCAGCGCAATATATACACTTTTTAACTTTGCTGCCATCTATAGACACCGGCTGCCCCCAGTGTGGTGTAGGCAGATTCTGTAGTGCTGTGGCATTAGGTTTCTGGGCTCACTAGGTACCTCATAGGGTTTAAGTGTCAATGAATGCAATTTTCTCTCCACTAATAAGAAGTTTTAGGTGTGGAATGGCCGACAGGTTCTTTTGAACCCAATGGATGGAAGGTAGTGGCTGTGATGGGAGTATGCACTAAAGAACTTTGGAAGCAGATGGTAGCAGTCTGCTGTCAACAAGTGAAAGACATTTACGGACATATTTGATTCCTGGAAGCTACACGAAGCCTCAACTTCCGGCAAAGACATAAATGGGAATAGAGAGGAAAACTCTTCTCATATTTGCAGAAAGATGCATAATTTTCAAATTCTGAAGGATCATTATCTTCAGCACAACCATTCCTCCTCTTGAAATGTAGGTTATATTACTACATTTACTTCTGACTTCTCAGCCCTTGGCACCCATAATTCAATTTTCGCGTTTAAAAAATTGCTGAGGTCTCTATGCTGATATCTCAGCAAACACAACATTTCATCTCTAACTGCATCCTGTTTAGTCTGGATTTGTCCGTGTTCACAAGCAGATTTGAAATACAGCCTTGCAGAATAATCAGTAATAAACACACAGAAGTGACAGGCAATAATTTCATAGTTTTCATGGGAGATAACATAAGATATTTTGCAAAATTTTGCCATATTGTGTGATTGTGCCAATTTACCTCTCACAGTAAGATAGAGTTATTCATATCGTGAGATATTAGGAGATGCTACTATAAATCTTGCAGTATCTTACAAATGTGCAATTACTCTTCACAAGTGCCCAGATGGGGATTATATCTCATTATATCAAGTGCTATGCAAAAAACAAATGTCTGGCTGTAATTAATGGGGTTGGAAACTTCAAGAAGAACAGATCTGCTGATGAAAAAAACACAAACGGTCAGAGCTTCGGCTTGAATAACAACTCAAATGATTGCATGTTTATGTTAACCTTGTCCAAAGTATGTAATCATCCTGAGAATGCAAAACTGTACAGAATCACATGAGTGACTTTCCTTGCAAGCTTTCCACTGTGTCCTTTGTCTGTGTGTCTATGCATTAGAAATATGTCCAAAATTTTTTCTTTCTCATACTACAGTAGCATTTAGATATCTGACCTTTTTTAGAAACAGAAATAACAGATCCTGAAAAAAAAGAAAACCAGTTTTATACAACATTAAGATTAGAAAAGGTCCATTTTGCTTAAACGAGTTCCTATTTTATGTGTGAACTGATTCACTTGAACACCTAGACCCTTTGTTTGCTCACACAGATGTAACATGGCGTTGCCAAATTCCCAATTAGAAGTCCTAACCAAATCTTCCAATACAAAACATTCCCATTCCCCACCTACAACCTTAAAACACGTCACTGAACATGTTCCTTTCGTGTACCACTGTAGCATTCTGCAAATAGATATCATCCCTGGATTATTCTGCTCAAGAACTCATTGTGGCCAATCCACACACTTTGCAGTATTTCAGTTATATTTGCCCCAATAACAGATTTCCCCAAAGAACCATTTTTGGATGATCTCAGGTGCATGCCGGAGACAGCCAATTATACAGGCTCAGTTTTTTCCCTGAAGTTTTCTCTAACATTATTATCTGAAGAGGCTCAGCTGAGTATGCATTCTGATATGCTTTTATTAAAATTGACTTTTAATATTAGTCATAAACAGATCTTCATACTTCCAAACATTTTTTCCCCTAGTGCCAACATAGTCAAAGAAAATTGCATCTGAATAAAGTTATTCTCATTGTCTAATAAACATTTTGATTAAACACACCAAGTGTTGATCCATCTCTAAAATATTTTTAAATACTTTGAGATGCAAGTTTTCAGTTTTCTCTAAAAATTACATCTATTCCAAAGGAAGCACGGGACAAGTCAGATCAGATTTTTAAGGCGTAAAGTGAAAAAGCTGAAATTTTTCATTCAAGAAAAATGACCTTTCATGAAAAGAAGGCTTCAAATTTACGATTCTACCAATTTTTTTCTCTCATTCTCAGAAGCGTTGAAAAGCAAAAGCGAAAGCAATTCCTTTTCCTTTCTATTGGAAAAGAAGGCAAAAAGCAGAGGAGGGTAAATTCCACTTACCTACCTTTAATTCCAGCCTCAGCTGTGTCATTCATCAGTCAGAACCAATGTCAGGATTGAACACATTAACTGAGTTCCTTTTCTTGAATCCTTGCGACCCTTAGTAATGGGTAAGCCATAAAGCATGAAGGTACACATTCATTTTGAGTTCAGTTTGTAGAACAAGCAACCAGGAAAACCCCCGCTCTGCCTCCCTTTCCCTCCAGCTCCCAAAACCTGTCTTGAAAATGTTTAATGACCCTAACCCTGCAAAACTGCTGAGCAAATGGATGCCACTTCTTAAACAGATTGTCATAAACACATGATGAACAAGGGGAGCTGTAATGGTTATTTTTAGATGGATGGCACCAGTTTCAGAGAAAACTTCTTACAAAAAAAAAAAGGCTTTTGGATCAGCCTTATATGCAGCTACATCAATCTACCTCAGCTTTCCATACAAAAAAAAAATGAGTAAGGAACGTCCAGCATCATGCCTGGGCTTTCTGCTAGAAGGAGAGGAAATGTCCTGCAGGCTCCATGGACCAGCAGCTGCCACTTAGCAATGACTTGGCTGACTGTGGGAAACTGCAGTCCACACATTTATTCTCCTGACTTGCCAGTGTGCTCTTCTGACTTTTCCTTGCAGTTTCTTCCATCCAGTCTGTATATAATCAACTTATCTCTCTGAATAGTACTTAGGATGTGAACCTCAGGTTTTCTTCTTGCTAGAATTCCTGCTTACTTAGTCCCGCTCACTGTAGAATCATAGAATGGTTAGAGCTGGAAGGGACCTTAGAGACCATCTAGTTCCAACCCCCCTGCCCTGGGCAGGGACACCTCCCAGTAGACCAGGCTGCTCAAAGCCCCATCCAGCCTGGCCTTGAACACCTCCAGGGATGGGGCAGCCACAGCTTCTCTGGGCAACCTGGGCCAGTGTCTCAGCACTTCTAATTGTGTACTTGTTATTTCTGTCTAACATGATGCTCTTCCTAGAGAATTAAAATGCTTGCAGTAATTAGCCCTAATAGTTGCCCTTGAAAGATTACTGCTTTTTTATATTTGGAAATACCAATTCTGACAAGATATGCCAACACTTAATTTATACTTGAACCGTTTAGTAAGTGAGTTGACTTTGATTACCTTAACACTTAAAAAAACCCAACAATCAACCTCAAAACAAACCCTAACAAAAATCATATACCAAACAGTGTGAATAAATATGCTGAAATATCTCTGCCTTTTTGAACTCTCTTAGTCTCTTTTTTGATCTGTGCAACTCCAAACAGGATAAGAGGCATTTTGTGCTATTTATAAGCAGTCTGCTCAGGAGAATCTCCCCGCAGCTGGGAGAATACAACAGTGAATACTTACCAAGAAACACACAATACAGAAACGCTGCTCTGAATTTTTCATGGGCAGGGAGTTAACCAGGCAGAGCTCTGACTACAGATTAAGTAAGAAAGTATTACCTGGATCTAATGATATGCTCTTGCTTTCACTAAAATAGCATAATGCAAACCAGAATAAAACTCTGGCCACATATCCGTAAAATATAATTTTTTCCACCAGAAACTAGAATAGTTTAATGTGTTGATTTTTACATCCTGCTACAGTCTTTTAATAAAATCAGCCTGGAGTTTGGAGGGTTCAGTTATTGTATTTAAAAGGTATTAGTCTCCAGATTGTAAATTTGACCATTTCTCCCTCTCTCCAGACCTTAACAACAATATTACAACAGAAAGAAAAGAACCAAACTGTGCTTGTTAACACACTTACATAATTTTCAACCTAAAAAAATTGTGGTTTAATATGTTCTAGTAATTTTTCTAACAAAGAGAGCAGAATGTACTTCTAGCAGTTGACTGAGGCTTCTAATGCAACCAAGCATTTAAATACATACTTAATTTTAATCTTCCAAGTTGACACCTTGACATCAACTGAAATACCCAAGAGCAGAACTGGATAGAAATACTAATACTCCCTGCCTTAAAGAAAAAAAAAAATATTCTAAGGAATTAATCCCAAATCTGTACCCCCAGAAACCCCTAAAAATATTTACTTTTTTCATAGAAATTAGAAACAAACAGAAAGTTCTGGCCTCCTGAATACGTGCCAGGAAAGCTCCTGTCATCTGCCAGAAAGTGAACTTACAACAGGGAAAAAGGTGGCTTCAATAAACCCAAGAAGGGAGCAATAAAAGCAACAAAATTATTATGAACAGCCTGGTAGGTAGTAATTACAGCCATAAAACCGTTGCTATTTACTCACTTGGGTTTTTTATAGCTATCACGGTAAAAGAAATGGGAAAAGGATGATGAGATGGTTTGGAGAAGTTTTAATCGTTTGAGAAACTCATCATGTTCAAGAGAGCTGTTAAGAATGGAAGCACGAAAGGACTCACGGGGAAATTTGATAAATGGGCAATCATCTGCTCTGTTTTTTGAGGAAACCTGATAAAGACAACTTTATGTGCTGGGGGGGGGAAGTCATTATAATTTTTTCTGAGTGATGAATTTAGAAATGCTTCTTGAATGAATAAAAACATCAGTAACTATGGGAAAGTTACATAACTGAACTCAGTATTTGTATTAACACTTTAGACACGTCATTGTTAACTCATGATAATCACTCTGCTGTAAGTAACTTCACTGGGTCAGGGTTGAGAGTGTATCTTAAAATTTATGATGGAAAGATAACCATACCTTTTGTTTGATTCTGTGTTACAGAAACTATAAGACTGAAGATCAGAATTATAAATGTAAGTTCTGAAATCCAAACAAGGTCAAGGAGTACAAAGTGAAAAATTACTCTCTAACTCATCAAAACTCAAACTTAGAAGATCAAAAAACTCCATTGAACATCTGAATAAATTAAATATTTCTAATAATTTCATAACAATGTGAAAAGCACAGACTTAATGGGAATTTCATGCTCAAACTAGCTCTGATATTGCATAGAAAGTTGTCAAAATTAAAAGTTCTTCATAGGACACAAACTGGGACAGTTTACATCAAAACAATTAAAACACATCATTTGGTCACAGAAACTACAAGAACATAAACATAAAGAGCCTTTCATGCAATTAATTGCTCTGTGAGCCTTCAGAAATAATGATTCAGATGCACAAGGGCCACCATAAGCTCCCCAACCCAGGAAAGACCTGTGACCAAGTGCAGCTGCAAAAGCATCTTGTACAGTCACTATGTTTTTCTCTCTTTCAAGGCAGAAGTGCCCAAGGACTTCAAGGCTTCTGCTTTGCATTCCTCCTTAGCTTGCCATAACTGAGATAGTGACTTAGAAGGAAAGAGCATATTTTGTTGTTTCACGAAGCCAGTGTAAAGGACTACTCTTGTGGTGTTGCCCAGAGGTGCTGGGAAAGAGAAGGATCAACATTTTCTAAAGGAAGGTAAAGTAGTATGTGAAAATAGCATACATTTGTAATGCCTGTAGTTGAAAAAGTAAATGAAGTTTCAAGGTTTAAAAAAAAATTAAAAAGGAAAAATCTATACCTAACCATCTGATTAGATACAAATGAATCCATCCATTCTTCCTGTCCTAATGTCACTTTAGAGTTTAATGCCATGATAGAAGACTTATTTAATGTAACAGTCATATCACTAGCCAGGAGCTTTCCACACCATAGTAGAAGGTTGGGCTGGGCTTGAATGCTTTGCTAGTGGGAGTAGAGACCAAGAGGAGATCAAGGAATATCGTGCCTTCAAAGTCTATGCTGAAGACTTCTTTTAGTGTTTTTCATATATTTTTGCTCATCACTAGCTAGACACTGACAACAGAAACTATTCTTAATTAGTTTGACAAGGAATTAGTCTAGAAACCAAAGCCAGCCTAGTTCAGTAATGACATTAATATCCAATAACTAGGTCACATTATCCACAATTACTATAGAGACTATAGAGTTCCTTGTGGAAAACAACTTTCTATATTATTGCAGGACATGAATAAAATCTGGGATGTATCTAGTTCAATAATGGATTCAGTCAAGCAGAAAATTAACCGACACACAGCCTAGCCACTAATCCAGTAACTCTAAAATTCCTGCAGTATGTCAGGTATCTGTTTCAATCAAACCAGCCAGGAGAAAAAAATCCAGAGAGTTGTCTCATAGACTGTTTGGAGAAAAGAGAATTTCACTCAGAAATGAAAGACTAGATGCTTTCATCTCCTGAGCAGTGCTCTGTGCAACAGGTAGGCAGGAAGGATAGGCAGGGCTCACTCTTGGCTCTAACAATCCTTCAGGTAAAACCGGATTTGCTACATGTGCCTTGTGTCCGTTTGTTGGGCATATCCTCCAACATATTTCCTAAACCCAGTATGAGGAGTCTTGGCAATTAGCAGAGGAGCTCTCCCTGGCAATGCATTTTGCACATGGGCTAAACAAATTTTAAAAAAATCCAGATAGCGGAAGTCCTTATTATTTCAAATGTCCTCCAGCTGTTTTCTGTCTTTAGTACAGATACTTTAGTACACCATGAAACTACCATGTTGCTGAGAAACTCTGATGCTGTAAAATATTTTCAGATGATGAAGAGCAAGAATTTATCAGAAAGGATATACTCATAACCCCTAAGGAAAACTCAAAGCAAAGGCTATGTCTAATCTGCCCATAGAAGGTATTAAGGTTCTGATCTCACAAATTTCCAACACACTCCAAGCCTACACTACAGCCTTCAGGACTGTTCCGCTTTGCACAGAAACTATATATAAGAAGGAGGAAGAAAGCTAACAATGGTTTGTTCCCCATCTGGAGTCATAAATACCCAGAGTCCCACAGTTCAGGTATAGCCAAGGATGACTTATTTGAAACGAAAGCATGGACAGGCATAAGTTCATCTAAGAAGCTGACAAGGGAATCTCATAAGCACAACAGATACAATATCTTTTAATTCCAGCTATGTATATAGCAATAACAGTGCAACAGACCTAAAAATTTTTTTCAGTTTATCAGTATTGTATCCATTTTTTCTCACATGAAGAGAAACAAACTTAAAATCACAAAAATATCCAAAGCCAGCCACCAGTAAGTGTAGACAAGATAGCACAATTACTTTGACTGATTTATACAGCAGATAAGACACCAACTTCTCTCTCAGTGGGAGAGAATTGTTTGCTTTTTACACTTAACTAAGATGTTATTCAAGCTTGAGAAATACTTCTTTCCTTTTTTTAAAATATTTAAATATGTTACCTCAAACTTCACAAATAATTGTCATGAACAAAACAAAGAAAAAAGACACAACTGGCATTGTTCATCTTTAACTGATTTTTAAATTTCTTTTCAAGGCCTAGACTAGCTGTGTGGAAATGACTGATATATTCAATCAGACATTGGCACGCCTGTTCAGTACTTCTGGGACATTATGTGGTTATACACTAGGCAAATGTCAAGGTCCTTAAATTTTCACCAAGGTGCATTCCCTGGGATTTTGCTACAGAGGTCAAGATTTTAATTACCAGGGACAAATGTATTTTTAAGGTGGAATTATATATTTATAAGGCTTTTCATTGTGGTTTATTTACTCTTTCCTGTAATCAGTATTGTTAAGAGCTCTAGTGATGCATAATTTATTAAAAATAGTCTTTTCCTTTGGTCACCTTTGCAAATGTAATCTGTTTTGCAACGATACCTTTTCTTCATAAAGTGGTTACAAGTCAAAATGACATGTATCAGCAGCCTTTAAGAATAAAAATAAAGCTGTTTCTGAAACTGCTTCCTTCATGCTAAAACACAGTTTGAGAGGAGTGTAGTTTTCAATTTGCATGGTAGAGATGCAGTAACCAATTGGAAGGCAGTCGCTGCCAGGAACATTTGGTGTCAATTACAGCAGGGATGGAGAAAAAAAAATAGTATGAAGTATATATAATTTTTTTAGAGAAACCGGTGAAATCTCACGTTTTTCTTGGGTTTGTCAGAAGGGAGGATTTCCTGCATTTTCTGTTCTGTCAAAAGACAGTTTGTCCCAGCAAAATGTCAAGATGTCTTTATCTAAGTAATTGCCCCACTTGCATTCTCAGCAGACCAGAAAGTTGTACTATTTTCATGAGTAATAATGAGAATACTAGAATGTGATTATTAAATGCAGACATCTGAGGGACAGAAATTGTAAAAACGGAGGACAATTTTCCACTTACACTTATTTAAATGGCTGCCACTATTATTCCTGGAACTGTCCCACGACTGCTGCTATTGGTGGCCACATACCTCAGAGCCCAGGTCCGTCTCTATGCCATAAGTAACTTACCCCTTGAGTAGTCTGGTTGATTACATTCCCTGCCCTTCCAAGATAACTATGGAACAGAATCAGACCCTTATGATCTAACAAAAAAGCTCCCACAGTGAATAAGTAGAGGTGTTGCCCTTTTCTTAAAAGCATTTTTTAGGCTATAATAAAATATACATGGACTGTAGTTTCCAGTTCATAAAGAAAACTAGTGCTTTTGGGGTTGAAAAAGTGACCTCCAATGAATAATAATGTCCTTGCTTGTGGCTTCAGAACTTAAACCCCATAGGTTTTCACCTTTTTCAATCCCATAGAGCAATTCCTTTCTCCATAAACTGAAACTCCAGCCCACGTCAGTTTTATTACATACCTTTAAAATGTCATTTTAGGCTAAAAATGTGCTAAATGAATTTTGAGTATGTTCTACCAATCATAAAAAGAAAACTACATATAGACCTCCACAGACAATGTAGAGTACGCAAATTGTGTCATGTTGGGAAAGAAAACAGCCATTGCTGTGAACCAGCAGTGAGTCAATCAAGCAATTCTTGCTTCCTCCAAAGAAAAACAGTATTTTCCCTTTCCTATCTTTGTGCCTCTAAGCCCAGGGAGGCTGCATTGCTGTGTCTATAGCCACAATGATCACACCTAACTTCTGAGCATGCTGGGTCACCTGTGGTACAGCTGGAAAGGCATGTCCTGGAGTGAACTGGGGGATGAACAGGTGTCCCTGGGAGTTAGTCGGGAAGCACAGGTTTCCCTGCAAATGATGAAGCTCTGTGGCCTGGCATTAGCAACATCCAAATAGAAAACTTCTAATTGAAAAAAAACCAAAAACAACACCACCACCACCACCAACAACAACCAAAAAAGGCAGTTCTCTTGACCTGGCACAGTCTCTTGTGTAAGTTTTGCAATCTTGTATCTCACCAGAGCTATAAAAGGAGGCCCAGAACGTGATCTCATTTCCACCACATCTGGAATGATTCCACTGGAGTCACTAAAACCCCTCTCTTGTGCCTGCAGAACAACAGGCTGTTAGCCACCAGAAAGGCTGGTAGGAATTCCCCTTTTCTAGGGGCACATTTGGCTAAAACGTGCAAACCTGTGTCCCACACGTTAAGCTTCTACCTACTTGAACAGGACATTAGCTTGGACTTGCTATAGGTCCCTATTTCACTCCACTGAAGTTCAGACAATTTCATTTTTAGGTGCCTCATGGGTTGATTGCAAAGTACAAAGTCGCTGAAGTTTTTCGTTCTTGCTTCTCGTCATGGGCTGCTCAACATTAATGCAAAGATTTGTTACCCATCAAAAGCTACCAAAAGTAACTTACATTTTTTCCTTCTCTCTCAGACAATATATTTGGGTCCCATAGCAATGAGGATAGCTTGAATTTGCAAGTGCAATGTGACAAAAATGACTGCAAAGTATATTTTTTTCAAAATTCCCTAAAATTTTCCTTAGAAGAAAACATATTTTTCTATAATTCTGTGTTAGCCCTGATTATCAGGATTTCCACTACTTTCAAAAGTAATTGCTGCTTTCATTTGGGAGCATAGCTGATGGGATACATTCTCCCTCAGTAAAATTAGCATTAAAATTAAAATGGCATTCCAGTCTGGTATCTTACTGGCACAAGTCAAGCACAACCAGCACAACTCATTATACAGCAGCCATCTCAAACTAAAGGCCCATAATAGATGACCATTTATTGACACTTATTTATTTATATGTGTTTCTAGAAAAACTTCACAAGTTTTTCTGCACTGGACACATTTCTTTGTCCAATTAACATCCCTTTAATCTTTTCTTTTCTATTCAATATTTTATCAGAAGATGCGTGACACAAACTTATTCTTGACTTTAATGTCTTACTGAAATTAAAGGTGTTAATTCCATTTATAGACAAGAACATTAAAACTGAAGGGAACCAACATGACAATTTCTCTGCTCAGCCACTGCCAAGATTGTTTCTAATTTTACTTTGGTGAAACCTGGGAAATATGTTGTTCACACTTCTCTGACTCCTTCTCCTAGCGTTATTAGAGAAGAGTTGGCATAGTCTCATTTTATTTATTTCATTCAAAGACCTCTTCACCTTCCCTTAGCTTAATTTTTTTTTCATTCATCCACTCCCAGCCATAAAGCTTTCTGTAAATTATTGTAAGCTTCACAGCACTGTGGGTTTAAAAAAAAACACTCATAAAATAAAGCCTTTTTTTTTTTTTAAAGCAGAACACATGCAGGGTGCTTAAGAGAGATGTGAAAACGCTCTCATTTGACTACCCTCATTTGAAGACAATTTTTGGCAAGAGACAAAATTCATAAAGAACACAAGGAATAAATTAGCAGGTCATCAACATCTCTGCAGTCACAGAACATAAGGAGAAAAATGATGAAGGAATAGTTAGGTTAGATGAATAAATGGATAAGTTATATATATAAAAAGAAGACAAGAGGGTCACTGTTTGTTTGATCCCCCTGAAATTATTAAGTCAAATTGTTTTTTTCATTTTTCCTTTTTTTTCTTCCTGTCCTAAATTTCAGTGCCTCATTGCTGAGTGCCTGCCTTGAGTCTCCCAGAGCCTGCTCTCAGAGTTGAATATTTACAGTTCCACATAAAGTGCTAAAGCACAGTCTCACAGTCAGGTTTGATATACCTCCAACAGTCACCCAAAGCATGTCACCTGACATTCGCGGAAATATTTGGAAATAGTGGTCTAGTACAGCACACTGTGTGAAAGAGAAAATAATATGAAATTTTTACCTTGCAATGATTGTATGTGTAAAGTAAGTATTTTACAAGCCTTGTTACATCAGATTACTTAGAAATGTGAGGGATTTGCCCTTTCTTTGAGTAGCAAGTAATGTTTCCTGCTTTCAACTGTCTTATTGTTACCAGATCTATTGCTGCTGCTGCAGAAACAAAGTGAATACATCAACAAATCAACAAGGAAAGATTTATTTTTCTTAGTAAGTTAAATGAATAGAAAATGACCCATCTACAGTGGTCTCGTGCCAAGACTGGGAATTAAAAACTACTAAATAATAGGAATATAACACCTTGCTGCTACAATTTAAGCATTCAGAAATTCACCATATGTTTGACATACGCTAAAGGCCACAGGCAGCCAATGGCAAAACATAAGAGAGTTTCTAAATGTTATAAATGATCATCTTCCAGCTAAAAAGGCACTGAACCCAACACATAATAGATTTTAACACTGGAAGGACTTAAACTACGATTATCTTCTAGTCTGATCTTCTACAGTAAGTATTTGGATGGGTTGTAACCAATAAAAGACGAATTATCCTGTTTTCCATATATCATCCACCCACAGATAAACCAGCATCCCCTGAAAGAATAGTATGCAGATAACCCTCAGATAACGTGCACATAAATGTATAAAGCATCTGGCTCCAGACAATAGGAAAGAGCTATGGCCGATTCCCCCCTCCTCAGCCCTCTTCATAGGATCCCTCTTCTCCATCCCACCACCTCATCTCCCACATGGTCTTCCCTTAGCCTGTCACACCCGATACTTAGAGGTCGATAAATCAGCTCAACGTAGAGAGCTGGGGTGGGTGCTGGTGGCACGAGGAAGCCAGGAGCACAGAAAGAGGAAGGAGAGACATGGAGAAGATGGGGGAAGGCAGCACCAAACACCAACTGGGACAGCAGGACATGGACAGGGAAAAGGCTTGTCCCCACAGGGCAATGCGTGATCGCGGGGAAAAAAAAAGAAAAAAAAAAATCACACTAACCTTTATTTTTATGGTTTCACAGCTCACTCTCCTTGCTGGGGTCAGGTTGGCATATGAAAGGAAACTCTGGAATTAAAAATCTCCTTGTTACTGTCATGTACATAATAACCTGTGTTGCAGACTAATTCCTAGGTATGTTAAGTACGAAGGTCTGTGTGACCAAATTTATTTATATAAGTAAATGTCTACAAATATTGGAATTTCACATTAAATGTCAAAAGTTCACATTTTCATAATACAGAAAGTAATTCCAAAATGAGCCGTGATTTACTGTGCTTTTGTGTGTAATAGTCTTCAGCACCTGACCCCATGTTTTCTCTCAGCTCATTTTTTCCATGGTACTTCTAGTTTTTTCCCCATTTTCTAATATTATGCTTTCCATACCCAGAGTGTTCTCTTTATTAATTAAAAAACGGACCAGAGTTAATTTATAGCAGTCGGCTGGCTAATACAGCATTTAGACTGATCAGCCCATAAGCCAAGTCAGACACGATAGCTGCTGAGCTCAGACTTCAGGAAGGAGGAAGAAGAAAAGGCAGGGGACGCTAACTTGAATCCACCAATTTTTACCTACTTGAAAAAGCAAATATTTTTCTGAGAACTTTCTACCATTTTAAAATGTTCTTGAAACTGCTAAACAGATCAGAGACAAATGAAGATATAGAGAGCCCAATAGCATGGTAACATAAACTTTGTTTCCCCTAGCTCTGTTTTTGCCCAATGCGAAGGTACTGACTTTTCTGGTTTTTCTTTCTTTCTTTTTTTTAATCTTTACAACCCACATCAGCCTGCCAGTCAGGAAAAAAACCATTTTAGCCTGTGCTTTGTTCTTTATTTTGATTTAGCTCATCCTCATTTGATGCAGCACCAAAGCCTGTTCCTGAAGTTATATTACAGCTGCAGGACATGACTCCTTGTATGATTAAAGTTTAGATCTCACGAAATGGGACTAATTGCATGAGAAAAGGGTATGTATGCATACTACAAAATATTTTTCTGCAGGCTATATTATGCTTTATGAAAGCAAGAGATAGGAATAGATATAAAAATTTAAGTCTGACTTCAGCAACTGAATCAAAAACCTAAAATTTAGGAAGGGGTACGTAAGTGTTATAGCTACTGAAGATCAGCTTAACACTGTATGAGGAAAGAAATCTGGTTGGTCTTTGACATAAAAGTCATTCACTGTGTTTGTTCCGCCGCCTCTATATATTGTCACTAACACTATCCAGTTTATCGATTAACAGATTATTGTTAGATTACTACAGACCTGACCTTGGGCTGATATAAAACATATTGTTGCCTTTCTTGCAATTGGTTGTTACTCCATAAGCCGATGGACTTCTCTTTGGTGGCAATGGTTACCAAACAAATGACTATTTCCTCTTTCAGCCTTTGGCAATTCCAGACAAAATATTGTTGGATAGAACAGTGCACACAAGGTTTTTGTGCTGCTTTGAGAAGGAGAAAAGAAAAAAAAAAAAAAAAAAAAAAAAAAAAGACCTGCGCATTTGAAATCCTTACAGTTCCAAGGCTTCCTTAGGATGCAAATGTTTATCTCATACTATAGGACGTAGCTTCTCTCAACAAAATATTTCAGTGGTACATGGATCTGTCACCTTCAATTATCTGTTTTGGCAGAAGACCATTTTGTTACATTAAACAGGACAATTACATAAAAACTTTCAAGTCAGTTTTTTTCCACAGAAAAAAGGCTATTTATCAAATTTGAAAATTATATGGGTATTTCTTGATGTTTAAGCTATTTTAACTGTTTTGAAGTTTGAAAGGGAATCTAAGCTAAGCTAATGCATTTATTTTCCCACATCTTACTTTTCAGTAAGGACAAGGAGGGGAGAAGAAAAAAAGATGAAAACAGGAAACATTCAATTTTTTTCCCAAAACTTCTAAAAATTTTTAGGAATTTTGGATAACTATGTCTTTGTAGTATTTCCAGTTGATTTCTTAAACAATATTTTTATCCATGCATCCAAATTGCAAGTGAGCTAATATCTAAATTAACCTTCTAGAATTCTAAACGAAGGATTTTCAAAAGACACTGCTCATCTGCAGTTCAATTGTCTTTAATTATAGCCCAGAGTAAGAGATAACAATTTCTTGCTCCTTCCCCCCTTTATATGGGAAAAGGGACTGAATTACTTACAGTTACACTCAGCAAAATAATTGGATCATTAAAGCAGAATTGGGCCACCTGGATACACATACTGAGGTTTTAAAAAAAAAAAAAAAAAAAAAAAAAAAAACAAAACACCAACACACAAACCCAAAACAAAACCATACACGTTTGGCTGCCATCTAGCACTGAAAATGTCCAAACTCACCACTCACAGCCATATTTGACCAGAAAGCACTGTAAAAGGTTGATATCTGCCCAATCTCTGTGGGTTGACCTTTATCCACTAGATATCCAATAGATACTCAAAAGATGTTTTTCATAGTATGATGATCAGATACAACCACAAATAACATTTCTTGCTGATGCTGCTACACTGCAAGTGTTATGCCATGGCCTGGGAAGGTGGGTGTTTCAGCTCGCAGTTTCAGAACGATCAGAGGCTCAGGATAAAAAGGAAGGAGCGAGCGGGTGAGGGTGAAGGATGCAAAGTGGTATCTCTAGGTACTCTTGTTGATGATTTGCTCTGTTGTGGCAAATCAAAGAGGAAAGGAAAGCACACAGCTGGGACGGGGAAGACCTGGCATCGATTCAAAGCCTATTTTTACATCCTGTCAAAAACCAGCTGGATGCTAAACTCAGAAACAGGCTTCAGAACAAGAACAGGAACCATAACCTTCCCATCCCAAAGTGGATGCCGCAACCACCAGGCTGCAGAGCTACGCTCCCTGTTGAATGCACTTGCACACAGATGCATAGAAATGCTTAAATAAAAAAAGGGGACCAATATGAAGTTCACTCTTTAAAAAATGAAATAAAAACATAAACCCACCTTTGACAAAATTCTAACTTTTGACAGAGCTCTAGGTGTCTGAACCTTAAGGGAAAGATTCAGGGTCTTTATAAGTGAACTGAAATACTTTCACGTAGTCCAGGCACCAAAGAGGAAACTGCGGGGATGAATGCCTAATTATGCAGCATCCCAGCGACAGGATGGAGTGATACAGCTCTCAGGTCCGGCATGCTTTCTCTAGAGCACATTCTCAGGCCCCTGCTCTGGCTGATCACTGAACCCAGAGCTCCCCCCTGCAATGACACCCAGCGCGCCAAGCACCTCCAGAGTCCTTTGTCAGAGTTAGCTTTTAATTAATGTGCTGAGGGCTCCGAGCCAGTTGCTTTGGCTGGTGAATAAGTGAAGTGGACTTATGAATCCCCAGCCATCTTTGCTGTCTCTTCAGCCATTAACTGTCATTCATCTGGGGAAGAAATAAACGAGGTACTTTCTGCCATCCAGTAAAATTCAAGCTACTTTTCAAAACAGAAAACCTTTCGTTAAAAGAAATACCACGTCAGAGTTCCCCAAAATGTGTCAGAACTGCATTTCACATCAAATGTTTCTTATTTACTGAACTACTAGCGCATTTACCTGGCTGCCCACAAGGACCCCTCTCTCACAGCCATTGGGATAACTACTCACATGTGGCTTTCTGATAATTCCAGTGAGGCATACGCTTTTGCAGCATTATGGTTTAGTGATTAAACCTTTTTCTACTTGATGTTAGGAATTTAACATAACAAGCAGTAGCTATCCAGACTCTTTAGCTGATTCTTTAACTATTTATTTTTAAAGATCAGTGTTATATTCGTTTTACTCTAAGTAAACGCCCCCACCCCCCAATTTGGATTTTACTTCTCAGAAGTAAATTCAAAGAAAGTAATTCAACATTTCCTGGTGGTACTTCTAGAAAATGGGGATCTTTTCATCATCCAAAATAAAAAAGCAAAAAATAGCTTGTTATTTTAATTATATTTTGAGTGCCTTCCCCTCAGCCCCCCTCTGATTTTTAGGTGGAGTTTTTATTACTGCTCTTTTCCACAAATTAGAGTAAGTGCTTTAGCAGCACAATCAACTTCATGTATTATGGAAAGTGGCCTGGAATACTGCCAATTTGATTCATTACAAAAGCAAAAAGACTTGTACAAATACTTGCTCCTCATGAAATCTGCAAATTAAACCCACATCAGCCTTTTAATACTAAATCCTATTTATTTTTCAATGTAACTTGTTTAAGCTGAATACAGGCTGCATTTCGGCACTCTTCTATTTTGTTTCGTTTCATCACATATGTCACAATTAATCATCCAAAGCTATGAAATGGCCAAAGACAGATTACTGAAGGTTTTAAACAGTGGCTTTTAATACTGAGACAAATGAAACTTCCTTGTAAAACACTACATTCAATGAAGAATTGTATGGGAGAAACTCCAGCAGTCCATAAACTATAATGAAATTAAAATCTACTAGAAATGCACCACTCCCTTTTGGATCTTACTTTTTTAAGCTTTCTAACTACCATGACCCGAGCTATGTGTACACTTCCATGGATTAGATAGGACTCTGCCTGCTTCTCACATAACAGAGTCATTAGACATCTTTCAGGCTAGAAATGTGGTTATATGTAATTTATTCTTTTTCCTATGTGTACCTTAATTTCTTCTCTCATGTTAAAAACGGTATAAGGCAAGATCAAGTTTGTAATGGTGTTCTTCAAAGAAAATATGCCATTGCCTTAACTTTGCCCACCAACGAGGCTTGCTGTCCCACAAAGATCTTCCTAATTAACTCCCTTTTAAGCTGCCAATTACAGCGTGGCTATTTCATGAAGATAATTGATCAGAGCACGAAATCTTCATTAAGCACTATAAGAGTTCTTCAGATTTGCATGGGAAATGTCTGCCAGCTGCAAGGCTCAGGTAATTGCACTATTATCTCCCCAAAGTAGACAAAACACAGCTTTATTTTTCAGTTAAATCCATGCTACCCTTTAAAAAAAAAAGGCTGTGTTCAGTGTCACAGACGTGCAGCATTTTTTCTGTAGTGTCTCTCCAGCAGTTCACTGAAGTACAAAAATTGGAGTAGAGATTTATTAATCTAAATTAAAATTTAGATTTATTAATTTAAAGATTTATTAGCCTAAACTAAAAATAATACCGTACAAGTCCTTTTGTAAAAGTAAGATAAAATGTGTAGATAAAATCTCAGATTAACTTTCCCATTACTCAACGCTCATTATATTGTAATCTATTTTCACGTTCACCATTATCAAAACTAATTTCTTACAAAAATGCAGATATTACAGGTATTGCAAATAGACCACAATATATTAGGTTTGTTTTTCTTTTTTGAACAGAAGATTCTCTTTTTCTTCAT
The DNA here is from genome assembly GCF_964199755.1 of Larus michahellis. NCBI lineage: Eukaryota > Metazoa > Chordata > Aves > Charadriiformes > Laridae > Larus > Larus michahellis. The sequence continues at coordinate 21,638,343 of NC_133900.1, read as the reverse complement.
GCTGTGTGTATTCCAATAATTAATATATGTTCAAAGATAGTACTTCAAACTTTTACTTGCTTGCCACTGATCTAAATCACTATTTGTATTTATTTTTGAAAGCTGCTTACAAGTTTTTAATCCTCAGAAATCCTCTTGACGGCAATGATGTGATGGAGACAACCGTAAGGATCTTTGTCTTCCACAAAGCAATTAGTTACTCAACTTGGAGAAGGATTTTCTTATTCTATTTAAGAAAGAAAGAAAATAGAAACCAAAAGTGATCAGTATAGCATGGCCCAGTGGGCTAGTGTTGTTTACGTATCTTAATAAAATTCAAATCTGTAATATATCAGTATCTCTTTTTTTCTTTTACCCTGAGGTAACTCAGTTCCACTGAGGCTGGGGGAATCATCCTCGATGTGCAACACTGTCATAACAGTGCTGTTCTAACTCCACATTACACGTGAGATTTATTAGAAATACAATTTTTTTCCTCGATCTCTTCAAACACTTCACAATCATTAACTCTGTTTTCTACTCAAATAATTCTCTGCAAGAAAGTTTGAAAGTGTCAGGGGTCAGATTTTCAGCTAGTATGTATGAAAGCAGACCTGTTGAAGCGTCAGGGAGCCACATCTACTTACACAACTGAAGACGTGCCTTCTTCCTGGCTCCTCTCGTTTTCCCAACACACTCTCGGTCACCTAAATTGTGAAAGTGTTTCAAGTCTCATGAAAAGATATCATGCTTTTACTTAGCACATTCAAACTATACTCAAAATCTAGCTCCATTACTTCTTCGCATTTAGACAACCTTGCCAGACAGACATTTTGGTGGACATTATAAAAGGCATTAGTTATCAGAAATCTGTGTGGTTTTCTGTTTCCTAAACTACATATTTGTTATCTGTGAGCAGTTGACTCTGCATCGTTAATTCATGTACTATTTGTTACTGTGATCTTTCTTAACTCTTCTTCCAATTTTGTATTTTCATTTGGGAAGATTACTGAAGTAGTAATCTAATCTAGGTTTGTTTTATTTCCATTCTATATACAATTTCTTATGCTGTTTAAAATCAGAAGCATTCTGAGGAAAAATGTTATAGGGGTTTTATGCTTACAAGACCTAGCTTATCAAAGTCAGTGCTGGCTCATCACCAGTTTTTCAAACAATTAGTTCCCCTTTGCCCCACCACAACTATTAGGAAAAAACCTTGCCACTTTATAAATGCAATTAAAGGTCATTTTACTGCTGAACAGCTGGTTTAGAATGTAACTCTTTTACAAAGTGAATGGCAATGTATGTTATTTAGCATTAAATAATAGGCTTATGTTACATCAAATGCATGGATTAAAAACCTGAGTACAAAGAACTCATTTGACGCGCAAGAAGTCTTGGAAATCATACCTAAGGTGAAGTATGCTTGTTTCTAGTTGAGAAGGTTTCAAATATAAAGTGATGTTCTAACTTTTACAAAGCTCTTCTCTTAGCATCTAATATTTACAGTAAGCAGCATGCTGTATATTCAAAGCATGTAAACTTTAAATTGCAGCGACAAATATTTACTATAGATTAGACATATAAGGACAATGATCTAGACACTTCATCACAAATTCCTCCATTCATATAGCCAGTAATAAGGCAGGGCATATTTCCACAAGTAACGTCACACTTGTTGTCACTGCTTCTTCACTACTGTAACACGGTAGTTTCTTATTGATATCACATACTCCTATATAATACAGCCTAGCAAGTGAGACCTCCAACTTTTCTTGACCATACCTTTATGCTAGCATACATCAGTAAATACACATGGTGTGATTCTCGCCTCAGTTGCACTGCACTTTCGGGGGAATAACTCACAGTACCGTTAGGCTGGTACATCAGGCGACTTTGCTGAAGCAGAGAAGTAGAAGGATGCCCACAGATGTGTGAGAACTGTGCCTGTGAAACAGAAATAGAAATGATAATGTGAGCCATGGATAAATAAGGGGAGAGTCGGAAGACAGTATGCCAGCTAGCAGAGTTGGTGGGGCACTCAGAGTGCGGCGCTCTATCATACAAAGCACTACTCCCACCATCTCGCTTCCTGAATTCCTGTGGTGAGATAAGGCTCTGGGAGTAAATGCACCATGTTCAGGTGGCCCATGTGTGCTGCTGTCTTGTATCAATGATTACTTGTGTCAGGGACCTCGTGTAAAGTCACCACAGCTCCCTTCTTGCTTAGGGTTTCTCCTCAGGGATACAGACCATTGTGAAGGGTGTCATGAAGGGTTGGGGGTGGTCTTATCCTGACCCAGGTCTGGGATGTTCAGCCACAACCTTGGTGTCTCCTGGGCTTGTCACTAACGATCAGAAGATGAAGGAAATGAAGGAAAGGAGCCTGGGTGCCACAGGTTAGACATAACCTCTTTGAACAATGCACAGGGCTGTTACTTCAAAAGGTACTACACTGGCCCTAGTAGTGACGTACCCAAATATCCTAATGTTCGTAATACACAGAAGGAATTATTAAGAGCTCATTTTCCCTGACTTTCATGGCTTCCCACCTTTCCTGGCACCCTTTGCTTCCATTGACAAGCTTCAGCTGTAGTGAAACAAAAGCTTCAAGCACAAGAAAAACAATGCTCTCCTTGCAAGTTCAATTGCCCAAGTATGAACTGTAGCAAAACAGGAAAGGGGAAGACAGGAGCAGGAAAATTTATACATTATTGTAGAAATTCTCTTATTAATAGGATTGTCACTGACAAATGACACCACCACCCCCTTTCCAAAAGCTGTTTACAGCCATTTCCAAAGCTACTTAATGGATTTTTTTATCATGTCTACAATTACACTGCTCTTGCTAAATGGGAAGTTTGATTTTAAACATCTCCTGCTTTCATTTAGTGGAATGTCTCATTTGTATAATCCAACTGCTTCTGTTCCTTGGAAAGTATCCTGTTGGTTTTTTTAATTTAATGTCTCTAGGTTTCACCAGATCTTAGCTGAGACAAAAACTTGCTGCTGCATTTGAAAGAAAGAAAAAGCCAATAAATGCTGAAATAACTGTGGTACAGAGGTGTTTGGTCTTGTTCCTAGATTCTGTTCAAGACATTGACACATGGATTGCCCTATCATGACACAGACCTGCTCAGAGAAATTTTCATCACTAGCAGCCAAAAATAACACATAATGGACCACTCTGTGGCTTTCATTACATCTGATCTCACGCCCTGACTATTCAAATCAGACCAAAAATTAGACCCATAGGCCATCAGGGATTCTTGGGCATATATAAAAGGGTTCATAAAGATTTATCCAGAGATAAAGAACTCATCATGCAAATAGATGAGTGTTTTTTTATATATGTTGCGCCATTGATTCTTGTACACATGAGAAAGCACAGAAATGAGTCCCCCTACCTCTGTATTTAAGGATAGGGTTATCTTTCTGACTGCTTCTAGGTGCAGACTTTTTCGAGGAAGGTTGGGGGGAAAGCAGGATGGGAAGAGGAGCCTCCAACGGCAGTTCATCCCTTTTTAAAATGTTTTCTGAGTGAAGACAATGCAGCCTCTAAAGGTGCCTGTCTCTAGCCTTCAAGGAAAGAGTAAGCTTTGATAAATACCTTAAACAAAATATCCCAGTTTAGGTGCTTAAAAATATGCCATATGCATCACAACAAAAGCAATACTATGGTTCTCTACTTGTAGGAAAATATTCATATTTATGAAGAAAATATAGCTCTAAAATTCCATTTACATATTAATGTTTGAGGATTTAGTAAGGGCTGAATTTCCAGGGTGATAATTTTTTCTTATGCTACAACTTCATACTACACCATTTCTCATATTATGATATACAAAAATTGCTCAACAAAGTTTTCCAGTAGAATGTATAGAACAGAGAGATACTTTGACATAAAATGTAAGGTTCCTTTTACCAATGGAATAATGACTATTCCATAAATGGTTTCAGTCCAATTGCAGTGCAACAGTTTTACTCCACAGCTGATCCAGCGGGACATACTTCTTTAAAAACCCCAGTAAAGCATTTTATCTTGTATTCTAAAAATACACTGACTGCTTTCATAGACCGGAAAACAAAAGCACTCCCTTCAAATTCCAACCACAATTTAGAAGGGTGCAAAAGAGCAAAATGGAGTCCCATTTAAAAAACACACATATCTTTGAAGTCTGCGAAGAATTTCCTTCTTTTCAGGGATTTTAAATGCAGTGCCAGCAGTCATCCCTTGTACAGCTACTTCTCTGAAGTAGCTCCAGTTCCAGTAGATGTAACTTCCTCCATATATCTCTGCCTGAAAAGTTTGACAAGGCTGTCGCCAGAAAACCTCAGGAGCCAAGGGTCCAGAGCCTCAAAGATGGATCAGAGGCAATGAAACATCTTAATAGGAATCGGGCGCTTTTGCAGATCTGTGTCTAAATTGTTTATCATTTATAGTAACAACTTCTTGTGAAAAATTCAAAGAAATTGTAAAGGAAAACCATCATGCTAATTTGAAAACTGCCTATTTGGAGTCGCCTTTTACTGCAGTCAATGCTCAGGTTACACAAAAACCTTTGTGGAACATGACTAAAATAGTCTATTAAATCAGGTTCGGTGATTTGAAAAGTTTTTCACATGGATCCATCGATCAAATAAAGTTTTCACATTTAAATTCTTGTATATGAGCACAAGGCTAAATTTATCAACTTTGGTAGCTGGTCATGGCATTAAGTAGGTAGAAGAGAGGTGGAATTAATTCAGCTCAGGAGTTAATATTCCCCATACATAAATATGCTTCAAGAGGAGAGAGGAACTCAATAGCAGTTGTAGAAGAGAAAATTCTGTCCCAGCCTGCCACCACTTTATATCCTGCTTACATACACACTGCGTTATTTCAATATGGATGAGGTTCCATATCTAACTCACCATCATTTGGCACTTGAAGAGCATGCTGGTTTTAAACCACCACTGAAGTTTTGAATTGAATTTTGGCACCTCCAGCAATGATAACAAGATTGATTTCTAAACAATTTAAATTCCAGTATACTAGAGCATACAAGTTCAAAAACCTCAGCAGTCAAAAAAACAGAGGGCTATACTGGTGACAGGCATATTGCATGCCATGCTTTCTTTACAGGTTATTGCTCTGGAGTGTAGGAAAGACTACTACAATGTCTCCCACCGCCTCAAGGGAACAAGCCTTGCCAGCAGCAGCTGTAACAGACCAAACAAGTACAGCGGAAGCCTCTAAAACACTCTCTCCCAACTCCCATCCTTTTTGGAAGGGCTAAAAAGACAACTCCTGTCTCCCACCCTTTTAATTTACAAGTTAATTTCAGAGGAAAAAAAAAAAGGATTCTGAAGGGCCTTCCCATCTGCCTTGTGTAATTTAATTTTGACTTCAGATGTAAAGGACCTATGGCCAAACTCCACACTTGTTTACAGCAGTATATTCCCATGTTTACTTAGTTATAACTAAATGAAAGTTTTCTGCCACAGCATTCTGTTTACTTGACTCACTTGGCTCCCTTTACAGTGCCTTTGGTGACACATCCAAACGTTTTGTGGTTGGTAGCTGTTGTCTCTTAATCTTTAGTGACAGTTCAGCTCGATCTCTGGTGTTTTCCAGGCTTGGATAGAAGACAGAAAATAAAATAACATTTTTTTCACATTCTTATTGACATTTATCCTCATTTTTTTTAACTGAAGCCTCTTTTCAACAGAGGTTCTCTGTTGTTCACTTTTAATGACTGAGTTTTCAAACTCTGAATTTTAATCGCTCTTCTCTGTGGCCTGAGATGTTTCTCAACATTTAGACATGCTTAGGAAAAAGGTTTCTAGTGAGAAAGACTTTAAAGAAATGTTAAATTTAGTTGATGTGTGATGCAGTAAAAGTGATGTAAAAAGAAACAAGTACATTTTTCCCCCGCCTTTTGACTCACTTCCTTTGCTTTCTGTTTTTGAAGGGAAAGACAGATAGAGATGAGGGAGCAACACTGAAAGAAAAACATGATGAAGAACGCTCTCGGAAGATGGTCTGTGAGACAGACCCCCAGCAGTTTTGAATAGCTCTGGTCACTTGTACTCATACAACTGAGAAGAAAGGAAGAATTTATCAAGCCGACGCTAGCCTCCTTGCTCCGAGTGCAGAGACCTATCAATTTCTGTCTCTTGGCTAGTCTTTGTAATAAATATAGGCTTGGTGTGTAATGAAAACCAGCTGAGTGTTTCTCAAGGTACAGATGCTTTCTTTTCTTCTGATTCCAGCTAAGATTGTTCTTACTCTTCATAATCTCTCACAGCTGCCAAAAATCCATCTTATCGTTGCATGAGGTGAAGTTTCCATTAACAGCTATTATGGTAGCAGAGGTCAGGCGTCCAGTGTCAAATGAGCTGCTAAAGAGAAACACTGTGCTAGAAAATGCTATACTAGGGAGAAAACCTCAACTGAGGTGTGTTTTATTATTAATTTGAATAGTTTTTATGTGCAGATGTGGCTGGGCTATGCTGCTGACAGACTGGTTTCTGATGTCCCAGAAAAAGAGAGGGAAATTTGGGGTGTGGAGGAAGCGGGAATATACATCCACTTGGCTGATTGAAGAGGAATTTTAATAGTTTTGATGATGCTCAGTTTTCAGTATGTCAGCCAACCAGACTGGCTACCCCTTCAGGTTGGAGGGCTTTAATGAAGGAAGCTCTGACCGTAAACACCACTTGCAATTTCAACACTCACATTGCTGCAGATGAGGTTCCCGACTCCCAGTCGTCGCAGGAGAATAAAATAAAAGCAATAATAATAATAGTCCTTAGTTTCCAGTCACTTAATGGAAAATGAGAAATTTCCCCCAAAGAGAAACAACCCCATCTCAAACATTTTCATTTTTAAAAGATCTTCCTTCAGTAAAAGCATCTGGATTGAATGCATTCTTTGTTGATCGTGAATGACAGTATATTAATACCCTTCTAGTCTGATGATGGCATAATTTTCTTTTGGAATTACCTACCTGGAAGTGCACATTACCTGAAAGACATTCTGAATATTAACACTTTGTCATTTTGTATATTAATACGGTATACGTGCACCAAAGCTATAATCATATGGGAGTGTGTGCTGTGCAGGTGCCAAATGTTAATTGTCAGTGTGCTACACTGGACAAAGACAGAAGTAAGCAGATTAAAATATAAAGTTCAATAAATTTAGGACTTGTTATACAAAACCCCTCAATTTTAAAATAATGAAGTGCATAATTATTTGGAAAACCATTACAGAAATATTGACTATCATGATATATTTTAAAAATTACTTTTGACATTTGAAAACATAAAGGACTTCAGTATTTGCAGAAAATACTGGCTATTTTTCAAAATTTCACAATATTATTTTTTCTCCTATACCTCAGTGTTGCAGGCCCTCTATGATTTCTGGCATGCAAAGATTCCTACAAGCCCCTTATCATCCATACTCACAGCCCTTAAATGTACAGCTACAGACAAAATAGATCCCAAGTTGGCAAACCCTCCTCAGGATTAAGGCACAGATCATACAGAAAGCTACGACTTGGCTTTAACTCTCTCCTTCATTGTGTAGTTTGAGCAAAGGTGTGGGCACTTTGCTTAGAGTAATTTACTATAAGCATTGTGCACAGGCTAGCAGACATGTAGCATGCAGAGTTATTACTTCCCCCCTAGACTGTAATTCTAAATACGCACTCTACCAAACAACGTCAAAACCATCAGAAACCATCACTATTGCAATATCTCAGCAACATCCTGATGAGACCAAGACACCCTTCCTCTACCAGAAAGCCACCTTGCAAGTTTATGCGTCAGGCTCTATGGAGAATGAGACTTGTTTTGTCGACTACTAGCATTTCTATGCGACACGGATGTGAAGATCCTGCACTGAATTAAGCTGCATGTTATGCAGCTTAAAAAATCCCTACTATATTTAAACCACTACAAAGCTTTTAAAAAATTACTCACAAGGAAGTGCATCTTTGCTGACTGCATCTGCACCTCTGGCAGTAAACCAGAGCAAATTCAGTACCAGTACCCAAGACTCTACCACCAGGACTCGGGGAGCAGCTTATGCTGAGGAGAAAGTACGCAGGTGCTCAGCGACAATGCCATCACCACAGCCACCCTGACTCCGGGTCCCACGGTTGCTGGCAGAGAGGGGGCAGTACCGGCTCTGGAGGATAACTGGGCAGTGAAGGGCATATCTGTAATATCTTCCCAGAGCCCCACAAACTTAACTCTTATTCTGTACCTTCTACAATGAAGAGACTCTGAAATAATAGAGGAGCAGAAGATCCAGTTTTAAGTAACTTTTCCTACCTTCCTTCCACAGAGGGTACTATGCTGCAAGCAGAGGTGGACGTTTCAGTGATGAAGACAAATCATGTCTGAAGTAGTTTGCAGCCACTCCTCAGTTAGCACAGAGATATAATGTCTTCCTTAGTGCTAAAATTTCAAGAAAGGTATTAAGTTGTAGATCTGATTCAAAAGGATGATGATTAAAAAATCCATTATCTTTTAAAAAGATTAATGAAAATGTTTTTCATTTGTCTCAACTACAGAAAACCTTGTTTTATAGAATGCATGGTTGACCTATAGACACCGAAGTGGTTTTAATTTTTTTTTCTTTTCCTAACTGTGAGAAGATTTACATATATGTCAGGATTTCTGGTGGAAGTCTGGTCTCTTTCAAAGGATGCTGATAATAGGAATACCAGATTAATGAACATCTCAGTTGAATTAATGGAAACAAGGCATGAAAGTGAAAATGTACAGTACTGAACACAAGTAAAGAAAAAAAGATGTACTCTGCCATTTAGAATTGCGCTTAGAGTAACTGTGAGTGAGCAATAGATCACCAAGAACATTTCTCAAGATGTTTTTTACATTAAAATCAATCTTTTGTAACCTGCGTTCTGCTCCTTAACGCTGGGGTTCTCCTTAAATATCGGGCTGCGATTACACAAGGATAAAACATCAGCACTTTTCTACCGTCCTCTCAAAATTACAAGCAAAAAAGCAGTATGTATGCATGCATCTCTGACAAAATAATTTTCAAGGCTCCTGTAATTTAGCACATTTCTGTCGTCCAAGTAAAAATGGGAAGCCAAACCCAGCCTGAAGGCAGAACAAGATGGGACAAGGATGCTTTTACCAGGGTTGGCTGAGGAAGACTGCCAGAGTCTTTGCCAGCCAGCCGCAGCTTCCCTCAGTTATAAGTTGCCCTGTACGTGCCAAGAGGACAGAGTGCATTTGCCTGAGTTACACTCTCTTCTCACCTTCACTTTCTTCTTCATAAAGAAGGGAAGATTTTATCACCCTGCCTGCAAACAGATGCAGGAAAAGATTTAGGAAACGGCATCCAAGGGGGACAGGGACCCTGAGAAACTGTCATACAAAACAGTGATGGACGATAACAAACAGCAACAGTACAAGTATGATAAATTTGAGACAGCAACTGAAATTAAAAAAAAATCAGGGAAAAACCAAACTAAAAAACATTTCCACCATCAAGATGTAATTGTAGATATTGGTGTCACAGGAAGCTGTGGAGATAAAAACTGAAAATAAGAAGTTATGCAATAGACATGAATATAAAAAATATAGAGTTGAAATTAATGTTAAAAGTGTTTGGCTCTTATCAGCATCACATTTGATGTAACTCATGATCCTTTTGCTTACTTCGTATTACACATTTCTTTGTGGACTACCACCAAACACCAGCAGCTGTAGATGACAGACTTTGGTCTGATTTAGTGTGGCAGCTCCTATATTCCCTCTAGTTTCTCTCTTCCTCACAGTATGAATCCATCACATTCATATGCACCAGAGCAGAAATAACAGTATTTCCAGCTAAAACTGTTACACAAATTAAGTTCTGCTTTGTTGGCTACTATTATGTCAGGAAATAGGGTTTTTTCCCTGATTATTTTTTTTAGAAAAGTGAGATGCTTCCATCCATGTTTGTTAGCCAAACTTTTGACTTAATTAAAAATTAAAAGCATGAAATTTGTCAAAAAAAAATTCTGAATTGAAAAAAAATAATATTACCACATTTGTGGTACAGATGCTTTATCGCCAAATCATCCTCTCTAGATTTAGGGTCCTTGACCAAACAACCTCTCTTCTGATGCCTTACAATCCCTTCTCTTGTTGAACCACCTGGTGCTTCATGAGAGATGGCTGGGCCCTGGCTCTCAGGGGAATAGAGGTGTATGAAACATTTAATGTAGTTTTCACTAGTCATCATATCCACACTTCCAGACAGATTTTTCATTGCGGTACCCTTTGGGTTTCTTTACACAGATAATTGAATTTCCAAGTAAAACACAAAATGCACAGCTTTTACATAAAAAAAACATCTTTGATATACAATTTTCAACCTGTCCTACTCATTATTACACACTTAGTATTTCCATGTGTGCTGAGGAGATATTATACCTGGGTTAATCATATATACACTGAAATACATAACTGCATCTTGAGCATCTGCAAGACAGTTCTGACAGGCCTGGCAGATAACCGGGGAGCTGTTACCAGACCTTGTTTCCAAGTTTAGTAACTGGAAAATAAAAGCATCTGATGCATTGGGGCAGTAGAGCAAAACAGTATGTACTGACAGGGGCTGAGCTGGTTTTATTCCTTATGGAAGTAGAACGTTGCATGGCTTATTTTACTGTGAGTGAGCCAGAAGTTCTTAGGTAGTGGGGCTAAGTCGATCCAGAGGTTACTGGAAGGGAATTTCACTCATACTGCAGCGTGTCCTCTCAGCACAATGCTGGCTCCTTCTAGCATCTACTTTCTTCTCCCCTCCACCTCCTCTACGCTTTTCATTATTATTGCTACATTCAATAAGGTAGCAACATATGTGTTATTTTTTCCCAGTCCAGCAACAGTAAGTGTTAAGTAGACGATAGTTCCAAAATGCAACGTGTATATCATATTTTGTGACTAACACAATCTCCCAATCAGGACATTTTGATCTTCCAGTTATAGCTAGGGACTTTTTCAGGAAATGATCTTTTTACATGCTCTCATAAACTCTCAGAATGTCTGGTTTTGTTTCACTCTCTCTGCTAAAGAACACCAATAGTTTCTCTTTGGTTTTCCAGTGCATGTTTATTGAGCTGATAAAGACTGCAAGATGTATTGAAAGAAACACTTGGTTTATTTTATTTTATTTTGGCAGTGATAAGAGAGTGGAATCCATTTTAAAACCAAGAGAAAAATAATTGGCATGTCCTAGTTATATTTTATACATACGCATACATAAATGCATGCACACACAGATATTTTTTTTGGTAATTTTTTTTATGGGTACCTTCCTGACTTGCAGCCAAGCCATGTAAATGCTAGCCAGCTTGCGCATTTAATTGTATCAGCATATAATGGTAGACAGATTTTCTTCCCTTCTGTGCTGCAGCATGAGATGAAGCTTTCACGGAAAACAGGAGAGAGCAAGGTAAGGGGAGCAAAAAACCTGACTTCCATTGTACAACGGAGATGGATAAAAACGCAGACACATCTAGATGGTATAGCAAAACATAGTGTCATGCCCTCTTTATAATTTATAGAATCCATGTCTGAACTAATAAACGCCTTAGGGAATAGTTAGTGGTGAGTGGAAGCCTTGCTTAAGTGCAGTGGTTACGTTAAAATCAGCCTAGACCAGCTAATGTTCTGGTTTAGGCAACAAAACAGAAGCTGCAGTTGAAAACTCAGAAAATCTGCTGAACTTTCTTTGTGACTCTTGTCTCCCTTTTCACGCACACAAACACATACGCCTCAGTAAATTCCAACCAGGAAATAAAGAAAATTGCATAAAGGAGCAGATATTGCTGAATTGTTATTATGGTCAACATTCAGCAGGGTATGCAAAAAAAAATACACTTTATGCTTTTTAGTCTTAAAACTTATGTTAAAGAACAAAAAAAGATTGCAAGTTCTTTATCCAGTAAGTTGAGTTGAAGGTAAGGTCATTGCTTGCCAGCAGGCTATGACTGACTCTAATTAAACATTTTTATACCACTCATCTGCTGCTGGGGAACATGTCATTAAAACACAGGAAACATTAATCTACAGATTAATGCTATAAAAAGAAAACTTTTACACAATCTTTACTTCCAATTAAAAGAAGTTTACAAAACATTAACCCTTAGAATACTACAATACCACCAGCTAATAAAAGCTCCAGGTAGATGCTTGCCTTACTCTACTAACTGCTTATTTCTTCACCTAAGTCACACCAGTGTTGCCCCAGTGTAAGTGTGCTTATCTGCACTACATTCACTCATCGCATGTATACTGATCTGGTCTTTTGCCTACACAATTCACAGATCTTAAATTAGGGAATTAGTTACGTGTATTTACTACATTTTGACTATTTGGAACAGATTTCAAATACTTTTCAGAAAACCGGTGGGTGATCTTTCCATAAATCCCTATGTCTTAGGCTAGTCAAGAGCACAGCATATACTATTATTTATTCATTATTTATTTTTATCAACCACTGTGGTCCATCTTGAAGCAATTGCATTTCTGTGTGAAGGCATCTCTATGCTAGCTCCATCTGCTTATAAGACCAAGTAATGTTTTGGAGTGGGTTTTGGGGTAGGGGGGAAGAGGCAAAGGGGGATTTATGGACAGACACAGATTTATATGCTCTTGTCTATTTACCAGAAGTACGCAATTTGCTGTTGTTTGTGAGGTGCTATTTAGTCTCTTGAACCTCTGGTTCCCCCACTGAATCCCTCCCTTTATTGTCTTTCTGTAAGGAGCTATGTTTAAGTTCAAACCCTTTAAAACGCATTTTATTCCCACTGAGATGAGCAATACTCGTTTTAGAAGGTATGACTAGTAACATTCATTTGTCTTAGATTTTACAAATCTACATCAATAGAGAGAATGCATTCAGTATTTTTGTTAGTATGTTACTAAATTTGAGGAGTCCTTTAAAGTTTTAGGGCATTAGCTTCCTAATTGTATCTATGTATGAATACGTATAGATGAAGAAACAGAATATTTATATATAACACTATCTCAGTCTGCACATTTAGAAATTCACACACAGTTTCAATAGTAGCATATTATCACTGCTTTTACTTTTCCATTTTTTTTCATAAAAATTCTGTCATCCAGGCCTCAATGTTACACAAGCATTTAGTTAAACTAGTTAAACAAGATCAGATTGTTGCTGGAACCACATTGAAAATATTTACAGTAAAACTCACCTGGCTTCAAGTATTGTTCCAAAGTTGAAATTCAGCCCAGTCCTGAAAGTTCACAAAGGTTCATTAGCTCATTTGAGCAAAACCTAGGCTCATTTTCAAGTAAACTTTGGCTGATATTTAGTTCTAGATACAGGGCACAGTATGATAGTGATATGATTAAAACGTCTTGAATGCAAAAACTCTGTTCACTCTTGTGAAGTGGAAGAGAAATGTTATTGTTTTGGTTCCCCATTCAACACTCATAAAATCGGTCGCCCGCTTTCAGAGGGAGGTTTACTGCTTATGCTCCCAAATACTCACCACACAGCTAAAGGATTTACACAGTCAGCTGAGAAGAAAGTACATAACATGGGCACGTGAAAGCATCACTGGTTATTTAGGGAGTTAAAGTCTCTCCTAAATTAGAACAAGCAAAGTATATTCTACCTCAATAAGAAGGAAAATAATAAAAAGGAAAAACGGCATCCTCTAAATCCTTACAGACTTAAAAATCTATTTCACGTCATTATCATCACTTAATGGATTTATAGATTAATTGCTTCTTATTGTCCATTAACCCAATGACCCAGATTTTACTGCAGCTCAGATCCAAACAAAAATCTTTCTAATCACATGGGAATATAAAACCCTTAATGAAGTTTTAAGGATACACTGTAAACCTGGTTTGTCCTACCATGCCAGATTGCATGTTACTAATCTGCAGAGAGTTACAGCTAGTTTGTCAAGATTAAACAAGGGAGGAATGAGAAAGTATTATTACCTCCTCCGAGGCTCCAAATCAGTTTTCAGTCTGCTGTGATGACCCTGGCCACCTTCAAGGTTCCCTGGAGGAAAAAAGGAAAGGAAATTAATAAATAAGGATTCATAAAGATGGCTGTAGATCTAAACAGCATCCACTGCTCTTTTTTCACCCCTTAGTATATTGTGAAGAAAGAATGCCTCATCCATATGAAAATATAATAAAATGCATATGTTTCTTTTATATATGGAAAAGGTATGTAATTAGTTTTAGTTTAAAATAAGAACAAAATGAGGACTGAATGAATGTATGCTCACAATAAAAGAGAAGACAGCAGTACTTTCGGTTTTTTAGAAAGGCTCTTTTCTAAAATCCTGGTAAAATCAGCAGATGGACTAATTTCATTTAGGCTAAAAATAGTAGACACCCAGAGGAAGTTAAACTTGAGTCTCACTTTGTAGGGCGTATCAACACTACATTTAGAGGGATCCACCTTTTCCTTGTCCGCTTGGGACACAGCATCATGCCAGACAGATCGCTTCACATCTCAGAAATGCACTTTTATATCCCAGTCTCCTCTGGCATCTTTGACTAGGAATCAAACACATGCATTTACTGCTTAACAAATCGTTATCTTTACCTTTACTGCTTAAGAAAAGAGGACCAGAAGTCTCATTTGAGTATTGAACCTTCCGATTGGCCACATAATTTTTAGTTCACTCCCTGGCTCCACTTTGGACTCTCCCAGCCAGCTCTCTTCAAGACAAACATGGAATAGAGGATTTTAATCCTAAATCAATGTGAATGCAAGGAGTCACTGCTCCGTGACTCTACGACTAGAAGCTCTTCCCTGGTTTCTGCTTAATGGTATAAATACAACTGAATGAATTTGTCCAAGGCACGGTAATGTTTTCAGGAGGCAAGAAAGGCTTCTAGGAAACAGCCTTGCTCTGTGACCTTTTGGGTTGTTAGAAAACTTGATGCAAGTTTAATTTGCACATCTTCACATTTCATAGAACGGTTTGGATTGGAAGGGACCTTAAAGATCATCTAGTTCCAAACCCCCTGCCGTGGGCACAATCAAATCTGGAATTTTGTGAAATTTTCTTGACGTGTCATGACATATCTGTTAAAGAAAGAGGCAGTATAGAGAAGCAATATGGATGGAAATGGGACCCGGTCATGTTTTTTCTCATTATCCTACTCTGATTTTGATTGGTAATGAATTAAACTAATTTTCCCAAGTTGAGTCTGGTTTTCTTGTGACGGTAACTGGTGAACGATCTCCCTGTCCTTACCTCAAACCATGAGCCTTTCATTATATTTTCTCTCCAATTGAGTATATTTTCTCCTCCAGTTGAGAAGGGTGGTGATAGAGCAGCTTTGGTGGGCACCTGGCATCCAGCCAGGGTCAACCCACCACACAAACCAAGCAAAAAAATAATTAAAGGGATAAGCAAAAGGAGAAAGGGGAAGGGAAAGGGCAAAGAGAGAAAGGGGAAGGGGGAAAAGGAGTTGGACCTTTTTGAGAGGTGGTAAAAAATTTCTTAAAACACTCCTTTTACGTATAAAAGATAAACCAAAATTAAAACAAGCTAAAAAATATAGATCTTTCATATTTGTACCAGGTTACCTTTTGGAATATGATTACATTTTAAATCATGACTATGCAGAGTAAATCATACTAGGTAGTTTAATTTGTATTTGTAATTCAAAGCATTGTTAAAGAATCACTGAATGAAGAAGGAATATGGACTCAGAATATGTGTTCAGCAACATTTGCTTAAGTGAAAAAAAAAAGACAAAACTGTACAGTTGCTACTGTTGCTCAATATTAAATCTGAGCAGCTGGGTCTGAATTATTTATGTGCTGAGTTATTAGAAGTAAATCAAATAAACACATGGGAACGCTAGTCATTCCATTTGCTTTCATTAAATCCCCCTCAGGTTATTTCTTTTATATATCAGCAATTTGACCAAGCAGACTGCAGGACTGTTCAAGTGTCATGCTAATATTTTGGCATGTCCAATAAGCAGTGATAGAGGGGAAGACTTTTTTTGCCACTCTCATGAAGTGTTTTTGAAGTGTTTATCCATATAATTATGACAAGTTGTGTTAATTAATACTGAAGGACCCTTCTGATGTGAAGTTCCTAAAATTACAGTAATGTCAGTGTCTTGAGCATTTGCAGGACACATTTCTGAGACACTATGAAATGCACTTATATACATGAAACTTAAAATCCATTTTCAGTTGCATGTAATCTTAATATATTTTCTGCTTCCAAGTTTCACAGTGATTAAATTTCAAAATAAGTTATCTTAATAAGACATAACATCTGAGAATAACTTTAGTATAATTCAAGTTAAACAAATCTAAAATATATCTTCAATCAAAAATAGTTACAGGCATTGTCTCAGGCTTTTTCCCAATATGACTTCTTTGTACAGATTACTGCAAACCATATATAAATTCCACTAATTTTTTAAGGACATCTTTCAGGTTATGTTCTCTGTTGTGCAAACTTTCCCATATACAAAAAAGAACTTCTTTATATTTTATTTTACTCTACTCCCAGTTATGCTTCCCAGGATCCATGAAAGCTCAGTGCTCTCATGCAAATTGTGAGAGAACAGACTTTAGAGAACTACGCCTTTTTGGACTGCACTTCTTTCAGGTTCATCTATGATGAAATAAATAGTCTGGGGCCATGTTGTTTCTCAAGGAGGATTACGAAGAAACTGTCCATATGTAGGATCTAAGCCAGTGAAACAATTTCCCTTTCATATTCTTTCTTACCAGACAGCCAGTATGGAAACTTCATCATATTTGCTGGAGGTTTACAGGAAGAAAACATTGTTTTCATGTATGACCACACTCCCTGATTAACCAGTTAACCAGTTCCTATGACTGTCGCATACATGCACAAATATATTACTGGTTTAAATCAGTAGATATTTCTTATGTCCTGTAAAATTATCACAGTTTCAAAATTGGGGATATATCTATGAAACCAGAGATCCTTTGAAGAACTTCTGCAGACACATCTCATATTGCTTTTCATTGGGACCCAATGTAGGACTTGAAAAAATGTGGAATTAAAGTTGTTTGGACATTATATTCCCACTCCTATCACCGTTTCTCTCTTAATTCACAGCAAACTTGCATACTCCAAAACAGGTTATGAGGTTGCATAGAATTACCTCTGAGGACTAACATTGCCAAGCATTTATGATATTTCCCATTATTTATAAATAAAAACAGGAGTTTCACATAAAAGAATATTAGCATTCAGTGCCTTCTTTCCACATAAAATGTTGGCTTTCTTAAGGAAAAAAAAAAAGCCAAACACACAAATATCCCAATGTCATTTTCTTTCCAGAGAACCTTTCCTGGTGTCCCATGTAAACTAAGCTGGTTGGTTTGCATTCCCAAGGATTGGGTTCTTACCTAGATTACAAAATATAAGTTACTGGGAATCTTCATGAGGTATCACCATTCTTCTCCGAAGGCCAAAATACGGCATATGAAAATGGCAGTACACGTATGCCAGTACACGTAGCACAGGCAATTCTCTTAAGGAGCCCTCACATAAATTGCAGCCAAGTAAGAGATTTCAGCCGAAATTTTTCAGCATTTAAATTGCCCCTAAATCAACAGACAATACAGAGGAAACAGTTCTTTTCATTGTCTGTCCTGGAAAAAATTACCTATTTTTAAAGAGCTTTCCTTTACCTATTAAATAGAATAGCACTACCATAAAATAAAACATTCACACTGAGCCTTCTGTATTGACTAGCAGGGAAAGAGAGAGCAATCAAATATGGCATTATTCTTATTTATTCTTATTTCATTATATCTGAGGAATAGTCCGCAGGTATCATCTATGGGTAAACCTTGCAATTAAATTGATACAAACTGCAGCCCAAGACCACCTCTGAGTTTAAAATTAAGTCCCATCCATTCCAATTTCCCCAAGCCAGTTTCAAATTCAGAAGAAGAAATTTTAAAACCCTCAAAAAATTTACAATATTATAATGGTGAACAACAAATCATCATTTACTAGTGCTACACCTCATTTCAGGTGCTGGCATTCTGAAAAAGCTGACTTTAATCAAGGAAACAGGAATTTTTACAAAAAATAAAAGTTCCCGTTGGGCATCAGAAATGGTATATGGAAACTTCCATAAGTCTTTGGAAGTTTTAAAGAAAAATAGAAGTTTTTTGCCTCTGTAGCACAAAGCATGTGCTGTCTTTCCTCCTCCCCCTAATCAGAAAAGGTTAAGCTATACTCTGAGCAACTTATTTTCAGGTCAGCAAAGTAAAAGCACTGCTGTAATGTAAGGTTTCATCTTTCAACAGGAAATGTCTGCCTGGCGTAAGATTTACTTTCACAGCAATCCTGAGTTTATGATAGCAAACCCTTACACTATAGGAAAAGTGAAGTACAGCAAATGTACTATGGTCTATATGCAAAACTGTAAGAAAAACATTGCCCATTTTTCACTTGAACAACAAGCAAAAAAAGTAAAAGTCTTGCAGGCTGTTTCCATTATGAAGGGAAAGTGGTGGGGGAGCTAGGTGTTCTCTGATGCTGCCTTATTTATTTACAGAAATTTATAAGGTGCTCTTTTCCTGAGCACAAGTAAAACCAAATGACAAGAGACAGTTTTCTTGCTCACTTTTCCAAACGTCTGTTAGCCAAAATGCTCCCTCACCAGCTGTTTCCTCAGGGACACATTCTCAATGTTAGACCAAGCTGTGTCTGCCATCCCCTTACATGCTCCTACATCAGATTCTTTTGTCTTTCCCTCATCTCTCCCACAGACATACAAACAATCAAAAAAACAGCATCTGAGAGAACTCTTATGGCTTCTGATTGCCTTGAGTGAGCCTTTCCCGTGCACCATGAGGAGTTCCTGTCTTTTGGGTGTCAGCTACTACAGTTTTACAACAGAATGTCATTTCCTTCGAGGCTCTAAAATTTCAGTGGTCTGCTAGGTCCCTCAGGTTTTAGGAAAACTTAGTTTCAGCTTTGGATTTTTAATTTTTTTATTTTGTTTTTACATTTAAATCCTCTTTATTGTATTTGTTTTAATAATGCATTTTAAAGCACTGACGACCAACAAGAAGAGGGTATTCCACAGAAAGCAGGAGTATAATTAAGTAAGCATAATACCTAGGAAGCAACATTAGATGAATATGTATCACTTCTTAACAGGCAAAAAAAAAAAATAACTGGAAGGGAATGTTGTTACCTGAAAAATTCAGATAATTAACCAGAAAAAGAGAAGAACCTTCTCTGGGTCACTAAGATGAATTGTAAATCACTGAGGATCTGCCGCTTTATTCATCAGTTTAGTGGGTTTTCATGCTAACAAACCTAATAGCATGAAAGGTAAGGCTCCCATCTCGTCATCCACCTCCAAAGCAGAAGTACAACTGGTGTTTATACAGGAATGTAAGAAAGTAAATAAACAATACATGCCATTTCATCTCACTTTCTTTGGCTATTTCAGTAGAACAGCACCACAGGTATATTTTACAAAGGATGACACGCTCACTGTTTGCAGTGGATCCCCACACTTCACCATGCTGCTCTGAAAAGTATACCTGTAAAACTACACCATGGGACTTTCATGGGGCAAAGTTACTTCGTTTCTTTGAGCCCTGAAAGCAACCAGTAGTCTCAGCTTTATATCTGTAAGTTACAGCAGCAACAATGTCATCAGATAATTCTGTCACGATAAACCTGTTAGCTGAGGTGGAGTTACCTCCGCTTTAAGGACGGAGGTCTTGTATAAGCCCAGTCGGACTACCAGTTCATTTCAAGCTTGCTGCTGAATTTATATTGAGTGTTAATGACTTCCAGCTAATTCTAAATTGGAGTTAAGAGTTTACAACAGAAAGTGACCCTTGCTATCCCAGAGGAAAAGTGGGAGTGAAATGATTATCTGGGGCTATTTGTTAGGTCTGAAAACCCACTTAATGGATCAATAAATCAAAGGGTGAATGAAGCTGGTTTTGAAAGTAGGTGTGTGGATTCTAGTACTAAATAGGTGTTTCATGTGAGGGAATGGTGTGGGTTATTATAGCCTGAGCGAAATCAGCTGGATTATATCCTGCAAATCCCCAAAGCAGTATGACATTTGTTCTAACTTTACTATCACCATCCCTTCTTGTGAGTATTCAATAAAACACCTTTGCACGTATACCTTATGCAAAATGTGTAAATATAACACGGGTGTCATATTTGGTACATTTTAATGCCGTACACTAGTAATATATAAATGTTTGAGTGTTCATGTAGGCAGAACAGTCAAGTGCCATCAGGAAACATCAAAGACAGCTTAGCACTCATGTTTCAGAGATTTTCTGGTTTAAGATGGAAAAACATATCAGTGAAATGCCATAGAAGAAAAATGATGGACAGGGCAAAAGGAAGACAAGCTTGCTTAGAAAAATGAATAGAAAGTGAAGCCCAAAACCTCATCTTCCCTGACCAGTGTGTGGCACTCCAGAGACAACTGCTCTTTCAAAGTCATATACAGTTCATCAGCAGATGTATACAAAACTACCACAGGAAATGCTGCAAAAGCCACACACATCACCCCAAGATTCCTTCATTAACTAATCAATCAATCAATCAATCCTCTTCATTAAAACAGTGACATCTAAAGGGCTATCAGAAGATCTGTCCTGGAGTCTTTTCAAATCATTGAAGTACTTAGATTTGCAGTTACGTAGTTATAAACAGAACACATATGCCAGACTGCTTTTTACAGAAATGGTAGAAGTAGTAGATAACATAGGTTTGCTTTGCTCTCTGACAACATATAATACTTAATTTATGCAAACTTTGAAAGGCAGTACACGCTATGATTTGCTGTAGTGTACTGCAATGCTCAGTGTTCACTCAGCAGAATGATTGACTCAGTAAAATCACACTTTTTCAAAGTCTCACCTCATTACATGCTTATATATTATAGTGGAATAAAGCCACAACCTATTATATTCAGCGTTAAATAAACGCAGAACAAGTAAGTAGCATACAAACTTAGTTTTCACATCAGAGATCTCTTAAGATGGAGTACATATGTACATCCCCTTCTCCCAAGAAAACTTTGCAACAAAGAAGCCTGGCATATGATTCCTGAGGTAAAGTCAAACCTAAACCATGTCCACCAATGTCAGCACTTCCTCCCTAAGAATTTGTCCCTTTTCGTACCAGACAGAAAACTTCTGAGCTAAATCCCAAGAGTCATCCTCAAATAGCATTTTCCAAACATTTTCCAGTCCCTGACAGTCAGTTTCTAATAATGCTTTTAGTATAACCTTAGTGGAAGGAAACCTGTACTTCCAGTAAAACAGGACACACTGTCCCAGAAACCTTACTCAGAGTTCAGAAAACATGAAATTGGGAGGAACTGATAGCCTGTTAGGACAGGGTAAAAATTCAGTATGATCTTGAGACAATTACAGAAATGACTTAGGATCAGGTGCAAAATACTTAGCTTAGATCAGAAAAATTGTATGCACAAAACCAAAATGAAGAATGATTTAAGCACCCGTTGTTAACAAGAGATTCTAAGGAGTGCCATGGATCACAAGCTGAACACAAATCAAAGTTTTGTTCTGCAGAAAGAGGCAGGCATCACATCAGGATGTATTTTATAATATTGCCTGTGAAAGACTGAAGAAGGAGCCCTTCCTGTGACCATGCCAGGAGGCATCTGGACCCTTGCCTTGGAAACACCGAACTGGGAAAGAGATTCACCATTTAGAGGGAGTCTGAAAAGGGGTGACAAGAACGAGAAAGGGTGAAGAATCAAGGGGAAGAGATGAGGAGACAGGGGAGGGGGGAGAGGGGGAAAGGAGAAAGGAAAGGCTGAAATTGAAGCTACTTAATCAAGACAAGACGGGGTGAAGGTGACAGTGGCATTCAAATCAATGAAGCAATGGAAAAGAGAACAGCTATTAAACTATTTAGTTATGACAGTAAACAGATATAAAGCTATGGGCTTAAACTTCAACAGCAAAGATAAGTTATGCACTGGGGGAAAGCTAATAAAGTTATCTGGCAGGCCCAGGGAGAGCATGGACCCTCCACCACTAGAAGCCCTTAAGACAAGTGTGTTAAGAGATGCAGGCGTACTTGATTCTTCCGCTGGGGCAGGAGAGATCTCAGGAGGCACTTTCCAACCTTAAATTCAATTATCCTGCGATTCTACAAAACTATTGCCATCATAATGTTATTCATCTCTTTAGAAACTACACAGCCACCACAGAAATAAAATAGAGGGAGAAGAGGGGTGATGAGTTTTTTAATAAGTTTCTTGTGATTGATCTGAAAGAAAGTCCCTGCTAGGGTCCTGGGTGCCTATTAAGGAAAGCTCCAGGGGGATATACTAGTATTTCCCATTTTGTCTTCTATTTTACCCTCGTGACTATTCTCTATTCTTTAGATTCCGTTTTGTTTGTACTGATCTTAGTGCATCACATCCTCCACAGCAATTTTCAAATACATCCCCTCAGAACAATCCAAGAGATTCTCTGCATGATAAAGAAGCGCCAGGAAATCTTTTTCTTCTTTCTTTTTTTTTTTTTAAATGAACATGTTTTTGAGTTAATAATATGCTGAGGGAGCAGCTGCACTCAGCAAAACTCCAGCTATAAAACCCTGAAAAGCTTGTGTTTCTTTCACATCATACTGCAGCCAAGGCAGCTGAGTCTACATCTGCCTCAAATCACTGGCAGGTAAAGTTTGTGTCTCGCTACAGGGATGTAGTCCCACTGGGTTATTTTATTTATTTGAGACAGAGCAAACTGAAACATTTGGTTTAGCTTGAATTTGTGTTTCTCCCCAAAGTTCACATGAATTTCTACAGGGCTTATTTGCATTGTTTTGTTTCTATGTATTTTTTTTTATTTTTTATTGTACCTATCCTATACTTGCAGCAGCAAACAAAAGCCATAGAACTGACACAGGGTTGCGATGGCCATTTATGCTGCCGTGCGCTACAAGGGCTGTGACAACAGACAGTGCTCATATTTGTAAATTCTGCACAGAAACTCAAGATGGGCAGCACTAATTTTCAGTTAACAAACTATAAAACTGGTGGGATACTTATAACAGCAATCAAAGTATCTTTGCTTTTCTCTTTATCTAGCCCTCAACGCTTTTAGCTTTTACTAGTTATGACTTTTCTGTTGCCATTTGTGTCCATATTCCCTTAATACTCTGCCTTCTCTAACGTCAATGCCTCCTTCTCCTCCCTCAAGCAACCACAGATAAAACTATTTAAGAATTATTTTGATCTGCATATTTACAATTTTGAGATTATACCTTGCCCTTAGCTTTCTGCATGACCGTACTATATTCTGAAATCCCTCAGTCAACATATTTAGCCAGAATAAATGGCTTAATGTAGGAACTTCAACAATTATGCTAAAGGAAATAAACGTTAATAGGTACCCAGATCAATTTAAAAAAATATCAAAAGACACTGGTGGCAAATATTTGGTCATTCCTTATCTGTTTTGAGAGGACAAAGAGGGAATTATTTGAGAAAAAGTTTCAAATTAATGAATTGATTTCACTGTATGAATGTAAGCAGAAATTAGTGCCTAAGCCCAATGGAAAGACGCAGATAAAACACTTGCATATGGAAAAAGAACCCATTTTGGCTGTGATTATAAGTAAGGCATGTAAGCAATGAATAACAGTTGGCCAAGGCAGGCCCACAATATTCATTTAAGACTGTGGACTTCAGACCTCAGTGAAAATGCGAGTCAGAAAGTGTGAATTAATGTCATCAGGTGCAGCCCCCGACCCACATAAATTAAAAAGACAACCTGACACATTATCAAGAACAAAAGACTGCAAATGAAAGCAACAGAGAATGAATTTTCTACTCATTTTAAAGTGTAAGTATGACCTCAGTTTTCAAAGCAGGCCTCCTGCGGCTTTTATTTGACTTTCATGGCACAGTAATTTATGACACAGTGATGAACTACAGTTGCCTGTTTCGCTCACAGCACTTACAGTACTTTATAACGTGGTTACCTATAGGCCAGCACACCTGCGACCGCACAGTCAAAATCTCATACAAATTACAGCTCAATCTGCATTTGCTGCAGACATTAGTAGGAAAAATAAACATATGCACAACACAAACTGCATGTATCATTTGGCAAACATAAGTACAAAATTTGCAAGTGCCAAATGATCTTTCATTGTCATGGATTCACAGAAATGCCACGGATTCATCCAGCCCTTTCCTCAGCTCAGAAATAATGTGGGGTGTATCTAAGGTCATCCCTCACACCTACTTCTGAAAAATCTGTGGGTGAAATCCTATGGTCTCTCATTACAGCTTGTTCAAGTGGTTCAAATGCTTAATTATATGTATAGTTGTCTAAACTAATGCTCTTTTTCTGCAGACTGAGTCAACTTGTAAGTGTTCTATTTGAAATGGGCACGGAGCCCTTTATCGAATTGCAGGTTGCTGATTGCAAAACATTTCTCCAGTTGTCAAGTCCACTTTCATATTTAATGAAATATGTCCTAGCCTCGTCTTATACACATTTTACGAGCATACTCTGTAAGTTATCCTCCAACGTGTTATACATGCTTCTGAAATGAAGAAAAAACATATTTGCTGTTTCCCCCCAGAATGCTGGTTTTGCGGGTTTTTTTGGAGGGTGGTTGATAGAAATCCAGGTGGGAGCTACATTGTATCATATTATCACCATCTATAGCATGTGGAATCCCCTGTATTCCTGGAGTATTCCAGAAGGTAACCACTAATAACCCAGAGTGCACTGGAAGCATTCCCAGGTGATTTTCAATTTCTTCAATGAGCACACCTCAATTACCTTTGTTCTAACCTGATATTCTGGCCCTTCCCCTCTTGTTCCTCATTAACCTTAGCATAAACCACAGACTCACAATAATCTTTTTTTGATAAACTCACAAAAAAGTCTTATCACTCTATTCTGTATTCCATATTATCTTTTCAAAAAGTATCTGCAAAAAATATTAGACCTGTCCTTTTTTCTTTCTCTTACTTTAACTGCCTTTAATTAACTTCTGATATATTTATAGAACCACTACTTAATGCCTTTTATGTATCTTTTCCTGATTATTCTTTCATACGCTAGGACCACTGGGTTTGCTCCTGTAAGCTTGTGCTGTCTTTGCTTATACTTTTTCATGATTCCTTTTGGATTACCAGGTTATCAGGACCCTGATTTATTGACAGACACTTGTTCTTCATGTCACTTTGGTGAATCAGGTTTGTTTGCCAGAATGTTTGTTTTCCCACCTGGTTTCCTTTTCTCCTTAGTTTCCTTTTGTAGACCCTAACCTAGCAACTCAGATTTTGCTGAAATAGGCTTTCTTGAATCCCTTATGACTGCCTGGTTCTGATGATTTATATTTTTTTTATGATGTGGATAAATACTTATTACGGATGAGGCTGGGAAATCGCTGTATTCATTTTATAAATAAAACATTTCCAATGTGATATCCTGTCTTCTTAAGTGCAAAACGGTGACACATATCTCACTGTCTGGTCTCCTGAGTTTGCAAAACTCTTTTTTCATGCTATAACTCACATGTGTTGACATATAAGATTCCAAACGTAAACCAAACAAGCAAAGGTTGAGGATGTGTAAGAGGCAGTTCTTAGAGATATGAAAGGAGAAAGGGCAAGGTAAATATTGCCTAACAAATCCTTCCCTGACTACCACCAGTGGATTCACAGTGTGAATTATAGAGCATTTGCTATAGTTTGCTTCTTAACTTTCAAAAAAGCTTCTTCTAATACCTTTGAATTGACTGTACAAAAGGTTCACAGTATTTATTTGCCTTCATGCACTGAAACAGTACAACAATTGCACAGATGGGCCGTTTCATGTGCTTTTCATTAACTTTTTTTCTTTTTAAACACACCTTCTTTGCTCAAGCTAGTTTATGCTGGTTTTGTTTTACGACATGATGGTTTATAAAATTTCTGTCAAACTGCGTTACTGTTTGATCATTATAAGAACAATCAGAGTAAGTGTTGCCAGTTACAGTTTTTCAACCCAGCCAAGTCACAGTGTACATATGGTACAAGATATAAAGCAACGTGAAGACTGATTAGCGTGCAAAGTGCAGCACAGTGGTCTTTACTATTCATCATTAATGTCACAGTGGATTTTAAGAAGCAAGAGACTTTTCCCATAGCCAAAGCAGTCTTGCACATAACCACAGGGAAGAAAAGCCAACCAGAAATTATGCAACATGTGTGAGCACGGTCTTCAGCCATAACCTTCTTTGCAGAAACAGAAAGATTGTTCCTATCACATTTTCCTGCTAACTCCTCCTAAAGGTTCAGGAAACATATGTCAGAACAGCTTTCCTTAAGACAGAGCAGTGAATTTTTACACATATTTCCCGGAAAAGCTTCACTTCCTGAAAACATTGCAGCATCTGCCTCAGAACACCTGAAGCCCTATCCAAAGTTTGCAACAAACGAGATGAAGAAGATCCATGTCATCTTTGGACTTCATGGTATAAATGGATGTGGATATGCAGGAAAAATTAGGGTCAAAAAAAAATAAGGCTAAGCAAACCAACCTCCTGAAGATCCTAGATTCTTGCTGTTTCTCTTTTGTCTTTTGTGTTTTATAGCCAAATGTCCAAGGGTTCTTTCTGATTATGTTTTGCCTTTTTTTTTTTTTTTTTTAAGAGGGTAAAATCTAAATTCACACTAACCTCTAGGTATTAAAGACTAATCTTATTTGACACCCACCCAGGAAATTCTATGTATACTTAACCTATTCTGCATGTGCAGACTTTAATGGAGCATACACGCTCAATGGCCTAAAAGGCATCTCTTCATTAGGAACTTTCAGAAGGTGGATCCTCATGAAATTGCTCACAGAAGGACCAATTTTAACTACTTTTCTTGCTAGGTGAAAATCTCACTTCAAGCAGCCAACACATTCATACGCTTGACAGGAATGAGCAACAATTTACAGCGTGTTGCCTACTTCATTGGTTAATATAAGAAACTGACATTTATGCATGTCAGAACTCATACGGAGCCATGTCACCAGAGGAATTGTTTGGGGAGCACTACAGCAGGCACAACTCCACCACAGTCTTTAAAAAGTGTGCATATATAACACCCTTCCTGTAGGCAGTCTGGCTCTCTGAAATCATTTAGGACCCACTCAAGAACACTCACGACTTTTGGGAGGAGGTGGAAGAAGACAGAGTTCGTAGGCAACAAATTGGTTAAGAAAGCTCTCAAATGAGTTCTCTGTCAGACGATGTTCTTGAAGTGCCTAATGAATCATAATCAAATATATGTGATTAACAGAAGGTGAATCCAAATATATGGAGACCAAATGAATATAGTGGCTTATAGCCACATCATTTCGTGTTATGAGCCAGTCAGACCTCCCAAGTTAAGCAGTGTTGAGCCAAGTCTGAATTTAAATAGGAGATCCTCCAAGGAAAACCGAGTGCATGTGCTGAAGGAAATAGTACTGGTAGCCCTTGTCTGTCTGAGTTACTACTGAACTAAGGCTCTCGCATGATGCCAGCAGCATAGGTCTGAGGCTGTAGAAGAAACTCAGATCTTTGAATCCTAGTGGTCATTAAAAATCCTTCAGCAGTTTTTGGAAAAGTAATGATGTTCATGTAGCCAAATTTCATACTAGATAATTATAATACGACAAATATCACGGCAGTTTGAGGTGGATACAGCGTTTTCTTTCGCTTGTTCCCCATCAGCTTTCATGGAGCTTTATTCTAAGGAGTTGGAAAGTTCTACTCAAGAGGTGATTTCACTCATGTTCTAGTGTTAAATAAAGAGATTATAGCATATTGCGCTGGAATCACACGTTGAAATTAATTTTTTTTTTTTTAAACTCCATGTTACACCTTTCCTTTGATTTGTTTCTTACTCAAAAATAGTGTATTGAGCAAATCTATTTGGTGGTCCCTGTCTTCGCATTGCATGAAGCTAACCGAATAACTCATGATTCTTAGACTCAGAGTAATTTAGGTTGGAAGGGACCTCAGGAATTCATGTAGTCCAATCACCTGCTCAAACTACAGCTGATGCCAAAATTCAGTCTGGGTGCCCAGGGCCTGGTTGTAATTTACAGGCACAAATCATACCCTCCAAATTTGATATGCGATGTGAAAAAAAGAATAGCTAGGGAGAAGTTTTTGGACTGGTTTTGGAAAAACCCTGTGCAAATCCCTATTCAAACTTTGCCCCCTTCTGTTCACACTTGAAAGCTTTTGTGTATTCACAGCCTAATTCAGTGTAATTATAATTACTGTTAATGTCAGTATCACAGAATGTTCACTGGGATAAGTCTGTGGAATATACAAATAAATTAAGGAAAGAGAGAGATGAAGAAAACATAAAAAACAGCTAAAACTTTGTAGCATGGTCATTATGTCAAGAATAGCAAATAAGCTTTTTGAGACTCTTCTGAAAACTGCAAGTAATTGACTCCCATGACACAAGTGTTAAGTACATTCATATTTCTGGTGCAAAGCCTATTACTAGTGATTTTATTAGATTAGTAAATGTTCCTGCATAGAAGAGGCAATGAGCAGCACCTCAGGCAAAAAAGGAGCTATGTGAAGAGAAAAAGTGGGCGAGAATTTGGATTTGCATACAAAATACTATTGAGATTACTTATATTTAGTATATTTGTCCTTTATACAACTGCAATATGTGGATTATTCATTTGCTCATCCTTTATTAGTCCTAAAAGTGTGCTCCTCACTGGAAAAGCACAGAGACAGTCTGGGCTGTAAGCTCTATCACCCAGACTTGGAGGAGCCAGAACGCACCAGGAATCTGTGGGATGGGATCATTCAGACAGGTTTTGTGCGTGGTTGCGTGTATTTGCTGCTTAATAGTTCTTCAGATTGCTGTTACTGTGGGACAAAAGGAACTTTTTAAGAGCACTTTGAGTGAGAAAAGGATGATTCCTTTGGCTATGACTAATGTATGGTGATTAATATCTAGCCAGAAGCATTTCCTGACTTCATACTTGGGGAAAACTTAAGGTGCATCATCTCCCTGACCTCCCTGTCCTGGCTGCCATGGAAAGAAAATGGAGAAATGCAGGCCAGGACTGTGGATGACGGGAGACAAGGATAGCATGGCATGCTGCAAACAGTACTAGCCCATACACAGAGTTTGTGAGGACTGGGATTCTGATAGCCTTACCGATCAAGTGGCCTAGCAAGGAAAGGCAAAGGAAATGAGTAAAAATAAGATATAATCAGCAGGTCGCAGAGCACAGCACGGCTCACACGAGCAGTCAGGCACTCCCCACTAACACAGAATATGTAGCAGCAACAAAAGTGTGCTTTAATCAAATTGACTAAAGTGAACATATCTGATTCTTTCTCCGCTTCTTCAGGTCTATGCAATTAGAGTTCTACCTCAACTTGCTGAGACCTTGACATGTTATTTGAATGAGCTCAGCAAATCCTTGAGGCACACCTACCTGACAGCAGCCACAGTTGACCATTACGCCTACGAAAAAGTGATGACTGCCAATGTTTACTACTTCTTACCTTTTGTGTCATTTGGATCTGGTTCTGTTCTTCACTTCTGGTTTCCAACTCAAAGAGGTAACCTGTAATTCATCAGCTTTGGGGAAAATATGTGTGATCTCATGGATCCTGGATGTTGTAAAATATCGGGTTTTTGGTGAGGAGACAGAGGTCTGTACACCATTAAAACAGTAAAACCTGCAATTTTCCAGGGGTTTGCCAAGCAAGTCTTGAATGCCTCAAATCTTCCACAATCTGTTTGATATATCAGGAGGGAGATGCAGTAAACTATCCGTGAGGGTAGCTAGCACAGATCGTAGCATCAAATGCATGACATTTATGCGCTATAAACTTACTTTTAAATTCCATGCTACAACAAGTACTGTAACATTAGAGAGGGCAAAGTTGGAGAATACTGATAGTGACCACGTGTAGAATGAGGATAATTTATTTTTAGCATTGTATTTCTGTTCTAATGCAATTCTACCACCCAACATACACACATATAGATATATAAATCATTATGTAATATTTTAAATGGCTGTCATAAGCAAGAGCCAGAAAAGGAATAGATGTATGTTTGTTTCACATCATGTTAGGAGCATAAAATGTATTGCGGATGGGGAAAACTTATATTCCCTTCATGCACTCACTGGATCGGGTTTTCCTCTCCACCCCAAGGTCCAATTCCAAAATTTATTCCAGAATAATAATGGGCCTCTGTCTCAATATTCCAGAAACTGGCAGCTTTCAGAAAGAAACAATGAAGTCCCTGACAGTACCCATTAGAGGACTTCTTCTCCTCACCGCTATGGCACTGAATACACCACAGAAGACAAAGTTGCAACAGGATGGCAATGAGAGGGGGAAAAGACAACTTTCCCTTTACACCTGAGTTTAGTGATGGTCACGTATTACTTTATAGTTCTTCACTAATACAAAGTCTTTATGCAAGGGTTTTGTACTATACTTGCAAAAATATTTGAAAAGCAGAAGTAGAGCATTCATCTTAAAATTCCTGAGTTTGGTAGTATTGCTTGCATCTTTGCAAGTCCCACTACGAGGAGGAACCTACTGGGAGAGAAAAACCCACAATCATCTTCTGCTCAAACATTTATGGCAGAGATTCATAGTCCTTCTCATCCATGAACTACAGCTCCAAATAAAATACTTGTCAAGACATAGCGATAAGCCCGCTGCCAAGAAAACAGCAGCATGCTTTAATCCAAATTGATTGTGTCTTATTCTGCTTCTTAAATCTATACACAATTACATACTATTTTCAACTTACCGAGGCCTTGAAGACCTTGTTATTTGAATGAGCTCAGCAAATCTTTGAGGCACACCTTCCGAAAACAGCCACAGTTGACTCTTATACCTATGAGAAAGCGATGATTGACAACCTATATAATGTCTGAAACGTAACTCTACTGCTCTCTGATCCCCCAAATAATTATTTAAACAAAAAATAGTCTGAAGAGAAAAGCTGAGCACAGCTAACTGCATATTGCAGTAGCTACCTAACTTCTGGGTGAAAATCCAGCTTCAGATACCTTTTCTTATAGTTGTTATTTGGGCTAGCGATTATGCTAAAGCAGTGTCTCTTTCACTCCCCGTGAAAAACTGCAAAGGTCTCCGTGACATTCCTGGGAGGAAAAAAAAATTCTTCTGCATCATTCCCATCTTTTTTATCCCCTACCCAGAATTTTTGTTGTCAGGCCAGCCCTGGAATGCTGCATTTATGCAATATCGGCTACAGCCATATTGAAAATCTGCACAAAGAGGACTGTTAAAAACGTGGAATGAGAGAATATTTTGGCTAGGAGTATGTTCATCAAAATGCTGAACTTATACCCTAAGAAAATGCCATGGGATCTTTAATCATGAGGCAGAGCAAAGAAGATGTTATCCAGTTTCCTTACCTTTGGAAGGAGGAAGGGCAGAGTCAGCGTTGCCAGAAACTGATCTTTGGGTCTAGATATTGTATGTATTCTGAACTTGATGCGTAGGTCTCTGAATTGTTCCCTCCAGGGTTAGATTTTTTAAAAGGCCATCATGTTTTCTGCCAGCTGGTAATGTCAGAAACAACAATATCGCTGTTAGTGTTTAACAGGTAATACTGCTTATTTAATGGAGTGGGTTTTGTTCCAAATTGGGATTGAAATTGATTTGTGTTAATGATTTAACTTGTTGACAAATAAACATTTGAGGGAAAAATATATAATATAATCCTGGCAAACCAAATCATGCCTTTAGCTTTTCCTTAAATTTAAATTCAGCTATTTATTACATCACCCTTTGCCAGAATTGGGTAGTAAACTACTTTCATATTCAGAAGAATGTTTCCATTTAAAATTTACGTTTAAAATTGCAATAAGATGCTGGATCTCATTCTTTTTTGAGGAAACTGTATTGCATTACATTAGCTACATTGTTAGAGAAATGGTGCATTCTGCTTCCTGTGTCAGTTTCAATTAGCTGGGTGCATTACTCACCCATTTTATCATGGGATGTTAAAGTTAAAATTAGTGTAATTCAAAGTGTCACAAACCACAGCTACAAAATGGATTGGTTAGCTGTTAATTATTTAAATACTGCATCCTGTGCATAATCAATTTCTTACCTACAGTCATGATATATTTTTGACAGTTTGGAAGACAAACTCTATTGCTGTCCAGCATAATTCTGAAATATAATTTATAGTGGTTATTTGGAGAACTATATCGAGTACATTAAAGCCATATGGTACTGTGGTTTCATCCCCAAGAGATGCCTCATCAGCTAAGAGAAGCATTATGATCAATATGTATATTACTCATTTTTAATAGAGTGTACTAAGCTGTAGAAGATTACTGTTCCTGCCAGTTACTTGAAAATATGGGGTGCAACAATTATTTTAAGATTTTTGGAGAGTTACAGTATTCTCAAGATAAAGAAAATATGTCTTTGTTTTGTTATGTTTAGAGCCTGAAACATTCTCTAGCAGATGAAATTCCCCAGAAAATAGCATGCCTAACTAGACAACCTAAAACCTACAAAAGGTAAAACCTTATTTAAGTTGTAATGCTCAAGCAATTTGCTAAATATGGCTCCTTGGAAGGAACAAAAAAAAAAAAAAAAGAGAGAGAGAAAAAGATGAGAATGCTGTTTGTCATTTATCTTGGCAAGAGAACGTAGCATCTACCACAACTATGCCTATTTCACTACTAAAAATAAAAAGTGGTAAGTACTGTGCAACAATGATTGTTGTTGCAGCCTTGGCAATACAGGGAATGTTGGATTTTTTAAAGGATTCATGTTATGTACACACATTCTTCCATACACTGAGAAAAATACCACATAAATACCAAGTATTGCATTAACCTCTGACCTGGTAGAAACATTAGCAACTGCAGACAGAGTAAAACTGCACTGCCTAGCTAAGGATGCAAAGCCACAGGCACGAAAGATGAAAATGAAAAAAGCCCCGCAAAGTCAAATTTCAGGTATTCAATCAGATGAAGCCAAGCGAAGGGGAATAATTCAGAAATAGCAGAACTGTGAATACCACAAAATTGGGTGGGAAGAAGATGAAACAAGGCCTCAAGTGGGGCTGAGGGTGGAGAGAAGGGGAATAAGGAGTGGGAAGGTCCATGCACCAGTGATGACCCACAAAGATAAGCCCTCAGAACACAGTACAATGCCAATGTGCCCCTCCTGCTTCTGGACCCAAGGCTGATCTAACTGCATTGTATATTGAATCCTCACTTGAACCTTGGCCTTTCAGTCAGCAAATGCCAAAGTGGGGGAACAATTCTTCCAAGTCTGAAGACGTGGGTAAGGGGCAGGATTTAGGGGGTTACAACTGGAACAGGGTCCTACATATCAGATGGAGAGTTCAGACTTATAACTGTGTCTTGAAATGCATTTGCACTGTGCTCCACCCAAACCAGTAAATCCTTCAGTGGCAATTCAGGTCCATCTCTTTGAATACTGACTGGAACTTTCACCCCTTTCTGCTTTGAATATCTGATTCACTGAAAGATTTTTAACCTGAGCTACTTTACCTTGAAATGGGGAGGGTTCAAGGCAGCTCAGCAGTCACTCAGGTATGCTTAATCAACTTTAAACTTCCATTTTAAAAAGAAAGTTCCTTACAATTAGATGTGACTACATTTTCATAGATTGATTCGTGTTTTTCGCCAAGCAGTTTACAATCCTTTTTTGAATGCTTGCTTCAGTATTTTGTAAAAACTAACTACTTGAGAAACAAACTACTTTCATTCTGAAGTATTATCGCAGAAGTATGGTACCAGGATACTGAAAAAACACCATAGAAGCACCATAGTAAAAACTCTCACGTCCATCTTTTCCTCTTAAGCTCCCCAGCGGGACTTTAGTTCGCATGACATATGATGGCCTACAGGTTTTCCCCATGTGTCTATTCCTCACCGGGAACTTCAGCAGAGTCAGTGGTCTGCTAGTTATGAGACTCTCACCTGCCCTCTGATAAAGCTGCTCTGATAAACTTGGGATGCCAGGGCTCCCTGGGCAATTCAGCAGACACAAAGGACAGGACTGCCAGATTAGAAATACCACCACGCTTGTGAGGAAGGCTGTAGTTTTTTTCAAGGTATTTCTTTTATAGAGAAAAAAATTCTCCAAACCATCATACTTGGATGTATCAGAAACTCATTCAACAACTGGAAAAGCACTCTTACAGACCATAGGAGCTAAAGTTAAGCAGAGTTTCTAAGCATGCACACGTTTTTCTAACCAATTTATGTGCTGTCCCATAATCCTCAGTTTTATTTATTTCCAAACCTTCTCTCCCATCTGTTCCCTTCTGCATGATCTATATATTATCTTACGCTATTTATCCCTAACAGATTTTTGCTTCCTCTCTCTGTTCCAGTTAGATTAATGATGCCAATATTCTCTGTGTATTTCTAGTCTCTTTGTTTTCTTCGTCACGCATCTTGCATTCATACAGACACTTTCAAATACTTATCACTCCCTCTGACCCTTCCACAACAGTCCAAGTTTTTATTCCTATTTCACAAATGTTCTCTCTTAATATTTTTTCCTTTCTTCCTCCTTTAGACACAGATTGTCAGTTTTAGTGCTGAATCCCAGTTCTTCCAATCCTATCAGACTCCGTCTACCTTCTTTCCGTCCTTTCTGGCTTTTATTTGGCTTTGTTCCTCAACCTGTATTCCCCTACCTTAGCTAGAGATTCTTTATCAAGATCTACATCCTGAGATAGTTTAATGCACTAGAAGAATTTCTTCTCTTTTCTTGCAATGCTGTGTGCCCTGTGAACTACTCATTAAACATGTCTAAATAACTGCTGCATTAAATGCCTTTGCACACCATTTTGAAACACATTCAGGTTTTAATCTATCTCACGTCCATGGTACCAAATTTTGCTTGTGACACTGCAAGCGTTCCTGCAAAAGCTGCTTCTGTTATCCTTTCTCAACATTAATTCATGAGTACTGCTATATCTTGGTTTGGAAGAAGTCCAGTACTGTTATTTTTAATGATGGAGCACACTTTCTTCCTTTGGGAGATAAAATAGTCAAATTGTAACAAGCTGTTTTGCCTTGCTGCTTCAGGCTGCCTCTAGTCCAAAAGAAGTGATTGTAATAAAGCAAAATGCCTCATTTGACTAAATAATCAAGCACATCACTGCTTAGAGAGAAGAGTACAAAGCTGCAGGGTTGAAGAATAAAAAAGAAGCTTGCAAAAATCAGCCTGTGTACACATGGCAATAAGTCTACCTGAAGTGGCCAGCTCTGTTTAAAAGACACACGACAAGTCAGTATTACAGACAAACAAAACCTCATGTATGAAACACGCTGCAGAGACCCATTTGGAGATACTTACAAGGAAAGACAAAATTTTCATGAATGGACAAGCAAAACAACTCAGACAAAAACTTTATACAGGCTCTGGACTCTCACCATTTCAGGAACACTGAATTTCCAAACAATCTCTTTCCCCTCTTCCCAAATCTTTCAGCAGAGGCAACAGTTGACTCTGTAAAGAGAGATGACCACAGGAAATACAGCTGATAAAACTAAAGAAAGGGCTTTATATTGTTACACAGGAGAATAAGGATGAGGCGGGAAAGGCGCAGTTGCTAGACAGTGCTAACAGCACAGCTCAATTGCAGTTTTGCAGTAGGCTATAATTGAGTATGAGATATCTGATGAGTGCTCAGACTCCAAATAAAGGCTTGAAATACACAGTTTATACACAAAATTAAGAAACTGAATTACACAGAATTTAAGACTGGAAGGGCGTATACCAAACACCATCTGCATTTACTGTGATACCTCTACAGTCAAATTTCAAACTATAATTAAAATACTCTGTTGTACGGGGTCGGGGGGGGGGAAGACAAGATACTTTTGTTAGCACTTAACAGAAACTTGGTAACTTATGCTACCAAATACAAGAAACATCACTATAGTTGAAGAGATATGCTGTTTAGCTCTTATGTAAAAGGACAGTGCCTCCACCTTTTGTGTAACAGCATCGCAAAGGCACAGTGGAGTTAAAGGCAGTATATAGATGAGCTACTAAAGTGAAGGAAGGTATGAAGCAGTTGCTTTATGAGAGACTAAAAAGACTATATCTTGGTTTGGAGAGAGGAGGGCTGAAAGGGAACAGGATCAGCTTTTTCAAGTTCATGAAAGACAAATTGAGTATAAAATTTTTACTAACCAAATCCTGCAGAGTCCTTGTAGTAGGTAGTCACTCACTGAAGCACAAACAGATACTGCAAGAAATAGGCATGGATGTATCTTCTAGCATCCCTAATTCAACAACTGTGAACGCTGATGGGAGAACAGTCTGCAGAGAGAGGTCAGGCTCACCCGACCTTCCTAAACAGCATCTCTTTTTCTGCTGTCAGAGAGCTAGATGGAGCACCAATCTGAAGCTACAAGGCCCTTTTTATGCTTTTACATGTTACAAGACAATTAAAGTCAAACAAGTATCCATAGAAAGGAAACTGAATACATGAATAGCAGCCGACACCCCTACAGTGACAAGGCTATGCTCAAAAAATTCCTCTTTATCAGCTGGTCTGAATTAGTAAGTCAAAAGAATTAAAGCATCTGAGCAGGACAGAGGACTAGTAGAGAACTGCTAAATAGAGCAAAGGCAAAACCAGACTTTGTAGGCCAAGAGCAATATCACAAGCCAGATGTTAGCACCTGAAGTCCCTGAAGGTCTAAGACTGTGTCCGAAGTATATGGCCTGGCATCACTCACCGTCTCCGATGTATCGTGACTTGGTCACGTCCAGGATCCATGTCAGGATGAAAGTTGAGCACTTGCCACCTGCCTGTCAACATGATTTCCAAGGGAAAAATAATTAGCAGACCTTGTCTCAAGGCTTAATACAGGTCACATTTGCCCCTCCACCTAGACAGTGCCTTTAAGCTGTAATAGTTTGGTAAACACCGTCTTCCTGTGACAAGCAAAATATCAGTGAGCAGCAAGGCAGCAAATACACATATGCCATGCAATAACAAAGTTCTTGTTAGAAAGAAAAAATTGCCACAAGTTGCAGTTTGAAGGAGGCACTGAGAAATCAAATTATATTACTAGGTACAGCCACACCATTGAAATAGGTCTCTCGGCAAAGAGCCATTTAAGTAAATAAGCACAGAGCCCTTTCATTGCCATTAACCAGCACAGACTACTAGCGCGGTTTCATTTATCCAATATGAGCCAATCTGTGTCTTGGCTCCTGGCTGCAATGAAAAAAGAAAGATCCTGACAGTCTATCATTAATTATTGTATTTCAGTTACACTTGCATGAATCTGGAGTAAATTCAGAGACGAAAGTGGAGATATTTCTGATTCCAAGCCATATAATTGGGGTGGGGATCTGACCACCCAAATATGCCTCTAAGAGAAGCTTTTATGCCCACTTAGGCATGAGTTGCATGCATTTAGGCAGCCAGCTTGCACCTGGCTTGTCTACAATTACTACCACTACTACTACTTTTCCCTGTCAAATCATCTTCCCCTCAATAAATGCACTTCATGGTGTTCTGATGGATGGCAAAGAGCAGGTTAAATTCTTGTCCCAGTTTTGTATATAGACTTGTTAAGCATCAGAAAGTAGAGTGGCCAAAACAGCACTGCATATCATTCTGCAGATCATTAACCGGTAATGTAATCTGCCCCACTCTAGGTGTCACATCCAAGAAAAGACCACAAAATTAGAAACATAGTGCTCTGAACAGGAGAGTACTCGGTGTTCCTCTCCTTGCCCTTTATGCAAGCACTGCGGTAAGTGGCCAAGCAGAAATCAGCGTTTTACACAAAATGTCTCAGAACCCAATAGCAAATCTAAACAGCTATTCAGCGTCATGCACTCTGATGTGGTCATGTAATTTATATATTATGATAATCTGGTTTTCATCTAACCTACTAATTCAGATGTGGTTTCATTTAAATAATTGGCTATCTGACTCCCCACCCATGTTGAAGAACATGCATACCACTCTACCACTCTATTGCAAGGATACCATTAACCCAGACAAAACGTAATGAAAAAAGAACACAGAATTTTCCAAGGAAAAGAAAAAGTATTCGCTTTTCTGAGAGCTTATCTCTTACTATATATTTAAAACGGTGCAATTTTTTAACATTTAGAAGGAGAATTTTTTTCTAACACTGTTTGAAAGGATCACATTCAAAGCTTTATTTTTAGAAACCAAATTATTTGGGTTTAGTTTTCTGGACTTTGGTTGGGTTTTGTATACAGTTACGATTCTCTCTCACAAAAATCTTACAGATAAACAGGCTAGCAGCGGCTACTGAACAGCTAGCAAGGGACTTCAGCAAAGATCACAATAAAGAGAGCAAGAATCACAAGGCCACATGACACTGGTGGGGACATTTCTTCTGTCAAATATTCCTCGACCTGGCTCTGTAAGGCTGTGTCCAGTCCAAGAAAGCATCTTTAAAATAACGTAGATATTATACTCACTTACCTATTCTTGTCTTTAAACGTTACTCTTTCACAAGCTGTGCTGCGCAAGCAGCATTCAGCATTTGCAAATTTTAGCCATGGTGTGCTTGTCTCCTGCAGGGTTAGGAAAAGTTCTGCCGTGTGCCCAAATGTTCCCAGCTACAGGTTACCTCATGATACAAGTGATGTTACTGGATGCAAATAGCCAGTGTTTTCAGACTGGGCAGTCATTTATTCCCAGGGAATACATCCCGTTCTATTTTCACAGCATTTTAGTACAAGACAGTGGAGAACCCCATCTGCAAAATGCTATTAAGTATGCTTATCTTAATTAGGAGGTTTGTGGTTTTTTTCAGTTTTGCACTTCAGTTTGGAATAGTCAGCCATCTCACAAAATTACAAGTAGCGTAAAGAAGTCCCTGACCCTTTCAACACACAAACTAGAGGGTATCAACTGCAACTAGGAGGAGGCATACTCAAACCATTCTCCATGTCTCTCGTTCTCCACCGGTGCACAGCTACGCTGCGTTAGTCCTCCCCAAGGGATTCAGGGCTGAGTCCCCTGTCTAAGGGAACAAAACAGACAACAGTCCTAATGAAACCAGCTGCAGAATTAGGAAGCAAAATTTCACAGTACAACACGCAGTACCAAAAACATAAGAAAGCTAAGTGTTAAAACAACAGGTCTTTTGAAATGAGTGGGTATTTGCCATTGTCTCAAAGTAGTATAGGAATGAAAGCATATAAAATTCAGAAGCAAAAGTTGCTTATAAAAATAAGAGAAAAATGGTCTAAAGCAGCAGTTGGGACTTTTAATACAAAGT
Organism: Larus michahellis; assembly: GCF_964199755.1. Lineage (NCBI taxonomy): Eukaryota > Metazoa > Chordata > Aves > Charadriiformes > Laridae > Larus > Larus michahellis. The sequence goes on along the minus strand of NC_133900.1, from coordinate 21,599,006 downwards.
TATGAGTAGTACAAATGTATTTCCTATTCCAGTTAAATAGTTAATAGTAGATAAACTTTAAGAAAATAGAGGAAGTTGGTAATGACAAGTTACTTACTCAGATATTCTAGTAAGAATGTAAAAAATGCACATTACAGCAAATAATTCACTTAGTTAAACACGCAAAGATATTGAATATACCTTTTGTAGCTGTTTTTTATGCATTAATTAAGATTTTTAAAAAATAAAATTGGAAGAAGAATGGAAGGAAAAGAGAAATAAATTGGGTCCTATTCTGGCAAAAACCATCCTGGATTTCCTAGGTGTTTATATAGCACAGTGCTATTTTCACAGATCATTTCAAATTTTACAAATGGTCTTTTTCATTGCAATTTTTCAGGCCAATTCTGTTAAACATAATAACTGAAAGGTTTCCATATACTCACCGATTTGAAAAAGTTTTCCTTTTCTCATCAAAATTTTCTCTTTTCCCTTTGTTTCCTTTCCATCCTATAATCTAAACCAATAGGTGGAAGTTCTACTCCTAAATAAATCTTTTTCCTATTGCTTCCAGTATCACATACGTTTTCTATATTATATAGTCAAGGTATTCATGTTTTTGATGGGTTTGCGAGGTTTTTCTTTAACTTAGATACTACTTTCTTTCAGTCTCAGTTTAGGCTTCCTCTCATGTCCTAGACTCAGATCTACATATGCTAATAAGCCAATTTGACCCTTCAGAAACCCCTGAGTCTATGTCTTAAACACAAGTGGTGCAGTACATTTACCTGAATCAGAAAAGACTGAAAACCGGATGGCACAGGGAGCTGAACATCATTATTCGTTTTAGCAGGACTTCAGCTAAACTTGGAACTGATTTGAGGAGAGCCTAAAACTCAAGAGTAATAGGTACACATAAACTGCACCAGGATGGAAACTTAATAGCTTTCAGTACAGGTGTTAGCTACCAATACTGAAAACATTTTGCTCCTAAAGTACCCAGACTGCTGTGTTTGGGTACAGAACGGAATTCTTTATCGTGCCTCCTTGTAAATACATGGCAGTGGGATCTGGGTGTAAAGTGTGCAGATTAAGCAATGAGGGCAACTCTGTGGACCTGCCCCAGCTGGCAGTGTCAGGGGTCGAAAATCAGACCCAACACAAAGATCCTTCCTTGAGGAATTTTCTGATGTGAAAACTGCTGTAGCTTGGGGGCACATGGGCTGAGACTGCCCTCGGGTTGCTGTGGAAGGCATTATGAAACTCAAGTGCCAAACCTGTAGGAAGACCAGGGGCTCTGATGTCTCCTGGGCATAGTCATTTGGTATTTAACACAGCCCAAGTGCTCAGTGGCTTCTTTTAGCTGATGCTCCCTGACTGTCCTGCAGCCTTTCCACGGGAACTTCAACTTCCAATGCCCTCACAGTTTATCTTTCACTGATTTCAAGCTCTTGAAATCCACCAGATGTGAATACTGACAAACAAGCCCATTTATCTTAAGAAGACGAACCCAAAGCAAATATGAAAATAACCTCACATATGGGGTAAAAGTTCCCTCTGACATCTCTCCCTGGAAATAAAAAATGCAAGACAGAAATTCTTTCTTATTTTTACGATCTAAGCTAATTTTTCTCAGTCACATTTTCAAAGGAGTTGAATGGGCTATCAATACCGCTTAATAACACTGTCAACTCTTTGCTTTCTACTACAGCAGTTAGGATGAAAAACTAGTTCATTCTTATCACAGGGATCTGCCTACAGCTCTTTGCTTGCTTTACCTTCTGCAACATAACGGCTTGTTGCTATGGTATTATGTCAAATAAGCAAAAATTACTCCTTCGTTCCTCAATTCCAAGCCCTCCACATCCTCTGCCTGGGCTTGGTCCTGAAGAGCGATTGCCAATTTCTGTAGAGCACACAGCCAGCTGCTGCAAACGCACTCATCTTGTTTACTCAGCTTCTGCTCTCCTATTTCCTGAGCAAAAAGTCAGTGCCCAAGAGCTTTAATTGCTGATCTCTGTTCACCTGCACGATAGCAAGAGAAAAAGCATAAATAGTGTTTGTTCTACCAACTACCATATACTGGAAACTACATATTACAACTACATCATTAATAGGATTTGTTAAGGTTGGAGAGAATAACTAAAACAACCTATAATTTCTCTGACAGCTCTAACTGAAGGGCAAATTTCTTCTGCCTGTTCTACCCTGTGGAGCTTTAATTGTATATTCTAATCCCAGAGGGCCAAATTATACTCTCAGTTACAACCATGATATAATTAAAGTTAATGGAGTTGCTCAGGTCTAATTGAGGGCATAGTTTATTGCAGCAAATGTTACATTACAATAAATCATTGAGATGGATTCCAACCATCAGCTGTATATATCACTCGGTTTCCAGAAATCTGAGTTAAAAGTCTTTAAATAAAGATCCACTGTAGTTGATAATGATTATCCTCCCCAAAAATCAATGGCTAAATAGTAAGCATATAAACATAGAGTAGCAGATTCACTACTTCTATGAGTTTCAATCACTGTCGTGGGGTTTTTGTGGTTTGTTTGTTGTTTTGGTTTTGCTTTTTTTAAAAAATCCATCTAAAATTGGTATAATGCAAGGAATCCTATTTACAAACTGATATCTAATGAACAAACAGTGCCACATCCATTAGACATGATGCACGCTACAGAAACAGATGTTAATTCCTGCCTGTGTGTGTATAGATAGCAAGGAGAAATGGCTCGTTCTCATCTCAAATATATCACTACGCCGAAAGCAAAGGCTTCATTTTAGCACCCGCGGACATAACCAATATAGCTGAGTTTTAACCCAACTAACTTGGGTGCCAGTAACAGTAATGCCAGGACAAATTTGCATGTTTGAAAGCCATTAAAAATGTGACACTAGACACAGAGGCTAGCTGTGCCAGCTTCTCTGCTGTTGCCACAGGGCCCAGAGCAAAACTAGTTCTTTATGTCTCTCTCCTGCAATTACACCTTTCAAAGCAGGGTAGATATGATCAAAGTGAAAAGCTTTTAATGTTAAATTGTCACATCAATTTAGTCCGCGTGAACCTTGGTTGGAAATCTGTATCACCTGGTTCTTACAGGAAAACCCTTATCACTATCACAGTTGTACAGATCTCTGCCATTGCTATCCCTTCAACTTATCTGAGGCCCCTTAACCTCAAAACGCCATTAAAATAAAAAGCCTGTACTTCAAACATCGATAGATAGTACTGAGATTCGATGCCTTAAATAGGCTTATTTTTTAATTATTATTACTATTTTAGCTTTGAATCAAGCCTATTCTTTCAAAGTAGCTGCTTGCATTCTGGTAATTACGAAAGATTTGGAAGATATAACAGTATTTTCAGTGTTCAGGCTATATAGCTAATGCCCAGGAAAGCTTCTCCCTTTCATTTATTTAATTTTGCCTTACATATTCTTTTTGCTTCATTGTGCATTTTAACACCTTTAGAGATATTTAGTTTTCAGGTCTGAATTTGCTGGAAACACTTTTTTTGGTGTGCGGCCGTGTGATGTCTTTATTCTCTTTATCTTGAGTTCTCTTTATGTGCTTCTAGTTTGCACAAGACGTTTCAGAAATTGCTGTTATGAAAAACCACTCTCTCTCCTCTGGGCTTGCTATTACCACAGGGAGCCTTATGAGCTGAAACCTTGTCCCCAGCTATTAAATAAGTCTTCTTTCTTTAGTTCAACGTTTTTATCCTGTAAGTATTTCTCAACCACACTGGAGTTTTTACAACACAGGTCTGAATGAATGGATTATTTTTCTTTTTTCCTTTTTTTGTCAGCGACATACAGTATCGGCTTTTAAAAGCTAAGCAAAGGATTACCTTCTGTGACTGGGAGTGATAATTGTGCCATTAACAGCCGTTTGTCCCATGCTTATCCAGTGCCTTAGGGTCTCCAAATGTCAAGCTCCAGCTCACTTGTACTCTTCTGTTTTACTGCCTGAAGGCAGGAAAAAGGCAGGTCAGGATGCAGATGAGATGAACTGTTTCAAGCTCCATTTGGCCTTACTTGTGTGAAGAAAGCACGGGGCCCTGTACCACTCCTCCTGAAAGGATTAGGCAGGCAAAGGACTTAAGGACCCTTTCACAAGGGATCTGTCTTCAGGTATGCTGTTGGCCAGCAAATTGGAAAACATAACATGACTACTCACCCACTTCTGTTTTTCTGTTGATATTTTGTACTGCCTCACATCGCTACAGCTTTTGAAGATTTCTTATTTCAAGTATAGCCAGCAGTTGGAGACTGCCCGCCTGGTTCTACCACCACTGAGCAATTTTTCAGTCCTCAAAGGTACTTTAGATTAGTTTCTATATATATGTGTGTGTGAATATATGTATCTAGAGAGAAAGATACAAATATAGATGTATGAAAATGTATATAAGCAAAAAACTGAAACATTACTTATTTTAAAGTTATGCCTTTACACCATTTTCTGTCAGAGTTTATTTTTTCTACTTCAATTCCTTCTTCCTCCCGAGGTCTACACTATTGTAGATTTACGTACCATTTGCCTTCAAGTGCTTCGGTTGCCAGGGTTTGTTCAGCTTTGCACACATCAGAGGTGGCTTCCCAAGGTTTCATGCTAGCTTCCTTTGGTCTTAAGTAAATCGATCTGTGGAATTGCAGTTATGTTCTTGCAAGGTCACAACAAAAAGCCCAATTTGTTCATTTGTAGGAAAGGAATACCTATTTTTTCCTCACAGGCTGAAGTACATTACTATTCTGTTTGCTGCAGGTGTCTATCTGGGTTCCTCACAGGTTCATCAATTGCATAGCAGCAGCCTTCACCCTTCTTGAACTGCTCCCACACCAAGGCACTGCCCTGCACAAATGGTTAAGCACTGGCCCAAGTTGATAGCTGAATCACACGGCCAGTCAGAAGACTGCGCTGGCAAAAAGGATGAGGAATTCAAATGTCTGGCCATGGAAGGAAATGAGCCAGCAGCAGCTGCTAAAGCCAAAATCAATGGGCTGCTCGGCGATCCAGCAACACGGCTGGCATGAGCTAGACCTGCTCCACCATAAATTAATGGGTCCTCTGGGAGCTGTTGTCAGCTACTGTCTGTGAATCACTCCAGGACCTCCCATTCCCCTCCGTAGACGGTATGCATCTTCTGTGGCTCTTGATCACATGAAGATTTTGGTATGTGGCTCAGAAAAAAGGAGAATTAGGCCAACTGCGCACTAACATCCAAATACCATACACAACTTGCAGCATATGTATCTGTCTTTCACGCTAGACGGAACGACTGAAATCAGACACTTCTTTGTTTAGATTATTTTAAGGAAAAGTATTCATATTCTCTTGGGAAGGTTTAGCCCTATTCCACTTTCTAATATCAAACACACAATGATCGTGACAGCACTCTTTCCGAATACCTTGAGTAGCTGTTTCTGCAAGACAGTTTGGGAAACAGAAAAGCATCTTTAAAATTGATGGTTTATTTCAGCAACTTTTTTTGAGGGACTGTCTTCACCACAAGTCAGTGCGTCAGTGGATTTTACTGAAGATTGGCATGAGGCACAAAATATAAAGGCATGAAAATATTGCTATTGGTCACTAAAGTCAATTAAGTCATTATAGTTTAAACTTCATTAATTGGCACTGTGGAGTTTTGGACACAACCATACATGAGGATGAAACATTAAAGGTATAGGAGACCACCAGCTGCGGGTGCTCTATATTTGCACACTCCATTATATAGCATTTTTAGTAGGAACACGTGACACTAGAAGTCACCACAGACAGTACATGCATACTGTTTACTGCTCAATGATTTGATTGATATTTTGTGGAGAGTTAATAACAAATAATAATAAGGATAAATGAATTATACTCAGCTTATGAGATCCTACATGACTTTAGAAACGTTTCAAAATGCTGCCACTCCTACAGACAGGAAGAGATTATTTGCTTGCTTTATTTCTTTAGTAACTGTCTATTCATCTTGGATTGTATCAGACAGTCACTGTAATGTCTAGCCACCTTCCAGGGAAATTATGTGTGAGATTGCCATTTTTTTCCAATCTCTGAACATTTTTGAGCTTTTCACCATCTTACAACTAGAAGAACATTTAGTCTAAGGATGCTTGAAAGGACTATCATGGGAAAGCTAGGTTGAATAATCGGGTTCTTGCACCGAGTGCTTAGCGTGGCACACGTGCTGGTCATTCTTATTTTGTCTGGCAACAAGTTCCATAGTCTTAGTCCAGCTCCTGTGAACATTTTGTTTCCTGTGGTTACGAGTCTCTGTTGTTGACAGCTTCATTTTTCCAGAGAAGCAAAGCTGTAGCATGAGGTCATCTCGGTTCATCTCCTATCCCACAAAAAAGAAGGATTGGGAAGACCTAGTGTGCTTCAGAAAGTATTGCTGTATGTTATAACATACTTAGGGACATAATGTGTGACACACTATAATGCATATAAAAATCATATTTACTCATTTCCCAGGAGAAAAATTATCGTGTATTGACTTATAACTATAGAATTAATATGTGTCAAATTATGTGATTAATGTACCATAGTAAATTCACTCTTTCCAATTTTACACAACAGGCAGCAAAATGAAATCTTTTTTTAAAATGAAAAGTCACAGAATGTATATACTAAAAAGCATTTCTCATGTTTATTCTAAGGACTATATCACATATCTCAAATCAGCATTCTTGGGGACAATGTTTATCTTTCAAGTTTTGTTTGCACAAGACCTGCCTTGTACAAGCACAGTATTATCCAAGTTTCCAGCAAAAGATTTTAGTCATTACTGTGATTGGAGAAGTTATCATTACTGTTGCCACTGTTATTATTATTGTTACTGGCGGTGCAGGAGAGTTTCCCACAAGCAGAGGCTCCTCCTTCCTTTCATTCCCCCTGCTCATGAGCCTTTCCAGCTTGAGTGAAATACACATATGGAGCAAGACAAAGGTGCAAGGCACAGGAAAGCATTCAGAAATGGTTAGTCTGGGACAAATTCAGAAACTCAGGACATCAACGAGGATTTTATCTGCAGTGGGCCAGTATTTCACCTTGTCAGTTTACCTAGCCATCTGCAAGGTCTGTTATAATACAGTTCATGCCAACTTCAAACTCAACATCTACAATTTAACCTTGCATTCCAAAGCACCATGATCTGCAGAGCCATGTGGTGAGTTAAAGGGAAGGGCTGAGCTCATTCCCACAGATTCACTGACTTCTCTTCCCCTTTATGCACCAGTGCAGGCTGGAGACGGAGGCTGTATAGGGAGAGGGACCTACGCATCCCACGGCACTGTGGACAGATGTTCTCAGAGGCCCAGCTGAGCTCCCCAAGTTCAAGCTGAGCAGCCAAAATGAAGGTGGGTGAGATGAAGCTGCGCTATTCATAGCATACCAGGCTGCATGGTGCCCTTTCGGCTATCATTTCAATCAAAACAAACACTTACAAAATGAATAACTGCCTTGACTATTTAAACTGTTAACCTTTTTTTAACATTGCTGTTTATAATTAGATTTCACAGAAAGCCAGACTGGTGGGTTTCTCTCAGCTTGACATTTTTATCACGTGAAATATGTTGGATCAGGTAATCATAAGGCCTTAAGGTCAGGTAACATGACTGAATTGCTGTTAGTAATTAAATGTGCGATAAATAACTGTATCTGCTGTAGCTAGAAAAGATCATGTAGGTAGCTTCATGTTCTGTTTTATAAATCATATTAAAAAAAGTGTATGGGTTGTTTCATATTAAACACGGTGGTTGCATGTGCCAAAGATTTATTAGTCCAGTCTGTCTTATGGTGAGTGGCTGCAGTCCAGATTCATGTGGTAGAATAATAAAAATTTTTAAATGGCTGTAGAAGTTGATGGACCAAAATGGAGCTAGTTACCCGATTGGCTGCCAGTGATGTCATAGCCATGGCTGAAGCTCCATATATGTTTATGAGAGGTTTATTCCCCTTAATTTCCACCTATATTGTAATAATCATCAGCCACTCTAAGCAGCCTGTTTCTAAGAAACCACCGAACTTCCCCGGTGACTGGAGTTTCTCAGTTCCCTCTGCTTCACCCTGAACCTGGGGTCTGCAACTGCGCCCCTGAATTTCTCTGTCTCTCAGGGCTGATCAGCCTTTGCCCAGGCCCTTTGCTGGAAAGGAAAGGCTGTATTTAGGGTTAGGGGTTTAAGCAGGCTATGGAAGAGCTTTCTGTTCCAAGTACTTAGCATGAGATTCTGCAAACACTTAAACACATATATAATTTCCCTTTTGCAAGGAGCCTCACTCACTTCAATGTCACTATTATGTGAACAACGTTATAACCCTGCTTAAAAGTTTTCAGGAGACTTACTACATGTATTTTCAGAGGCCAAGAATGCTGACGGCTCTTAAAGAAAATAAAATGAAATAGAGAGATGCATGATTTGGACTATGTTCAGAATTTTCCCTAATTGCTTTAATCAAATTCCCACTAGGCATTAAAATTAAATTGTCTACGTTAGCTGAATTCCACTGGTCATTACTGGCTGGCAGTGGTTGAGGTATCAGATTTTCTTTTCCTTGTTTTTCTTATGCATGGGTGTATTACATATAGGCATTACTGGGATGTCTGGTAGCCTCACAGAAAAGTTGTCTTAACTTAATGACAGCAGTTTTTAAAATATGTTATTTGATGTTTCAAAATGGCTGCAAATTCAAATCTTGATCTACCTTTTTAGAGTATTCATACCATGCAACCCATTGCATGAATTTTGAATGGTACCTTGTATTCCTACCCGCCCACCATGTAGGCTCCACAGAGTACAAGTACGTTGTTTTGAGGGATTTCCTTATAAATTCAAAATTAGAGTCTGGTGTGCACTAAGCAAAATACTGTACTGAAGGACATACCAAGTCTCTAGTGCTACGAACCCTAGCTGCCAAAAAAATCAACATTAGCCTTTGATTATTATATAAATAAATAAATAAAATCACAGGGGCAAACAACAACTTGTTCACGTTCATGTTTTCCCCCTTTTTTTTTCTTTTTAATACTCCTTTATTTTATAGATGTATTACTGTCTTCCTTGTTAGAAACAATCCTTTAGGCATTCCTTTTGATAATCTATTTCTTAAAAACCTCTGAAGGGATTTTGGTGTGGCTGTTTTTCTGGTAGAAGCTGTTTCCAACCACAGTGACTGCAAAACAATTTGATTCCTGTGTCCAAATAGTAAAATGCTTGTGTGTCAATACCACATCTCAGCATTCCCTGAGGAGCAGATGCTTTGTATAAATTGAATTATAAATAATACTGTGATGCAGGAAGTAGTAGTCTAGTAGCAGTTTATGCTTAATGCCATAGTTTTGTTTATTAGTTTTGGCTGTTTGATAAATAGAGAGAGGTTTTAATTTAACATAATAGTTCCTTGCATAGATAGAGAGCCATTACTGGTGCAGCCAAATAATATCCCTTCCCATGGGAGACCCTGTCAAAAAAGGAAACAATATCAATTTAATTATTTTGCTTTCTGAACACACTGCAGCTAAGGGCTTTGGGTATTGACTTAATGTTTTTCTTCAATAAATGTAGCATGCATTATGGTACCAAGTTTAATGAACCTTCACTTTTTTTTTTTAAACTGCAAACTGAAGGATTCTTTATTAAACAGACATGTAAAGAACTGTATTAGTTTCCTCTATACAGTTATGATTCTTCTTCCAGCTCTTTAATTTCATTGTAAATTTAGAGCCATAGTGTAGCAAAACTCCAGGGATTTCACATATAGGGGTGTTTAATGCTCAAAATGTCTTTAGTTGTACATTACTAATCACAAAGGATTTGGTTTTAAAAAATGTTCTTTTAAGCAGTAAAATATTTTCAGGAGTTACCAAATTAAAAAAAAAAAAAGAAAAAAGAAAACTGGCTAGAAAAAAAATAATCTCTCCAAAATATATGAGAGGCCTAACTTTCACGTATGAGCTCCTATTAGATGGGTAGTAATAGTAGTAGAAAATTACTCTTGGATTATTGCTTCCTGTGCAAGGGAGTGTTATTCAAAACATAATGGAGACAAATCCATTGCTCGGGGAGTGCTGAAATGTTTGTGACTGGAGAAGGCCAGGCGTTGGACGTTGACCCCACAGTCATTTAAAAGCCTCAGTGAGGCCATGTGGTGGCTGAGCAGAACGTGTTTTCTGACGGTACTGAAGAAGTGTTCTACAGAGCTGGTATGCCAAATATCTTGAAGATTAATCTGTATTTACGTTCACAGGGATTTCACATTGCATTGATACGAGGACAAATGACAGCCTGTGATGATATGGTAATCTCTGTGATATAAGCACTTAACAGTTTGGAAACATTTGTGTTTTAAGTGGTAGCTATATCTATAGTTATGGCTGCCAAAGAATTCTCTTTATCTGCTGTGTTTTCAGTTGCTCATGAGTTTTTCAAAATGGATATTTTAGCCTGATATCTTCCATGCCAGTTATTTTGCTTAGAGTCAGATATTCAGGACAGACCAGTGAAAATTTTGAGAAGTATCTTCTCCAGAGTTATCCTTGCTCTCTGACCAAACTACTTTTTGAAGAGATGTACTACTATTATGCTGGGAAGAAGTAGTTTAATTTATAGGCCAAGATGAGTAATGCACTCTTAAGCTCCTGCCTGAAAATTCACCCAAATTTGAATACATCAGTTCAGGCTTAAGACACATTCAGTAGAGCTTCTTAGGGGCTAGCTACTAGAAAGTTTTCACAGACAGTTTCTAAGAACAAGCTACAGCTCCCAGTAGTCATCAGAATGCCAAAACAGACAGGAACGTACCTGGGCTGCACTGGATAGCCCATGTGAGCTGCATGAACAACAACTTTCTACTAAGAAATACAGCAGAAGGTGCTACTACTCACTCTCATCTCAGAACAGCGCATCCAACTGGGAGTAGGAGATGACCTTGAGCTGTAATCCAGCCCTTTCTACTAACTACACTTTTAGTACTATGGAAGAAGCTCTCATAAAAAAGATCTGACAAGGATGGTTATTTTCTATTATTATTATTATTGCTGCTATTATTATTTGCCTACAGTTCTGCAAGCCCAGAAAATTAGGACTTTCCAGTTAGAAACACGAGGAAAAGGGTGTGTGGTGGGGCAGTCAACTCAAGCAAAAAGATCAAACATTTTCAAAGAAGGCAGACTCAGTGGAATTTTCATTTGGTCAAGAAAATCAATTCTCTTTCACACAGCCATTACTAAAGGAAGCAATTTCAATCAACTCTACTTACTCCCCTTTGCTAGAAACAGATAAATAGCAGCCACGCAATTTTATTAAAGAAGCAACTGAAAGGCTGCACAGGAGAAACTAGCAGGACTGTAAATGAACCCATGTTTCTAATACAGACAGTGACTGCCATGCTGCTTTTCGGCATGTGTTCTCCTGATGAGTTTGATGTACCATCTGTATAGATCACTGTGCTCTCCATTCTCCAGAATGGAAACCACAATTTCTAGTTACCAACAGTTATCTGCTGTACAAGAGAGTCCACATTTTTGCACCACAACCTGTCCTCCACATTAGTGTATAACAAAATCATCATATTTACTATGGAGATCAAAAGCAAAAAACTCTACAAAACAGAAGGGAATTTGTCAAATTTTCAGGGTTTTTTTGTTTGTTTGTTTGCTTATTAAGCAAACATTGGTAATCATTATTATTTGCTTATTCCTAAAATCTAGGGAGTTCAGTTCTAAAAATCTTCATCAAAAGAAGTGTTACACTTGCAAAATCCAAACCTCAAAGCTTAAAAATGCTACAATTAACCTTCCCCTGCATCCACTGGGGAAGATTCTGCAAAAATTAGGATCCACCTCAGCAAATTTTAGACGATGAAAAAGTAGGCATAAAGCCATGTAAGCTTGTCAATTGGTTTAGTGCATAGACAACATGAAAGATGCAGGCAGGGTAGATTGATTGCTCTCCCCTGGAATACCTTTCTCTTACTGACTAACAGGCTGGATTACTAACTTTAAAACAAAAAATTGAAGTAAGTGAAATGATTCTTACTTCCATAGTTTTGTAGGAATCCCCAGTTAATCTGTAAAGGAAGGAAAGGGAGTTGAAATGGAGAAAGATGTACAGCAGGATGCTTCGAAAAAGTTCAGTTTTGTGGAATAAGGGGAAATTCTCTGTTCCACATAATCCTTTTCACCATTGGCCAGGTTTGCTCTGATGGACTTTGGTGCCTGAGACCAGCGCTGTTAGGGACACTGACAACATCTGCATTGTCCCCCTCTGAAGTGCTGCAGTGAAGAAACTCCACACTGGAGCCCTGCTTTGGAGGCTCCCAAGCTATCTCTATAGCTGTGTAGCTGCACCTGTGTTGCCTGCTCAACAGGCTACTCTCAGAGATGCTATGCATCCCACCAGACCTTGCTGCTTACTAAGCTAGCTCCTTTTACCACTAGCTACATACCCCATGAAATGCTTCCCTGATTTGTTATGGTTACTCCTGCTTTTCCATATGCACAAGGTACTACTGAGAAAGCTATTTTCTTTCAGGAAGACGATAACTGACCTCAGTCCCACCATCACGACTGAAGGCTACCGATGTCAGATGAGGAGCAAGACCTCAGGAACATCACCTTCTACAAACGGACACAATGAGCTCCACTTTCTGGATCTCGTAGGGGAACTGATTGCCGTATGTCACCAGGAAAACTAATTGGAAACATCAATCCGGATATACACCACAAATCACCATGTATTTTACAAAATCTACTCAAGTTACATTCAAACTGTTCTAAATCCTTCTACAGTATTCAGACACTTCTAGTATGATTTTGGAAAGAACTCCATAAAAGAAAGGGTAAATGGCAGGCTGACAGATACGATCACCTACGTGCATCAATCAATCTGGTTACCGGGTATGTTGTGCTATTTGCCAAAACCTGCACCAAACCCTAGAGACCACTGCTTTAAAAACATTATCACAAAGGACAAGGAAACACCAGCTCCATTGTTTTTAAGTAAAATGGGTCACTTGAGAGTCTATCACGAAAAAAAGAAGTCCCAGACGGTTTTGAAATGTCATCACATTGCTCAGTTTAAATGCTACAAAGGGGACAATGCCAGTCTAGTAATCCTTTCCCCCTACAACCAGTTACCCTTCATTTGAAATTACTTATGGGCGTTGCTTACGCTGAAATGTTTAGAAAAGTAACGGGTAAACCTAACGACGTATTCGTCACACATAGGACCAACAGGGTGGCCTGCTCCAATAATATCATCAGTTTACTCTCCAATTAATTCAGCTCCTTTGAAGTCTGGATAATGAAGAGCACCAATTGTTGCTGTGTTACTGAAAAGGTTACCAGGATAAGACTTGGCTCTCAGAGTACCTTCTTGTTTCATAAAAGAGGCCCTTCCCTTGCAGCTGGTTTCTCATCTTACTGATTACCTGCTACATGAGAAATTTCAGTCTGGCTTCAGGCCTGGACCCGGCCCAGAGCCTTCTGTCAACAGGGTTGGTTATAATTTACTTATTGTAATTCAGAATCCCATTAAACCAGGTCTTTATCTGGCTTGCTGCATTGGAAGCATTTGGTACTGTTGGTCAGTGAACATTGGACCACCTTCAACACCTTATGAAACTTTCAGCTTGGAAGTTAACATGAGGCAGGCCCCACTTCTCAAAGATGTAAGTATATGCTTAAGTCCTAATGTAATGAATGGGACTTAATACCTGCTAAAAGTTAAGCATGTGCTTATGAATTTTTATATATAGCGTAAAATTCCCCTGCGCCTACAGAAATGGAAGTGCTCAAGTGTTTTGGAGCCTTGGAGCTTTATTTCTGAAAGAAAAGGGGTTTTGTGACTTTTTTTAAAACTTTTTTCACACCCTTTCTGAGAAAAAAAATATATTTTTAATGAAAGAATTTTCACTGCGATGTGTCAGGCTCAGAAGCCTTTCAAGGCTTAATATATTTTTTTTAAATAGAACTGTGAAATGTGCAAGTCAAACTGGATTTTTCTCCTAGGCTTGGTTTCAGGGGCTAAAACCAAATCCCTTTCGGGCATTTCCTAAAGATCCTGTTCATCTGTTATACTGACACAAGGTCCCTAGGTTAATCCAGAATCCACTTGCATTGTTTACTAGTCCATAATTTGGGACTTATTCTAATCAGTGTAGTTTAAGGATGAGAACGGGCTCTTAACCAGTGGAATAATGATTCTGTTACTCCTCTGCTGCATATTCAGTCTCAACACATATAGTTCAAGTAAAAACAAAGGAAAGCACATTTAAAGAAATGTTTGGAAACTACAAGCAACAATTTGGGACATAAATGCTAGAAAGAAGCTGATAAAAACTAGAAGCTAACCTCATCACTGTTAGTGCTAGTGACTACATATAGCTTCACATAACTTTCACATTCCTCATATAAAAGGGATAATCGAGGGATGTAATTAATGATACTTAAAACTTGCCTTCCAGATGTTGTCTCTTTTTGTAGAAGAAAGAACCAACACATATCTTTTGCCAGTTCAGATTTCATCTATAGAACAAGAGAGCTGTCTTTCCCTTAGACAACATATACTAGTAGGAAAAAAGATCCCAAGAGCAGTGGGGAGAAACAAAATTGGAATATTACATTGCAGTAAAAAATACAGCTAAGAGATTAGAGGTAGTGCTTTATAAAATACAAGAGCCAAAAACCAGCTTCCTGAGTCTCCTAAAGGAAATATCAATATGTTGGCTAGTCTACTTTTCATTATCACTTCATGGTTTAGGAGTTGTTGTTTTCTCTCCCCATAACCCCTCTCCATCCCCCTTTTATTTTAAGTCTTTTGGTCCAAAATCTGTTAATGCATTTATCATACGCTTCAGGGACATATTCAAATAGCAACAACTTGTATGAGTACTTTAAATTATCCTGAAGAATGCAAGCACAATTTAAGATGCTTCTGGCTTAAACCATTAATGAGGTTACACACCATTAATGGTGGAATTTGCCTGCACAATTTCCTTTAAAGCAGCATGGAATACACATAAAAAATGGATGCCCCACAGTTTTGCTTTTCAGAGAAATGTCTGTAAGGCTGCAGTAAGCTCACCACTTCTACAGCTTTAACAAAGATAGCACCCATCTCAGAGGAGTTAAAGCAGCTAACACCAACGAAGTGATTGAATACATCCCTTGCTGTATAACTACTTTTAGCTATATAACACAGGCACACTCATGTTTAGACACAGAGAGGAACTAAGTTGCATTCAAGTATAAGAATTTCTTTAGCTTTCTGATTCCTCTCCCAACTCCTTACATCTAGTGCTTGTTAACTTATGCATTATTAATTACGCAATATCACAGTTAGAATCATAGAATAGTTGGAGGTGGAAAGGACCTTAAGGATCTAACTCAAAAAACTTCTCAGTCATCATCTACCCCAAACACAGTGATACAAAAATACAAAAACATTCATCATTTTCAGAAAGAAAAGAGGCAGACATTAGAAGGTAACACTGAAAACCTGGTCCTGTTGAATGCACTTCCAGCACTTAATAAATAAATAACACTAATAAAGAATTAATAGCACCAAATAAAGTACAACTTTTGCAACGTTTAATGTAGTACTATTACAGCAACCAAATATGACCTATATAAAAGGGACGGAACTGACTAAACGGTGTTTGCTGCATATAAAATTATTAACATAAGCTATAATCTATTCTTAAACATACAGAAACAAAGGTATCCTGTGCAATTACTCATCTACAGTGCTTACGTGACCGCATCCTTTCAGAGCACCTTGCACCACAGTTAGGATTAAGTTGCACGAACAGGAATTTTCAGGGAAAGATGCCAGTGCTGCCATGTCAGAGTGATGGCTACAGCCTGCAAGCATTAAAACATTTCAGGATAGGCAATAAACATCCTTCAAGTCCTTTAAAGTCATTCCTCCACATCTATCATGCATAGTCCTCCGGACTGTCGTCATGATATCTCACACGCTTCAGCAAGAGGAACACTGAGCAGTTTTTCACTTTACCATGATTTTCAGCTGTCACACGTGAAGAGCAGGAGTGTGGTAGGGCTTGAGAAACTACACAAGCCAAGGCTCCCAAGTCAGAGGCTCTCTCCAGAATTATCAGAGAGGAGACAGCAAGAAGTCTGGGGGGGGTGGGGGGGGGAGAATAAATAGTAGCAAAATTACAGATCCAGACAGCATTACTTTGAAAGTTCTTCGGATACATGCAATGTGAAAATGCTCAACTGTAGAACGTAACCTGATGGTTAAATTGGTTTCATGGGTGGCTTTCATAGGAAACAACCCACCCATAAACAAATAACAGAAGATACACCTGTAGACTGCCTTTCATCTGTCAGTTATAGAAGATCACCCCTCCTGTATTATCCTGCCCTTTCATTTGAGTACCCATCGTGAAGCAGTAAACAACAATCACACAACAACTTTTAGATTTTCACACTCATGGATCGAAGTTTCATTATTGATGGTTAAAATGCTCATTGTAAAAACAAACATTGATTTGCCTCTGGTAAAACTCAACTGTGAACTGTGCCACTCTTGACTTTACCTTTCATTAAGTAAATTGCCAATCAGTCCTTTGTTTTCTTTTTTCTGTAATGGTCCAGACCTTACTGAAGTACATTCCACTATTAAAGCTCTAAATAGATTTGCCTGTGTAAAGACTGAGTAGAGGTCTAGGGGATTTGGGCTAATAGCTGTAACATGATAATGTTAGAAAGTTGTCAAGCTGTCAAAATGTAAAGTACTCCAAATACTGAAGTGTGAGGGTTTAGGTATTTGTTTCCACTGATATTAGGAAGAGTTACATGGCCTAAATTCTCTTATTTCCTCTCGTAAGTGCTTACCTCGCCGCTCATCAGAAACTGGAGATGACTTGGGGAGAGATTTTGAACCCCAACTCAAACCAGCAATTTCACCGACTGCAACAAAGGCATTCATGCATGAAACTGCTCATCAGTGGGAATGTCTGGTTCAATGTGATCCTGAAAACACTTTGGTTAGGGAAATACAAAAGCATTAGTGTTCTCATTTTACAGCACAAGAGAAGACCGAAGCAGAGAAGATGACTTTTCCCAAGACAAAAGGGAATACAAAGCAAAAGCGCTATTGTATGTTAACAGTTTCAGACTATCCTGTTCACTAATTCATTTGGCACCTTTCACTTGCATGAATTAGAAAAGAAATAAATGCAAATGAGGAAAAAAACAGAGTCCTTGGGATAAATTTTCCAAATTTGGCCCCAAGTGGGTTATTAACTCAGGAAAAATAATGAAGAGTGTGGAAAAAATCTATTCTTGTGACCAAAATTTCTCAAGAATATAAATTGGCAGAGTATTAAAACACTCTGGTGATAATGACTGCAATAATGATGGAAACAATATGTGGAGAGACCACTGTCATACCAACGTGAGGAATGCAATCAGATTGGCATCTTGTGACCCTTTTGGATGTCATCTCAGAGCTCAATAGAACACAGATGCTTCAGTTGTTAAAACACTTAACATCTCATAATATACACTATGCCAAGGCATATTTTGCTAAAGGCAGGAAGAGTTTGTCACTTACTTCAGTAGTAAGTTTGGGCCCTACTGAATGTGCAGTTGTATTAATGGATAGATATGGCCCTGCCCTGAAAAAGTAAGTAAAAGAAAGTTTTAATTATTTCAGTGTGACTTGGACCAGGACTTACAATCACAAAACTGGGAGAACAGCCAGAAAACATCTACACAAACTACAATTCATACATTATATTAATTTTAACTGTATGCATTCTTCCGTATATCCACTGTTGCAAACACTCACATATGCAAAGCACCAACACCGTTCCAGGGACAGTAAGTATATATGATACACACGGTCCATGCACGTTCAGCACAACTGCTTCTTCAGCAGCTTCGTTCTCCCTTTATCTTTTCAAGCACAATGACAAGGAAGTTACACATATGCCCAAGACTACTCTTCATATATGTATACGGCTTCTTGCCTTTTATCTACTCATACATTTTATGCTGACAAATGAACAGTGCAGATGATCATAAATGGAAGTCATATTGTTTAAACCTATTAAAGGCACAAAGGTAGCCCCAAAAATAAAAGCTAAATCCAAAAGTACATTTTTCCCTTAGTGTGTAACTTGTATAACAACAGTAAGTCAACAAGAGAGATACTTGAGAAGCAAAAAAACTATAGAATCAAAGATTTTATGGGTAGGGATAGTTTTTAAGTTTTCTTGAGACTTTACTATAAGACCTTGTTTTCAATAACTTACAACCTTGCAAAGCTACAGCTGCTCAATTGAAAAATTCCCATGCTGCCTACCTGCCTCAAACTCTGGGTTGTTTTAATTATTTTTGTCACAGTGAATAATTAACACTAATTTCCTTTTTCAATATGATGACAACTTTGTTATTTTTATCATTATTGTAAATCTCACTTTCATATGGCTCTTTATCTAGACATCTCAGATCATAACGTTGGCCTCCATTTGCAGATAAAAAATCCAAGGCACACTGACATTTCTCTGAGGTGTTTCAGTACCAGAACCAACGCTAGACTTGGTAACTCTGTAAAAAGATCACTGGAGCCAGAATTCCCTTATAGAAGAGAATAGATGCTTCCTCCTAGCACATAACTTTTCTACCTATTATCCTTCTAAAACATGTATTCAAATTTTTTCACTCTTCCAGGAACCTCTGGTTTTGCTTATGCATATTTACCTCTTTTATGTAAATAAAAACTAGAATCCCTACCCAATAAAAAATTCTAAGACTCTGACATTTTTGACATCCCTATATTCCCCTTCTCTGTACTCACCTACTGTACCATGACTGCGGCTGTAAGTTCCCTCAGGCAGGGACTGTGCTTAGAGTCTGTGATCAGGCACTGCCCAGCACAAACTGAGTTGAAGCTACCAGTAGGTGTCCTAAGCGCAGGGGCAGTTAAAGAGCAAGCACCACTTGGATCTTCTCCGATCTGGACAAAGCGATATCTAAACTGCAACAAAAATCCTAGGATTTATTTTTGACTACTGGCCAGATCTTCAGCTGCTGCTAATTGCTTTGATTCAGCAGAATTCTGCAATTGGAAGTCTGGCCCTAACTTTATGAAACTGCAGGAAGAAGTATTAAAGACAAGCTTGGCTCTATCACAACTTTGCCATTAAGCTACCTGTAAGAGATTTTGGTAGCAAATTCCACAGGCCAAATCTTTTCAGTTCCAGCTCAGCCCAGGGAAAAAGAAACTTTTCATTTAAATAAAATTAATGTGTGTCGGTGAGAGATTTTCAAATTCAATTCCAACAGAAACATCACCCAGTACTGCAATGTATATATCTGCATCTCGGAAAAAGTATAGTAGCTTTGAAAATATCTGGGCAGACTAGAGTCAACATGCAATCAAAAGCCTATTGTTCTCATTGCAAAAGTTCCCAACAGCAGTGAGTTCCACAGCAATTGGTTCAATTTAAATAGCCATACAGTGAAAACTGTAGGGTTTGGGATGTTCCGTCCTATGCTTCTTGTGGCTCTGGAATGAAAACCATTTGTGAGTACTTTTTTTTTTTCCCCAGGAGCGCATTAAGAGATTGTTCGCTATATGACTGATTTAGCTAAAGACTTAATTTGCATCTGTGTTGTTAGGACTGTGTAAGTCATTTGAAAGAAACAAATATCCGCACACATCTGTCCCATACTGTGGTATGGAATGAGGGCAGCATGGATCTGCATATACTGTAAATTGTTCCATAATGACTCATGGATTAGCCGGGGCTGCTTCAAACAGAACATTCCTGAGGGGTAAGGTAAAGCTGCCTTTAACCGAGACTTATCTGGAAAAGGAAAAGGAGCATTTAGCTGCTTACGTGGCTTGCACTGGAGTATTTTTAAGCTCCTCTTCATCATCTTGTAACATTGGATAATTGTTTCAGCATAGTTCTGTAAGTCACCTGAATAGAAAATGCAGTCAAAATATGACCTTAAAGAGTATTAACTGATGGTCAGTAAAATCTTCATAACAAAAGAACCATCTCTCCTTACCTTTTCAAGACACTTTAAGAAGTTTTGGTTAGACAATCATGGGAGTAAGGACAAGTAGGTTTTTATATGCTGACTCCTAAAGGTCATTCTCAAGTACAATGAAAAATTAAAAGGAAAAGATACATCAAGATGAATAAAAATTTCAGGTATCATCTCAGTTACAAGCAATGTCTTCGACTTCCAATCAGAGGAGGATCATACCTAAAGGAAAAAAGGACACAGACATCTTTTTTTATACAATGCTCAGGTAGCATCTTTTGAAAACACACTTTTATCTAAGAAAAATGTTTCTATATTTTGCCCGTCATCTTCTGAGCTTCAGTGGCACAAGGTAATAATTGAAATTGAAAAAATGTTCAGAAAAAAAAAATATCAGCAAATCATCATCTGGCTTTGCAGTTTTGCTAATTACACATTCCCAACACCTGGATGAATATCACAGGCTTGTGGCTACATTTCTCTGCCACTGCTAGGAAAATGGAAAAGTTTTTAAAAAATCTGCAATTCTAAAACATTCTGTAGAAAGCAAGAAAAAGAGGTCATGACAGGTTATAAACTTTTGGATACTGCTGAAGACATTTCTATTGCCTTAAGTAAGAAGACAAAGAGAACATATCCGACTATTTCAATCCAGACAAATGGGGGTTTTATCTGTATGATGCCCAATGCTTGAGAAAGAAATCTAGCACAGGAAACTCTCTCCTGGGTTAAATCCAGTTCCTCATAATGCCAGCCACTACATCACATAACCCTTTCAAAACTGCACTAATTCCTTTCAATAAAATGAAGCACAGATATTTTGTCATCAAAACATACTGTTTGAAAATATACTAACCCTTTTGCTTATTCATATATGAGTGTAATGTTTGAACTTTTCAATTGCAGCTCAGTAGACACTTTGATGACGAATATGAATCAAACAATGCTTCATATACCAAGCAGAGTGCATTGCATTAATTTAGTTTCAAGGTGACAAGGAAATGAATTATAATGATTAAGTCTGCAATATGAAAAAAAAAGTGTTGAAAACTCCTAGCCAGATGGAAATGCTCAAGAGCAGTATTCTAAAAACTAACTGGGGATCAACTAGCATCACAGAAAGAGAATCTGTGGAAATACATTCAGTGGTTTAGATGCATATTTTCAGCATATTTGTAGATGCTATCCAACACTTTGCCAAGACTAAGGCCCAAGCTCATCCTTCTTCACCACCTTTTCATCCTGTAGGAATTTGCCTGTAGGAATTTCACTTGCCTATTCTGTCTACTTCAGGAAAAAACACACAGAAGTGCAATGAAGTAGCTCTACTGTGGAAGATTTCTTGAAGAAGGGGCTATATACATTTCCAGTAAGAAGGGGGCCATACATATTTTCCAAAGATTTTTTGGCACTGCAGTGGGATCCCTTTCAGATTTCCAGCAGCAGTCTACTTCTTCAGAAACCTTTAATCATCTTCACTGCTGGCAAGACATCTGTTGGAAGTTTTGGAAAACTGAGAATGAAAAAGCTCATAACTCTACAGAATTCACTAATAGAAAGTGAGAAATGAAACCTGCACAGTATTACTTGAAACTTCAAAACGTGCTGATAATAAATGGAATCTGGCTAGCAATATTTTGGAGTTGAAGCTCTGGGGTAAGCATCTCCAGAGCTAGGCAAATCAGTTCTTACAAGAATTTAGGAATCTACCTACGCTGCAACCTCTGTCTGAACCCAAAAAAGTCAAAAGTTACTTTTTATTCATGTAAAGAGACCCTCCTCTCTCGTCCCAAACATATTCCTTTTCTTCTCTTCTTTTGCTATGGTTCTTTATCCTACATCTTCTCCAGTTGTCATAGAACCTGCCATTATGTAACCCCGGTGCACTTCCTGACAGATGAAGTTCAGTGTTCCCAGAAAATGCTATTCAAGAAGGGTAGGTTAAAAAACCAGAATGCCAAAATATGACAATTTCAGGTCAGCAATACCTAGGAACTTCACAGAAGTTGTTGTGCTCCTGCATCGGAAAACGAGGCATGCGTGGTCCCTGGGAGCTGGAGAGGTACTGATAGCATCTGAAAAGAAAAAATCAGGTTGGGGCTTGTTGAGGAAAGACTGTTTCAAGTCCTTGCATATTTAAGAAATCTGACATGAAAATTCTGAAGAGGTTCTAATCTTCATCCAAATGGATCATATTTAAAGACCTTTGTGAGCAATTCTGCACTGGTGGGAGTTTCCACATTGTAAGACTGTCCTCAGTCCTCTCACCACAATAAGGTTTGAAATTTTATCCAAGTTATGTTTGCAACTAACAGCTTACATTATTAAACAATTGTGAGTTAAAGAGAATCATAATTTCTACATAAAAAGAGCTAAAAATTTACGTAGATGTTGACAAACTTAAGTGCTACAGTTGACTCAAACAATGAGCCTCCTGAGTTTTGGGCACTGAATCAAAATTCAACTCCTAAAAACCAGAAACTTTCTCAGCACCATGTCTTCTATGCGGGTAGCTGTCAAAAGAAGTGGGTAAGGTCACGTCTTCCTCTGCCCAGAAAAGTGAGGTACAGCTTCCCATCCCTCTGGCAACAGCATGGATAGCATAAGGGAGAATACTCCCACTTCTAATGACAGAAATGTTAGAGAGGAACCTGCTATTTTCTTACATTATGTAAACCTGAAAATCTAAATTTTTATTTTAAAAATTATTTTATTTTATTTGTCACCAAAACATGGTGAAAAAAGGGTGGGTGTATCAAAACTGTAGACCATTGTGAGCAGATTTAAAAAGTAATCTAAAGAAGTATATATTTATTTGCTTAAAAAATCCAAAAAAAATATTACTTAGATGGCACATTGTAATATAAACACAAATTTGTATTTATAATATATATTTTGAATAAATATACCCACGGGTATGTATTAGTAGATAAACACACACTAGAGATATAGTAGACTAAAGTATTTTTCATGCAGATGATAATCAGACTTATCTTTATATGATGTGATTTATAGAAGCAGAGGAGTAAGTACAGCAAATCTGAAAACATTTAGTTATTTGCACCAACACATGCAGAAATAGATATGTGTCACTTGATCTGCAATATGTATTCACCACTACGCCTGTGATGACCAGAAATGAAAATACAGATTTGAGAGCTTTCAAGATAAAGCTGGGCAAGAAGTAATTTGCCTTCCCCATGAAAGTTTTAAACATTTGAAGACTGTTATGTTGTACCAGGATAAACCCAAGACCCTCAATATGTCTCCCAATAAAACAGCAGAGGGACAACAGTAGAGGGAAATCTTCCCGTTATTACTCTGCTCCTCAGAGAAAGGAGCTGAACTTTGGACACTAACTCTCTATGGAGATGATCTATACAGTGGGCAGCAGAGTTAGCCTTTTCCACTCCTATCAAATGACATATATAGTGGATTAAAACTGGAGTCTTTCTCCACTCCTTTTCACCTAGAATAGTCAGAAAGCCCAAGTCCTTAAAGGAGAGTCTACCAAGCCTCAAGTCTTTGATTCCTAAATTGAAGCATGTTCAGAGGTCAGGTGCCAGTTCTGGTTGGATAAAGTCTGAAGGCGTTAGGCCATCAGTAAAGATTTGGTCATACTTTGCACCTCTGAGAAGCGTGAAGCTAACCATTATACCCTTGCTTATTTCTGCCCTGGAATGCCCGTCTGGATAACTTCTCCAAAGATAATTCCTCACTGGTACCTCCAGAAGGCACAGCAGAAGGAAGCAGGGTAACCGTTTGGTTTCGACCCTTCCTGACACCTGTGGTGCAAACAGCTTCGGATGTGAAAAAGATGGGCGATAATTAGGGCAAGTATGAACAGGCAAATAACTAGGGCTTTACTCACTGTCTTTTGTGTGTGGAGCCACTTATGAAAGTTACATGCTGTACCCATTGGTAGGTAATGACTTGGTTCCCCCTTGGTTCAGGAAAAATGTCCTTAATTCAACTGCTGACTGATTAAAACACTAGGACCAAACACCTAATGGGATCCCACTGTAAGTGTAGTCTCCGAATTCACTTTTTTGTGCCCCTTAACAGGTAAATCAACCTTCAGTTGTGCATAAGCCATAGGACATAAAGGCATTGTGTGCAACTGTTATAAAAGAGCCCTTTACAATCTCAAATGAGACATTGGCAATCCTCTGTTAAATTTCATGGGATAATTTAAAACATATGTATATAGATGAATGGTTTAAAATTCTTTTGGATTCTATTATAAAGACAGCATGCCATCAATTGCAGTAACTGTTTTAACATGCAGACAATGACAATAGTTTGTGATCCCTGAAGTATAGCAGTGATTAATTATTTGGGGCAGGGGGGAAGTATTTTGTTGTTTAAACTTGCTTCCCCTCCTTGAATTTGTATCCCCTAGGCCACTATTGTTAAGAATGGTGATCATAAATGAAAGACAGGTAGTAAAAGTTGATAGAAAGTACGAAGAAAGTGAAATGTTCACGCACCTCCTTGATTCCCAAGACAAATCAAGTATGTAACTGACTTCACCTATAAAGTCTAATTCAGTTCTGCTGAGTATTTCTGACATACTAAACGGCATCTACTGTCCACTTATTTGATGTAGTAATCTCATATCAAAAACAAAGAAGTAGGAAGATTCCAAGCACTTATCACCTTTATAAGTTTGAAGGCTAAATAAATAAAACGTATATAAAACCCCAAGTGTACAACTTTCACACCCCTCATTTCTAAATTAAGACTCAATTCCTGAACACAAATGACAAATGTAAAAGGTGCTACTCAGAAATAGAAGGACAGATATACACACAGACAGCTACAAAAACACAGAAAGTAGCCATCTAGATCTGTGAAAGACAGTACAAATTACTAGAAAATAAATTTCACCCACAACAGAGCTCAACAGGCGCTACCAGGAGTCGAGCAACAGTAGAAAGAGTGTTTGGGTATTTTAACATTGCGTCATCTAACACAAACACCTGCAATGTGTCTACACTACCACTTTATCCCGTCTACTATAACTAATGTAGCCACTCAGAACGAAATAGTTTTACCATATTAACGTGGTAAAGCACTGTAAAATGTTAGCAAAAAAAAAAGCTAATGGTATATGTTTATTTGAAATCAATAACATGTTTCAGAACTTCAACTTTTTTTTTTTTTTTTTACATCAAAATACAAATAGATGCTTCTGACAGAGGTAACACATCATGTAATAAAGTATGTGACCCAAACAACAAAGCTTTTATACAGTCATCTGAGAGCCCTTGATATAAAATGAACCCAGTTAGATAAAAACAAACCAAATGTATGATTAAGGATTTCTCTTTACTGGTTCTCTATATTAAGGATCAGGATAATGCATCCCTGAAGGTAGACACCTCTTCAAAGTTCAAGAGTGACACTCAGTTACAGAATGCGTGGAGATTTCCCTTTCCACATTGCATAAATAGAAGTAATCTTTCATAGACAAGTCTCTTGTCCCGTTGCATTAGATCAAACAAACGCAAACTTTGTTTCTATTCTTGAAAAAACAGACAGAAACATTTCTGTTACCAGAGAAGGAACACAGAATGCCCATATTAATCTACTGGAAATGACTGTACATGCTTTCTTCTGAGTCAAAGCAGAGTCCTTCTGAGACCATGACTTTAGCAATAACAGTATCCCAGTTTCAGCACAGCCCCAACCTGAGAAGGCTCTTGTTGGATTGGTACATGACTCCCAAAGGCAACAGCTAGCTCACAAAGGCGCACTGTCTCTCCTCCATCCCTTGCTGTCCTCAGACCACAGGAAGGATTCAGGA
Organism: Larus michahellis; assembly: GCF_964199755.1. Lineage (NCBI taxonomy): Eukaryota > Metazoa > Chordata > Aves > Charadriiformes > Laridae > Larus > Larus michahellis. Next base: position 21,573,176 of record NC_133900.1, on the reverse strand, counting down.
AAATACAATGGCAGAGTAAACCCCTATGCCACCATTCAGGTTTCACAGGAAGACATTTTAAACAAAATAAAGACCATTTGAGAAAATAATATGAAAACAAATATCTGCATGTTCAGTTTTACATATATAGGTGATGTCTTTGGTTTTATCTAGACTAAAACATCACAGTAAAAAAGCATTGACTTTAAATGAAATGTTTAAAAACAAATCTTGGGCTGAAAAGTAACGTCCATAAGAGAGGAAAGTTTCCTGTACAACCTGTACAATTAAAAACATTAGAGGTTCATGGCCTGTATTTCATATATAAATGTTATGCTAAACATGCCAACGTTTGTTTTAGTCCAAGTTTCACAATGTTTTCACCAGCAATTCTAGCACAAGGATAAATATTTGCCCTGCTCTATTTTTATAAAGAATAAATGGAGGGAGAGATTTACTGAAAGGCAATCTCCCCAATAGATAGGAGTACTTTATGAGTGATATTATAATGGTGGTAAAAAAGTGATCTTTGATTGCCGTAGCTTAGCAAAAAGACTGTTGCATCTTGCATTGTGTGAAGGTGCCCAGTAGACTTACCTGGCTTTGTTGCTACATATGAAAGATTGCAATATTCTCACACTCAGTATGTATGCATCATCCTGATGTAGGCATGTGCTTGGACAGAAACAGTAAAACAGTCAATTTGGTGACTAGTTGGAATCAGGAAGCATTTTTGAGGCTTGGCCATATCTGCAAAAATGATTTTTTCAGACAACAGGCTGCAATTAGAAAAGAGATATTCTGAAGGGATTTCTAAAGAGCATTAATCTAGGTCAGCATTAATCCAGCCTCAAATGGGGTTCAGCTTTTTTTCTGCATCTTTCCACTGAAATGGTCGTTTTAACAAAGCTTTAAGAAACCCATAAGATGGTGTAAATTACCTTACCAGTTTACAGAATGAGATTTAGAAAGAGTTGCTGTCAGTATGCTGCAACCCATGTTACCTTTTCTTTTTTGTTCTGTACTTCATATAGACAGATGGAGACACTGAAGGTCATGGAAGGGAAGAATACAGCTCAAATCTCTGTGAGGAAAAAAAACAAACCAACATTGAAGGTTTCATCAGAACATTTTTATTAGTTTGGAGTACCGCTTTTCCAGGATAGCTGCAAAGTAAAACATATAAGCACCAAAAATCAGCAAAAGGTTCAATAACATTTATGCACTCTCCCTGTATACAGATGGAAGAGGTAACATATCAGCATTACTGTGAGCTTAATACCTAAACCTAACTTTGAAGTATTCCAAGACACGAGCAATGACTTCCTGTTTTGCTTATTTAGAAAAAGATAAAATACATAGACAATTTTATGCAATAATTTTTTAGGAAGGACTCACCTCACCTAATTTACACTTTACTTACATTATCCCTAATCCACAAACTGGGCAATTAGATTTTCTTAGTGGCCTGCAAAGAATTTCAATTCTTCCCATCCCAAAATAGGCATGCTACACTCCCCCATGGAAGTACCTAACTCCTCACCATTAACTATCAGATGTTTCTAAATGCATCAGGCTGTATCACTAGATCTCTCATCAACAAAGATGATCTTTTTTTCTTTTTTAGAAAATCGTACTTGTTATGTTTTAAATATCTGCGCATTAAAAGTTTTCATCGAGACAGATTTTAAAACATTAATTTAATTTCACTATCTGTTATGGCACAGATTTTCCTGTAAGAATAAAAATTAACCATAAGGCTTATCTTTGTCTGTCAGATTGTTTGGATTGTGAAAGTCTCTTCTCCCTGGAAGTATCAGTGCCAGCTAAATCAAGGCTCTGCCTTTGCTTTTGCCCCCCCGCCCTGACTTTGTTCTAGTAAATTTTAAAAGAAATTTCTAGGACATGTTCACATGTTCTGGAAAGCTGCCGTATTCAAGCAGCAGCAGCCGAAAGGTCATGATGCTTAACTTATATGGTATCATAAAATCAAGTTTGAAGGGGTTTTGGAAAAAGAAATATAAAATGCAATTTATGAGGCTTGTCTCCATTCAAACTTCTGCGATCCAGACCGTGACAAGTTGCCAATTTGCCAGCATAAATAGGAAAATGGTTATAATTATGTTTCCCTGTGCTGCTGTTCTGGAAAGTTTTGACCATTTAGGATGTTCCAGAGTCAGTGGTTATCCAAGAAGCACAAGTAAGAGGAAGGCCACAGCAGGAAGGAATTGTGCATCACTAAGCATGAGGATGCCAGCCCACATGTAGAGCACCAGCAAATGTACTAAGATGTTTGTAAGGGGAAAAGAAACTGCTGAGAGGCCTTAAAGAGGCTGAATTCATCAATGGGTTTCCATGAGACCCACATCCTATGGCACAATGCAGAAGTGTGACACAACTACATGAAGACTTTCCAAGGGAGATGGAGTCAGGATGATTAAATTAGTGAACTGTCATATTTTTACCACAGACTGCACAAAAAAAAACTAGCAGGGTTTTATAGCAGGGTTTTGTTGACTTCCGCAGATGATTTTAGCATGAACAAGATTTTTGAGATGGTTATGGTTTTTTTTTTGGTTGGGTTTTTTTTTTTTTTTTTTTGAGAGTCTTAAAACATCTTTCATGTAGATAGATATGAGAGGGAAAAAGGGAAAGAATTAATTCACATCCACTGACCTAGGCATCTAGCTTTCTGCATAGCACAGCTTTTCTAAGATGGTGGGTCAGAGCAGGAATGTAATCTAGCTCCCTAAAATTAAGGGATAATAATGCCTTTTTAAATGCCATGCCTCCTTCAAGGTACACACACATGAAACAAAAACCAAACCAACCAACCAAAAGGGCCTTGATTATATGGTTTGCTCCTGAAATTTGTGCTCAAAAGTGTATTCGTTTGGTGAACGCTATCTTTCTGTTAGGTGGTAAATATAAAACAGACTTTGTCCATTTACATATTTCTGGTTCATACAATATTTAACTGAGACACGATAGAACAACCATGAAAAACTGAGGCAAAACAAAACCATATCTGTATATTCAAAAGCATAATTAAATACATTTCCATTGATACTTACTTTGTTTTCTCACAGTGAGCAATTTAACAGGAAAAAGACTGACAAAACTGTAACAGAGTGATTTAAGTTATTAATTTGTTCATTTTTGCAGAAAAACTGTTATGCTTAAGAAAAAATAGAGGCAAATTCTACAGGTCATTTAGGGATCAAAGAAAATGGACAGAGAGGGCTAGCAACATTTATTTTTCTCTCACATGAGCAGCAATAGTGAAGAAACTGCCAGGGTTTCTTTCCCATGCCAGAAACACAAGCCAAGCCCTATTCATGGAACAGGAAAAGTTAAGTCAGTGCAGCAAAGCCGGCCAACTACCTTACCTTGGGCAGCAGTTGTAGTAGACTATTAGTTCTAATTTATTTGGGTTGGTATAGAATACTTCACCTACCCCATGCACCTGTATGTAAAATCAGTTCTTCCTAAGCAAGTTAAATTTGATGGCCTGGGCTGCAGATGACTGAGCATAATTTCAAGCATTTTGTAGCAAAGACTGAGTTTAGACACGCGATTTCTACTCCACACCATCAAAACAGGTTGCTGCAAAACTGTGTCAAAATAATAAATCACCTATTGAAAATGCTACAGGCACTAATCCATGCATTTAGCATTATCCAATATAAGGCACCAAGGAAGCCTAGGTCATCACCTGCTGACATTTTTATTTAACCGAAAAGCAAGAAAATGAACGGTTGCAATGCTAGGAGCTGACATTAGAGGAACTAGGGATTTGCAGAAACGAAAAGAGTTTAGGTAGGCCAAGAAAGAAGAAAAAACAACCTGATCTGAGGCCTCAGGAGTTACCATTAGTTCAAAGTGAGACATAACAGTTGGACTCGATGATCTCAAAGGTCTTTTCCAACCTAAATGATTCTATATCTACACAAAGGCAACAATATGACAATCTGCAATTGCGGTCCCAAAGCACGTCTACTTTGTAGAAGTTGCCATTTCATTTAAACTGAAGAGCTGGCAGCACGTTCCCCATCTCCCAAAAGTGAGGCAGGCAGCAGTGTGAAAGTTTTCTTCTGGTCCAGGAGTCCTCCAAGAGGGAAGACACAGATCTGACCGTGGTGCACACTGATCACATATTACCAGACGGAACAAATGTCCTGTCTCCTGCCAACAGCACCACTAGCTGCCAACAGCTATCACAGGGGCACAGTACAGAACAGCTCAGAGATCACTGAGGCCACATTAAGAAATGGAGAGATCACTTTCATGTAGCACGAAGACAACTGGAAGCAGACATCAAACACAGCAGCTGAGTGCGGAGCACCCGGCCCAAGCCTGTACCCATCTCCTCGCTGCCAGGTTATGTAGACTAGCTGGTTCAGGGCTGCTAGCAGCACAAAGGTTCGTGTGGACCAACCCCGCCAAGAAGGACTCCACTCCCTACTGTATTTGGAGGGCAATAAGCAGTCACAGGACTCCACATAATCCTAAACACCATTACCCACTGCATACGTAACTGATGATGCAATAACATTGCCACTTCCCTCCATATGCATGCACCTGAAATCACAATCTAACTTGCATACAGGTTAGCATAAAGGAAAAGGGTTAGCATCAGGCTCCATTATAATGAGGCTCTTTAATAAGATACAAAACTAATCATATTGGGGCCAGGGTTTTGGGGGCATATTTTTCCCTGACTACAGTAATAAGTATTTTCCAGAAATGTACCTGAAGTTCTTTTTTGTGCTGCTTTTCTCTAAATTGTCTGCTGATTTTTCAACTTAAATCATTGACTTCACTTATCTTTTGCATAAATATTTCTCTGAATGCATTTCAAATAAAAATTATTTCAGTTTACTGACCCATGAAAAATGTTTCCATAATTTCATCAGGGATAATAATCGTTCTTGAAGCTGTGAAATGCCTCAAATGCAATTTTGCATGTAATAAACAATAAAATTTTATATTCAATAATAATGAAGTGTATATTCACTGAGGCATACATTTCTAACCACACAGTTTTGAGAGGAATAACATTTTTAAAAGCAGCTACACTCCACACTAATTAATTTCGAGAACATAAACACTCTCCAAAGTTGCAAAATTAGACAATTATACAATAATACATTGTAATCGTAGCAGTTTTTCAGCTCTGAAGCTTTTTTTATTTATTATTCTCACCACTACCAGGCTCTCGGAGCATATGGATGAATCCTACAAAGCAAATCAGCAATACAAAATGTATGCTTTACATTTTAGCTTAGACTTCTGGTGTTTGCAGAACAGTGTGTCAAACTGCTGTTCCCACAGCTGTAAAGCTTTAAGACTTAAGAAAGCATTGAACCAGACTCTGTCTTCACATAATTGGAGTGGAGCAAAGTTTTGTTTGGGGGTGTTCATTTAAAACACAAAGCTCCATCTGACAAACCCCAGGTTATTCCCCACATGAAAAAAGTGTGGGATTATTCATTACTCTGTGACATATAATTAACATGATGATTGGCTCTATACACCTTACAGGCAATGAACACTTTTTTTTCCCCCTTTTAACTACCACCATTTTAAATCCCTGGGATTAAAAAAAACAAAACCCAACACAAAGCAACATACAGCCACTGAGGGTATTTCCAAATTAAGAGGTCCTTGAGATTCCAAAACAAGCCCAAAAAAACATAACAGACACTCTTCTCTTCATAAAACATTCACAATAGCAGAGGCCCAGCTCACAGCCTTTAACGGCTGCAGCGCTCGCACTTCAAGGCAGGATGCTGTGAGGCCGTACAAAGGGATCCCACAGCTACCGCGCATCACCGACTAATGAATCTTTTCCCATGACAGGTACAGACCTCGGGACTGGGGCGGGAGCCAGACTGTCAGAGGAAAAAAGCTCAGTGGAACTGCGGTGGCAAAGGCTCAGTGTGCAAGATCCTGCAGCAGTCTGGAAGATTTACCTTTATGCATGTACGTTATACCAAATATTTCATAAATCCCTACCTGTCACCATATGTTTCAGTGCTATCAAAATCATACACAAAGCAAGATGCTGTCAATATTTAGGTTGCTTCCTGAAGACAAATATAGCTATCAGAGCTGAGGAAATTTTCCTTTTGTTCTGTCAAAATATTTTTTAGTCGCTTGAGTTGTTCAATACCTTACAGGCATTTGAAGGGCATCTTTTGTTAGTTGCTTTTTATTAAACATAATGTAATAATCCTGACTAATTCTTAGTAATTAGTGAATAAGCCGACTAATTGTATTTGAAATGTAACATAGGAACCTGAATACGTTTTCCAGTTATCCACAATGGAGCTTGCACTCCCATTTGCGAGAACCAGGTTACCAGAGTCATTGCTGGAGCTAACGCACAGAGGTGCGACTCCCCCAGAGCAGCACAGATCTTTTCAGTCTCCACTTAATCACAGAACATAGGGACCTCCAATTTCTCACATCCTTGCCACAAGACAGCACTCACTATTCCTGAGCATGAGGCTATCAAAACTTCTACCTTTCCTTCTACGACTCAGCTTGTTTCTGAAACCCAACGCCTCAAGAAGGTTTTAAAAGCAGGATTCTTCTCACCTCACTTCAAATGTCACCTGTACATGCCTATGTATGAACCAGTCATCTGAACTGCTCTTTAGCCAACAGAGGGAATAAACACTTCCAGATTACACATTTGGTCTATTTGAAAGTCTAATTTAAACAGAGATTAGTTGTGTACTAGATGCTCCTTTTTTTCTGTGCTGACCATGAAGCTAAGTCCCACCATGGCTAACCTACCTTTTGAAAGAACAGGATCTCTACAGACATATTTTAAAAGAGTTGCTGTGCGGGTCCATCCATTAAGGCTTCCTTTCAGTTTTATTGAGAAGAGAACTGAGCGAATTTTTTTTAGCTAGACATGTCCTGAAAGAAATCACAGACTCTGGTCAAGAAAACAAAAAATAAATCACAAAACAATGATGGTTTCTATTAATGGTCAGAAAAATAAAATCATTTTCTCTTATTCTCTGAAGAGAACATTTCCATTTTGATGTTTTTCTAATGAAACTTTTTGTATTCAAAGCCACACTTTATTTTGAAATTTGCCTGCCTTTTAGTTATGAAACAAACGGTATTGGAACAAGCCAACCAAAAAATCAACAGCTCTGGTCATCAGCTCATGTTCCACATTCAGGGTGTTGTCCTGTCATACGACAGAATCGCCTTTGCAACTGTACCCTGCTCTCCTCCAGCACCTTACCTTGTGTCTCAGGGCAGTAGTGCTTGCAAGGTGGAAATTTTTGGCATTGCAATTTACCTTCCCCTTCAGCTTTTGGCTCATCCCTAGGGTATATCTGCTGATGGGCGCTAATCCACGCTAATTAGCCTACTGGGAAAACAACAGATAGCTTGCAAGCCTTGAAAGGCTTGTTCAGGAAAGTTGACATCTCTGGCAAAGAGCTTACTGTGTCTCCAAGCAAGACAAAAGGAGAGACTGGATCACCATAATGAACTCTAATTTTGCATTGCTCTAGAAGGATAAAACGAGGGTGAATTAAGGCTCAGAAATCTATTAGCACAAGAGCAAATGAAAGCTTTAAATTACGCATTTTTTTTCTGTCAACTGAATGAGCACGACTTTATAAGCATGATTTAATCCAAAAAACAGATGCACTCTTCCCTTAAGACAGAAATCTAAGCCAACTGGCTTGCATAAGCGTTTTCTGTGCGTGATTATTGGACATGGCAGGTTGAAAGAACCAAGAAGCAGGATTTTGAGCCATGGCAGGAGATGCAAAGAACAGAGGTCCAAATCTTCACAGGAAATAAAAGCAGGCAAGAGAGAGAATAGTGGGGGAAGATATTCAGCAATGTTTAATCAGAGTTCAGGAATCAGGCTCTGAATGCAGCGATGACATGTCTAAGTGGCGGTCCTCTGTGTGATTTTGCTGCACAAGCAGCATTGCAAGTTGTCGGGCATCATCCATAGCCATGGTTACAATTTTTACCTAGTAATGATTCCATTGTAATTAATAGATGTTCCCACTGCATAAGACAGAATACTGATGAGGAATTTCAAGGGCAGACAATAGTTTAACTATCTTTCATTAAAGTCTCACTTTATGTTGAGCAAACTGCATTCGTGTTGTCTCTGTTTCCTATTCTTTCTGGTTATCAATAAACTGAACTAACAGATTTCCACTCCAGTAGGTTGGTCTTTATTCTGCTTTGCGCACCGCATCTCCTGCCTTTTCAAGGCAAACCACAGATAGAAGTAGGAGCCCATTATGCTTTTAGGTATCTTTGTTTTTCTAACAGAACGGATGACATTCTGTGTATGTTGCTGGAACCATGTCTCCAGGTTATTAACAAGTAATTACAGAATACCCTAGATATAGTTGAAAATCATTAAGTTAGATTTGATGCTAACATATTAGAGTATGCAAAATTTACTGCTGATTGAACTTTTCAATCTGTAAATTGCCTAAACAAGTCATATTTTCGGCGGACAGTCTGGCCCAAACAACAACACCCTCATAACTGTCAAATTTTCAGCTGTGGCACAATACAGGGGCTTTCAAACACACAGTCATTTTCTGATTGATGAGAAGTTATTTTTTACAGTATCTACCAATTAAAGGATAAAATTATAGCAGCAATAATCTCACCAGGAAATGCAAAGGGATAAAAAGAGGGGAAAAAAAAAACCAAAACACAAAACAAAAAACCAGCAGGAGCAGATATCATTGCCTGATTTTGAATCCTTAAATTGGTTTCAGCAGTGGCTCTGGCACATAGACACTGATTTTTCTTTAAAAATTTGACACGAAATAATACTGTTCTCACTGCCTGTTGAAGAATTAGCGGCAAAATTTCTACTGATATCGATGGTGCAGGACCAGAACTAACAGCTCCTAGCTGCCTAAGTCACATTTGATAACAGGCTGATTTACCACCTTTCATCACACAGAAAAATCTCCCTGCGTGTCTCTTCCAGCTGAACTGACAGGGAGTTTATGCATATGGATATATTTTGCATATATGCATATATTTATCAACCCAATATATATTTTATATATAATATTTTATATCATTTTTTTAACCATACTGAACAGCAATGATTGGTTACATTTTACTATTTAACAGTACATTATGAAATAAGACAATCGATTTGCTTATTAATGGAGTCAAGCTTCATATCTTGAAAGAAAAATGAGTCAGAACGGGATTTAAATGAATGAATCTGCCTTCAGGAAAAAAAAAATCAGTTGAGATTTTACTTTTAATTTGAAATTCAGCTATCTTAAACCTCAGCATAATGCTGAATTGTGATGAAGGAAGGGTAAAATCCACAGCTAATTTTGGATTTGTGAACACACAAAATTGATAGCTTGGATAAGGTACAGAGGCCAAATTCTGGCCTACAGTCCATCTACATAGATGTTACTGATTCAGAGGGAACGGCAACAGTTCTCCCTTCAGATTTCTTTTAAGTAGTGTTATTTTTCAGTTATGGCATTTCCATGTCACTTAATTTTGCCCTGTTGTTTCCAGCTGTTCTTGAGGACTTCATGAAGTTTGTGATTTGATGCTTGGTTAAAAAACTAAACACATATTGGTGCTCTCCCTCTATTCATTCCCTTGCACCCAGCAGAAAGGAGAGAAGCCTGAAGAGCAGCAGATGAAGCAGGACCACAAAAAACAGGAAAGTGAAAGCTGGCTGTTGCCAGCTCCCCACCAACGCTCACTGTATGAGAACTAGAGCCTGTAATCCCATATACGTGCACATGCATATGGATGACTGTAGTGCACCACTGATGAATAGAAATGTTTGTCTTACTCATGTGAAAAGACATCAGCTGCTTTTGGCTTCAAAGTCAAGATGTCTGTTTATAGCCTTTCTTCTGTCAGAGACACCTGATGGATCTGGACTGAATCCCACACTGATAGATCAGTAGTATTTGGCTAACTTTTCTGTAGACCATGTAGACTTAAGGAAAATGTTTAAAGTCGCTATCAACGGTTTTTAAAGTTTTGTTAAAGTCTCTCTTTTCCCCTTTCTTAAGGAAGATACTGATATGCTGAGAGCTGTTAAGAGAGAATGGAAAAGCTCAAATCCATGTTGCAGAATAGAGGAGATGGACTAGATGCTATGCACAGAATAAGGACTCCTCTTTAATCCTGGCTGGATGTTTACAGGTAATCAAATAAGAGACATATTAACATAAATACTAACTTAACTTTAGAAAGAAAACAAGGAGTTAGGGTTTTTTTCTCCATTCCAAAACAGAACTTGCAAAGAGATGTAACTATCTCTGAAGATCTTCCAGTTATACGTGCCACACAGTGATATACAAGATTCAACAGTAGTCTGTCACTTCCTCCTCTCCCCTCCTTTTCATATTGTGCAATTCAAAAGCTGTAACAAGCACTTCTAAAGGCAGACATTTGTTTCTCAGAACCAGTGACTAAACTTAATGTTTTTCACTAGATACAAGTCTAAAATCAGAAACTCTGTTGAACAGAATCAAGAAAAAAAAAAAGTATTTCTTATTTTCTTCTTGGTCTTAAGGACTAAAAAACCCCACCCCTACAACCACAATCAACTGTTCGATTTGTTGTAAAATAAAGAATATAAACGTCACCAGATCATTAACTTTCTCCAAATTTAGACACATAATCCGAGATGACGCTACATAGCTTCTTCGCAATTTAATATATTGACACAGCCCTTAAGAACCCTTTTTTACAGGGATGCTGACCTACAGAGGACAAAGGAGTTGGGGTTCCATCTTAAAACTTGGAACATGGTGAACGGAAAAGGAAACTCTAATTTGATAATATTATTTGTTAGCCTTAAGCTAGCAGTTTCATACATTACTGAAGAGGTCCAAAAGAAATTACAGAAACGTGACCAGTTGAGCTATTTAAAACTCAACTAAGTAAAACATTAGAAATAGACTATATGGAAAAAGCGTGCAGAGGTAATAGCAAAAGAACCAGATGTCTTTGTAGGGCTTTTCAGTCTTTAACTTTAGCATCAGTATGATAAAGAGCAACATAAAAAACAGTCACTGCTGCAGCCAAGCAAGCATACACACACTTTCAGCACAGCCAAAATATGACATTTTTAGGAACATGGAGTGCATCCATTTTGTTCTTGTGTTTGTACGTTTCTGTAAGTATAGCCAGGTTTTTGCAAGGCAGAACACAAAGAGAAAGACCAGGAGGCTGGATATGCTGAGTGTAGTCTAGCAGGATATATTGGACTATTGGTTTCCCTCCAGATGTTTTTCAATGGAACCAGTGTTTCAATGGCCAAGTTTTACTGAGCTCCATGATGTCAAATATAAGGTCCTCTACCACATGATTCAAGAAATTAAGGATAAAAGAACTGTCTTAAGTACAATTGTGAATCTGGACAAATTCCTAGTGATAAATTCCTGTTGCAGAATGCATGTATTGACAAAGGGCACACAGGGGCAGCTGAATGAAGACAAGTGAATTATTACAAATGTAAAAACATCATGAATGTGTATTAAAAAATAAAAAGATTGTAACAATTCTTATTATTACGAAGTTTCCACAGACACTTAAATCAATGGACCAGTTTGGGTATACAATTCTGCTGGCAAACCTTATCGATTACTTTAATGGCCAAATTCAGGAGTCTAAGTTTTTACAGTATTTTTTTGATATTATGATCTATATGATTGTCATGTTCTAGTGATCAATAAACTACTGAAACAAATTAAAATCTTGTGCCTCAAAAAAGACAGAGAGAGTAACTGTAACTGCTTGGTGTCACATTCTCCTCCTCTCTTTTAAATTGAAACCAAGGATTCTTACTTTATCAGATGTCACACAGAATCTGTCCTCAGAGAGAAACTAAAAGATCGGAAAGTTAAAACAGACACCCAGAACTTTCCTCTGCAACACACTTAAAGGCAGTGGATGGAAGGAAGGAAACAATTCCTGTCCTATTGCTGCTCTGACTACCATTTATATATCACTTCATAAAGAATTTGTCATACTTGACGTAAACTGTGATTGTACCAGACAATGACAGTAACTGAAATACCAGCTGCTGATTCATGAGTCAACCATGCATTTTGGCTCTACGGGCTACAGAGGACATAAAACCACCTACCAAACAAAAAACAAAACAAAACAAAAGTGGAAGTTTTATGCCACATTCCCAAACGAAGTTGCAAAAATCATTTCCATTACAAAATCCCCCTCCTTGGTTTCTCCACACCTCAAAAAACATTTCTATCAGGAAAAAAAAAAGGAATGGCAGGTGTATGCATGAAAAAAGTTTGACTTTTCTCCTGTGTTCAAAATGGGAACATTCTCAAAGCCATCGCCAACCCTGCGTAAAGGATATCTGCTGCTTTCTATCACAGAACAGAGCTAAACAATAAGAAAGAATTGAAGAAGTGTACCTTTTTTTGAATAAATTTCTTGCCAGTTTTACAAATGCTAAGGTCCAAGAAATTAAAATTAGAATTTCAGTTCTCCAGAAAAAAAATTTTCTGCAGACTTCCTGCTAAACTCCCGTCACTCTTATATCACATTCAGGCAACCTCAGCTAAAGGCCTTGCCACTCCTCCATCTATAATTCTAAACCTTAATATCATATGATTTCACAACCGCCTCTCATTATCTTCTACCACATAAAATCCTTGGGATGAATGTGCCATACTTACTTAATTCAGTGTTTTTTTTCCAGTTATGGAGAAATACAGAGCATTTACATACCAGGTTAAGATTCCTTGGAATGTTTGAGAAGAAAGAGGATGCACATCTATAAATCATCTGAAAGTGGACATGCACAGATGGTTTTAACTGACACAAGGACATGATTCATAACAGAATACAAGAAAAAAATCTAGTGACTTTATTTTGGTCTATTGATTAACCCTCCTGCACAATCTCTGCATGCAACCAATGTTGGGATTTAACGTTTTAAGCACCCTGCTGACAAATTGTCCAGAATTGCCAATGGCTGACGTCTTCATGTCATATTAATGTTTTCAAGGCAAAACCTACCAAAGAAAGTTTTATAGAGAATTAGCTTACTAGAGTTCTACCTAATTTCAAAGTTACACCCAGAATTTTAAAAATGCTCTAGACAGTATATTGCTCTGGGCAATACACTATTACTGAGACTTGAAGCTCTGCTTAATGTTAAAGCAGCTCAGTACTTCCTACAATAGTGTTGTTTCTCACATGACTCTGCCAAATGTGACTTTTGGGCTGATGATTCCCCGAGCAGGGGGTCTGCTTCGGAAGACTTCTTCTGGAAGCTTCAGCCAAAAACATTTACCTGTTTCTAAGGAACAGACAAGGGAAAACACAGGATTTTTGTTCCTGCTGAAAAAATAATATATGAATAAGCTTTCCTTATTAATTTGGTTGTGAAACAAAGCCTGGGATTAGGCAGGGAAGTTGTTCTGTGTCAAGGATAGTCTTTCAACTACACCTGTAAAAATCTGCCTATACTTGGCCCACCCAGACTCCTATCAAGGAAAAAAAGACCATTTAAGCAAGCCCAGCATGAACTGGAAGTTGGAATTGAACTGCAAATTTCCCTGAAGACGCCTCCTATTCTCAGCTCACTGTAACAAGCAGCTGAGCAAAACACTTCCTGCAATTAAAGTATAAGAGAACTTGTAATGACAATTTTTATCCTCCTTGACACTTTGGCTTAAATCTTAAGGAGGGAAGCTGTGACTGGATGCAGAGTCTGGAAGCTTGAGGATGGAGACCAGCTAAAACAACTGAGAAGCAAAGACATTTTGTATGAGGAATCAGGGGTGCAACTAGCCTTGCTTGGCCAAATACCATGGATGGAAACAAATACAGCAGGCAGGGGAAATTGCCCAATGGAAATATGTGTGGGAGCAGACAAGGGAAGGCAAGAAAATGTTGATACACCTCTTCAGGGCAGGAACAGAGCTCCAGAAGGCCAAGTCAGTTTGTCATTAGGAGCAAGTTTACCACTTAATTTCCTTCATGACATGCGGAGACATCTTCAGAGGTGTCTCCACCAACAATAGAGGCAGTGTAAACCACAAAGTTGTGTAGGACATCTACCTTCCAGACAATAGGAATTAGGTATGGTAAATTAGTCCTTATTGGCAAAGCTGGGCTTAGGCTACTTGAATATTTGAAAATTCTGCAGCAGAGGTAGTGAGAGAATTAGAATTCTCTGGGCAATACACAAACCAGATGAGACTAATACTCCCTTCTAACCCAGCATCTTGTCTCCTCCTGTAGCCAGGAGCAGATATTTAGGGAAGCATGAAGTAATATTTCCCCCGATGCACTCTCACAATCTCCAGCGAGATGAGAAACAAGATTTTCCTGACCCAAATCCAATGTGTCAGTGCTGTGTCTTTCCTTTTTCTTCAATGAGTTCACTTGATTCCTTTCAGAAGCCAAGTCCATTTCAAGCATCCAGTGTCCCAAGGCCAGAGTATTCCTTTATGTGAAGTTACTCCCTTTGGTTGGTTTTGAGCCTGCTGCTGGCCAATTGCATTTAAATTCCTAGTTCTATATTAGAAGAGACAACAAGCAATCACTCCCTCCTCCACTCCCTTTCTCCATCACATTTATCTAGTTTACATACATTTTTCCTTTTGTTTCCTAAATGATCTGCAAAGTTGTATCTATTTAATCATTCTTCATTCAAAAATTATTTCTTATCACCTTCCTCTCTTCTCTTCCAGTCCTATATCTTATTTAACAAAACAACAATCAGTATTAAAAAAATAAACACGTATGAATGCAGATACAGTGCACAAATATGACACAAAGATTTGTATTTTTCTGAATAACTTGAAATAGGTAAGAAAATGATGGCTTCTTGCATCTGTGCCCCATATTCAGTGTTTTCACACAGGTATTACAGATGAGCTTTGAAGTAAATTTTTTCTAAGGGGAAGGAAGATAAGTACCCTTGTGGAAAAGCTCCAGAACAAAAACATATTAAATGTATAGCCCAGGTTCACATACTGAAGGTGCAAAGGAAGACGGTTGCTTTGACAAGAGAAACAAACAAACAAACCGAGCCTCCAAAGTGAGAATAAGAAATTTTAATTTGGTGCCAGAAAGCTTACTGAGAATATCAGTGAGAAGGAAGTACAATTACTCAAAGAATAACAATTGTGTTCATTCTGGAGAGGTCAAATGGAGTCAGGGATCGTAGATAGGCTAACAGGAATAATAAATAAAAGTGTGGATTGTAAAAAAGCTTTGGTGTTTGAGGGCACAAGTATTAACACTAAAAGACAGAATACTGGGCTCCACAAATTTAAGATATTTGTGTGTGCGTACGTGTTTCCTTCTCTTTCTCCAAACGTGTTCAGCATCAATCAAGACCTAGGGCAGATCATATTGGGGTGACCTTGCCAGTACCAAACCGTTCAACAAACAGCAACATCATATCATGCAATTTCAAATAATAGGGAGTTTTTCAAGGTATTCAGAAAGTAGGGTGAAGAAAGAGGCCGGTATTAGACACACTGAAGCAAAACCTACTCAAACTGTTCTGCATTCCTGAACATTAGCCCTTAAAGGCCTTGCGATCATGCAGGACCATCATCTTAACAAGCAAAATGTTGAACAAGTAGTGCTAAAAGCATTTGAATGGGCTCTAGAGAGCCAGTATAACAACTCTTGGAGAAAGCAGATCAAGCAAAACAACAAGATTATTACAGATTCCCTAAACAGAAATTAAATGCTAGCAGAATACCTCACAACCCTGAAAAAATAATTATCTCCAAAACAGGCAGCTTTTCACCAAAGGGTCGGTTTAGATCTTCATCTGTTTTCAAGAGAGAATTACATACATTTTCCGTCGCTGACAATGAGATCAGTCTTGGGTTCCAAGCGTAGGTCCAGAAGCCATTATACCAAACAACAAAAGCCGTTGCACAAAAATTACACTGGAACGCTCATTCTAGGGGCCAAATTTAGATCTTGTATTTGGACAAAGTATTCTGGAATACGTTTCCAAGTTACCAGAGGATAAATAAATTTTGTAAAGGACAGCAAACCAATACTGAATGCATCTTTTCCAGTATAAATATTTGGGCAAATAATCCAAAAGTTCATGAAGTTCAACTTCAGGAAACTTCAATCCACTTACATTGCTGATCCAAAATTTAAAAAAAATTATTTTAAATATTTTAGAGACATTTGGAGAAAGTAGGTGCAGCATTTTAGATGATGTTTTACTGTTACTGCAAAGGCCAGCGTTTGGGGAATGATTTACAAACGTGCGAAGCAGCACTCAATCGCTGTTAAGACTCAGCAGAAGTTGAGTACCTAACTCCACTGTGTGCTTTTAAAAAGCTCTCTAGATCTAGCAACCCCATGCTCCACACAGCAGCTCAAATAAAGGCTTGAAGACTATGGTCTAAGCGTTGTCAAGAGGGGGAGAAGTTAACTACTATGCGGTAAACTGCTGTGCTAACCCCATCCTTTGACAGAGGGAGCAGGACAAAAGCCAATGGCAGAGTTCTTCCTCCACAAGAGCAAGCCAAATGCTGATATGGAGGTGGACTGTGGGTACACACCGAAGTGAAAAATTAAAAATCCTTGGCACCTGGTACTTACAATACAAGCTCTGATAATACAGAAACATCGGGATGTTACTTGCATTGCTGCAAAACTAGGTGTTTTGAAGTACCTAATGTCCCTTTAAATTGGACCATACGATTTTACATAAACCTCTGCATAGAAAAGAAATTAAATATACTACAGATCATGTTACATAAACTGTGTAACAGATGCTTTATATTTATTTTTTCATTCTTGTATAAGGTTTTACTCATTCCTAATCAAATGTTTATATGAGTAAAATTTGGGTTAACTTGAAATTATGTGTTTTATTTGAATTTTTGAAAGCATGCAATGACCATAGTTGTCCTGGCGGTATTTAAAAAACTGAAGTCATTAAAATATTTTCCAGTCTGATAGGGAAGACAGCAAAGTTGAATGCGCTGTATGGCAACATTTTACTGCTGGATGCACTGTAGTTTCTGGCATTTAAAATCCACTATTTCTCATACCACACAGGAAACAATATTGATCCTTCAAGATAGATTATACAACACAAATAAATATGCATCGGTAACATATATCACAAGAAAATAAACTGTATCAAGAATATATCATGAAACATATATTTGTATTTCTTTTCTGCGAGAAAAGAAATTAAATAGATTAAAAGGAATTAAATGGATTTTATAGTTTTAAAAAAGTAAAAGCAAGGAAGCCTACTAGCATTTAAGTCAGAATTTAAATGAAAAGTACCAAATAATTCAAGACAGATTGCAAAAGGAAAGCTTTTCCCAAGTCATCCTGTCTTGAAACTTTAGAGGTCAGTGTACTTTTATAAGTTCAAAATCACCAAAGTAATGTTTCCAGGAAGTTCTTTAATGATCATTGGTACCTGATGGTGTACGACTAAGGAATTTTTTTTAAGTAAAATTTTTTTCACTTCAAGAACTCAGGCTGAAAAGCTTAACAGTAGGCTAATAGAGCAAATGTTGGCTGTGTCAATTAAATTACAAGTAGACACCAAGGAAACAGAAGATATCGTGTAGTTGTGACATTGTCTTCTACCATAAAGTCTAACGCTTGTTGTGAGGCCACGGCACCTGCAGCAAAGGGGCCTACACAGTAGATGTTATTTAAGCTATCTAAACTAATCATCTACTATATATTTGGCTTTCAGTTTAAGGGGCCTGGACTTGTTGGACAAGGTCAGCCAGCCTGTATTATTCTTAGCTGTTTTCTTGAGATGAACAATGAAAGGAATTCAAGCAATGATTTATTCTTAATATTACAAATAGGACAAAATTCAGAGGAAAGCGGGCCCAAGCAAAGGAGAAGAATCTGCGCATGTGTCTGTCAGGATGGCTGTTCATCGGCTTTCCAACTACTTTTAACTAGCATGCTCCAAAGGAGTTGAGTTTGGTCCTCAGCTTCAAGGCTCTGAACAGCCCTGCTCCACTTAACACCTTTCTGGATCACACCACTAAGCTCTTCTAGGTGATGTGCCCATCAACGGTATTGTCTGAAACAAATTTACTTCAGTTGAAAATATAACCTTCCAATAAATTATTATTTTTAGAGAGATTTTCCTCTCTAAATGCAAATGAAAGCTAGTAAAAAGTAAGAAAGAATGATGTTGTAATGATATAAAATCATCAGGGAGTTATATCTGTCCCGTACTCTTTCCAAGGATGGTACGAATGTTTCGGAAATAACCTGGAAATAAAGTGTATCATATCATTTCAGCAGATAGAAGACCTCATCCCTTGCCAAAGTCAGTAACCATGTGGCATTTATACAACAGTACACATGGTACATGCCTGCAATCCCATGAGCGTAGCAATGAAAAAACAGAAGCTCACAAGCTGTAAAGTTCAAATCCAGACTTCCCCCCAATTTAAAGATAGCTGAAGCCAGATATTGTTTCAACACAATAGAAGGTTTGGAGCCAGCTGAAAATTTTGGCTATATAAACGACTGTTTGTGAAACTCAAGTGTTTTCATGAACTAGGCTTTGGTTTGATCCATGAGGAAGATATAGACTAGCCACAAAAGTTCAGATATGAATTTGGGCCCAAAGTCTGGGTCAAGACTTACTTGATCCAAAGTTTGCAAAAACTGACACAAATTTGCTCCGTGGTGCAGCTGACCCAAAGAACATGCTTTAGATGAATGTGAATATTTTTGTTCTCTTTTGTACAAGTGCACAATTGTGATGTGAAAATTGGCAGTGTGTCAGACTCCACAACAACCCTTAGAAAATGACTCCAATGGTAACTAAAAATGCACATCATCTTTCTAATCTAAACTTATGCAGGTCCCAACCTGCAGTCATTGGATCTTCTGAGAGCCTCTGCTGTCTGGTGATCCCAATTTTAAAGTTTTATTCACCTTGTAAGTATGCCTCAGCAATGTCTGAAGTACCCATTAAGCTTCTCATACTCAAGTTAACAATATAAATACAAAATATACATGTTTCCTAATCCCTCCTTGACCCTGACATTTGTTTTCTGATCAGCTTTTGACTATCCAGCCTGAATTCTTGATGCTTGGGCATACTAAAACCCAATAGCTACTGCATCAAAACCAAATGAAAATGTGCCTTGAGATTCCTTTGCTTATTTGTGTACCGATCTTATCAGCTCTTTTGACCACAGCAGTAGTCCAGAAGGTAGCAAGCAGTTATTACCCATTTTGATTCCCAATTCTTTATTCACTCTTTCCAAGTCAGAGACCCCTCTCCTGTAATTAGCTGTCCCCTTGGCTAGTAGATGTAGGGCGTATTTGGCCACATTCAGACATACTATTTGTTGCATCCAGGTGATCTAGATTTTCCTTTCTCATTAATCACTCCCCAGTCTTTATGCCACTATTACACCATCAGTAAAGCTTTTACATTTTATTCCAGCATGCTAATATGGATAAATGTGAGACAAAGTTAATGACAATTAACTAGGATTAATACCATTTGCAGAAAAGATCATGCTTATGGTTGTGGAGGAAGATGGTATTGTCACCAGAATCAGGACAACAACATGACCTTAGAAACTTTTTAAAAAAACTCCAAAACCCTCAAGTAATATAGTCTGCCAAGTTCTAAGGTCAGAGTCTCTCATTGAGGAGAAGACATGGAAAGACAGGCACTGAGAATTTTGCAAAGTTCTCAGGTTACTTTGTCATTCTTCCAGTTCTCCTTTTCCAACCCTCCGTCCAACAACATGGGATGAAACCATTTGAAGGAATGAGTTGGAAAAGTCAGAAGGACAACTTGAAACTCTTCTTGGCCTCTGGAAAATTCTGAAATCCCTCCTATTTAATTACACCACAGCTTGTATAACACTTTGGCTGCATTTCCTTCTCTGCTTTGTTTTGTTTGTGTTACTAAGAATATTTGCATGAAAACAGGATATTTGTTTATTAAGAGTTCATCATCTCCTGCTGTGTATTCCCCACTTTAAGTCATATTCCTTAACATTTATTAGCAGAAGGAGACCATAAATCCTGTTTCCCATAAATGTGCCTAATAATAAAACGAGTAAAGAAACTAAAGTGAAGCAGAGAGATTCAGGGAGAAAGAAAGAGAGAGTAAGTGACAAGGAGAGACTAGATAATATGTACTATAACTTGTGTTTTCCAGGGGCAATGGCCTAAAATGTTCCCCATGCCGTGAACTTTTCTTTAGTATTTTTTAATCAACCCTTCCATTCCCAAGCAGTCATTCTTCAAATTGGCCAGACACACATGGAAGTCCCACCCTGCCATCAGAAAGCAAGGGAATACCTCCCCCTCGCTCCTTTTTCTCTAAAAAGAATGCCAACCTATAGGAGGAATATGCAACACGGGAAAGAAGTATTCACATTGCCTACACAGCTGGCACCCTAGATCGAAAAGCAGTAGAAAAGATTTAAGTGTTTGCCAAGAAAGGACTAAGCAAGCCTCAAGTACAGTCTTAGGTTTAGCTTCATACTGTCTTCTCATTTATCATTTTCCTTCAAAATATGGTTTGCATTTCCAAAATGTACTAGATTGACAGATTTTCACATGACTGAACATGTTTACAATTTTGCAGGCTTTTTTTAGTGCTAAAATCTGCAAAGATCTACAAGTTGTTGGCTAGAGAAAATGAGCGAGGAACTATTCTGAAGGGCTAAGCAATAGCCCAAAGCATTAACATACACAACACACGCCCAAAGGATTTCTACTTACCCTTTGCAGGATAAAAATGGAGATTACATGCAGTTGCTAACCATTTTGAGGGCTAGACATTTATAAATTTGGGGACATTTTTCTTCCAAATAGGAATCTAGGCATAAGAAAAAGATGTAAGAAAAGGACTTCTGGCATACAGTACCAATCACTATTATATGATCATATCTTCAGAGATGTTAAGCAAACAAAAACCATCTAAAAATAGAATAAATATTGCCTTTTAGAAATCAGGTGATAAGCTCCACTGGGTGTTAAAATGCAGCTATCTATACTGGTCCCAGCTAGCATAAAGCCAAGGACCCACTTACCAAAATTTAAGAGTAGTATTTTAAATGCTATCAAAGAATGAATTATTTTTATTGGTTTCACAAGAAACTAGCATGTCAGTTGTATCCCTTTCCTCTTCCTTTGTCTTTCTTGAAGCACTACTGGTTTTTGCCTAAAGTTAGATTCAGGATGATCTGCCCTTCTAGACCCAAACCATATATTTTCACTGATGTAGGGATGAATTCTGCAGCTACACCAAATTTGTCCTCAACCTGTGGAAGTTTCACGCATGCAAAGTGAGTCCTAAAATTCTGCCATTTAAAACTCCTGCTGGTACAGGGAGTTTGACAAGAGAAAACAAGAAACTGGGCAGTTACATATCGGCCCAAGTATATCAATGACACCCTTGGCATCTGTTTTCCTGTGACTTTTGTTAGCTTCTTCACGTCTATCCAAAGTGTTATGGTGGACCAAATCCAAAGTTTTTCACAGCATGCTGTCTCTCACAGTACCCAGTACTAAATGCACACAACCCCATGTTATGCAAATATGAATTAACCTGCTCCCTATAAAGGTCAATTGCTAGAGATAGGCTTAAGCTCTGAAATGATGAGGCCTTTGTCTTTTTGGCCCCCTACACAAAGAATGTACCACAATTCCCAGAAAATTAACAGGTTGGGTTTTTTTCCCCTCATAACATGAGTATCATTCTTTGGGTTTCTTATGTGTAAAATGAACACTTTCATAAGCAATCCTAGCTGCTGGGCTCAGTGCAGGAAACTAGATTCCTTACTTTCTTGAAAATTACAAATACTAGGAAGTAAGAGAACATAAAAAAGCACAGACTAAGTTCCTATAAAACTCCTTAAATGTAAGCATACATACAACTACAATCCATGGCCCAGAAATGGATCATGAATGTAGTTCTCCATTATTTGGTTGCGTAGTACCCGCTATTCAGCATCATGCCTACTTCTTTTGTCATGTTCAGTTATCAAATGGTCTTGCTCTGACAGAAATCTCAAAGACTGCCTCTCTTCCTTGAGAGAGATAGTCTCCCACACGGGGAGACAGCACCTGGGATGAACTACCCTTGGGAGGAAACCGAGGTAAATGAACACAGAAGGTGTTCCAGCGAATTCCAGTAGCTACCCCAATACAGACAGCTGTGTCATCAAGACCGTGATCTTGCTTCATAGCTTAAAAAGCTCGCAAAAAACAACCTCCTCTAGAGATAAGCTGTGGGATGCCTTCTCTTATTCCGTTTGCCCCCTTCAGGAGGGCTGAGGACAAGACTTCTACTGGCAGCTTCTTACTTTTAGTGGTCTTTCCGTGCTCACTAGGACATAGTCAGAGAGGTATAGGCTAAAAGAACATGAATTGCTCAAATTTTAATCGGAGACTTGACTACCTGCCAAGCCATCCCAGAATTGGTAAGGAATCAAAAGGTCTTAAATCACATTTTAGACACAGGCTTTAAATCATTTGGACTTTACATTTATAATAAACTACATGCTTTATGTTTTTATATATAAAACTCCATCAGTAAGAACTCAGGCCAAACACTCACTAAACCCAAGTTATTCCCATGACTAGAAGTGCAGATTTTTTAACCACATTAGAACAGAATTTGAACAAAAGAAGTCATAGCACTATTCCAAAATTGTAACTGGCAAATTTTAGAGACAAAAAAATTGTCAATCTCAGATACTTGCTGTGAGACTCCTAATTCCATATTTACACTACTAAAATACAATGCACTTACTTTCAGAAGCAATGAGACTCCACAAGTTCCTCTGTGGATAGAGGTCTAAAGAACTTGAATAATCCTTATTTAGGATAATCTCAGCTTTACAACTCTTGCTATTTTCCATTGTAAGGACACAAACTGTTATTACGTCTGATGTATCTTGTTGGGAATTTGGGACCTGCATGACTTATTTTAAATAATATTTGGATATTTCATATTTTTCTTGGACTCACCTACACATTTGCCTTGGTGCCAGAATGAGGAGAAAATTAAAAAATATTTTAAGAGATCCCAGTTCTCAAACCATTTAAGTTACAGTCCTGAATGTTTCTCATTACTTGACTCCAGCAAAAGAAGGCCAACATGGTTCATGCAGACATGGAAGTAGGTGCCATATTTTATTTCAGAAAGATCAACAGTCATCATAACCAGAGAAAGCAGATCCCTTTGTACTGTGACATGAATGGCAGAGATTACAGCTATGACATAGGCCAAGATGTAAGGACACACATATTTGCCTGGATGCTCACCCACAACCTCTGGATCAGCATCAAGTCATCAGTATATTAAGCCCAGACCTTACAGCAGGATTTGCTTGTGCAGACTCCTATTCCCGCATGGCATCTCATTAAGTTCAGTGGGACTGTGCATTGGATAAGAGTTCAGTGCAAGATCAGAGCTTTGATTGCAAGCTCTTTGCGGCAACAAGGTTGTCTAATTCTATGTTTTATAAAGTGCTGTGAACATCTATAAAGCTATATAAAAGCACAATAAATAAAGTGACAACAGAAGCAATAAAACAAATGTTAGGTTAGTGGATGCAAGCAGTCAGTAGAAAAACAGCAGTGTTGGAGGCAGTAACCAACTACCATATATGTAGCTACTGGAAACCATACGGGTCATATCAGACAGCAGCAGCAAAAATGCCTCTTCCATAAAGCATACTTATCCTAACATTTTGCCAGGTTTGTGTTATTTTCCTATACCATTACGCATCAGCTAATCTGTGTGTGCAATGTATCCCAGCTTCACGCCTCTCAGCCTTTTTTACTACATGAAATTTAATCCAGGGAGTTTGGTGGCAACCAACCCGGTTAGGATTCCTCCTGTATATATAATTCTCAAAGTGGCTGACAATGTTTGACTGTAGAGGGGACAGTCAAACAGGGATGTTACTCACTGAATAGCCATTTAACCAAGGAAAATAGCTTCTTGTTGGTGGTTTTACTACCTATGTATTTGCACACAATGAAAGATCTAGCAAGCATAATGAAACTGTTGGTTTATGATGATCAGGTAGAGAGAGCCTAAAATTCCTCTACAAAGATCTAGTCACAACCAACCAACATTTTTGTGAATACCCACCAGTTCAGATCCACTCCCCCAGTGCTTTTCACAACAATGTCAATCAAATGCATAAAGAGTCAACAGGAGAAGTTTATGAGAACCCAATGATCTCTACATACAGGTAATGAATGTGTATGCGTCTCTTCACCTGAAACAGTATTTCAGCAAAGAACTTCTGGAAGCTTGCAGAACTCCTTTAGTAGCCAGATGAGGAAACCTGAACTGGTTCATGTAAGAAGGGAATGTTTGTTCTGTTTATATTAGGTATGAGACCAAGGGAAAGACTCAGATTCATACTTAGAATTTCTCAGTATTTGGAAACACTGTTGCAGTGTTTGGAGTTTTTATCTCTGACTTGTCTCTGATCAAGGTGTACATATATACCTTGAATCAAATTCTAAAAAAACCTATCATTTAAATATTTAATGGAAAACAGAGTCATTTTGATTTTATATTTTTCTACAGGTTTCTTTCTTGTATCTTGCAAACCAATGGCAAAATAGAGAGATAAACTTCAACGATTTTCCTTAGGAAGGATTTTCTTCTTTAAGACAACTTCAAGTTTCACAATCATTCAAAATCACATTAGAAAAAATGGCAATACAAATCCCAAACTCTGTGCGCAAATACGTAATCTTAGAAGTTGAAGCTAGAAGCCTCTAAAAGCAATTGTTACTAAGGATAAGCATGTTCAACTACATTATCATGCACTACAGACCAACAGGAAGAGATTTTAAGGGTGAAAATTTGCTGCTGAGGACCCCAAATCCACACACTAAGCATTTCAGGGACAGGCCTGTGGGGCTTTCTGATTTTTTTTGTTCAGCTGCTTGTTTGGACTAGTCAGGTCTCAGGGCCTGAGAGCCCCATAGCAGCTGGAGTGCATTAGCTGCAAAGCTGGAGTGTATCTTACAGCATAGTTTCATCTGAAAGGAATCCAGTTCATCTGCTCCAAGATCACTTGCCAACGCATATCAAAGCAAGGTAAATGGGGACAACTGGGAGATTCTCTTCAAAAGAGCACTCCTGAACTGAACTAAAACATGCAGGTAGATGCTCCCTGTGCACATTCTTTGGAAAACGCATTGCAAGGGCAGAGCTCACCGACTCACAGAACATCTTCTAGTGGTTTGCGGGACAATGCCATCATTGGCATAGCCTTCCTATTTAAAAAAAAACCCAAGTAATAAATCATGAATAGAAAACTAAGATAATGTTATTCCTTCCCTATAATACAGTTTTTCCAATACTGATTTGGTCTGGCTTCACCAACAGGTCTGCTATGTAAATACAAATGGAAACAAGAGATAATCCAAGAAACTATGAAATGAATAAACTGATTAGTTATGTAATCCTTCTGTTAAGTTATGATCACATTATGGAAAACTCTGAGAAACCTTACCCCAAGTGATTCCTACTCCGTTTCCTTTCAAGCTTCCTCGCAAATGATGTGTGTTGGCTCCAGTGTTATGGCAGGAGACTACAGATTTACCTTGATTTACTTAGCCTAATCAGAAAAAAAAAAAAATAAAATAACCTTTATGTTCAAACAATCTGACATAATGAAGTAGATTGTCTCCCTGTAGACATTAGCGTGTAAAACCAAAGGTAACAATGAGGTTTTTCAAAATTAAAGAAAAATTGAAAATTTCTCGTACGCCTTTTTCCGTAAAATCTAAACATCTGCTTAAGATCCTGATGCAGTAACACAATATGTCTGCAGCTTTCATAGTTATGAATAAATGCATCTTAAAACACAATACTGTAAAATCCATTCCTCCTCCATTTGCCTGCCAAATTCGAAGTTCAGAAATCTCTGACCTGGGTCCTCTAATCAGTTTCTGGCCCTCTCGCCTCCCTTGTGAGCTACAAAGGTGGAGAGGGAGCTGGCCACGGCCAGCACTGCTCCCTCCTCTTGCAAGAGGGTCCTTGCTGGCACATGTGTGCCAGATCCACAAATGTGTCGCTGTGCTTCCCCCTGTCAGCCCCGACAAAGGAATTGGAGGAAATGGGAGACACGTCAGGGTTGTGGCCAAGGCAGCAGAGCTCAGGCAGGGAATCCACCTGGAGGACAGAAACGTGTCTATGCAGCTCAAACCTCCTGTGAATTTTATTTAGTAAGGAAGAATCACAGGCAGTAACGATGCCTGGAGTCAAAATCACCTTGTCTAAAGAACATCTTTGATCTGTCTATGGTCAAAGATATCCCTTGAATACACCATCAACGGCTTAATAGGTATGAAACCCTGAAAATTACTTTCAGCATACTTCATTATATTAAAAAGAACAGTTGCACCAAATAGAGCCTTGAATCCAATTAGACAGAGCTATTAGATGTGGTTCAGCATCTTTCTGCTCAGGTTACACTTCGTGAACTGAAGTGAAAATCTCCTCACAATGCTTTTCAGACAAAACCTACGCATACTGTTTGTGCTACTCCCATCTCACAAACACACAGATGAAGGGAAATGTTCTTTGCTTGTGTGTGCACAAGAAACAAAAAGGAAATTGAAAAAAGAATTGGATTTTACTTATTTGTGAGCTGGTCCCAGATGAAAAATCATTCTAACTCACCGTTCTTGCAACGAGACAAGGACCACAGTTCTTGTTTCCTGGGGCTGTGAAGCAAGCTTGTGGAACAATTTTAAAAGTCTAGTTTAGAGTTATTCATGATATTTTAATCTAGAATTGGCTTAGTCAGTGACATTTCTGTACATTATTTCATGGATCATAGCTGTGCACCAAGGTAAATGAACGGAAAGATACTTTATTTGATGTTTAATATCAACATACCTTGTGAATATCACAGTATTCAAGCAGCTGTTCTAACAAGAAACATCTTTGGAAGGTTTTTTAGCTAAGTCCATTTTGTTTATCTCTGATAAATTATTTCTGATTAGTTACTTAGTATGAGTTATAGAGTCATCAGCTCTTCATGAAAGGGCTAACCCCCAGTCCTGCTATTTTTCAAGGGGGTGGGGGTATTTCTTTATTGTGTTCCACTTCATTCTCTTTTGTTTCATTTTCTCCCAGTAGAAGACTCTGCCAAATATTTCAAAGCCCTTCTTGGCAAGTAGTAAAATAATTTGGACAGAGTATACTGCAATTAGAATTTTTTGGCAGGTTTCATATTTTGGATGCTGATGAGAAGAGTATCAGTTTTAGCGTACTTGACCAGTCCATTATTTCAGATAATTTCCTGCCACACAGCACCATTGCAACAGATTGTGTTTGCTTGAAAAATCAGCAAGGAGACACATCCCAATTTCTATGGGTTTTCAAGTGCAGATAACATTAAATAAATCGGTTTTTCTCCCCCTGTCTGTCACTCATTCAAATCTAACTCATAAAATCTTATTTCTCTCCCTAACCTTCTACATCAGAAAATTGTTTCTTACTCTCCAGAATGTAATATCATGTCACTTATTATACAAGCAAAGGCTGCAAACCACACAGAAGAACACATTTGCATTGCTGTCATTAGAGGCCAGATTCAATTATTCCCTCTTTTGTTTGGCTTTGGCACAACAAAAATCCATGTACGTCCCACTAAGACAAATTTTTTGGGTGGCTGAGGATGAGTGTTGTGACCTGAATGCAGGTTTCTGCACTCCAAAAGTCATGCAAAGTTTTTCTTGGATCCTGTCCTAAATTTGTGTCAGCACTTCCTTTATAAATCCATATTTTGATATGGATTATAAACTGCTCATAAAAAAATCCATCCTAGACTAAAAGTCTATTTTGTCGGGGTGGGGGGTGTTAAGTACCAGACTTGATGATTTGGTCTTTCTAGACCCTAAGATTACAAACAAAACACACCTTGTGAGAGTTCAGAAACATTTTTACCAGTCAGAGACTTGTTCTCTTTGTGCTTTACAGTTAAAATATTAGGCAAGCTGCTTGCTGGAGTTTTTATTTCCCCTACATAGCTTTTCCAATAAAAACTTCCAATGAAACCATCAGTAACAGACTACAATGCAAGACATGCCATTATACACATTTATCCCCCTGCTCGGAAAAGTCCTAATGGTTTGTGTTATTTCTTTCTCACAGAGTTATCACCTTCTGAGAAAAAAAAACTCAAAAAACTAAATCAGGGTCAGAGAGCACTGAGGTGAAAAGGGGGTCAAGATCCATGTCCTCATCATCAGGGAGAGCTGCTATTCTTAAACTTTCTGCCTACATTGTGGTATTTTACAATAAAATAAAATTGCATTTTTACCTGTCACTATAGACAATAGTGCTCAGGAATCAGCACGTGGCTTTCCAGCATCCTCAGTTCCTTATGGCTATTTCTAACACGTGCCACGCGTCTTTCTGCAAGTGGAGCTGTATCGAATGGACCTGCATACTAAGGTTAGGAATAACTGAGACAGTTTTAAAAACATAGCTTTTCCCCCTCTCCTTTGTCCTCCTATCCCCAGAAAGCACGCATGTGGTTTCTGAAGGCCAAACTTGGTCTGGTAACCACCATAACCAATGATTTCTCCAAAATTGCCTCATCAGCAATGATCTTGTATTGCAGAGCAACCTAAGGAAGCAAGATGGACTTTCTCCTTAGTCACAGAGTAGCTTTGCTGTTTGCATATCTGTCCTCTGCAGACTATTAAGCACCATTAATATGTTCAAGGAAAACACACATAGCCCTCACTGTAAGCTGCATATTGCCTACCCACTAAGATGTGCTTGCCAGGCAACACAGCAATACACAGAAGTCATGTGCAACACCTCCAGAAATGACTGGCTGCCTTCATGAGTCCCCAGAGAGAAGGTGAACAGGCACATCTCAGCAATTTGAAAAGTTCAAAGCTAATAATAACTTTTAGGACAAAAGTCCATTATGGAAAATGCTATGGAAAGCTGACATTGATCAAGATGTAGTTTTATAAGAAACAAGAAGAAAAACCCACAAGAGTGAATAATGCTGTTCACAGAATTGCATTAAGTTTAGCTTTCTGAAAACACTAAACTAGAGTCATGTGTTGCAGAGAGAGCCATCCGTGTGGTCTCTGGTGGTGGTGTTTTCATGATTATCGTAAATAATTTGATATGAGTGTTCCTGGCAATGTTGGTGGCTGAGTATTGCAGAAGCTGGGTAACGCTTCATTGATGATTTGCAGAAACCTTGTGTGTTTATATCTTCAGCAGACCATCAAATCCAAGAAATGCTTCGGTCAGTTTAATAATTATCCTGCGAAGTAAAGTAGTGCTGCCATTATCAAGGACGCTAGCTTCTGCCTAATGACTTATATTAGCTTTCATTCTTCGAGGTGATAGATGCGCTTGAACTTTATGCAGAATACATTACTTCCATAATGGGATCATGACTCGTTATTGATCTCTATTGCTTTCATCACCACATCTACATCAGCTGTTTATGTCAATCTCAATAACTGGTTACATGTATGTATATCTGCAGTGGATACACGAGGACTCATGACTTCAAGAAAGCTTGTGAATCTTGCTCATTATAGTCTGCACTTTCTGTTTCATCTACTCTATTTTACAGTATTTGCTTCTTACAATAAAGCAAAATCAGGGTTTTTTTCCTGTTATCGAACATTAACACCTTTCTTCATTAAAACTCACAGATTTTGTTTGTTGATCTTCTATAACAGAGTGGTTTCCATTAACAGTATTCAGATCTTAGGAAGCTGGTGGAACCTCAGAATCCTAATTAGCACCATCACATACAATGAGTAGGAAAAAATCCATACATTTAAAGCAGATACATTCATAAGAGATAAGCACTAAAAGTTTAAATACACACGGACATACTTGTAACATTTCCCAGTGAAAACACCAATCCTGGCTAGACCCCATGGAATGCAGGGAAATTAAAGAACAATACAAAAGAATGTCAAATGAATTGCATAATTCTCATCCATGTCTTCAGCTTTCTTGTTTAAATGAGGATAAGCCAGGCTATTAATGAAACCCATAAGATTTACCTGTCTCATACCTTCAAGGATCTGGGCCTCTGTTCTCTGCACAGTTTCAGTTCCTGATGTTTCACTTTTTCCTTCTTACAGTACATTGATAAACAGAGTAATTAATAGATCTGGAATTGCAGCACTTTTCAAATGTTTTCTTTTTTTTTTTTTGTTCTCCTTAAATCTAAGGCCAAGTACATAATTAAAAGAAAACAATTATATAAACTCTTCTGTATTTTTTCTGAAGAGGAGGAATCCCTCACACATATAGCCAGTCACTAATGGGAACTGGAAGCATAAATCACAAACAGTGCATTCCCCAAGAAGACTAATTCTCCAGGAGACTGAAGATGAAGTCAAAACTGCAGCTTCCTCTAGTAAATGGAGGAAAAGCATGCTTTTCCTTTGTTTTATTTCATAAGCATGTAAATGACAGAGGTCATTTCTAGTGTTCACTTCATGCTTCAAGGAAAAGAATTTTCCTCTGCACAGAGTATTCCACACGTAGCATACTGAATCTAGCAAAAGCAGAGAACAACCTGCCCTCTATGATCTTAATGACTACAATTAGAAAAAGAAAAGAAATGAAGATAAGTTTTAGAGACTAAAACTTTTTTTTTGCGCACAGCTAGGGGCACAAAATACCCACTTACTGTTGCAAAATAAACAGCAGAGGACATGAAGGCAGGACATGCCTGAAAGCAACTCACCTATTTATACATTTTAAAATTTACAAACTAGAATGGGCATACACTAGGTGACATCTATAGCTGGTACAAATAAGCAATCAGGTTCACATGCTTGAAGGATTTGTCCCTTAGAGATGCTTGTGTCTATGTAGTCGTATTCCTTATCTCCATGCCTATTTTTGATACTTTGCCCTTAGATTATAGAGAGCTAAGTAGGGAAATCAAATCCATGCCTACATCAGCGGCATCATCGTCTGCTAAACCAAACATGCAAGATATCACGTATTTTAGTATCTTTCAGACATCTGTATCACAACATTGTTGTTATACCTAAGTTATGCCATGAGATGTACAGAGAAATGAGTTAAATGATGGTTCATTGAACAATGTGGCATCAGCATAACCTGGCATCCCAGTTTGGCAACCCAAACTGGTTCAAAAGCAAACTTTCAAATTGAAGAGAGGGGATAAATGATTGGTCTGTAGACCAATGATTCCACCTGTAGAAATAGAGATGACAATGCACTCTACTGTACATGACCTTTGCTGAGTCACTGTAATTCTGAAACATTCTGTCTTTATTCAGCTAAAAAAGCACATAATTCTGGCCACAAAACCATGTTTCCCAGGAAGTGTTTTTATTTCTGCCCCAGCTGAATGTTTTTGATGGAATCTGCTTTAATTTGCAAGGCTAGCAGGAGTTAGCTCAATCTGGTCCTTGTTCTATCGGCTGGGTAATACAGCTCTGCATTTTTTAGGGTAAGATTGAGGCACTTGAGTGAAGGTATACCACAAC
Source organism: Larus michahellis (assembly GCF_964199755.1). Lineage (NCBI taxonomy): Eukaryota > Metazoa > Chordata > Aves > Charadriiformes > Laridae > Larus > Larus michahellis. Next base: position 21,541,631 of record NC_133900.1, on the reverse strand, counting down.
ACACCACATTTCCTCCTGTCTCCAGTCTCAAATCATGATCTGCCTCTCTTGCACTTTAAAGCAAGAAGATCCTATCTTAATCCTTCAAGAATTAACACAGATGAAATTTCTCTCCTCTGGGCTCAGTTTACTACAGTTTTCTAGCTACTCTGTCCATGTTCAACGTAATTTTCTCTTCCTACATCAACTATTACGCTAGCATGCTGTAACAGAGTATGACCTCTCCCTCATACTCCATCCAGAGGAAGATGCACGTTGCAGAAGGTTGAAGAAATGCACACAGTACCTACAACGTATTGAGATTTGCAATCTCGTTAGCTCCCGAGGGAGTTTAGCCCAAGGCCAGTCTTGCATGCAAGTACTTTTTATGCATTTTATAGAGCAGCAGTACCCAACATTTTTGGTAAAGGGCCAAACATAGCTGTGTCTCATTCCAGACTCCTTACAGACTATGGTATCAAACCCAGCAACACTGTTTAAGAGGGTACATGTTAAAATGTCCAAAGAGGAACATAAAGTAAAACGTGTGGCCTCCACATGCAATTCTGTTCCCCAATAGGCAAGGATGTAAATGTCTGGTTTCTGAGCAGTTGAAAAGAATGGCCCAGAATCAGAAACCTGAAGGCCACTATGTCCCAGTGCCTGCTATTTTCTAGTGGCTGGCTGCAAGTCTTCAAAAAACACCTCACCCTCGACAGGGATTAATTGGAGATTAGTCTTTCTGAACTGAGACAGAACTTCAGAGAAATACTGACTGAATATCCCCTGTAGCTGCAACAGACTAATATGAAATTGCAGACCTCGGGGAAAAAAAACCACTGGACTCAGTAGAAGGAAAAACTACAGAATGCTCCTCAGTAGATCCTGTGTACCATGGGCCTTGCATCTAGCCAGGCTCTTCAAAAAATATGCCCAATTCAGTAACACAGCCGGTCCCAGCAGTATTTCTCTCTGCTTACATGTGGGTAGGAGGAGGCTGGGGCAATTCAGATTATTTCGCAGGCAAGTGGAAGCAAAAGAAAAAAAGAAATCAGTATCTTTATTCCTCTCTGTGTCCTCAGTCTATTCTACCTACCGCCATAACATCAGCTTTTGCATTAACTTCCCTGCTTGGCTGGATGAAGCAAATGCTGAGATCAGACCTTATAGGACAGAGACTGCTAACGAGGAGTTTCACCCTCACACCATTCTGCAGTGGTACAAAGGTGCTGGGAACAGGGATGTGGGCGTTTGTCCGGGAGGAATATGTGGGGTAAAACAGCTGCTTCACCCTACAGAGTGCTTTTCTACAATAATACAGAGAACCCTTCTGTGACAGATGCACTGAGATGCTTGGCCCAGTTAACAACTCCTAGAGTTACCCCTTTTTCATGGTGTTTATGGATTCTGGATGCCAGGTTGGCATCAGCTATAGCCAGCTGAAATAAACTGAGCTAAGAACTTCCTTTAGAAGAATGAAAAATGAGTAATCTCATGGCACTGAGTTCTGGGACCCAAAGCACTCTTCTGTAATGTCTCTGCTCCATTATGTCCCTGTCCTGACCAGAGCTCATGTTTAACTGCCGAGTTGAAAACTCCCTGTAACTGTAAGCCTGAACAACAGATGAGCTTATTTGACTTACACCATATGATAAAAAGACTCTGGGCCAGATTAGATAGCTTAGTTTACAAACAATAAATGAGGTCATTTGACCCAGAAATCTTTGCTTAAAAGTTTGTCTAAGTAAAACATATGGAATATGTACATATACATATAAAACATAAAAAACCTTTCCCCATGTGTTCTGAAAGGCGTTCCACAAATACGCACTTTTTTCACACAAATGCTGTATTCATCTGAGCTTGCATAAATGAAATTGTTAATATTGTTTGAAAGATACCTCCAGGTATCTGTGAAGGTTTTTGCAAGTTTTGCAAGTCTCTTTAACCTGTATGTATTTCTTTTCAATCAGGAAAACTGTGAGCAACGCAGACAATGGAAGCTCTTTCCACATTTGGAGGAAATTATGTTTTTGTTTTGCCTTATGAGAAAACAGTCCATCTCAAGTTTCTTTCAGGTGTTTCTATTTCCTAGCAAAAATATATTCCCTATCTTTCAATGTTCATCACTGAGAGGACATCCAGAACTAGAGGACAGCTCTCTATTATGTTCATGAATTATCTGAGAGCACGCTGCAAGTTATTACAATTTTTACTATCTGAAATGATTTAATGGTCACCCACAAATTGTGCAACTGGTTACCTAATACACATCATGTGACTTTCTCTTCCTTGATTAGATTAAGCAAATCTGAGCCAGGGGCTCTAAATGTGCTTTTCATGAGTGTTCTTATGAACAAAAAGGTACTTTCACTAATATTCACAGAAGGAAAATAAAAGCCGCAGGTCAGGAAATCACTAAAGCATGTGTTTAATTCCACCTCTCCTTAAGAAAGGAGTTACGCATACACTTAAGTTGCATTGCTTAACTGCTGTCTGAATGGGGCTGCTTTTTCTGAACCAGAACCAACAAAGAGGCAGCCACAGTTCAATCCTCTTTAAAGCCTAAAAATGGTTCACAGAGAATGAAGACTTCTGATTTATCTCAACAATCATGCCCTTTTAAAAGTAACACATTTTGCATTTTTCTAACCTCTAATTGTTTGTATTCAGTTAATATTGGCTTTCAGCCCTCTGTCCTTAAATTCTCGTGCCCTCGTCTGTTCAAAATCCACTTAATAGAATAACCTCCATATGTCCCATTATACAAAATTTGTGGTTTAAAGCTAGATCCAAGAGTGATTGAAGTTAATGGAAAGATTTAATTGATTTCAATGAGAGTTGGATGAAGAACTGATAGTTTAACTCTGCACACTCTCTTTTGAACATTCTCACTAAGGTGCTGATCCAACTCCCAGTGAAGTCAATGGAAGGATTTGTGTTGGGATTTGGATCATACCTCTGTTCTTCTTGGAGTCAAATCCCTTTTGTCAATATGCACATGCACAAATACACAGATATAAATGAAAACAAATGTTTGGCAACTTGTGACAGAAAAGTCCAAATCTGTATCTGTGTATTTGGGCCAAACCAAAATTGTTGCGCTTGACAAAAACATCATTATGCTGATCTGGTTTTGTTTTTTGCTTACTAGTAATTGTTTGGTGAATATAACTCTAATTTCTCATATTTTATCTTTTACATAAATGTATTCTACTGTCACTGCAGATAGTAAAACGAGAGGGATTTCTACGCAAAACTCTATGTTCAGACTTGTCATGACTTTGACAAAAATAATCCTCTCAGACTAGAAATTTCCATGCTTGGTCTCCAACAAGAGCAATTCTGTTTTTGCCAAGTATGAAGAAATTTGCTTCAGCTCCTTCTTAGTTTCCAAAATACAAAAGGTTTCTCATTTAGGATCCATCCTACACTCAAAACAAAAGGCATGTGGGCCAGATTCCCAGAGGTGCGGCACTCTTGCAGTTCTCATTGGCGTTAGTGTTTCTAAAATCAGCTTCTGTGTTTTTAAAACATGAATACCAAGGGGATGAGGAAATGCCGACTTGGACACAACGAGCCAAATGGAGCCCTGGCTAGCACAGTTGCAGGGAGTAAAGATGTTGCTGATTGCTTCATCTGCTGAAAGTGTGTGTTATGTGCTATATATATGTTATGCTAACATAGCAGTTTTCATGGTAGGATACAAGGACAAGAACAAGGCAGATATCGGGGGGAAGATAAAGAGATAAAAAAAGAACGTAAAACTTACAAACCTTTGCAGATCTGCATGTTCAAAACAACTGAAGCAGCCTTTTCTTCTATATGGACAAAAAATTTCACAATTTATGCAGCTAACAACTCAGGGCAATCCGTACGCCTAAACGGACTGATTCTCAAGACCCAGTGATAAAATAGTTCGTTCAGCCCCTTGCATCTTTTCTAGAATGGTGCAGCCGGTCTTTCATTTCAGGTGAGGAGGACATGGGAAAATACCCAGCTATTGAAAAGAAGACTCGAAAAAATCAGTGAACAAGCACCAAAAAACCAGTGAGATTGGCCTAGTAAGAATCCGATCCCTATGGTTTGAAAGTGGTTTGTTGTATTTAACTCATCAGCAAGGTAACACAGAAAAGCTTTTTGTTTTTTCATTCTCTGGCTGACAGTCATAACATATTTCTCTCAACAGGTCTATTTGTTGGAGCAAAAAGGTTTGGGTTGTTTTCTGGATGTTTAGTTTTTTTTTTTTTTTTAAAAAAAAAAATGCCAAAAGATTGCAGAGCCTGGAAAAATCTTTGAAATAATAATTACCAAACTACAAACTTACAATGAGAATTTGGAATTATATTAAAAGGTAACAGAGTGACCAAGAAGCTGTTTAGTAAATGGATATTTCTTAAATATATAGGGAAGTTACAAAACTACTTTAGCTATTGAAGAAACAGAACACTAACAGAGTAGCAAGGAGAAGAAGGTGAAGCAAATGGGTAGGCACCGGTGAAGATGGAAGTAGAAAGGACTGGAAGAATTATAATTCCATATAGGTTCTCCTCTGACCTGTGCAATCCAACTAATTTCTGATTTATTTTGTTTGTTCCAGTTATCGATTATTGACTTCTCCTCTATTTTCTCTTTACCACAGTAGAGCTTTATACCAATTAGGGTTTCAAGACATTATTATAGTAAGAAGATGATAATGATGGCAAGACCAAAGTGACTGGCAATCAAGCCCGTAACTTGGGACCAAGAGAGTCAGAGTCCAGAGAAGGAATGTTACCCCCTGGGACAGAAGATAAAATAGGTCAGTTGGAAGGAACCTACAATGATCATCCAGTCAGACTGCACAGGTGATAGGCCCAACTGCAAAGGTGATAGTGATTTGAAGGGCATTTGCAGACAGAGGGAGAAAATACAGATCATACCAAAATTCTGTAGTTTGAGTAGCTGCTTACAATTTACGTAAGAAAACTGAGTCCCTAAAACAGTTCACCAGCCTGCTGTGGTGTTTATCTAAGCTTTTGCTTGTTTTATAGGCCTTGCTACTGCTTCTAATGACATAAAGCAAACAAATTAACATAAATGAAAAGAGAATACATAACTTCCCCTAGCAATAAATAGACTGTGAATTAGAGAACAGCAGTAGCTACTTTCAAGTGGCTAGAATGGTAAATGCAAACATACTGTACCAGTCCCAGGGGATGAAAAATGCCGAAATGTCTGGATGATCTGTTCATTCATCTCCAGGCAGGTACTGACAACTCCTCCCTAAAGGGAAGGCTACACATACTCTGCTGACACCTTATTTAACATCCACATCAGGTGACTGAAATCCCATCAGGATTCCTGTGCCACACAGTTTTTAGTCTCAAGATGAGAGGACAATTTTAAGGCATTTCTCCAATGCCTGATTTACAAAAGGCAGCAAAATCTTGGAAGAAATAAGGGATGCCCTTTTCAAAAATACATCTGTACACTTGGTTATCAAAGTTGTGCTCAGCTTTGTAGTTTTTCCAGACTGACCACTTGTCTCAAAAAGCCAAAAGATACCACTGGGGGAAAACAAAAGGAAAGCCTTTTCCCAGAAATAGTTGTTCTAGAAAGGCCACATTATCACTGTAAAGAGAATCTACAGCTCATTTTTTTCAAATCTTGATTAACTTGATCACCTTCTACTGAATCCCCTATCATCTACTAATCCAGGTGTATAACTTTAGCCTATCTCCTCATTTAAATCCAAAAATGGTTTTCCATACCTACTGCACACTCAGGAGCTAACTCACAAACAGGCATTAGAACTCAATATATTTCTTGAGGAACCATCAGCGTTCTTCATATTTAGCCCTGCTACCTATGACTGTGTATGGGCTAAATCACACCAACTTCTATGGGAGGAAGATTTAAGTCCTGAGCCACAATCTCACAGCACTGGAGGGGCCTGTCTTTGAAAGAATGAGATTAAGCGCACATAATCTGTCTGAGAAAGTTCAGATCGGTAAACTTGGCAGAACAAAAGGACAAGTCTTCAAACTGCTTTACTTAGCACGATTTGGAAGAAATGCGCCGACTGTACATTCTCTACCCTCATTATATTCTTGGAGTTTTGACTTCCTCTGTTGCTCCCTAGCCACAGATAGGTATCTAAACATAGGGAAGGCAGACTGTTTTCACAGCTGCTATTACCATGTTATACCTATGTACTGTAGGCCACACAGAGGGAGCACGGTCATTCGACTATTAAAATAATAAGATGTAGTTTAAATCAATGCATTTTAATTGTGCTCCTTAACATTGAGTTCTGTACCTAGAAAAAAAAAAGTTTCTAGGAAAAGGAAAGTAGGTAGATTTCTTTGGGGGAATCAGAAGAGAAAAGAATGCAATCTTATGAAACCACCAACACTTCACAGCTCTTTGTCTGTACTTGACAGTGTATAGGCTCTGCATGTCAGAACATATCAATGCCTCATAAAATCTAAGCACCTGGCAAGGAAAAATGTAATATTTTTTTTTCTTCCCTTCTAAATAATCACTAAAGATATAAATTAAAAATATGAGTCCAAACTTCAGTATTTTCAAATGGGAGACATCACCCCCTTCCCAACTGAATACTTCACTTAAAACATCCTCAGTTGAGGAACAAACTACCTCTATTTGATATAGGGATCAGTGTATTTCTAGCGTATCCAAAGTCTTACTCTTACTTCACTATCTTATGCTGGCTCATATTGGCCAATGCCATTGTCCACTGGCCTAAACAAAAAAAAACAAAAACATATATCATTTTTTTACCTTTATTTATAGAGGGCCAAGTTAGCATCACAAAAACAATCCTGTATTTGTAGTGTTGGCAGTGCCAGAGAAGTCAAGGATTCTGAAACACTTAAGAAGTTATTACCCGAATCTGCAACTTCTGGAAATTCATGTAGGTCCATTACAATGAATGGGGATTTGCCAATAGGCCAACTGATGACCTGCCTGTTAAAACAAAAGAAACCCAGCCTTGATCATTCTTTTATTGTTCTGATTCTTTCTTTTGCAGATTTGAAAAATGTGAGACAACTGCTTAAAATAACCCCACCATTTATTATTCCAGGAGCAATGTTTTCCTATTAATACAGTCAAAAGGTGTCTGGAATTTAGAAACACAATGTTTTTTCCAACAACACACCAACCAATCAAAAAACCTACACTGCATATCCAGAACAAAAAGTAATGTCTGTTAGAAAACAAGAAAAAGTAAATCATAAAAAAGGAAAATACCACTAAGGCTAAAAATCTATAAAGTAACACTGACCTTTTTATATACCTCATAAAACAGCACAGAGAAATTCCTGCTTCTGCCAAGCACTCCAGTTTGCAATGGCGTTCCAAATTTTCATTAGCACAGTAACCATTCTGACTGATAGGCCAGTGGCTCAAACTGGTTCCTCGTTCTTGCTTCTGGGGAAAAAAAAAATAAATAAAAAAATAATTAAAAAACACCCCCACAGATTTATGTTATATCACTAAGATACCTCTAGGTAGCAAAACAGCTACAAGTGACAAAGTTAGATCTGAGATGTTTCCAAACCAGAAGCACAGACTCCAACTCAGATTTTGGAACAGACTGCCTTAAAAATAAGCCCTTTCCTCAAAACTGAACGTCCCAACAGTGGCCATTTACCTTCCAAACTGGGCAGCACCTATGAGGCCATTAGTGATTTAACCCTACCATCTTCCCAGACTTCAACAAATCCAGTGGCAAAACAAATAATGGCTCCATTTTACTTTTTTTTTTTCAAGTCAAACCTAATAAAGTGAAGAGCAGCACGAGGAGGCAGGATGGTTGGTTCTGCAACACATCTCCTCCTTAGAAACACAAAAATTAGAAAGGCCTCTGGGGCTACAGAATCCAGTCCCTTCTTATCACAGGCAACCATGTCATAAAATACTTCTCATAACCCATTTCAAATCCATCTTAAAAGTAAATAGAGAAGAATATTTATTTTTTACCATATCATTGATAATACTGAATCTCACATTTCCCAGGGAGCACAGAAGTTCCTCCAATGAAGACTTCTACTGCCAGATCTCTGTGGTAGGCTCCAAATTCATGGTCACCAACCACGAAACATTTCACTTCCTCACAATTTTTTCTGATTGGTTATACCACAAGAGACAATGAATTTGGGGAGTTTATTTTTCCCTCCAACTCTTAAGCTATTTAAATAGTTACATAGCATTGATTATCTCTGAGCAGTAACAGTTTAGGCCCTGACTCAGGAAAATATTAAATGTATTAACTTTAAACCTTGTTCAAGGCGCTTCAAAGCTGGTACTTATTGTTAGAACAGCACATGCGTGTGTTGGCAAACAGGGACATTATATTTAAGACCCTTTTGACTATAACTTGAAGAATAAACATGTGTGTGTGTACGGGGATAACCCAATTATTCTCAGAAGACTTCAGTGAAACATTTGAAGGTTTAAATTGTATGTTAATCATACTTGGTGGTGGTGGGTTGTTTTTTTTTTACCCAGTAATATGCATTTAAAAATTTGTCAATTTGTCTACCATGACACAAAAACACTATAGAAAGTCTTTTAGAATTTTAGAAATATACCAGAGACTTTTATGGGGCAGCATAGGCACCAGATAAAAAGCCCTGACTGTATAAACCCAATCCCAAAATTCAAGAGAATTTTGATCTAGGACAGTCAACCAATGAGCACATATAGCTTCCAAATATCTACCACTCTCCATTTTGGAGATGATGGTAATTACCTCATTATCTCATAAGACATTTTGATATGTAAGATGTTTCAGATCAAGAAAAGTAGTTGGTAGCTACCACTGATGCTATTAATGTTGGGATATGACAGAGTGTGCTAGAATGATCGCTATTAAAACAAAATAGGAACAACAGAATTCTCTCATTCTTTCTTTAAGGAAAAAAAACAACCAACCAACCAAAGAAACAACAACAACAAAAAAACCCAAGCAAACAAAAAAACCCCGAGACATGAGAAAGAGGGATAGAGAGGGAAAGGGGAAGAGGAAAAGAAAAACCTGCTAGTTCAATGCTTTTCCAGTTCTCTTCACTGTAATATATAGATGGAAAACAAAATTGATTAAGGGGGCTTTGGCTTGGTGTATGATATTTAGGAGTCACAATAAGGTCTATGAAATCCTCACCAAATATTGTTTCAGCTGCTTAGCAGTACACTTCGCAGTCACATAATGTTGAAGGTACCTGATTCCTCATCAGAAATGTTCAACACCTCATGGGTCTGGGTCCTGTTACAAGAGAAACAGTTTAAAGGAACTGGAAGTGAAAATAATCTTTGTAGCAGATGATGTGGACAATATAAGCTCATTGTCAGAAAATACTGGACATTAACGAAAGGGAAGCAAAACTGTTCCTTTACATAAAGCGTGCTAAAGGACAGTAAGGAGTATGCCAGAAGGCACAGAATGCCACTTACAAAACAATGAAAAAAGGAATAACCAAATTTAATTGAAAGGTACAGTTTTAAAGGGAAGAACGTAATCTATAGGACTATTAAGAAAAAAGCATGAAATCCATAATACCATATAAATTTATTGTGGTCAGCAATCTACTTTAACAATGCCATATGACTCAGTAGTGGAATAATTCCTAAGATGTGGTTAATTATGCAAAATGTTATTATTCTAATATTAAATACAATTATGATTACTTGTTTTCTTGGTTCTTTCTTTCACAAGGGCAGTCGTAATCAATCAAGTCCCAAATTTGGCATGTGCCTGGATATGACTTTATTATTTAATTCCACACTCATAAAATTCACAAAGAATAAACCTGATGAAGTACACATGCATTTTAATAAGTAAAAGGGACAAATGAATTCATTGTCTATTGAAGCAGTTTTATAATATCAAAACATATGCTGAACCAAGCTGCAAGCCATTAAAACAAATCATTCAGGCTTTAATTACAATCTAAATCTGCATCATTAAAGTAATAAAATGACCCTAAAATAAATATTATGGAAGTCATGTTGTCCCTACAAATGAACACAGCATGAGAGAGTGATACAATAAAACACCCTAACATTAACATGCTGTATGTACTACTGTGGCGTCCCACAGAGCTAAAACAACAAGACGTAACTCTCTTCTTCCATAGCTGTGGGCAAAATTCTCCCCTCCCTTAATTTGTCTTTGTTGGCCACGTTCACTAGATTTTCAGAATTCCTACTAAAGGGAACCATGGATGCAACACCACCATGCAAGGAGCGGCCCGATTAACACAGAGCACAGGGCAGCGCTACCAGTCTGTTCAGACTTTCTGTGCACATTCATCTTCCTGTCCGCACACTCCCCACTTCTAAAAAACTGAGGTCAAACTTACAAGGACGAGTAGGAGGGGAAGGTTACATACTCCATTACCTCAGGGTGAGGAATACTCACACCCTGCTAAGGTGCTGAGTGCTTTCCAACTCCCACTGCCCTCAATGCCAACAGCGTGTTACAGTGCCTGTTGCAGCTGAGGTGAGCTTTCCCTGTCCACCCATGCCGAGGCCATGGAGCTTGTGTGGAACAGCAAGACACTGCTAGGCTCTGCCTCCTCCCCGGCCTCACACACCGCCCCCACCCCCCCCCCACCCCCCCAGCCCCAGGGAAAGCGTATTGCTCAGGGTCCCTGGAGATCTCCAGTTCTGGGGGTTGTCAAGGCGCAGAGATGTCAGGAGCCAGATGCGGTGATACAGAGCTAGGGCCTAGCTCAGCTTCACTGCAAAAATAGTCCTGGTTTAAACAATAAATTTTGGCATTACTGTGTGGCAGCAAATTACAATGGAGGAGTCATTCTTGAGATTATCCATGCAAAGAACATTATTCATATGACATTCATATACGAGAATTTGGAGGGTCAGCCATAAGTGTGCTTTTTTTCTTCTGGGCAAGCGCTGATCTCCAAATACATGATCTGATATTATGTCTTAAAATAATCTTCTATTTTAGAATACTTGATACATGATCATGACATTTATGATCTGTTGCAGAGCCTATACTGAAGTCTAGAAACATTTTAACCACAGTATTTGCTGCCATTTCCTAAATCATCACATCCCACATTGATTCTGACAATAGAAGAAAGGATGACATGGGCACTGAAATAGTTGAATTTGAACAGGAGGCCACAGTTCTTACTTAACCATGTATTTTCCGGGGACTATGAGGTAAAATAGACACAGGACTCCTTTCCCCTCCTCTGTAACCCAGACTGGGAGATATCCAAATCCTTCAGTCCAGTTCAAGCAGACAAGGACAACTCCTCAGTAGGGTCCCTTTATGCATAAGTACTTAACAGGTCTCTGTACTTTCTGCCAAACCTCACAGGCCACCAGCTCATTTCTGGACTCTTTACGAGGGCTCGCCCTGAGTACAAGGTCTAACGGAGCGCGACCCACTATATCTTTGCTACCAAGCACCAGGGGAACTCTACCACCTTTTCCAGTCTGTTCCAATAAATACAACCCACCTTCTGAGCTGGTGCTTTCCCCGTTGTAGGGCAGTCCCCATCATCACTGAACAGTTCACAGTGCTTAGTGGGCTATGCCACTTGGGTCAGTCACATCAGCTCCCATGCTTGCAGTCACTCCCAATAATCATCTCCCATGGAGCTATCTCAGCATTTTGCCAAAGCTCCCTGCTCAATCGTCAGAGAAAAGCATCTATCATCAAGCAAAGCGCACACCGAGCTACTATTACCCTGCAATATAAGCTCTAAGAGACAGATTTCTGAGTTCTCCATGGTTAGCTCCCCTACGAGGGTGAATATACGAAAAGCAAATGAGAAAATGAGCATATATGCCCTCTATCATAAAAAAAAAAAAAGTTTTAAGTTGACATTAAGCCCCTTAGCCTTGTTGAACACATAGAAGAGGTCACCAGGGTTGTCTGCCACATCACAGTACAGAAAATGTGTTCAGACTCTAGTAAAATGGGAAGCTGTTCACAGTTTTCTGCATTACATACTGCAGTCTTAAATGCTAATTCTTCAAATTATGTTGAGCTACAACTGAGATGGCTAGGACGCTATGCATCCATTGTAGACCGTTACTCATCACATGCATCTGTAAGAAACATATGAATGTAGAAGAAAAAGAGCAGAAAGGCAAGAGGCTGTAAAAATGTGACTGGCTGAATAACAGGTGAGTGAACTATCTGAACAAAATTAAAAACTACTATATGGTAATGTCCCAAAACTGCACACCATAATACAGTTATATTCTATATCTTCATTATAACTGCAGAATGTTGATTTTATCTGTGGGACAGCGTGTCTGTATAATAGCACTATAAAAAGAAAAGTAGATTGCCACCTACCTGCTCTAAAAGATGGCAAAACTCTTAGAAGCTTCACTGAAAGGACAATGATTAGACAGAACGGGATAATTAAAATATTTTAATTGCTCACAGTAGCATATAAGTCTTTAAAGTCAAAAGGTATTAGAAGACTGAATGCTTAACAGATGGCTCTTAGACTTACATTCATAAATAAATTAATTACTTGCAAAATTACTGAGCCCTAGATTTTGCCTAACACGATATCAGATAGGATTTTTTTTTTATTAACATTTTGGCCATATCATGGTAAAATATTGATTTTTCCAGTTTCACTCAGGGAAAATAAAATCATTCCACAAGCTTCAAGTATTCTATTTCAATATGCTTAAATTATCCTACTTGACCTTGTAATGAAAGTAAGTAGAAGAGCTCACTCAACCATCTCCACTGTACACTACTGGCTTTTGAAAGTCTCTCAGCAAACTTAGTCCCTTTCTGTGTAAAGTCAAAACGATTAGCTTAAACCACAGGTGACCATTTAGACCAAAAAGGCAGCTTTACAAGCTACTACCTCTCTTCCTCTTCATTACCAAGTTCCACACCTGTGTTTCTGTATGTTTGCAATTTTTTTTATCTACTACTGTCTAACCTGAAGGACAGAGGACTCACAAGTTCACCAGTGTTAGCTGGCGTTCCTCTAGCTCCAGGGATGCAAAGTTAAATGTTGTTGGTCAGTAAATTACAGCTCGATCAGATGTTAGCAAAGGCTGCACGTATGTAACCACAGCATGCAGTAAAAGTTCCTTTGTAAAAGGCACCTTACTGAAATTGAAACGTGTAAGTTAATTCCCATGTGGGGAGCTAGCAGGGAGTAGCAAGGGTACTGGAAATTCACGCTGCTGTTCACTGCACATTCACTTTTTTAGGTAGAAGAATCTAATTGAGTGCAATCTCAGAACACATACAATCTAATGGTTATAGCACGCTCCTAGAAGGGGAGAGATCGTATTTCAGCTGGGAACTGTAACATGGGTCTCCTCCTTCCATGTGACTATTCTGAAATGCCAAAATATAGGCTGTCTTTCTGTGAAATTTAGTCATGCTCTGTGTATGCCTGCCAGATGAAATCCTGAAGGTGAGGTGTGTGAAGTACCAAAGCTGTACACTGAGAGTCCTGTACAATTTAGACAGGAATTAGAGGCAGCTGCCTTCAACTTCGGTGGCTGTGTGCATATCTAGTAACAGAAACTAGGAACAGAGATACTATTGGGACTTTCCTAGAAAGCTGTGGTAACTAAAAGCATTACACACCTCTGAGGGTAGGCAAAACTGAATTTTTGCAAAGTACATATAACCATTGAACCTGTCACCCTACTTAATTTGCTTTAACGATCGTCCACCTATTAAAGCATATATAAACATATATAAACATCAAAACATTTTAAGCCTCATTTTATACCTGATGCCTTTTTCTCACTAGTGTTAGGTTACAAAATCCTGTTCTTCATGTCAGCACTGCAAATATGCAGGAGTAGGTCAGAACAGATGGTAAGTTCTAATGAATGCATGTTACTTAACCTTTTATGGACACAAAAGTATAGAGAATTCATCCTTCTTTATATTTTAATTTGCTAAAAAGCAAATGATCATATAAAAAAATAGGTATGTTTATATTATTTTAGAGAACATATTAAAAGATGGTTCTGATTAACTTAAGGTACTTCTTTCCTTATTATTTTTCAAAGTATTTACACAATTTAGACATTTAGAATATTTTTTCATTATAACCTCTAAGCAATATTTCGCAACACTATAATTGCAGAAAAGCTTTTGATTATCTTTCCATTCATTTCACTTGGGATCTTGGTACAAATTAATTCTTCTCAAATTCAAGGTACCTATAGAGCCCAGCATTTTATTCTTTAGAGAAATGACTTCAGAAAGGTCTCAGCAGCTATAAAACATGTTCTTTTATCATATAACTTCTCTGATTCAGGTTCAAACCAGGATTAATCACTCTTAGCCAGATATTTTATGGGCATGATGTGAGAACGTCTAAGGTTTATAAGGAGTATTCCTTTTTTTTTTTTTTTTTGATACTGGAACATTTCATGATAAAGCAAAGTAGACCATGTCAGCCACAGAAAAATATTACTCACTTCCTTCTCATCACTCTTAATTGGGATCAAGTGGTTTTAGGTCAATCACTTTGGTCAAGAAAATTTATCAAAAATACAGGTCTACTTATACACGATAGAGGTAATTAATGCTTTTTACAGACAGTTGCTACAAAAGCCTTTCATACCTTGTCCCTCCTTGCATCATTGTGAGCAAATTCTATGGACAACATGAATGGATGGATTGTAATATTGATTTCCCTGGGCTTTCTGGCATGTGCTCAATGTAATTCACAGCTCACTATCACTAACTTATTAATCATTAAACACATACATACAACAAAAAGCTTGTTTCATTTTCTAAATTTGTACAATTTGACCAGATGGTAATCTCAGCCTGACAGGTGTGTCCTGAAAACTAATTTTAATATTTGTAAATAGTGGCACAATTCCTGGATTAGGTGATTAATAACTACTGATCTTGACACTTTCTTTTTAATGTCGCTTCTGTCTTAACAAATGTTGAACTTAACAATTCAAAGGAAACTTTAATAAATGCCTTTTCAATCTTCGCCACTTGTCTTCATTAATTATCCAGCAACTTCTTTCCCACAGACAACGAACAGCATATATTAGGTTGTGAAAATGCTAACTTTTATTTACAGGACTACATAAATTCAGGTTTTGCTTATCAGTTTAGCAAACATAAATCACTGGGCTGAAGGTTTTGGACACTTACCTGCCTCACAGTGAAATATAGGACACAGTTCATTAATTTTTTTTAAAAAATGATACATGTTTTACCCTGAACAAAGTCATGCTTTTTTCATACCTCTCCACTTTAGACCTCTAATTTAGGTTCCTGTATGAGAAGGCTAATCATGCTAAGCTCCATATACAGTGAACACCAAAAGACATACTATTCCAGATACTATCCTGAGTAGAAATCTATCTTAGATAATCTGAAACATCATATGGGAATCTATTTTTTTTCACTGACTACAAAAACCTAGGCACCTAGATCCTCAAACTAGGTGCCTAAGTTTAGGTGGTATGAACAGACCCCTTAAGAAGGCTTATTTTCAGCCAGGTTAATTACATTGTTATTACTGTTTCATTAAGATGCTCTAGGATTTCCCCAATGTTCCTCTCAGATCAGAGGTATATGTTTCCCCACAGTGTTCAAAACCCACTTAACTTCAACAGTTAACTATATCCAGATAATTTCAGTCACTCAATAGAGACATGAAAGAGTTTGGTAATTCAGTTCTCCAGAGATGGTCTCTGCACTGCGCACACTTTAGCCCCACACAGCTCATATCAACTAGATTGGACCCTTTCCACTACAGGACTGCAGGGACTCACCACGTCTTTCTCCACTGATGCTTTTCCAGCTTCCCAGAGGATCCTACAATGTCAAGTATGGAATAACAATCAGAGAAAAAAAAAACATCTCTGTGGTCTCATTCGTAAGTGTTTATCTGCAAGAAACACAGGAGAAAGTGGAGTGATTTAGATGCAAAGGAAGGGACAGAAATGGAAAGAAAAGTCATGCAGAACAGAATGAGTCTGGGAGCACAAGGCAAGGGGGAGAGCACAGCCAGGCACTGAGGACAGAAAGGCAGAAATGGAAGGAAAGAAGAGGTGACGCAAAAGGAAGGATATCACTGGTGACAAACAAGAGGATGATTTGTGAGAAGGAGCAATAGAGGAACACAAGAGACACTCTGAAATACTCAGACCGGAAAGAAAAGGAACAGAACCATGAGAGAACAGGCTCTTCCAAGACCCAAGACACTGCAATCAAGACATCAGTTTTCTATTGAGCAAATAGCTGTGAAACCCAGGGGCAATACATGTGCTTCCATTCCCCTCTAGTGGCAGGTACACTTGAAGAAAAACACCCATCAGCATTTTATTGCTGTGGTGCTCAAGGTAACACAGTAACCTAAAGTTTAAAACTTGCCAGTGGCCCCTATGTAGGATGCCCATAGCGTTTTCTTTACCCCTTCTTCCCTCCCTAGTTTGTAAAATTTTATAAATTCTGAAATTACAACAAAAATGCATTATATAGATGTTAAATATTGAAAGTCGAGCACAGAGAAATTAGGAAATGAAGTTTGTATTTTAATATCTACCAAAGGGCATAGCTAACACAATGCACTTTTTAGTAATGTACATACATTTTCCAAATAACTACCATGTACTTAGTTCCAGACTGGCTGGTTCTCACTGAACAAACAGATAATTAGTAATGCTGTCCCATAACATATACTGGGAAAATGCCACTTGGCATTCTGATGCTATCCCTTCTATGGAATGACATCTTTAATTTGCACGTTAATAAATGTCAAAGTATGCCTTCTGCTCTGATTTGCTTTCCATTTTTTTTTTGGTTAACAAATATATATTTTTTCTGTATACTTATTTCCTGCATTACACCAACCTAATTATTTACTCTGTTTTAGTACAGGAATAGGGATTCCACTATGCAGAAGGATTCCCATTATGGTAAGAATTAAACAAGTCTATGATACGGGGCTTACAGTCACAAGCTCATTTCTTTGTTCAGTGCCTATCACAAGAAAAAAAAAAATACTGTCAATAAGAACGTCAAAATATCTGCCAGCTCAATCGATAAGAGGTGGCCAAGAAACTAGAGGTCAGGGCAAGATGAGGAGAGACATCCAAAAAGCCAACAGTAACACTGAGAAGAAAGCCTCAGTTCAGTGACCCATCCGTGGAATCATGCGTTTCTTCTAAACCACACCCCATAGCCCTTCAGTATTTATACAGTATTTGTGTAGCCCTTGAGCATTTATGCCAGCAAAACTTCCAGGAAAATTACTGAGAAAAGAAAGAACACTGCAAGTTGTTCAACAGTAAGGCAAAGAACAAACAGAAAATACAGAGTGATAAGACTAGTACGATAGGTAGATACAAGATTCACGTCATCAAACTAGAAACATCTAAAATTAAGATGCGTAAGTCAAAGCTAGTATAGCATACAGGGAGGAGGGGGAAGAAGGAAAAAAAAAAGTGACCATTAGATCTCACTATTGAAGAATTATTACCTTTCATATGGGTTTCAGTTGCTGCAAACAAAGGAAATGACCACATTACATACAGTTGCTATATATCCTGCACATTCCAGACAACCATACCTCTTCAACACATCATCTTGTTTTCTTCTGATTCCAAATTCTTTATTCAGAAATATGATTGCTCAAGTGGAAATGGCAGCAAAAGAGGAACTATTCTGCTTAATATATGTTCATTTTTCTATGCATTACACTTTGACGACTTTATTGAGACTGGATGGAGCACTTTAAAGTGAGTTAATTTTTGGTTTGGAGTTTTCTGCATCTTCAAAACGGTAGTCCAAAATTAAAGTGAATTTAATTATTTGTCATCACTAAAATTAGTAAGTGTTGGCATTCTACACAACCAGATTTAAAATTAAACCAGAGCACTCACTATTTGTAGGGTTTATCAAGTGACCCAAAATACAAGCTCAGCCTAACAGCTTCAATAGGAAATCTTACTTTTTTTTTTTTCATATTGTTTATAGAAACCCCCCAGGGGGATATATTTTAAAAGTTAACAGATCTTATTAATTCTGTTCCCTTTAATTGTTCTTATCTTGGATTTCATTGTAGAGCTCCAGCAAACTTGCCTTTACAGATCTGAGTAATGTTTGCTTGTGCTTTGGATCCCAGAAACCTTTTTTAAACAGCATTTTATATGTCAGAACATTAAGTTTTCTATTTAAAAGACTTGTTTTCACTAAGCACGCAAGTGACAAAGGTTGCACCTGAAGTTGCAGCATAGTTAGAAGGTCCAAATAAGCAGCCTGATTTGTTAAGTTCATGCTGTTAAGTCAACCTGAAGAGAGGGTTTTAAAGACAAACATGGTAAATGGTTTGGAAAGCCTGAAACCACCAAATGCCATTTATTTTTTTTAAGAACAGCAAATATAGAGGCTCATTTTTGCCGAGACTACTATGGCTTATTTTCATTTGCAATGCAGAGAAACTGCTCTTTGCTTTTTAATTGCATGCTCATAAAGTTTTAATTAGCAAAGTTTCAAAAACATGACAATCATGCTGCTGAAAATCAGCCGCAGTTTTGATTTACAAGTCTGCAAAGGATTACTTGGTAGCAATCAGGATGGATTGCAGTGCTTAAGCCCAGAAAGCTCTAATATGTTATAAACACAAGCAAATGATGCAGTAATTGCCCTTGATTGCACTACTTAAAAGATTTTTAGAGGCAACTCTAAGAGAAGTTGACAGTACCTATCTGTCTACGGCAAATAGTTTGTGTGTACATCAAATCCATGCATGAAATTCTGAAGCAGCGTTTCCATTTCTGTAAACGCAGGTGCTACTTAGGACACCTGGGAAAGCCACCTCTGGGACAGAACACCACCAGGTCTCAGGACACATGAATCTGTCACCACCTAAAGGAGCTGTGGAAGGAGAGGGAGCGTTGGTCACTTATCAGCAAATACTCCCTTGTCAGTTCACCGTCAAAATCAGCACATTCGTTAATGCAGACACCAGAATCACAGAACAGTATTTTTATTACCTACCTTGTTTGTTTGTCTGATGGGAGTGAACTTACCTTTTATTATCTAAATTAACTGTGTCATTAATTAACAGGAGAAAGGAGACAGATGAAAATTCGGAAGGAGTTTTAAAACCTGTCATGATTTTACATTGCAAGACAAGTTTTGTAAAAGCAGTAAACAAAACAGTTCACATTCCCATTATTTAACAATCTGAAAAAAAATCACAGTACTTATGCTCAGTCCAGAACTCTTTCTTTCATCTCTAAAGATACACACTTACTAAAATGTGAACGACTTATGTAGTGTGACCTATTTAAAATTTACAAAATATACATATTTACAAATATAAACTTCCATAGGCATATGGAAGCATATGAATACGATTATTAATTTAGCTCTGTGTAAATCCCTTCACAATTTATTTCCTAACTGAATTTCCAAGAGGAAAAATCTCCAGAGGACAGGGGTAGGACGGGACTCTCCTCAGGAACCCAGAGCACCTCCACCTCCTCCCCTCCTTCTTCATGGGTTCCCCTCAGCTATTTTTCACGCTTTTTTTTTTTCCCCCTTCTCCTTCTCTGGCTGTCTGGCATTTTTTGCCCTTTCTTAAATATGTTTTTCCTGAGGCGCCGTCATCTCGCCTGAGAGGCTGAGCCGGGCCCTGTGGTGGTCAGTCGGAGCTGGCTGGAACCAGCTGTGTCCGGCTCGGGGCAGCCCCAGCGGCTCCTCACAGAAGCTGCCTCACAGCCCACACTGGGCCAGCGCCCGGGTGCCTGCACCCAATACAGCCACACAGGTAAATCTCATTACAAAAAGATCCAATTGAAATGAAAAGCAGCAAGTTTGCTGGTGACAGAAAACAGGGAGAAGCGGCTGACGCACCAAAAGGCTGTGGCGCCATTTTAGCGGGACCTGGACAGGCCAGAGTGTTGGGCCTAAGGAGGCCCATTAGGAGAGGAACCTAATGAAATTCAACAAGGGCAAGTGTAGGGTCCTGCACCTAGGGGGCACCATCCCAGAAGAGGATTATTCTACTACATAGGTTCACACATATAAAAAAAATAAAAGTAAGGAAATCTTCAGTATGCAAGAATACATATTAATAATTTTCCACATAATTTATCCAGCTACAGGACCAGGTTTTCAGCTGCAGCAAGAAAATAAACATTAAAGTATCCATTTGATGTGCAAGGTGTCCCGGCCGCGCTCGGCCTCCTTCCAGCCTCTTTGGGCTTTCCACTAAATCCTGCTCACCCTGCAACCAGAGACCTGCGGCAGCATAAGCACTCTCTGCCCAAGGTTTGGTTGTATTTACCACAATTAGGTATTACTATAACTAGGTATTCCTCCTTCAGAGGGACGTCACAGACAGTCTGGCAATCATTCCTGAATAACAACAAGAATGAAAACAAGGACAACAGGTAGGCATAGCAACAGATTCAAAGAAAGCACAGCAATTCTGGAAGTACTGCAGGAGGTCTAATACCAAGGCATACATGTTAAATTTAGCAAATAGTCAAACACAAATTCTAAATCCCCCGAACTGTTAGTGTTTCAGATGGTTATGTTTGCAAATATTTTACAAGTAATGACAAATATTGAATCTGACACAAAACAGAGACAGAAAGGTTACTGTCAATACTAACTTCAGTGGCAACAATACCGTTTAACTTGATATCAGCACATTACACCTCTGAGCATTAAACTTATGGTTGATACTCAACACAATTCAGTCTGATGAAATTCCTAATTACATGGTTTTAGATTTTGATCGTTGCAAAAACTTTTTACTTTGCAACCATGTGCTACCACAGTCAGATAAAATTAATGTTCAATTTTACTGTCAGATTTGAGAATATTAT
Organism: Larus michahellis; assembly: GCF_964199755.1. Lineage (NCBI taxonomy): Eukaryota > Metazoa > Chordata > Aves > Charadriiformes > Laridae > Larus > Larus michahellis. The sequence goes on along the minus strand of NC_133900.1, from coordinate 21,520,790 downwards.
TTCTTGAACTGAAATTAAGATCCTTAATGTTTCTAAAGAACTGGTTGAAATGAAGAGAGAGTTCTATCCCAGCAAATTCATAGACAAAAGAACTCCCCTGTGGTACTGCTCCAAGAATTTCAAAATCTCATTAGAAAGCATTTCCACAGCTCTTTGAGCTCTAATCCCAAATGGAAAGAGCCAGATAAAAGGAATGTGGATTTAATAACCTTTTGTGTCATCCACACTCTTTTTCTTATAGATAGTTTATATTCACCCAAAAAAAGATTAGGCTGAACAGTGAGCTCCTCAATTCCATAGTAACAGTACTTCTCACCTGGCTTATGCTTTACCTCTTGGCTAGGTTTACTGAAATCTGTAGAATTTTTTAGGACAAATCACAAAGAAAGAGTTAATTATCTATTTCGGTGTTTGAGGTTCTGTTCAAAGTCTTAAACGGAGCTAATATGCATATCTAATTTAAATGCAAAATTACATTTTCCAAAAAAAGACACTGCATTTTAAAGAAGGACAATATTTTGCTTCAGAGTTAGTATCCACAACAATAAAGTAACTAAGATCAAACATGCTTCAAGGATATTTATATGTCCTGAGAATCTTGTTTTAGATAAACGTTCAACTAAATATTTGAGAAATGCACCACCTTTACTGTTTTCTGATTTCCCCCCCCTTCTTTTGGTTACTAATATTAAGCTATCATTGCAAGATCACAAACGTAGCATTCCAGCTTCCATTTGGTTCATATGTATACATAAAGCAGGCCAATTCCTGAGTAACTTTATTTAAAGTTAACTGGATACAGTCCCAGAAGGAAAATGAATCAATCAAATGGTAAGTGAAGTCTTGTGATCTTGTTTATGATGACTGTGATCTTGGACAAGTAGCCCGGTGGCAGTGAACAAAAATGTCATAAATGGGCATATTTAAGTATTCACTCTAGCATTTATCTGGAAATGCCATAATCTTTTTAAAAAAATTTAGTCATGTTTATCCTTAAATCCTGTTTGATCTATATTACTGTACACACACACAAAAGGAAAGAGAGAGAGAGAGAGGTTTTATGTCATATGTAACAGCATTATATTCCACTTAAGGAAGTGAGAAAATGATTGTAAATATCGCTTCACAAAATTTAAAGAACCCTGCCTTTGAACGAAATAGATAAGTGATTATTTGCTCTTAGATGCAGAAATTTGTTTTTGTCATTGTACTTTGATATATAAAAGATCTATTCCCATTTTATTTAAAACACAACTAAGATCTATTCTCAGTTTGGGGAAGTTCAAAGGAACCAACAGTTACCTCATCAAACATGGGCCAAAAAATGTTCTTTGGACAGATTTGTATATTTTGAGGCCAGAAGTACCATTTTGATTATCTAGTCTGATTTCCTGTATAATAGTTAACACATAACTTCCTGTACAGACCCTCACCAAGTGATTTCTTCATCAAGCCTTTATTTTCCGATTTAACTAGACCATATGGTTTATAAAATAACCAACTTTTAATTCATTCAATGTTGACATGCTTTTAGTGTTAGCTCATGTAGAAAAGGGACCAACTAACTTCTGCAAGTACCAGAACAGAAATGAGACAGCACAAGTGACTAGCAAATATACCTTAGAATTTTACATTTTCCCATTTCTGAAACTGCCAGTTCATACTCAGTTTATCTTCTTCTCTTAAGTCTTTAAAGTCTTATTAGAGCTTAGTCCTTTGATATTTATGACAAGTGTCAAGATCCTCTCAAAATATTAACACCAGATGCACACTCCTAGTTCAAAAAGTTTGAAGAAGATTTGATCAAATGATTTTCATTAACACTTTCATTAACAAGCGGAACAGATAACATTCTCCTTGTCACTTGAAAACAGAGCAAGTCATTCCATGGACTTAAAACTGCCTTTCCATTCCTTTGGATATCTAGAAACAGAGCACTTGCACTGAATCTACTCTCTTTCAGCTCACAAGATTGAGGTGTTCCAACAAGACTGAGGACATCCTGCCTCTGAAAGCAGTGCAAGAGGTGACCTGAAACTGTACCTGAATTTCCTGAGCTATTGGTCCACAGAAAAGTCCTGCTGGTGGCAATGCCACAGACTCCAATTTACCTTTTTCTCCATTACAAAGGCATCTGAACAACTCTAAAATTCAAGGTGAACATCCGTCCTGATGCGTAATTTGTCTGAAGGAAAAACACAACAAACAGAACAACTCGCAGAGATTTACTTTCTCTTGAACATTAAGAATAATTTATTCAATTTCCTGGTGCCTGGAACTTCAGCAGAGCTGATTTATTATACTGCTATGCAAAAATCGGATTGATACACCAAGTCCCACAACTGACCTCTGGTTCAGCAACATCTGTTCCGAAGACATGAAAAAGTTCACTGCATCTGTACATAGTAAATCAATTAGCCATAATGGAACTTGGCAGCCAATAATATAAAAGTATGGCACACAGAGTAAGTAATGATGGCTTTTACTGATTTTAAAGATACCTTAGGACACATACGGTTCAAGGGTCTTCTTTCCTAGGGTGTCACCATCTGCGTAACATTAATGATGAAGACAGATCCTACATCCCACTTACACAAACGAAACATATTTCACTTTAGGGATCAGGTCCTTATGCTTTGATTATATGATTTTCTGTTGGCCCTCCAACAGTGGTGATAGAAGATCCTTCAGGCAACTCTGTATTAACAGTTGACAGTTTATAAACCAAGGGTTATAGAGTCAATCCCTTCTTTAATCCCTTGGATGACACTCTTGTTTATTTTTCCTATGTGTCTCTACAGAGAAGTTTTATCAGGATAAACTGAATTTGCTTAATACACATGTATTAATTTGGCCCCATTTTACTTTATGCTTGGTATCCTATGACTTGCTGGAGAACAAATAATATATAGAACATGGCTGCCCTTCTGTACTTCACACAAAGTGAATATGGCCTGTGCTCCACAAGTATCACAAGCAACTAGAACAACACACCAAACACTTGGATGCCCGATACCTAACCTGTTTTTCACGTTTCTAGTCAAGAAAACAGGCAGGTACTACAGAATTGGAAAAAGATAACATACTGTACTGAGAAGGGCACAGTCTCAATCTGGCACTCCGCAGGAAAATATCCAGAGTGGCCATACAGCAGTTCTGAGGATGGTCCTTCTACCTGGATTCCCAGCATAAAGTATCCTTTCAAAGTGCAGATCTACAACATTGCTTTCAGAGGAAAGAGCCAATTTCAATTAGGAGTAGTCTTGACACCCCCCTCATTTACCAAGTAACCCGGTGCTCAGAAGACGTATGTAGGAAATGGTTGACTGGTATTAATGTTCCTCCACAGCTGCATGTTTCTCACTTCCCGGGAGAGCACCTTACTGCATGGCAAGGAAGGGGAGTTAAGTCCTTTAATTCTTCTATCCTAAATCAGAGAATTCAAGGCTCATCATTAAGAGGCGAAACCTGAACAGAAGCTTATAAAACTGTATTTTGTAGGGAGAAAGAACTGAGACATTTTAAAAAAAAAAATATTTACTAATCAGAGCCTTTCGGAGATCTCACACATACGAAAACCTGGTTTGGATACTCAGATTTACACACAAAGTAGGCACCAAGACATCCACCACAGCCAAGTTCAGGCATGCAATGAGATGTAACTGGTAGGGTGTAAGCTTTGGGAGCTTTTCCTCAGAAAAGGTTTTGCAATTGCACTGTAGGAAGGTTGAATTTGTTCATTAGATAGGAAGGAATCCATAATGGATTCTCTGTTGTCTAATAGACCATAATTGTCAGGGAAAGGTTTTTCTGTGGATAACCTCTCATTCTGTGCCTATTCCTTCACACTGATTCTTTAATATCTAGATGAGCTAATTCCTGAATTTTACCCTCAAGGGCAGTAGTACAATATCTTTGCTATATTGGGTCCCAGCTATCTTTTGTTTGGGGTAATAACCTCTCTGGATCCCTAATCCTCTGCCAAACGTGGGTAATTGGTTTAAAAGTCTAGGAGGGAGGGCATTCTTACTTATTTGTTTTTGTGGGAGACTTACCAACAGACATTCAGTAAGTCATCATAAAAAAAAAAAAAAGGTGATCAAACCTTTATCTTTTTAGGAAATCAAGCTAAAAAGTAAGAATCCCTATTAAAACAGGTATCTTCTGAATTGGGTGCTAGGCAAGCAGGTGTTTCCCAGGTGACAGTTTCCGATCTCAATTCCTGCCTTCCCCTGGAGAGTCATCAATTACACGTTGACTGCTAACATACACATTCATTTACTGTGATTTAGTCCTGTCCATAAGCCAACCTTCAAACACAGCTGGGTTACACCACCACTTTGTAACCAAGCCTTGCATTTCCAAACTGCTTTTCCTCTGCCCTGACACCTCTTCTGTCAGTTATTTAATGACTATAAGTATTTGTACTTATTTTTATCTTCCATTGCTTCTCTCCTATTTTTCAACCAGTAGAGTGGTTTTTGTTTCTCTTTCTCTCCACATTTGGAGATAATTCTTCCTCTATCTCTCTCCCCTATCCCTTTGCCCAAGCAGCTTTGTTAAATGCTTGGACAGCAGGGGGTCTCATGATGCTTCACTTAATATTTTAAAGGCTTGTTCAGTTTCCTCCTGCATGAACACACTAGCAATAAATAGTACTCTCTAACCATACTAAGCTCTCTGGTGGGTTTACTTTTATTGTTGGAGACTACAATTGAAAATCGGAGTTTTAAGAGTCCCTCCTTGATGAGTAACTGATGTATGTTTAAGTTGAGCTAGTGTAGCATTCTTTTATGCTTCAGTTGTGTTTTCATAAGATTGGAGGAAGGATCTAATTAATGCACCGAATATCAGTTCCAGCTGCAATATGCATTTTTTTCTATGACTTAGCATTTTCTGTGCTGTGGTGTATTTATGGTTGGAAAAATAAATGATTATTTAAGAGAATTATTAGCTCTGGAGCATAAAGAAACATAAGAAAAAAGCCCACCACATTTAGTAGGTTGATCAGAAAAAAAGGAGAGGTTAGGGAACGTAAAACTGGAAAGAGGAATATTAGTTTTGCAGCATGAAAACCGGCAGACTTTTGAGAATGGAATTCAAAACACAGTGAGTTACAGTGAGATTCCCCAACAGCTAAGGAAAGAACACAGCTCTTATGTGAGCAGTACTTTCCTCAATTGTATTTAATTTTGAATTATACAAATTGAAAAACTGCTCCAGTTGACCTAAGCATATAGCTAATATATCAGGGGAGTTTCATATTGTTTGCATTAGGAGGTGAAACTGGCAATGGCTTCAGACATCTCTTTGATGCAATCCCACTTAAGTTACAATAAATGTGCACCGAGTCCTGTCTTCCCCCAGCTCTGCACAGATCCATCAGGAAGGGATAGGGGGTGTTTGCTTATGCTTCCAAGACTCTTTCCATCAGATATTCTACCCCAAATGCTGCCCTGCATGCTTACTGTCTCTGGCCACCTCTCTCACGTGTTACTTTTTCTCTAAAGGAAGAAGCAAGTCCAAGCACTTCTTTGGCTTTATTTCAACTGCTACACAGGCCTCTCTATGTACTGCTCTACAGTTCTTTTTTGTACTCTGCTTCTGTCTGTCTTATATATGCATACTCCTCCACTAAAAATATTCCCTGTACATGTACTCAGACCCCAGGGAAAATTCCAGGGCCCAGCATTGCACATGGCCTGGTGCTCTGGGCATTTGCAGAATGGGCAGAGGCTGCCTAAACAATAACAAGATAAACTGCTTCTGACATTTTGCTAAATGACCTCTCATGCTTATCAGTTCCAATGAGACCTCCTCTAACTCCCAACATCATAATAGGCAGATTCAGTTAAAAGTAAGAGTAATATACACAAATCTTAATTTTATCATTTCTAACTTGTATCATCTCAGAATCCTCTATCCCATTCCAAAGCTTAAGCAATTACAAAAAGAGTTAGTAAAAGCATCCTGCTTCACTTTTAGTGATTAAAGAATGCTCAAAAAGTGCTTAGATACTGCAACAAGGCAAAGTCAATACATAAATAAAACATAAATAAAATCTGGAGATTACCTTGCGCTGGATAAAAAAGATGAAACAGAAGCCACATAATAGATGCATGCTGTATGGCTCGGGGCTGCTTCCTTTCAGGACATGCAGTGAAAATATGTGTTTGGCTCAGACAGGTGTTTCAGAGCAAAACTGAAGCACTGAAACTTATCTGTATAGAATTTATTGGTCATAATATCTGGGCCCCCCAAATTTCCACTGGTGCAGGACACGGAAAAAAGAAACAGTCACATACTCAAAGGGAAGGCAATAGCTGGAGTTTGATTCTGAGACCTTCCTAGCAGCCTTCCTAGCAACAACTGCAACCACTACCTGGTAGGAACTGGGAGAAAAAAAAAAAAACCACACAGCGATGGGAAATGCCAGAGGGAATGGGAAGCTGAAAACTTTCTGAGGTGAAATGAATTTAGCTGAGTTTCAGATGTTCTCTGTGTACCTTTATATTTTTCTGACAGTAGCTTTTCCTCTTTGCCCATAGCTGCTGGACAAGCTACAGCAGTATAGATGACAGTACATCTCACGTGCCTCTTAGAAGATAATCAGAGCTCAACAAGGTGAGTGACAATTAATTCTGTCACCACACTATACTCTTCCTGAAATTTCAGACCTTCTGGTGCTCTCCAAGTTTTCCCAACTACAACATTTTACCCGAACAAACCAGTTTGGACTGTCTGCTAACACCCTGATTTTCATCAGGGACTCATCCTCTTTTCCTCACAATTGTGACCTAACCTAGCCACAACTCACTTGTGCCTTTTCAGAACACTCCAGCAAACACTTTCAATCCTGCTTTCAGTTCCTACCGTTTGTACGCAGATTGGCTTTAAAGCAGATCAGCTGATTAAAAAGTACTTTCTTCTCTCTGTTCATCTTCTGCCTTCTCAGTAATTTAGAAGCCCTGCCTTTCTAGACCTTCTTATTAGTTCCAGGCCTAGGCTATCAACTTATATTAGCAGGAACAACAGTCTCTTCCACAGCTTTGAATGGATTTTTGTTTAGTTATGCTGTCATATTAACTGTTTCCTTCAAATGCATGTATCTTCAAGTTACACTTTGCCAGTGTTTCTACTTCCCTGACAGCATTAAAGGCTCTCTTTCTGATTAGCAACCTAAAAAAAAAAAAAATCTCAGCTTCACATTTCTGTTGTTCATTTCTTGGCAATTTTTCTCACACTTTTACACTTAAAAAAATACAGATGGTGAGCAAGAAAATATTCCAGAGGCTATATGTTTGAGAGGTCAGTTGGCTAGTAGATTACCAGAAAAATCAAAGACAGGAGAAGCATTAGAATTTGGTGTCACTAAGCCTCAAGGCCAACTTTAATGACTTTCAGTACACAAACCCACCCCCCACAAAAAAACCTCCTGAATCTTGTTTCTTTTCTTTGATACTTCAGCTTAAAGAGAGATATTTTTTTCCAAATTGGGAACTGGAAAAATGTAATTCTTGCAGAATATACTACACTTAAAAATTGTCTCAGAAAAAGTAACCTATATTTTAAGATATAAACTCTACTTCACATTTATTTTGCATTCTACATCATAAGTTCACCTTCGACAAGCACTCACTAAAGCAATATCCCACACTTCTACCTCTCTTAGAGAGAAAAGAGCACTTGGAACACAAAATTGAAAATACAGTGTACAGAGGAGCTGGGGCAATGGACAGAAAGGGCAGCGTTCAGGGAGTGCACTAAGCTCTGTGTGAATCTCTCCTAGCCAGCATAGTTTAGAAAAAGTAGAGATGTTCTTTGACCTGCACCCAATTTTATCTTTCTCAAGGGCAGGCACTTAGCTGGGATCAGCATGCCTGCCTTTCCCTACCCCAGGCATGGATCTTGCCAGCCAGGCAAATTGGGGAGAAGCAGCACAGAGGTCTTCTCCCCAGAGCCCCTGCCTCCAAGGGATCTCCTGGGACTTGGACTCATCAGGGTAGAGAAGCACTTTTGCATCACCTACAACTCTTTGAGGTGGCAAACTTTGGCAGTGCCTTAATCAAAGGATCTGCAGAAAGCAGGCTCTGAGAAACTGGAGTGGAGGCAACAAACCCAAAACTAGAATACTTGGGTGCTATTTCAGGAATACCACCTGCTTACCTTAGGTTAGAATATGGCACCATATGAGCATTGTCTTCAGTCTAGTTTTAACTTAATTCTTCTAAATAGCAAACTTTGCCACATGTAGACCCGTTTCCAGGAAAACTAACAGCATTTACAAAAACAAGGTAATTTGAAATACTTCTCTGTTTGATTATTTGCTGACTTAGAATAATTTCCAAGGAGACATTCTGAAAGCTATCCAATAGCATTTGGCATTTAGAAGTGAGGCCACACTCACTTTATATGGGTCAGCTCTGCCCTCAGATGTGTGCCTTCCCTTTCAGGGACATGCCTGCACTGTACATCATCCTCCAAGAACAAAATTAATTAAGCCCTTTGTGTCCAGTTATTGGTTCTACTAATATGTGCTGAATTACCTATCTGCTTCCTAAAAATGTGTTATATCTGTACAGAAAATTAGGACTAAATTCACTTTCAGCTACCTCTCTGAAAGAAAAAATGCACCCAACCCCCTAAAAAAAAAAAAAGAAAGAAAAATCCCAGAAAAAATCTCCTCCTTTCAAGACTGTTCTATGCCAGTGTAACTGAGAACTAAATCTGACCCTTACTGTTTGTGCACAGTTGAGCTTGTTATGATGAGAATAGCAGTCCTGTGATTGCCACTCTGAGTCTTATTTTGAATAATTTTATTGGTGGTCTGGTTGTTGTCTATAAAGATGAGGCCACATCTGGCCAAGTGTGCATTCAGTTGGTTTAGGGCTTCCATTCCCAAATGAATATTGCAATATTCAGACACTTTACTGACCAGTTTCTTTTTTTATGGACCCTGGATGTACAGAATTAAATAGCATATACCTCCCAGAAGCTGTTCCCTTCCTAGACCATCTGGGTAATGAGAGTATCATTTACACCACATAAAACTATGACATCTGGAAAGGAAAAGGCCAGTCTGATAAGATCACACATACAAGCAGGACTAACCAGCTTTTAATCAGTCTTTTCGGGTTTGTGGGGTGGCTTTTTTTGCAGTTTGTTTTGTTTTTAAATAGTGGAGTTGAAGTAAATGAGTGTTTGTTTTAAACAAGAGTTGAAAAGACGACAAATAAAGGATTTCCAACAAAGAAAAGCATCCTCAATTCACATTGCAACTATCTTAACTGAAAATATGAGTATGATGAAAAACCACAGTCAGGATTTCTTTAAAAAACAAGTATGAACAACACAAGTATGTAATAGAAGTCCAAATTTCGTAAGCATAAAAGAAAGATCTGTGTTGTCTGACTGAAGAACAAACCAGAAGATATTTAATATCCCACAAAGTTAGTACTGAAGTATTTGGAAATGTTTTACTTTTGCCTACCTAAAGCTTAAGTGGGCTCTGATCTGCAGTAGTTGCTCTGCACTTAATTGGACTTAAAGCAGAGCTTTCCTCAGAACCAATCTAAAGTGAGGAGATACAAACATGACTTTAAACTAGGTCAGTGCATCTTCTGTCCTGAGCACAACTGTGAGTCCTGGTGCTCACCTATGGTTTTGTACTCAATAGTGGGGTTTAACAGATGTTTTTGTAGATCATCATTTCCCTTCACATTCAGGAGAAATAAGCACAATCCTCAGTCATGTCATTACCACTGTTTAGGCTCCTACTTTTTAATGTTCATGTATTTCTTAAAGAAATGCAAAGTTAAACATTAAAATAGTGCCATTTTACTACCAGGATTAAATTCTTTAAAAAAACATGCAGTCAATCCAGTTCTGCTCCCCACAGTAAATTCACATGCATGCTCCGCTTCTTACATTTATCAGTTCAAGAGCAGGCATTTTCTGCAGGCCATATTTCCCCTCTTTATTTTATTTGAGATGACTCATCCCAGGCACAACAAAACATCTCATTATGTCCATGTCCAACATCACCTTTCTGCAGTCAATCCAACTAGACAGTAACATGGAAAACAAGCTAATACCCATGTCTCCTAGGCAGTTGCATTAAGGGGACCAAGATCAATGGTGCAAGCATCACCAAAGGTTCCCATGATATATAAAAGCACAGCTCTTACCTGCATTTAGTAGATCTGCATCCCCGTTATGGTCCAGCAGAATTCCTAATTCTATATTTTTTCCTTAAATGCAGTCAAGGTACTTTCTTCAAGATTGGTGTTCCCAGGAAGGCTGGATGAGTCCTTAGCTGTTGTGTGGGATGAAGTTCCTTCCCCAGACCAGATTAACCACAGCACTTAAGTGCTCAACTTTTTTTTTAGGCTCCAATTTTGCCAATGAAATGAATAAAAAGTTAAGAGCATAAGCACTACTTTGAGCCTAATTTTTCACACGTACGAGTCAGTACTCCAAAAAACAAAGTCTACTATGCTGGGATTCTACTGCCTAAGCAAAAGCACCCAGTACATCCGAGTTGCTGAAAGACATCTGAAATGTCTGCACAAGACCTACAGGAGACCCAAGGTCTTCTGGAACTGCAGTTGGAAACCCTGCAAAATACACTAGCGTATCTCAAAGGGTAACAGGGCACAGACAGATGAGTTTCATTTCCAATGTGTTTGCTGCTGGAGGAAGTTATGTTTTCACCTCTTCAGACTGCCTCTTTTCCAGCCACCCTCGCTTGGATGGCTGAAAACATGGATTTATTCTTATTCTTTCTCTTCTGAGAATACTGGGTTAAGTACTACATAACTTTGTAAAATCAACAACAGTTCTTGTACTTCCCAAATACAACTTTGCTATATTGTCTCTTTGGATATAATACTGGGCAGATTCCTCTCATAAGTTGTCATCTCTTTTTTCCCGCCATATCTTTTTCTGGAATTGTCTTTCAAATATTAAAAATGTCTACTTAGCCATGCTAAACTTTTGTTCTCCCTTACCCGATGACAAGCACTGTACGTGCAGCCTTAGAGGAAATGCCATCACCTCTATCATTCGGTTTCTACTCCTGTTCAGTATCTGACTTAATACAATGTAACAGAAAGCAGAATTCTGAATTAATTAGGTTTATTTCAAATCTGGTTTAGTGCTACGGTTACTGATGCACCTCACTGAGGCCTCCTTCTTGAAATATTTAAGGGCATGAATAACCCAAGTAAACAGTCCCACTGACATCAGCGAGACATATGAACCCAGTTACACACAACCTAAAACAAGATAGGCATTTAGGAACCTAAATGAATCACAGAGGTATCCAGAAAACCCATATCCAATCCTTGAAGTGCCCACGTTCCTACCAATAAAGTCACATTTTGGCAAAAGTCGGCACCAATCAGCAGTAAGGTACTTCAGGCTCTCCAGCGAGCTGCTCAGAGGTACCCACGCTTCCCACCAAAGGCAGCCACACACCCACAGCCAACGACTGCAAACTGAAAATGCAACAGGAGATTTATGGTAGGCCTCAGCAGGAGCAGCAGTGAGGCAGACTGGTGTTTCTTTGGAGGGACTCCATTTTCTCTATGTGTTTAGGTTATGCGTCTGTTCTATTAAACACAGAAGTTTAATGCTGACTCCTGTTTGCACACTGATGGTTACAACTAGTCCACAATGATTTCTTAAAACATCCTGTCCAAGATATCAGGTTTTATTAACAATGAAAACTAATTTCACTGACAGATCAAAGATGACTGTGGCTTCCTTGCAGCTGTTGAAATTGTTTAAAAGCAGGAATATTTCTTCCGGTTGGGAAAAGCAAGACCAAGCTCTACCTAGGTTTTCAAATATTTTCTTTAAATATAAGCACAAATAAATTTTTCCTCAGAGAGTCTAGAATAACTATTTCAGAGAGTGAACCAATCATACAATCATTGTGAAAAGACCTGGTTTGTGATCATACTTAGCACTGACTGCTCATAAAGAAGCAGCCTTTTAATCTAACGTGGTTGGTTTCATGTACGCTATGAGTTAGAGTGAATAATTCAAAATGACTCATATGTAACCTCTTTCCCTGGTCACGAGACTAATCCCATGGAGAACAGTTTCTTCAACAGTTTGTTTTTATTTGAGCTTGCATGAACAATATTTCTCATAAGAGTGACTAGTGCTCCAAGTGGCACTAGTCAAGCTCCACATTACATTACATGTAAAGATAGACTACATGAGTGCTTCAGGGTGTACTCTTATCTCCTCTCTTGGATGGATTATCTGCAGCAAGGGTACCGAGAGGCTGCATGGACAAAAATGCTCAGCTCCATAAAGGTAGCTGCTCACCTCATTCCCCGGCAGCTGTCTGGGGAAGGGAACCAGCACATCAGGAGGCAGAGGGTGACTCTGCCTGGTCATGACATTAGCCACAGCAATACTCTAAGTGAGAAACCATGTTCTTCATCAAAAATAAATCTAACATGAAGGAAAAGTAATATCGAACATATACTTGAATATTTGATGGCCCAGCAGTGAGCTGCCTGAATGGAAGTACAGGACACAACGCTGATTTATGATGTCTTTGGTTATATTCCATGCAAAATTCTTCCTGAAGAAAATGTGTGAATAGCTAGGACATGGAGACCCACACCAGAGTCACTGTGACTACAACTACATTATTGGATCCAGGAGTACCCTCAGCTCAAGATACACATCCTGGCGACGCCCTAAATTCATAATGCGGAGCCAGACATGCACCATTCCCCCTTTCCACTCCTTCCACACCCCGGTTTCCACACCAAGGAAACTCAGGCACACAGTCTGGGCTTAGAAGATTTCATAACTGAGTAATTCTTGTTCTGAGAGAAAAGTTTCAGTCTCAGAAAATTACTAAATATATATCAGTTCTTTAACTTATTTGGGAAACTACTTCTACCAGCTGCAATGATTTTTACAAGAGCCAGTTAGTGACAACATGTACACTGGGCTTCAGGTAACTCTCTGTATTACGCAGGCAAATTGTTATACTTTTAAACTGAAAATGAGTTATATTGGACCCACATAAACACATCAGATATTTTCACTGAGGAGAAACACCCCCCACCCCGCTCCGTTAAATCTAGGAAGACGTAGCTACAAGAGCATACCTTAAGCCACTCAACGAAGATATTTTAGTTTTATACCTTTACTATTACCTGTATTTCCTCATATACAGCTACTAAAAGAATACAGAGTAACACGTTGCGCTCCAGGATTCAGAGAAGAAAGACTACAGGGTGTACAACCTCCCTTCTTCACCAAGAGCTACTGCCCACGACTGCTATTGCCTTAGCAATTCTAGCACCCAAGCAGCCCCTGCCTAGGGAACCAGCAACAGTCTTTCCAAATTAATTGCTTTTCTTCAAAAACTAAACTACATAAACCAAGAATTTTTGCAGATGCATTTCTGCCTTTTCTGTGTTTACTGTTCCGCATCCACCAGTTGATTTCAACGTGCTGTTGGTTTAGCTTTAACTTTTTTTAGGCAGAATATTTTGCACTGCACAGACAAAAGTCTCCGGCGCTGTTGGCACTTGGAAAATGGAAACTGCACTACCAAAATAATTGCTCAGGATAAAGATAGACTCCATCTGTGCAAAAGACAGAATACTTTGAAATTGTCAGCTTTCACCTGTCAGTACACTGTGCATTTTGGCTACACACGGCCTAAGCATGACTGCAGTGAAAACAGAAAAACTCAAGAACAAAACGCTGACTGGGCAGGCAGCTAACAGTGTTCTGTCCCATTTGAGAATGGAGGCCAAGAGCGTAGACAAAGTATATGCTAAGTATACTCAAAATAGCTATGTGAAAGTAGGGGAGAAAAAAGGGTTTACTCATTAAGTGTTAACCTCAACATTTTAATAATTCCTTCAACTTTCATTGCCTAATTTAAGATAGTTTGGGTTTGCTTTTTTGAGGTTCTGTGCAATTTCCCTTTGACTTCAATGGGATTAACAAGTGCCTCAGATTTCTTAAAACGAACTCTTTCAGTGCCTCAAATGTTAACCGTAGCATTTATTATTTTTTTTCACTATATGACAATTTATAGCTGAAGTGTTAGAGTTCTGTAGAAAGTAGAAATTGGCTTTTACTTTAGTATAGTCTCCCTCCAGAAATTCTTTTATTCACAGACTGTAAGGAAAAAGGAGCCATGAAATTATCCACTGCACCTCCTGTATAAGTACTCTTGCACTAAGGTCCATAAATTCTATGAGAAGCAACTAAAGAGGACTGTGCAAATCCTCAAAGGTGTTAAAGTTTTGGGGCCTGGTTCAAAAAACTTTTTCCTTAGTCCTCCACTGAAAACACTGCAGCCAGTTGACGTTTTCTTCTTCCACACCTCCCACTGGTTCAGTTGTAGTTTTCATTTCCAGTCATACTAAATTTTCACTATTGCGTTTGAAGATGCCTTGGGGACCCCGTGACAAATGAATTGTCTCCACCATGTCAGAGAGCTGGAGTTCTCGAGTCACATACCTGCTTCTTTGCTACCTGACTGTTTCTCTGACTTGGATGGAAGCCCCATCTGGGACTTAATCTGTCCTTTTCTTTAATTACTAAACTGCTTTAATTATTAAATTATTAAACAGCAAAATGACTAGAACACAGAATTTCCTAGAAAAGAGGTCTCTTCTGAATATAGATAACATACTAAAATGAAATCTCATACGTAAAATATCTTCAAAAAAAATCAAATTTAATTTTCAAAAAAGTTTAAATCCATTTCTCTAGCTTGCTTTCATTTAGTAACTTTTCAACTCGAGTCCAGACAATGCAAACATTGTTTTACTTTCAGCTGACAGCAGAAATATCTGGGATGTGCAATAACATATGGAACTGCCTGACGAGAGATGATCCAGCCAGCTGAATACATAGGCAGACAACCTTCTCCGAAAGCAACCTCTGCGAGCCTGATCCTGCAAGGTGCTGAGAGCCTCAGCTCCTGCCGACTGCAATGGGAATTGAAAGCAGACAAAAAGTTGCAGGAGATGATCAATATCTCTGAGACCCAGGCCCTTAAGGGGCTCAGATTTCAAATGCCTGGTTCTTACTGCAGATGTGCAACAGAAATAAAACTTCCTACGGCTCTGAGGAACTGTTACATTGGAACAGAACATGGCCAGATCTTAATGCTTATAGGGACATTAGATCTCCTTCCTTAAACATATGAGCCAGCAGTACAGATGAGCAAGTTTTAAAATCAGGTTGAAAGCAAAGACATTATGTCCTAGCCAAGAGTGATAGTTAATTTGCTTGTGGTTCAAATTACAAAATCATCTTCTCTCTTTAAAGTAGTAGTGGGTAAAACACCAACCCACATCCCCAGCAAACAGCAGGTGTACAGCAAATAGAGCTCTTGGGCCAGCATTTCTGTTTAAGTATATCCATAACATCAGAAGGACAGGCAGCTGACACAGTGTAAAGATAATTCGCCTTTGACTCACAGAGGCTCCAATTAAATTGTGGGGCTCAGGGACACTTCTGTCTCCCAAATCTACGTTGGCATGAGAGTCCAAAGCCGCTCATACTCCCCTCTCCTTCCCCCAGTGCAAATCATGCCAGGACCAGCACTCCCTATTTCAGAAGGGTACCCTATTCCAGGGCTCCTTTCATTTCTGTTCCCTTTTTGGCCCTTCTTCAGATTCTTGCGCTACTCTTAGATGTATGTGGCATTACTTTAAGGAAAAGATGAATGCCTTTTCCACCTCAGCGCTTTTACCACCATTTTACTACTATATTTTAGCCTAGTGCTTGAAGCATTGCCTGCCAAAACATGGTTTGAAGACCAGAAAACAGAGATGAGCACTGAATCTACATTTTTTTAAAAATTTTTTTTTTAATTTTTTTTTTAAAATCTTTTTTCTCCAGCCAAGTGCTCTACCCGACAGCCTGTTATACCAAAGATTTGCACTGTAATTATTTTTTTATTAAAGTCACTGTGGCTGCCATGCTGTTAGATAAACTCTTAAAACTTTCTGCCTTCAGTCAGTTTATCTGGCAGCTAGGGGTTTCTTTGTTTGGGTTTTCTTGTTGTTTTTTTTTTTTTAAATATTTGTACTGTTAAGTTTGTGTCTCATCACAATAGAATCTTTTCTAAACAAACAAGTTTTTGGTTTATTTACTCATTTTGAAAAGGTGCAAACATCTCTTAGATATTACAGAACACTTACTATTAAAAAGCTGCATTAATAATCACTTGCTCAGACACATTATTTGATGGCAGGCCAAGGATCCACTTTACAAATTCATGACCCGATATATTTAAGTGAAAATAGGTAGCTAAGCAAGGTATATGAAAGAAGAAAAATGACATACGAGACCAAATAAAAAAGATCCTTTCAACAAAAAACACTAAATATGTATGACTATTCCAGATGTTTTGTGAGATGAAACAAAACATGCAGCCATTGTTAACAGATTGATGATAGAGGATTAAAATGGCTGGGCAAAAAATTCCAAGGCACTGAATATATGTGACACCTGAAGGCTTCAAGGTTAGGCTGCGAGCCCAAGAGAATAGAGGTTCCAGGACGTCGATCATCCATCAGGTATCTGCACAAGACTAAAGGAAACCCACTAGCAGGAAAAACATTAAAGAACATTCATGAGCAGGAGGGGAACGAGTATGTTCAAACATATGGAAGAATTACTGCACTTTCTTCGTGGATTTATTTTTACCTCCAAGAAGATAAAGAACAAGATCCCAGAGCATTTAAGTGCATGGTGGTTTGGGATCCAAAGTTTTGGATTTGATTACAAGGCCCAGTAAGGTTGCATTTTTCACCTCTGCAGTAATAAGAACCTAAAGTTACATGCAGCTGAATTGATTCTGTAACAGACAAAAACCAGCATATGGTATTTTGATGTCTTTGTTTTAATCCCATAGTTCCCATTTGTAACATTAAAATACGTAAAATCCTCTAATAGTTATCTTTGTTCATTACTCTTAAAAGTGTTTAGCTAAACAAGAAAAAATGCACACTTTGTAGAAGTCACCATCCAATGTTTCAACATAACCTAATAGGTTTGTTTGTTGGAACCACATCTCTGGACCAGGTCACTGCCTTTTATGAATCACAACATGTACACTAGATGCCTAAAGAAACGGAAAAATGCCTACACCATCTCTCTGAAAAACAGGCTGGGCTTTTAATTACATTGACATTGGTAACAGCATCTACAGTAAGTCAGATAAATTATCAGTCATGCTAAGGCAGTTCATATCATCTAACAGTTCGACCTCAAGTCTGTGTGATTGGGAAAACCCATTTCCCTCTCTTGCTCCTGAAAGGCAGTCACGACTGCCAGAAGTCTCAGAGATTGGTAGACAGGTTCTCCACAACATTTGTCCTTTTATTGACAAGCCTTTGCTCTGCTCTCTAAAAATTGTCATCTTCCATTCCAGTCTTTGCTCGCAACAAGACCCAGCACCAGGACCAGCTTGAATTTAAATGGTGCATCACATCCATGCTGTGCTGCACATGTTCTCTCCATTCCAAAATGCTATGCAACAATAAAGCATTTTTTTATATCCTTTAAAAAAAATAAATAACATAATTATAGTGGTAACACCTGCCTTTCTTACAATTCTTTACTAGTCTCTTCCTCTTAAAGTAGAATAGATGTTGCAGCATACAACAACCTCAAGCTGGGTAAAGGTATTCCCGCTGCAGCGGAGACTCTGCACAGCAGTGCTGCTCATCCCTAGTTCGCAAGGGCTATAGGTAGCCCAGGGCACAGGCAGCTGACACCACAGCCACCAAGGCTTTCAGTGATCTGCAATTCCTAAATTGTACCCAACTCCCCTCCTGCCTTCCACATCAGTATTGAAATCTCTATTGTTTAACTTCACTTGTTGCTCTGACTTTCCAGTGTGGGTGTTAAACAAATTTAGAATCTTTTGAGTTATTTTGTTTGTCTTTCATCCGCTCACTAATATTTATTTTCAATCTGGCACTTTAATACTGGGGGAAAACCAGAGCCCAGTAAAATCAACAGAGGTGTTAGATTCAGCGACACCACTGTTTTCCATATTCTCACTAAGTTTGACATGATGGTAAGTTGTAGCTCAGTCAATGTGCGGCACAGAGCAGTTTCCTCAGGAGGAGAGTAAGCTCTGCTGTTGGCATTAGGAAAGCAGAATAGGAAGATAAACAGAGAGGCACGGCTTAGAGAAAAGAGCCAATCTTTGTGGATCATCTAGATCTAGAGGAGATTGAATTTAGAAATTGAACAATAACTCAAATCAGAAAAAAAAAAGCCCAAGAAGGCAAGTCCTGCAACCTGTAGAGAATAACGCTCAAGATTGGTGAGGAAACTGAAAGATGGAACTGAGTGCAGGGATTTCTTATTTTTCCTACCCCCTTCCATTTACTCACTGAGAATTCTGCCAAGAGTATCTATTAGAGAGAGAAGAAAATAACACAAATACAATCACTGCCAAGTATATTTGTCAAAAGGACTGCATGAAGTGAATTGTGACTGTGTTAGAAACAGGCCGTGACATCAGTGCTTCTTTCCTTAGCTATCACATCAGCCTGAGAAGAGAAATAGAAGTCTGATGCAGAGGACTGTGCTTCAGATACTGAACCATTCTATGATTCTAGGATGTGCTGAACAACTTAACATGTACAGCAACACCCAAACTGTCCTGATCAAAGCTCTCAAGCCAACGGCAGATGGATCTGACAGAGATCCAAATATAACAGCCTGGGTCCAGCCCAGAACCTCTTCTCCTCCTCTAAAGATAAAATAAAAAATGAAAAATTTATGTGACATTTCAAAAAAATAGCAGTGATATTGAAGACCTGAACTCAAATTCCTATTCCAAAACAAACAAGCCTCTGAGCTCCCAAATAAATTTTTGGCTTGTTACAAGAAATGGTATGATATAGGACTCTTATCCAAGATAATAAAGATGAGATCCAACTATGTAGGGCCAAACTTGTGAGCGTAAATGACTGGGGAATAAGGTGATGGAATAAATTTAAGGTAGATAAATGTAGAATATAGCACATGGAGAAAAAACAATCTTAACTTTGTTCACAAAAAATGGACTCTGAAGTGGTGATTACCAGTCAAGAACAGAGACCTTGGAGTCATCATATACAGTGCCATGAATATATCAGCTCACTACTTTTTATAAAAATAATATAATAAAATAAAATTCAGATTAACAGCCTCATCAAGGCAGCATGGTGCTGGAAATCCTGATTAAAAAAAACAAAAAGCAACCTCTTTCATCTCAAAATTTTTTTCAGAGACACACTTGGAAAAACCTGAAAAACCTTCTAGATTGACTAGTGAGGACAGAGCTGCTGCTTCTCTTCTCCTTACGCAGAAGCTTGACTTTAACCCACAGGTGAATATCAGTCATCCTTTATACAGTCATCACTGTTCAGGCTCTGCTCTTACATTTTTCTGTAAACACCTACTTCTGGCCTCAAAGACAGGATACTGGCTAAGTGATCTGACCTGGTTAAACTGCTCT
Organism: Larus michahellis; assembly: GCF_964199755.1. NCBI lineage: Eukaryota > Metazoa > Chordata > Aves > Charadriiformes > Laridae > Larus > Larus michahellis. The sequence goes on along the minus strand of NC_133900.1, from coordinate 21,501,265 downwards.
TAGGTCCTCCTCTTCCCTCAGAAGAGAAATGAATAGAAAACTTTCACAGGGATGTGAAGGCTGCTTTCATTTATCTGCATTTCCTCCTGCCAAAGCAAAAGCACCCCATGGTGAAGTAAAGAGGGGCATAAACTTGCCCAGTTTCAGAAAGAAATAGAAAGGAAATATTTGACTGTTCTTACAAACCTTTCCAGAATAAAAGTGAAAAATTTAATATAGTTCTTCACAGTGAGTAGCGGCAATATTTTCTATCTATTCTTCACCTACTGGAGATGTCTCAAAAGCAACAAAATAAGCATACCCGTGCCAACTAGCGCTGAAATTCCTCAACTCCGTAGAGTTCTTCCAAGAGTCCTACCCGATTCTCAGAAATGAAGGTGAATTCAAACTCAAACTTTCTTATTTTAGGTATTACAAAATTATAGATAATCATTATCTATTTTGTGCTCTTTGTCACGGTATCCAAACACTTAAACAAGATGAGAATTAAGTTTTATGAACTGTGGTCATTTATTACCAATTTTAAGACACAGGTAGTGTCTCATACACACTTGAAATTAGAACTACCAGAAAAATAATTTATTAGAAAGATAAAATGTACTAGGTGAGGTTGCTCAAAAATACAGTAAAAATAAAAATTATTACCAGCACCAAGAGAAGGAAGAGAGATACCCTTCAGGAATGACAAGAATGTGGGTGGATGTATGGATTTCTTTATCTACTTAACTCTTTTATAGGTTTCCCCCTCCACCCCAGGTAGTGGAATAAGATTTTGTGAAATTTCTGCCATAAATGCCTTCACTGAACCAGGAGCAAAATTGAAACCTACTAACCTAAAACATCAAATGCTGACACAGATTCACTGCACAAAAAATGAGTTAGGATCCCAAAGAGGTTTGCCGCAGCCGTGCTTAAAACCTTGATGCTGCTTTGTTCCATCCGAAGGATACTAAATGTGTGTCATTCCTGTTCTTTCTTGCTCTGCTGAAGTCATTATCAGCACACCTCCTTCTGGGCCCCACTGGCTCTGCTAACTCCCACAGCGGATTTGGTATTTACTGGCTGGAGAGTAATTCGGCAGCGCTGTATTTCCATAGATGAAAAAGAAAAAAAAAGCCCAGAGAAACTGAATGGAGGCTGAGAAGGATTTCCAAGGATAGCATTTAGTTTCCTAGCTAAGAAGATTTTAGCTTCAGAAGGTACTGTTACGGGAATTTAGTCTGAATAAATTTCACTGTATCTATCCCAGCACCTCCAGTTCAGTTTGTAACCTACTGGGTGACTTTGTCTCTCAACAGTCTCTGCAGTGGCAATTAATGCCATTTCTCTCCTGTGATCTGAGATCTCTTGATCTCAAAAAGCTGGATGCCATCCTTAGCAACACTTGGCTATTTGCCAAGCAGTATTAAAAAATGGGCCCCCTGCTGACACTTCACATGGAAAACAGCTGAGTGAACCAAGTGTCATTTTGTGGTAAACCTAATAAAAAATTATCTTTTTTTAAAATTAGAATTATATATCCATCCCCTTTTAATTACCGGTGCTAAGAAAAAGTCAGCACATTTTGGCCTATGAAGAAACCTCAAAAGAAAAACTGCCACTTTACTGAAGTGATAACACGTTATTTTTCCAGGTTATTTGGTGAGAGAGAAAATATTTACAAAATTATTTTAAAACATGGGATTAGTCCATATATTCAAGTTATAGCCATGATAAATATTCTAAAAAAATTCCTAGGGGGACTTAAAAAAAGAAAATCAAGAGTACATACCTTGTAATACTTAAATTTTTTTTTATATATATATTTTGTTACGGTGTTTGTATTTAAAAAAAACCCCACTCCTACCTGTATTAGTTACGCTTTCTACTCTCTGCCCTTAACTCTGCTCTCAGCTGCCTTCCTCATCCATACTCTTGATTCTTGCTAAATCAAAGTACGACACACACATCTGAGGGTGTCCTCGGCACTGCCTCGGGCTTCCTTACACTCTGCTTCAGCTGCCTGTGACGAAAACGTAGTTTGCTGCTAATTCTGTACCTCATCAGCTCCCAGGAGGAGGTGCATGTTAGTTCAACAAACTTGCTGAAAAGCAGAAAACATACCTGTGGTCTAGCTCCAATTTCAGGGCGTCTTGCTCTAGAACTTTTGAGAGATGTGTGTCTACAATATCTGTGTAATGTCCTCAGCAAGTTTGTATCTTTTTAAAAAACTGTTGCGGAATATCTGAAGAATAAAGTTTCCCCAAAGAATACGCCTTGATTTTACACCAACACCAGCACACGCGGGGACAGAGTTTTGGGCAACCTACTGTAATATGATTTATGTTACATTACATCATATATATATAAAAATAAATTATACAGTATAGTTTCCCCACAATGGAAGTTTGTCAGTCCTGCTTAACAAAATAAGATTTTCTTACACAGATTAGAAGAGCTCCCAACTATCTGGCGGTATAAGCATGGCACACAGACTCATCCATTTAACATGATGCTTACGTACTTTAGTATCTGTCCCTCTCATGCCATTATGATAAATTCAGGTTGGCACGTTGGAAAAACCTGCCTTTACAGGCCTGTTGAAAATACTACTCAGTTAAACAGTGCCTGCCTGAGATTCTTACAGTATAGTATCTTGTCCTGGCTTCCTTTTTTCCCCTCTGCTGCAGCGTAGCTAAAGCTCCACTAACAGCTTTAAAGAAAACTTTCCAAAGCAGCACCTTCCCCTCGCCCACCTCAGAGCCTTCGCTGCAAACCTCAGCAGCTCATCTGTCTTGCTAAGCATAACTCGGTGTTTTTATCAAAGCCCAGAATCTAAATTTACTCCCATTTTGCTTGTTCAGAAACAACAGGATCGAATTAATGAGTTTTTTTGGGCACTCAGAGGATACCTTAAAACCATTTTTGGTATAATATTTCCCATGTAAATCAAAGTTCCTGATTCCCTCCAAAATTTAGATAGTCACACTGCAGGAAGTTGAAATGTATTTTTGAAAAATAGCTCGTCTTACAAAACAATCACTTCACAAATTGCAGCTGTTAACGCTAAAAGCTTTCGTGTTGATAAACACTAATGTAAAGTGATACAGCTAAGAATGAGATAAAGACACTTTAATGCTGAGTTGAAAATATGATTTTCTAAAGCAGGAAAAAAAATAGAAAAAAGAATTTTTAATGGCTTTCTCATTTTACATTAAACTCCAAAGAAATCATCATTAGTATCAGGAGTATCTTTTTAAATGCACTATAGTAAAGCAGAAATCTAGCACTACGTATTAGGGTTTTTTTCTTATTGTGCTAAATTATTTTAGAGTCTGGCATGCCACAAGGCCATTCAGAACTACAGGTTGTGTACTTACACATTTATTTATATTGCCCTAATGTGCATGTTTGTTAAACCTATCTCATGATGTATTAGCCTCTTTCCTAATTGACACATCAAGTACGAACTTTAGTCTAAATCCTGAGTAAAGTTTTATACCTTCTGCGGAGGGTCCGGTCTCATGGGGCAGGGAGCCCTCTCGGACCTCCTACTGCCTCCCTCTTGGCTGACCTCAGGAAACGTGTTTTGCTCCTTGTGCCTTAGTTCCTATCCCATCTCCCTCTTGCAAAATATTTAGAATAGGATCCTATTCACTTATTACTTCATGAGGACACTGTGTATTTATTTTTGCCTCCAGAAATCCCGAAGTATGTCTTTATTTCCTAAGAATAATCTTTTCAACAGCAATAAAGAGGAAGGAATACTAGATCAGCAGTAATGAGAAGAGCTGTCTGTTGAAATATTATCAGTGAAAATATTAAAGGTACTCCTGTATTTCTAAACATGCACTTCCACTTCCATTTTTAAGTAGCTTTTTAAAAATCCCTTTATCTGTTTGATATTTATGTTCTCTTAATAATTTAACAGAGATTTCGGTGCCGTGGTGGCAGCACTGCACTGTAATGATATCATCAGCTGCAGAGTCTGGAGGGGGCTGTGGTCTGTTGGTATCAAGTTGGCTCTCCAGCTGAGAACACTTCTCTTTAGTGCAATATTTCTTTTCTCCTTGCAGCAGTATCATTTTCCTTCTCATGCAGGGCACAACAGTCCCCAACTGTTCAGACAGCTATTATTAAAATACCAGATTATGAAATTTTGCTAATTCTTCACTCTGCATATCCTCTCCAAAAGAAGGCGGACATATCCACGTAAAAGAAAATAAATGCTAGAATCAGTCATTTTACCTCAGCAGCAAGGCCCGTTTACAAGCTTTATTTCCCTGCCCAATAGCCTAGTCGAAGACTCTTCCTTTCTTTTAATCTATTTTAGATTATTTTCAATCTCTAGTTTAGATTGCTCTCAACTTAATCCTTCGAGTTGATTAATTGGCACCTCTTACCTTGACACACGAATGCTTCACAATTTTCAATGCACTTTTTCTTCCCATTTTAATGAATTTACCCCTCCATCAGCCACCAGGCACTGGTGAGATCGGCATTCCAAGCTCCACGCCAAGAGCTGCCTATGCAACCTCCATTAAGCAGGCACTGGAGAACATTTATAAGGCGTTCTTAAAGCAGAGATCAAAAACCTAAACTTTTTCCATCCCAGATGAGCAAGTCCCTCTGTGGTTCAATGACTCTCATTTGATTATGTCCCAGCTTCTACAGAAAGGGGAAAAAACATTCTTGCCCAGCACAGTGTATCACTGTAAGGAGAGATCATGGAGAAAGACTCTTCCTCATTTAGAAGTCACACGTACTGGCAGATATTGTATAAAGCGGACAATACCACACATACTTTTCTGAGGGATAGCTGCCATGATGTGTTTTGCCCAAGACGCAGCAGCACATATGCATGCTGGCTGATTTCAAAGCACCCCACCTGCGGGCATCACAAAAAACTACACTCAGGGACACATGCAAAGGCATAGTTTTTTTCAGTTAAGGAAACATTTTGAGGATCAGAGCCTTCCACCTCTACAAATCTGCCTTGCTTGAGGCGCTGCTGTGAAATCGGGCCCACCAGGACTGCCGTCTGTTTATCATGAGCTTACTCAAAGTTCATAGCCCATCTGAAAACTGAAGTCTTTAGCCATTTGCAACCTATCAAGCTCTGTTTGTATTCTCATAAGTCGTAACACCTTCTACAAAGGACTGAGTGATGATTCCCAAATTATTGGCTTCCCAGTACTCAAGCAGAGCCAGTCAGTGAATGAAAACAACAGGCTGAGCTCTCCAAGGACATTATTTCAAAACTCTGAGATATGATTAAAAACTTGCAAATGATACATAACCCCTGCTGCAAACCAGATTGACTGGCATCGCCTCTTTCCAAAAGACTTAGGCTTTACCTGGCATGCTAGAAATTCTCATTAATTTACGCCAAGTGTAACAGTTTCAAATGGTGTTGGAGCTCAAATGCTGTGCACTCAAAATAGGTTACACGCAGACACGTATGGAGAGAGCCAGAGGGAGAGAGAGATGGCTCATAACATAGGCTCAAAGTACTTCATTTCGCTGCCTTAGATGATTAGTTTAATATAACATATTTTGATTACTTTGCCCCAAGAAAACGTAAGGACTTCCAAAGAGGCTTGAAGAAGTCCTCCTAAAGAGTACTGCAGCAGTGGGACTGGCTGTGCCAATTCCTCCAAGGATGCCCTCTTACACAGTTGGGCCCTCTTCTTCACACGTGCTAGTCCTTGTCAGGCCTTTTCCCAGGCAGAGTGATTCCCCCGTGATTCCCCAGCTGGAAAGCTTTCCCACCTTCTCTGCCAAAACCCCAAATTGCCAGGACAGTCAGGGTGGCAACTGGTTTTCTTGCTCCCAGCTTGTTCCACAGTCCACAGCTTGTGCCATAAAAAAAAGGGAATTTTTGGAGCTATATCAAGCTTCCCTTCTCATTGCCCATTTCTTTACCCCAGTGCACTGGAAAAAGTTCCTTGTCACACACTGGCAGCTAAAAATAGTTTTATCTAAGCCTTTTTTCCCCCCGTATTAGTTCATGGGATTTAAATGAGTACAGCAAGGCAAATGACATATTAGGATATATTCAGCTTTTGGCAGGTTACCTAAAAAGATGAGGGGATTTTTCAACACAGTTTATGTCCTGTCACATCTTTTGCATGATAATTATTGAGTATTTCTGTAATAATAATTATTCATTGGTTAAGATCTTTGCTTCCCCTTCCAAATTTCTCTCTGTTTTTACCTAAAAAGTACTCCTTTGAATAAAATGAAGTAAGATGAGCAGATGTCTCTCAGCTCATCTGAAAGTGCCTGAGTGACAGTAGTAAGCAGCAGTGGTCTTCTTGGAAACCACGCTAACACTGAATTATGGCTCTAAACCTTCAATCTGATTAATTGAGGTTTTGTGAAGACTTCTAATAAAGGCAGTAAATACTCACATCTTATTTGCTTGGGCCCCTTGCAGTTTTTTTTTCCCTTTTGATTTCATTTTAAACATGGAGTTAGTTACCATTAACCATGTCTCTCATTTAAAAAAAAAAAATACATAAAAAGTAAGAAATCTTACTCAAAGATTAATCCAGTACACTGTGCCTTACAGAAAACATCCTCGCCTCTGTTTTCTCCCATGCCTCCCACTCTTCACCTGAGCCTTTTTGGCTGTAGCTAGTTCCACCACAGTACGATCCCAGAATACTGTTTCACTATGTAACCAAACTTAACAGTTTCTTCATTGCCAATGCCAAATATGGTTTAAATAATAAAATAGATTTCTTCTTTACCTGGTATTTTAGCCATCTTCAGCTAGGGTGTATATCCTGATCAGCCATGGAGAAAGAGATTAACATCACAGCCAACAGCTTCTCCACCTGAAAGAGGTAACAAATACCACCATCAGAAACACCTCAGAAACACCTGTGCTGAAGTAGCTCCTATTCAGTTTCTGATAGATAATCATTGTACAGGGGTGTCATATTCCTCTTGGTCTCTATTTTCAAAATAATTACATTCAACAGAACTGGCAGTGACTACCTTTTATTTCCCTCCATGCTTACAAACATTACACTGCAATGTGCTCTACATACAAAACACAGAAATGCCCCCTGGCGCAGCATTAGTGAGAAGGACAGAGCTTAGCAGTGTCTCTGTAGTGTGTTCAGAGACTCCAAAAGGATTCCTCAAATCCAAGTGGGTCATACAAATCTTTGGAAATAAGTCAGATCTTGCCAAATATTTAACAAGAACAGAAAAGCTCACATGGCATAAGACACTAATTATTGTCCTGTAGTAATGAGGAGTCTTTACTGAAAGGGAAGCAGATGCTCCTCTCTTTCCTTTCCTGCTGTTGCAGCTCCTCAGCTGGGACTAGAGCAGAGGCACTTTTCCAGCCAGAAGCAGAGACTGAAAACAAATATCAGCTGCCCAGAATTTTTCTGGTAGGACATACTGCTTAAACATGACTTAGAGTTGTCAACTTCAAAAACCTGAAGTGATGGGAGTGAGAAGACAGTAAAGAAAACCTAGACATCTGATAAACAAAAATCACTATATGAAACAACTGACCACTCCTTACTGTTTTCTTTCATGGCTGTTTGTGAACATCAGTATTCATGACTTACTTCTAAAGGATTTGTGAAAGACAAACAAAAGAGCAAGCAAGTATTATGTGGCTTAAATTCTCTATAAGAAGGTCTATACCAGCAGTGGGAAACATTTCTATCTGTATGCTCTTATTTAATTTCTAAACTTCCTTACCTTTTTGGTCAGGTAGAAACTCTCTTTCAATTCATTCTCAGTTAATTCTAAAGTTTTCCCATTCCCCCTACACGTAAACAAATCCTCTCTACCATGGAGGTGAAGTTGGTGGGGCCAAGGCATATCGACTACTCTAAAACTCACTGACTTCTTGTGCTGCTGAAGCCACTTCCCTGAAGTGAAGAGAGTTTTGTTGGCATAATGTGGTGTAACTTATGAACCGCTTCAGACACAGTTGTCCAAATGCTTTTTGAAAACCTGGTATGGCAACTATAAGAGCTGCATTAGCTAAAACTACCTCAAGGGTTATCAGTCTATCCATCTGTCTTTCATGGAAACTGGGGATGGAAAAGAGTTCACAGGAATTTAGTTCATATCTTTGCCAATGCAAGACTGCTCCACACTGTGTTCCTAGAGGTTCTTCCAGTTTTTAATGACTCGAGTAAAGGAGCTCCCACCATTTTCCTCCAGAGACTATTCTCTATCATAAAAGATTTCACTGTAAAGAAACAACTCCTCACACTCAGCCTAAAATAGTCCCTTGCTGACTTTTCCATTCATCTCTATTATATACATACTGTACAGCAAAAGCCAAATTGCCCCCAGTTACATCATACAGTCCTTTACAAGTTAGTCACGTGCCTTGGTGTAATGCCGAAAAGAATTTGTCCTCGCACTTTGTTCTTCAGAAAATCTCGATGGAGGTAGCAGTTTTATTTTCATGACACACATTAAAAGAATAAAGGGTATAAACTGGCAGGAACCTCACATGAAATGAAAGTCTGCAATTCTGCATTAGCCAGGCCCTTTTTGAAAGTTGTGAAAGAAATGAAAGGACACAGCCCATTGGGATTTTATAAATCAAAAGGTGCTGGGGAGCGTGTAGATAGCAGAATGGTCTCATTTACCAGTAAACAATTTGCAGACCAAAGGCAGCATCTATACAAATTGTCCCCATTGTAAGAAGTCCGTTCCTGTGTAGAGCTGCTGCGTCTTGGTTCTTCAATTCCACTAAAAGGTATCATAAACAATAACAGCAACAATAACTCATTGTTGACTTGCAGAGCCCTTGGCTCCTAACAGCAGCATTTATTCAGGGAGTGTTCTATATTTACGCATTCTTAAGTTATGAGCAGCCATCTCTAAGGATAAGGAACTGCTGCAACTCCATGCAACATGTGGCCTGGGGATTCATAAATACATAATCCTACATCACCAGTTGCAAAATGGCTTTGCTAATCTTTTTTTTTTCCTAGATAGCCTCTAAAAGTAATCTAAGAAAAGCCTGTTCCTTTCAAAAGTCTACATTTTTTTCCAAAGCAGAAATTAGCAGTGCAACTTGCCTTTAAGTTTCAACCTTGATGGCTTTGATTATCGATCAGATTGCTTAATGCAACTTCACAAAAAATTGTGCCATAGGTAGCAATAGAAAGAGGTGTGTATACTTCAGAGTTAACATCTTTATGGGTGAAATAAAAGCTGAATTTGAGCCTTGGTAGATATTAAAAACAGATGAAGTTTTTCTGACTTTCACTGACTAGTCCTTCAATTAGCTTACTCTTTAGTTCTGCCAAAATTACTTGTGACATTTTATTCATTGGCACAATAACAACAGGTCATTTTCAATAACCCATAGCTAACCTCATACAAAGAGATTAAGCAAATTCTCTTATTTCCCATGGGAAACGTTAAGGTCAGTGTAAAGGCTGTTGAGAGAAGGAAGGGTTAAAATTCCACTGCCAGAACCTCCCCAGTGATTACAAACACAACACAAAAGAAATCAATGTTAGTTACACTAGTCCCTTGGGAATGGGGAAAAAAAAAATCACATAATCAAGAAATATCTTTCTCTCGTTAAGATGGATGACTGAAATACATTATCTTCTTTTATTCAACAGCTCCTGTGAGGAAGGAACGCTGCAGAGACCTCAAAACTGCAACATCTCATATGGGCAAGTCTAAGTGCAGACCTGAATTTTGGTCGTCCTTACCTCCTGCCATGTCTCTGTTCTTCAAGAAAATGCTACTATGGCTGAAGATCCAGGAATAACAACAGAAGCCCCCAAAAGTCTCAGCAAATAATAAATCCAGCAGGGAGATTCACTGACCTTGCTCTCTTGATCTCTCACTAGTCACTGTCACAGCTGTGACTAAGACCCAGACTGACCCCACCTCTCACTGACCTGGGTGTCGCTAATTAAGGCTTTGGGATTCACAATGGATAAGAAATGGGGGCAATTTACAGACCAAGTGGCTGAGAGAGAGCACCTGGTACTGCAGGGCGACCCCCAGCCCACCCCGAGTTACACCCTTCTGACCATCCCTTTGGGCTCCAGGTTCCACCAGGGCGGTAAGTACAAACTGCGTCTGCAGCAGAGCCGCAACACAGGATGGAAAGCTTTAGTTATGAGGAATTCCATTTACAGAGCTTTGTATGTCTCCAGATCCCCTAAAGAAAGGCAGGCCAGCAGCTTGACAAAAAACATGCTGCCTGAGCTACTGCATTTTGTGCTTGCAGTGCCATAAAGATTACGCATGCCCAAATCAGCAGTTTTTCTTCTCCCCCTCCCCCCCCCCTTTTTTTTAACCTAAAATGCTTTCCCTTATGGACCTAGTTGGTCCTTATGACCTGCGGAGTGTGGTGGTTCTGCAAAAACAGCACTTCAACAGTGGCTTTGTGAAAGTTTAAGTATGGCTCATTGAATCTAGCCAGGAGTTCCTCTGTTTATTTATTTAACTTTGCAAATGCAACCTAGCCCCCTCAGAGCTCACCTGCAACTAGGGGTTGGGATTTTTGTTGTTCCTCGTTGTGGTGGATTTTTATTTTTCTTTTCTAGGTTAAAAAAAAGGCCTCAAGTAGAATTAATCCCTCAGTAATACAGGTGTAACTCAATCTACAGTTGATATTTAGATGTCATTGGAACCAGAAACTATGATAATATCATAACTATCTTAACAGTTAACTCATTCAAACTCTTTTTCTCTGGGAATGAGAGTGGAATCTGAAAATCCGAGTAATGAAATCCTAGCAAAAATTCTCTATTATTCTTGCAAAACTGAACTGCTTTACTCGCACGTAAGGGACAAGGTAGGGAAAAAGAACTGGCCTGAAATAGTAAAAGGGGCAGAAACACAATCAAAGATACCAAAACCAGAAACCTGGTATAAAATTACTTACGTATTAATCCCACAAAGCTTTAGCATGCCTGTTTGAGAAAAAAACATTTTAAAGATAAATATCTGAGATCAGACAGACAATTGAAGGCGCTATCCGGGGGGAATTGTTCAGCACATCACATGTAATTTGAGATTATTAAAGTAAATCTGCAAAGCAACTGTGAAATAACATTATGTGCTTTTGCCACTGCTGTTGTACTTGAAAGAAAATATATCAATGGTAGAATGATTCTCCCAACTACCGTGACAGATATATTTGAGAGATGGAGTTTGACCAGTAAATCCACAAGTCTTCCATATTCCTCCCATATCATCTGAATCTGTGAAATTAGATACTGTAGAAGAAAATGGACTATTCATACAGTACAGAAAATCCATCTCATAGTGTTCAAGTACATGACGGTAAAGGTTTGGTTTGTTATGATGTCTTTTCTCCTTCTGCTTTGTAAGAAAACAACCAGGGGAACATTTTGCAAAGCTAACTTTTTATTTTTCTGGGGGGCGTCGGGGGTGGTAACTGTAACTTTTGGAGATGCAATTGCATCTATAAAGAAGGAAGGTCCAAGACAAAATATGAGTCTCTTCCCAGGCAACTGAAATTTCCATTCACATTGAAAGCTTTTGGCAAAAAATGTCAAAGTTTTGCTGCAAAGTAAAAGAGTTCTTACTGCAGATTATGAAGGGAAAGCAAATGGCTGAAGACTTACTCACCAGCTTGCAGGAATGCTTGCCAGGGATGTGGATAATCAGTGCTTGGATCTCTGCTCAAGCCTCATGCACCTCAGAGCTGCAGACCCGTAGCAAGCATTCTTACTGTAAGGCTTTTCAATTCCAGCTCTGGCTGCTGATAGAACTGAAATACTTGCCCTGGTCTTCTAGGAGAAGCATATTACATGAGATATGATGAATGGTCATTGTGGATCATTTAAGACAGCAAGACTCTTTAAGTGGGCTCTCTCGAACTGGTGACCACTGCAGTATCACAAAATTGGTGTTAAATGTGAAAACCTAAAAACTCCGTTTGTGTGACAAATTACAGGACACGGAGCAACTGTGATTGCAAGTCTCCAAATCCCATACAGAGCCAACAATATCAGCGACAGTGATAAAAAAAAAAATAATTTCAAACTCATAGGATTTTAACCCATATTTGCAACTGTAAGTATGGGGAATCCTTTGGTTTCAGCTGAAGGTCATTGGTCTATATTGTTCCAATTCAGCTCCTGCTGGGACAGATGTTACTATCTGGCACCAACGCTATAATTCGAGGCCACTTTGAAAGCCTACAGAAATTCCTAATTCATTTAAAACATGAGAGAAAGTACTTTGGAAAACAGCAGTCTGGCTAGTTTTGTCATTTTTACAGGTCTTCCTAATATCCTTCTTTCATTATTATTTTATCTTATGGTTGAAAAAGCTTGGTTTGCTAGCATTCATCTTTTTCAGCCTAAACTTTTCAGGAAGCATGAGCAAAAAGATGCTCATTTTTCACATTGGACTGCTTCATCTGAGCTCCAGATTTAGACTTATGTGCTGGGAAATGACCCACCCCCCCAATTTTTTTATGAGATACCCAGAGTAAGTGACTTCTCAGATTATTACCTCCCAACCTGCATAATTTAATTATGATATATGTCTTTGGTTTGGATTCTAAGTTTGAATACAGTTTCACACTCTGAGTCCCTAAACCAATGAATAGTATGAATTGCTCGCTGTACCTGTGTTTTTCTCTCAAATTGCACGGGTACGGTGTTCAGATCAACATTTCCAATCATCAGGTTTGTGATCCCGGTAGTACCCTGTAGAAACTACAGTAGCTGTATGAAGAACTAAAGATGATTGTATCTACCCTTTCCTCACTCAGATCTCCCACCTCGCATAACTTGACTGCAAAAATGAAACCTGTTCAGCTGAAAGCTCGTGGGTGGCAATCCACTTACACAAGCCTGTGAAAAAACCAAAACACCATACATTTTACATTAAACTTGATGAGGACTTCCCAGTATCTCTATCACTCTGCATCTCCAGGAAGGGACTTGCACACTCAAGGGCTTCAAGGAATGGTGAGGTCACCCAGCCAGCACAGCTGAACAGTGCTCAGGCTGTATCAGAGCTTTTTCAGACACATGATATAGCATCGCAACATAGGCGCCAGGAACAAGTGGAACGATAACAGAAACTAAGGGCAAAAAGTGATGGCATAAGAAAATAATTTTAGAGAAATAAACCCCTGACAGTAGTTCAAGGTAAGCCATAGTCTCCTCCAGGTTCCTATACATCTGAATGCTGAAACCATATTTGTCTTTGGCATCTGGCAATGTCATTTAATATGTTCTTATGGCCCTGCATGCAGTTAAGCATGCACTGTATATTATTTTATGATGTTTGAATTGGAATCACACTTTCTAGGTACAAGTATTCATGTTTTTGCAGATTCTTGTGTAAAGCTGGGAGAACCTGTTTCCAATTTCATGACCGTTTATCGCTAATCCAAAATGACTGCAGCATTACCTACAGACAGGAAGCTGGATGAGGACTTGTGTGTTTTGGATGCATCATGCTCTTCCCAGGAAACTCTGTTAAACTAGTTTTATGCTTACATGAGAGGAAGACAGAAATTAAAAATGGACATGACTGTGCCTAATCTATATATAGTTTAGCAAAATAAAGGTAAAATTGAGATGGGTCTTATAGCAGCTCTTCATCCATATGAGCTCAAATAATCATTTCAGCATTCCATTCAGGTTTCTGCTTTTGCTTTCTCAAAACTCAAGCTGCACAAAAGAGTCCTGCACTCACTAGTTCAGCCAACATTCAGGAATTTTACAGGTTTTGTTCTCTAGGCCTAACAGTTAACTTTTCCTGAAATAACCAAAATCTTACTGCAAAACATTTCTTCCATATAATTCACGCTCTCATCTTGCAAGTGATTACACTGAACTGCAGTCATATTACATGTCAAAGGAAACATATTGTAGAGTATTCTCTTGGGGAGAAAAAAAACAATGCTGACGAGAGGACGGATTAAGCTGTCCTCCAGAACAACCAGGAACAGCCTAAGAAATATGTACTTAACATTTTATGAACTTCTAAAACTTCAGAGGTTCATTTTGGCCAGCAGCTGATTTAGAATTGTTCTAATAACTCTTGTGAGAAAAGGCTTTCTCCTGAGATTTACAGCAGTCCAGGATTTTGATGGATAGAAGGAGCTGTAAGATTACTCTCTTAATAATTCTGGATTTTTATGTTTAATCATCATAATCAAACAGTAAAGGTGAAAATATTTTTCTCCCGCTAGAAAGTTAACCATTTCATTGGAACTTTGCTGAAAAGTATTAGCATCTGGTTTGCTTGAAAAGGATCTGATCTGACTGGATTGTTTATTATTCTGTTCAAATACGTTGCTCGTTATGTTACTCAAGCAAATTAGGCAAGGTTTTCAAGGAATATATATTATTGGCCACAGCTAGAAAAATACCTCCAGGTTTAACTTCCAGTTAATTGAACGTGTAGTTATTTAATGGTAAGCACAAAAAATAGCAAGCAATCTTTATATAAGTTGCATATACACTAGATGCCATTTAGTGATAAGCAACATCTACATGACCCACGCAGAACTGCAGGGAGAAAAATGAAAATATGAATTTAAAGAACATTGTTTATAACAGCGAGAAAACAGGGAAAGAGATAACTAAGACTCTGAATGAAAATACATTTTCAGAAACCATTTAAAACTATTTGATCCAGTAGTGTCATACAGTTTTTAGGTCTTTTGTTGTCCTTTACAAGCTTTACTTAAGAACAAGCGTAAGTCTCATCAATTTCAGTTGACTGAGTCCAACTGCCTCTGTCTAAGCGCTTCCCCTCCAAACAATTCTGCACCTAGATTTTATTACCTGAGAAGATGTTATACCTACACTTGCTTCTTGCTCTTGGAAGAGAGTTAGAGAAGGAAACCTTCTTGGAGGATACTGCTTTCAGTGCTTCTGCATGTGATGGAGATCTCTGGAGATAGGGTTTCTAATACTTGCTTAGTCTATAAGATACAATTTGGCTTTTTTTTCTATTAAGAAAAACAATTCACCGTTATTTGACTAACACAATTATGAATTACACGATGCTTTGGTGTTTCTTCAAATGATTTACATTTTTCTATATTACTTATAAATGCCTTCAGGGTTTTTCCCCATAATTTTATTATTGGATTTTATGTATTTAGTTACAGTAGATCATGATTTCCATAGCTAACTTGTTAACTGTCAAGCCATTTAATAGAATGGAAATTTAAAAATCAGCAAAGAATATACGTCAAAGCATGTTCACAATCAAGTTCGCAATCCCTTAAAAATAATTAAATTTGTATGAAATGAAGAACAAAGCCATGTTTGTCCCTTGCCACTAGAGCTTTAGTGTGAAGTCCACCAGTGCTCAACAGCTGTGAAGCCACAGACGCTACTCAGTATCCTGAGAGGAAAATAACCTGTCTGAGGCAGCTCTATACAGCTCCTGGTATACATTCAGTACAACCTCCTCTCTGCTCAGAAATAGTCTGTGATTCAGCCCCAGTGTTTTTCAGGCAGATTCTGGGTGATTATGTCTAGGAAAACAGCCAAGAACAATGTCTACCTGACCAGAAGGTATTTACAGGAGCTAAACATCTCAAAAGGAAAAACTGCCTGTCTGTCATCTTCCCTAAAGGGAAGTGCCATGTAAAGGTGTCATGTCCAGGAGAAAAAGAAGAGAGAGAGGTGATTCTGCCCCTCCGCTCTGGCGAGACCCCACCTGGAGTCCTGTGTCCAGATCTGGGTCCTCAACATAAGGAGGACATGGACGTGTTGGAGCAAGTCCAGAGGAGGACCACAAAGATGATCAGAGGGCTAGAGCACCTCTCTGATAAAGATAGCCTGACAGAGTTGGGGTTGCTCAGCCTGGAGAAGAGAAGGCTCCAGGGAGACCTTGAAGCCCCTTCCAGTACCTAAAGGGGGCCTACAGGAAAGATGGGAGTGACACTTTATCAGGGAGTGTAGCGATAGGATGAGGGGTAATGGTTTTAAACTGAAAGAAGGTAGATTTAGACTAGATACTAGGAAGAAATTCTTTACTCTGGGGGTGGTGAGACACTAGCACTGGCTGCCCAGAGAAGCTGTTGAGGTCCCATCCCCAAAAGTGTCCAAAGCCAGGCTGGATGGGGCTTTGAGTAAACCTAGTCTAATGGAAGGCATCCCTGCCCACATAACCAGTGCTCTAACCATTCTATGATTCTATGAAAGCTACATCTGCCTTCTTCCACATCCTAGTGGTGAGGCATCCTCACAGAAGTGTGTCTTTGATTTGCTTTAGGCAGAGAAAAACAAACAAACAAACAAACAACGAATTGGCATCCTGGACACGAGACAAAATGCTGAGCGATTAAATAAGAAAATGGCTCAGAGAGCTGGCGCTATTTATGAGGTGGACTCAGTGCACACGGGTGGATTTTCTCCCTGCTGGCAACTCAGGCAGGAGAACACCCAGGGTGCAGCATCTGACACAGCATCCATCAGTGGGCACACCGGCATTTACTGCCACCACAGGCAAGGCATTTCTGGGCACAGCAAGCCCTAACACTTTTGGCACCAGAGGAACTTTGGCACAGCACACCAAGGCTGCTGGAAATGCTGGTGCTGGACAGGAGCCGAACATGACTTCTGAGGAATGGAATTTTGGTGTTAGATGCTTAGAATATGAATCACAGGATTTAGGCTCTGGCATGCCAAAGCAGATTTGGCCCAAAGTGGCCACATAACTACAGCTGTTCAGATCTTTTTACCTTCTTTTTTTTTTTTTTAAAAAAAGAAAAGTGTTTCTCTTCAAAGAGTGCAGATTTGCCAAAACCAAACCTTTTGCAGGAGTGTATCAATTTAAACTTCAAGGAAAGTGCTCCATGTCCAAGAAACAAATTATATTTAAACCCCAAGATTTCTTACCACTACCCCTCTCTCCAACATCTGAAAGGCCAGATACCAGGAGACTCAATCTCAGATTGAAGTTTAAGTCCTGGTTTGACTCAGAGATAAGAGATCTTGAACCTCAGTCTCACGCAAAGCAGAAGTAAACTATAAGCTTAACATAAGGATAGAAGGGTCATGTTCATAATCTTTTTTTCTTAATTGCTATTTCCATCCAAATGCAATGTAGGAAAAGTTCTACATCCCCCTCCCCCCTTTTTTTTTTTCCTTTTTCTGCAGGCCAGGAAATCTATTTCCTATTCAGCTTTAGGCACAACTTACTCACCCCCGCAATGTTTGGCCATTGTAGGATTTTCTGTACCTTCAGTTATTCTCTCTCTTTTTGTTAAACTGCCATCGGGGAATTAGTGCTCCAGGTTCATTTTTGAGTGACTTCCAAGAATAAAATATGTCCGTCAAAGCAAGTGTATTGCTCTCAGTTACTTATATCCTATCTCTGAAGGCAGAGCTTGGCCCAACTACTGCACATCAAGGAGCTGTTAGTTCTGAACCACGTTGGCTTCTCATTTCAGGATACAACACAGCCTTTCCCACAGCATTCTAGAGTAGTGTTACACACAGCAACCTGCTGTATGCTTAAAACAAAAACCACATTGGTTTCTGAATGCACTGAAAAGATATAAGACCAGATTCACCAATAAGTTCCAGCTGCTTTGCATTCCCTTTGGCAACACAAAACAGCTGTAAAGCCGGTTTACCTGGGTTTAGCCAAGCCTATGGATACTTTGCATCATCAGAGTACGGAAAAGTCAGGACTTTCTACTCAGTCTAGCTGATAGAAAATATTACACTGCTACTACGCAAAGCACAGGGACATAACATATGAACACATCTTCAGTCTGCTGTACGCTATTATTCTGGACTGAATCTTGTCACAGGTTCCACAGAAAGGGAGGGGGATCTCCATTTTCTCCTTATCAGTTATATATCTGAAAATCCTCTGCACACATGCTTCTTTAAAAATACTCAAGACAACTCATAACTACATTTTAAGCGTTCCAAAAGTATCAGTTTTTAATGATACTTTGAATGCATTTTGTTATGCCACATATTTGAAATATTATGAAAATTGGCAAAGTTGTCCCATTTTAAACATACAGTATTTTATACAGGGGATATATATTTTAAATATTCGTGCAATAAATTTTAAGCAAATATATTACAAATATATAGAAAACCTATATTTTTTCCATATGTGAAGAAATGATCCCTGTTACAGCCATTTTATTGTTCACTGCAGACAGTTATGTAGAGCAGACTGCATTCATTTTATTTTTCTCCTACAAATCTGGAAAATTTTTGCAGATCCCTCACATACAGTTAGCAGGATAACTGAACCCTATTTACAGACATCGTGTAACTCCAATGTAAAAGCTATCTCTTGAGCTCTATTGACAGAGCCGTGTGTTTTAACATGAGCTCTTAAAAAACTGGAAAGCAAATCAGTCCTACTTGGGTTCACGTCCTTGGTCCTCAGAGATCCAAGTCTTTATATCCTTGACTTAATCCCACTGCGTTTTAAGACTTCCACTCACGGTTGCCTTTTGCTATTGGAAATAGCTCCATCAGAAGCAGATGCTCATGGTTAGGATAGCTTGGTGACTAAACCAAGGGTTACCTGAAAGACCTTCCTCCTGTCAGTGGATTAATTTGACTTCACAACCAATTTGTTGTTGTTTCCAACTTTTCAAGTGTTTCACTCATAGTTTAGCACTTGGGATTATAGATTTTGATCGACTGTAAAAGAGCTTATTTGTTAAAAATAAATTCTCAGCTGAAAGCAAATTTATTCATGCAGTAAAACCAAACAACCCTTATTCAGCTCTGGATGCAAAGTTCTTAGCCTTTTTATGATACTTCAGGTGCCCAGAGAACAAGAAATTAAGAATCAGAAGGAAAACAGATCTGTTCTCCAATCATGTAAACTTTTGATCCTACTTGTAAAGAAAGCAATTGTCCAGGCGCAAATTCAGTTTTAGAACTAGGTGCTGGTTCTTTAAAAGACTTTTGACTGTGTCAGCTCATCCCACTATTACTATTTTATTTCAACACTCACCTATTTTAATACTCCTGTTTTCCATGTCATTGCAGACTAGATCTGTCCTCTTTTGACAGATCCTAAATACCAGGGTGTGCAGAACATGCAGTCATTTTACAGCTTTTTCAGATAATAAATTTTACTCTCCACACAAGAAATTGTTTAAATCACGTCCAGACACAAGCTCACTTAGGAAGCTACTGGCATGAGTCACTAAACAGTATCTGCCCCGCTGCTACGGAAAGACCCCAGCAAACAACAGTATTCAGTTTATCCCAGCAAACTCCACCTCTATTGCAGCCAGCGAGGGACACTTCAGACTGACTCAGAAATCCTCTTTGAGGCTTCAGGCACTTTCTAGCCATTTGACCACCCTGTTTATGTGGATCAACTGAAAACGAAGAAGCCCGGCATCTGAACAGACAAAAACCTTTGTGTGGCTCCATAAGCAGTCACACAGACACCAACATGGCTTTGGAATCACCAGCTCAAAAAGTGATAGGAGCTTTAACTGCTTACCTGGCAAAATACTTCATTACTTAATAATTCATGAATTAGAATGTAATCAGCAGCTTTCAGTCACAGTACTTTCCCTCCAGCTCTCAAAAATGCTGCCTTCTAACAGAAATGTATCTTGGTATCTTCTCTTTCTTCCTCTTATTTCAGCGGTATGGAGAAGGATTTTTCAAAGTCCTACAGTGACTTAAGATGTAATCAAACTAAAACAGAAATTTAAATGGTAACTGCAGCACACGTGATGGTAAACATCCTAGTTTAAACTAATCCAGGTAAGAACAGCAGTGAATAACACAGCATTATGGGTTCTGCCCTACGTCTGGGATCACAGTACATAACCACAGCTGAGGGAAAGTTTGCACTCTGGTTTTGATATATATAAAAACTAGTGCCATCTCAGCTTCACTGTTATTTTGTCATGCTAAGTAGAATGAGTTAAGACAGGTATGCCAGCACATGCCAAATACCTCTGGTCTTATACATGGATTTACTCTTAAAATTAAAAGTCACACTGACTTGTGGTGCTGGAAGCCAATGAGGCCCAGTGGGTATGGGAGCCGATGGAAACATCTCCCAAAATGGGAAAGATCTGTAAAGTTCATGTGTCTTTGTATATTTAAATGACAGGTATGATACACAAAACCCCATACATATTTATATATATTTATATAGAGTGTGTATATCTGCAACTGTGTAGACATACATGATCAGTCATTATATAAATTTCAGACATGTATTTTAGTCATATGATTGGACGCCATCATCATTAATAGGTAAATCATGTTGCAAAACTTACATTAATCTAAATCAGCCCTACATAAACTACCATAGATCACAGAGTTAAGGTCATGCGTGGATTTTTTTTTTTTTTTTTTTTTTTTTTTTTACAGTAAAATATCGTGAAGATATAAGTTTATTTTTTGAGGAACAAATGGCAGCAAAAGCATTATCATCTTGGGCAGCTTTACTTAAGAGTATATGTTTCCCAAATTTCACCAAATATGAAACCAATTCCCACACTTACTCAATTGCCCCCCAAAAATGAGCCAGTTGTGGCTGTCCCTCTGAAGATGCTTCAGGACAACTCTTCTGGAATGAACCATCTTTTTTATGCACTGCAAATATACCAGGCCCAAAAATTAGCACGTGTCTTGTCCTCCCGCTTACTACCTCCCCGATCACACAGTTTGCAGATGCTGTCTCAGAGACCGAGTTCACAGTGAAATGCCAAAGAAGTCATATGATGGTATTTGCATCTTACAGCAGAAGAATCTCTGTCTCTTAGATACTGCCACGTAAGTGTATACCCAACGATTCTGATGAAAACAAGTGCAAGCAAAAATTTATATGCTTTTCTAAAGGGTTAAGCTAGCTCTGACTCTTTCTTTATTGCTGCCTGCAGTGAAAGCTCTCACAAACATCAGGGAGCATAAATCCAAGCAATGCTAAGCACTTTGGAAATTCCCCCCTGTATTACAAAGCAAGCATTAATTTTGGTTTCCTTTTCTGGGAATATTTGTGCAAAGTATTTTTGTGTACATAAATGTTTGGGAGAGAGCATGTATTCCTCTGAATGCAGCACCTGAACAAATACGTTTGCATGTAAGCCTGTAAATATCCAGATTAACGTGGATCAGCAGTGGAACTGCTGCTCTGACCACCCTGTCTGTAAAGCAATGTCTTCAAATGTGACCAGAAAGAAATTAAATGTAAAGCTTGTAGGTCAGCCAATAAATCTGACTTATGTCTTTCTCTCTTCCTCAGGCAGGAAGGAACCCAGCTATTTTTAAATCTGGTGTCCAGGTACATAGCCAAAAACAAATGCTACTTCTGCTGGAGAAGACGACAGGAAAAGGTTTTATACGTTCTAAAGATTTCCCAAGGCCTGCTAGTCTCCTCTCTCTTTGCCCTTGGTGTGTTACACACTCTCATCCCCAGGATAATTTACTTTCCACTGATTTTTTCAGGTGCTGCTTTTTCCTGTTAGGGAACAGAAGTGACACTGAGTTACTTAAGGTGGGGTTTGGTTGTTGCCTTTTGGGAACTTATTTGCAGAAGCCAAACTAACAAAGTAACATCTGCTTGAGACCATTTACAAACAATGCCATGTCATTCAAATTCTTTCAGGTAACAATTTCAAAGAGTAGATACTATCATTAGTATTACAGTTTTTATAAAGATGTCACAAAGGGGAAGAAAGATCAATGGACATTTTATTCCAATGCTCTGTTCAGGACTTTTTTGTTAGGTTTTAAAACTGTTCAAAAGAAGAACTTTATTTCACCTTATTACCTTTTAATAATGAAGCCTTACATATGAACATATCATTAGAAAGGCTTCTGGACATTCTCAAAAGCAATTAATTTTAAACTTAGATTTTTTGCAATTATTTTCCATACCCTCACCATTTACATTTTCTCTTTCTTGATAATCAATTAAAAAGCGTTATAACTACTCTTCAAAGCAACTTCAAACTTTCTTCATCACTTCTCTGTTCTTACTTCTCTCCCTTTTCTCTCTCTCTTTTTTTTTTTTTTTTTTTAAAAACCTTTAAGGCCCGACCATGGTTTTTGGAGATTACGGTAACAGCTATCTTTCCTAAAAAGCATTGATTTATTCAACACTGTAATTCTATAGTAATTCTATGCTATAAATTGAGATCTAGTTGCAGTTATTCTTCTGAGAGTTTTAAATGGTAGACAGCTCCAAACATGGGCAGGTAGCGTCTCAAATCAACTGTATGTTGCCTACAACAGAAATATCTCACATCCAGTCAGGAACTAATCCAGATCCAACTGATGCAACTCTTGAACCTTTTCCCACACAGTCAATCTGCCAATTCCAATAAATTAATAAGAAGTTATAGTTGCCAAAGGAGGTTTTGAGACATGAAACAATATAATTCTCTTTTACTCATGCAGAAAAAGGGCACGTGTACTCTAACATTTTTCTGATGGATACAGCTGTACCAGTGACAAGCACACAGAAAAACAGCATATGAACACATCTTTCAAGCCTATGGGGAGAACAATTAAGTGACAGAATTCTGTGTAAAAAACACCTGTGTGGAGTCACTGGGAAACAGACCCGAACAATACTTTACTCCTGACCCTCTCCTTTGAAAATTACAAGATTTCTTAAACATTTCAGCAAAATCATTGTGTTCAAAATTCACAATGACAGATCCATGACCGGGTTTTCACTAATTGTCGAGATAAAGTTTGGAATTCAATTGAATTCCAAGGAACACAAGAAACAACAGAAGTAGCAGAACATGTCAGTTCTTCAACATAGATTGATTTTGAAGGTTATATTCTCTCTGTAAATGAAAACCAATAGTTAGTCACTGGGTTATTAATTCATGCAGCTTCAGCCCTGGCAAACATGCCAGGGGAGACATGTATATTTCTCCCTTTACATTTTGGAGTTGTTCAGGAAAGGTCAGCATAGAGCCCTGAAATGGATCCTTTCTGGACTTGAAAATGCTGAAGCTATTGTGCCAGAGGGAACAGTTAAGAGTAAGCCAGAAGGTGGAGCACAGGGAGGCCTGCAAGAGAAACCGGCATTTATCAACAGTCTGAGCAGATTACTGGGCGGGCCGGCAGCGAGTGATAGCATTTGAAGGAGTCGAAAGAGTAGACTGAAACCCAAATAGATCATTTAAGATGTTTATGGGAAAAGGCTTTATGACCCTGCGTTCTCTAATAAACTTTTCTCGTTATAAAAAGGTAATGAAAGGATTCAGTTTAATAAACCCTCTGCTGTTTTATATAAAATATAATATTAAATAATCAGAAAATAGATGTTCTGCTCCTTTTTTCCTAAATGGATGGCTCCAGAAAACTACTGGAAGAAATACATTAAAAACATTTCTCCTCTGCTTTTATAAAAAAATATGAAAACATCTAGTCTAAAACATATTGTACTGTGGGTACAATGAACAAAAATCCACAGAACCCATCCAGGAAAACGCACATAGAAGAAGAACAAACTGTCCTGGCAGAACAGTGTGCGGAAGTGCAGTGCAGACTTCTCTGTCATAACATCACCTGGCCTGCGGATCAGCAAAGGGATTTTTCAGGCTGCAACGTGATGCATCCTTCATTTCGTCACTAACACTTACGAGCACTTCACCACAGCCATTTTACACAGAGTGAAGAAAGACAGAGGGACGGGTAGAGATGGGAGACACTAACAGTAGAAAGTGGTAAGATTTTTTTTCCCCAGAAAGCCGGCCTTTGGTGCGTATCGGTAACATTTCTTAGCAATAAAATTTTGTAAAAGCACAAAAAAAAAAAAATAAAGGGCCTGTTCTGAACTGCTTGTGCCACCCAAAAGGAATGCAAGAGAAAAATCAAAATCCAAACGAGGATAGATAAAACAACACATTTCCCATCCATGCAATACAATGGGAAACATAAAACATTTAACTCACACTAGGATGCTCCAGGATGCAGTCGTAAAAAATAAAGGCACTCCAGGGGAGCAACGGCATTCTCAGGGCTAACAAACTTACTGGTTTTATTCCAACATATTAAAAAACAATGCGTTCTCTTATTGTCCTTTTCAACTCAGAAGAAAATGCTTGAACAGTTGTTCCACCATACAGTAAATCCACTTTTGGGCTCCAGCTACCAAAATCCTATTGGCATCAATTACTTTCCTTTCTTGTTCTACTGACAGTTTTCCTTACACTGCTAGCTTTCTTATGGCAAAGGCTGGTTCAACAAAGATTAGGATTAGGGGATCGTACGATAATTCATTTTGAAGGGAAGCCCAGGAGGTCATCTAGTCCAGTGCCCTGCTCAAAGCAGGGTTGGTTATTTCATGGGATAGGTAGGATCTGCATTCCCAGGTCAGGACTGTCTCTTCCAGAGATGGAATCTGGAAAAAGGAGATTCTGCAGAAGATAAGATTTGACTCTTGTACCTGTGTCTTTGGTAGATGAGCTGCTTGAGGCAGCAGCCGCCTGCTGTTTGCTTGAAGGCAGTCCTCTACTTGCCCACCCTTCAGCTGGAACACCAGAAGGACTCAGGGCTTTGACTGACTCGCTCATTTTTTCATTATTAGAGTGATATTCTCCACCCCTGCAAAGTACTTTTCTCAAGTGGTTTGAGCACTGTACATTAGCCAGGATAACTTCCTGATGTGTGTTTTCCTTCCTGGACCGTGGCAGCCTTGCCTGTCCCAAGTGGCAAGTAAGCACTTAGTGTATATATATATAGTATATATAGCTATATATATACGCACATACACAATGACAAGACAAGAATGTTAGAAATCCTCCTCCAGGTACTTAGTGATACTTATTAGAAGAAAGGGTTTGTCTAAAGTTTGGCGTCCCCAAAGAGGTGCAGCTCTTTGCCCTAGGACAAGAGAAGGCCACCAGTTAGGACAGAGCAGAAAGGCTATCGTAGCCTCAGTAATTACTGAGGCTGGTTTTACTTCTCTCTTAGTCTACACGTAGGGAATAGGGAACAAGCAGAGAGATGAGGATAGCATCATACCACAGGTACCAAAATGTCTCGGATTTCCGGCACGTTCCATAATAGGGTAGAATTAAACTGGTAAAATATGGCAGTAAATGCAAAAGAGAAAGCTAAATCAAATGGAAAGTAACGCCCTTGTGGCCCAGTAAGGCATCAATAGGGTAGGGGTTTTTTAACCTGGGAGGAATAGTAAGGCAGTAATGCAACAGAAGAAATTGCATGCAACTAATTAGGGAAACCCGGAAAAGAGTAAATACAGGCAGTTTAGATGTATTGTATTCATCTTTCAAGCCACCAAATCTTTTAAAACTTTTCTCTTTATAATTACCACAACTTCACGCTTTTCTTTTTCTAAACTAACACCTTCTGAAAGTTCATCACTTGAACAGGGTTGTGTTTTTTTCACAAGACTTCTGATGGTGTTGGTTTTTAACAGGATAGTCTATACAATACAAGGTTCCCCGAACAGCATTAGCTCACAGCTAGAGTAAGTGTAGAAGTGCCATAATTAAAAAAAAAAAAAAAAAATTTAAGAAAGCAGTCGTGCTTAAGTAAAATGCCTCTGAAAGGGGAGAAAGCTGGTTATGTCATAACAGGAAAGACCCAGAGATGCGCGGCTGATGTGTGTTCTGGATGAGGAGAAAACTAGTGTCACCCCGTATGGTGCTGTGTTTAAAAGCACAAGGATGTGTAGTGTCCTGACTCATTTGGTGTTAACTGGCTGATGAGATCGAATCCTTTTTATTAAGCTATAGCCAAGGACAACTGTGCTCATCATTTCTCTTTGCTCAATGAATGGGAAAAAAAGTCCCCTGCAAAACTTCTCTTCTTGAAGCTCTTTGAAGTCTGTCCTAGTGGAATTTTCCACTTCTGCTATTTGATCTGGACGACAAGGGATAAGTGAGCTCAACTGAAATACCCTGGCTAGCTGGAAAAGAACCTGATTTTGCCAGAGTTAACAGGACCAGTTTCGTGTGTACAGTTATTGCCTATAAATTACTCATTCATCTTCAGATCAAGTTGCCTGATTTTCTTTAAATTAATTTTTCAGTTGCCATTGCCAGCACATAGGGTTTTTTATTCCAAACTGAGGGCTTGATCTGCAGTTAGTAAATGGAAAATGTGTCACAGAGCAGCAATAGGACAGATACCTGACTATGTTCTTATGATTATCTATTCTGACTAAAACAATATCTTGCTTTTATACAGTGTTATTCAAAGTTACATATCTTTTCATCTGGTAAACCTACCAGAAAAAATCCAAATTAATCTTCTCCCATAGAATATTCTGATTCAGGAGTACCACAGGAGGTATGAAGTTGCAAGGGACTCCTCATTCTTCTTTCTCACTGCCATTCAGAGCCGCTTTAAAAAAAGGAAACTGCTGAGAGCCCTTCCACGGGAGCTGTATGAATAAAATTACGTTTTGATTCTCTGGAAGGCTTAGAATAAAGCACTGAGAAAAAAGTGGCAGGACCTATAGCAAAATGCTTCCTTCTGTTTTCAAGCTTTAAAATATATTAAAAGGAAGGGGATTTCCATGTTTTCCACTTGAGAAATTATAATGTTAGCTTTAAAAAAAAAAACAAAAAAACAAACACACAAAATAATGCAGTCTCAGACAGCTAGGCACTTGCAGAAAACAACTCACTCGCGTTACTGCAGAGCCTATCTATCTCAGGCTAAAATGACTCGCCCATTGAGACATCACAGCCCACTGACTACGAAGTGAGCTTAGGCCGACTCACTTAGACTTAGCCATCTAATTTAGGGCAGGTAAATCTCATCTTGCCTAAGATGATCTGTGTGTTTAAATGCCCATCTGTTTCCTGCGCGCACATCCCACATCACAATTCTGGAGGCCTGAATACAAAAATATTATGCTATGATTGCTTTAGCTACAGCCTTTATATAATCATTTTCTACACAGACATGATACAGTAGATCCTGTGATGCCAACAGTCTTTCTCTTAGAGGGAATGTGCAGGTTATCCCACATAACTTGGGATACGGTTTCACTGTATTCACTTTAGAATATTCGCTGCATTCCTGTCTTATATGTTAATTTAACCAAGGTATTTCTAGAGTACCAAGGTATTTCTAGAGTATCAGTACATTTCCTTATTATTTCTAGGACTTATTGTACTGGATATATGCAGAACTACAACAAAGAGATATTTAACAACATCGCAGTCAAAAGAGATATTGTTTGGGCCAGATTTGACTCTGCTCCCTGGATGAGCTGTTTATGAAACATTCTCTGAAATGCACCCTGGGATTCAAATGGAGACTGTATTTTTTTTTTTTTTTTTTTTATTTTTCTTACAGAAAGGAGTATTTAAGCAAGCCCTGAAGCTTTGCATACCATTTCCACCACTGATTTATATTCTCTATCACAGGTGGAATGTTGTGGTTACTCCACTTTTTGATTAACCCATTTCCTCCTGCCCTCTAATGGCGAGTCATCTGCCTGTCATTTCACGTTTTGGGCTGTAATTCCATGTTTCCCATTTGTTCAGTTGCCTCTTGACTAGCTGAGGAAAGCTACCTTTTAAGCCACTAGATTTTTCTGGACGATTTTCTTGGGGAGGTTTTTGTTTTATTTTGCCTCCAGCAGTAGACAGGCATTTAATCAGCTCCTGTTAGGCATCTGGAAAAAGATCCCAAGCATACAGGTGAGCCCTCTCCCTTTGAACTCTGTTCATCATTCTTAGTCCAGACACAATGTGGTGTAAATCCATATAACCGTACTGCAAGACCACTGAACATTTTATAAGGATCTATGCTGAATTTCACCAGATGAAGGACTATCCTCCTGAGATTTTCTTAAGTATTTGAGTCCTCCCACCTTCTCTCGCAGCTACATTTCCCATAACGTTCTGCTGTATCCATTTCATCACTCCACACACACAGAATTACAGCACGAACTGTTCTTTAACCACATTGGACAAAGAGAGACATGGTTTGTTTGGACCAAGAATCTGCCTTCCTAAAGCTAGGTTTACATTAGTCTTTGCAAGCTACAGATTTACTGCCTTGTTTGCTGAAAAAGTACTTAGACTTGAAGAGATTTTGTACCTAGCTTCAGTGAGTTTCTGCAAGTGTCCGTAACTTTCCCTGCTGATTCCTTCTAGCTTGCACGCGCCTGGAATTTTGGGGAAAATACAGAAGAGAGCTGTCTTTTACAGACCACCACAACAATTTTTTCCAAAATCTTCCCTATTTCCTAACAAACACATCCACACACACTTTTTCTTGCAGACATGTTTAAAGTTGAAGTTATGGGCATAAAAGTCAAGAGCTTCTTTAATTTGCATAGCTGAAAGGAACCAATCTGTCTTTCAAGTATGACCTTCTCCACAAGACAGACCATTGAACATGACTCCGAGTTTTGCATCAAGGTTATAGATTCCATCTGAGTCATGACATATTCTTCAGAAAGAGGTCTACTGATTTGAAAGCTTTACGTTACAAAGAAATCGATACAGCTTTGTGAAAATCCCACTCCAGGTAATTTTTAACACGTCACTTTAATGCCTGCCTGATGTCCACACCCATAAAGTCATTCTAGCGTCCCTTGAGCAAAAACAGTATTAAAAGCCCAGTTGACAATAGAAAAGGTTTTACAACATGCATGAATGATACCTCTAAGAATAATTTGAGATTCTCACCTGGAATGTAAGTCACATGCTTGCAGATGCTAATATGATCTCATTCAAAGAGCTCTCCCTATTTGCTATTCACTGCCTATATATATATACATATATTTCGGGGTTTTTTTCAAATATATATAGATATATTTAATTTTTAGCTGTAAAAAACTGATATTTATTGAGACTTGAAATCCCTTCTATTTTCTTGTGACTCTTGTCTACTTCTGAAAGTTCAGAACAGAGATATTAAAACGACATCAATTAAGGGTCTAAGGCAGGACGATATCTTTTCTCACTGAATTTTAAATTCACACATCATATTTTTCTAGCAGCTCTTACTGCCTTCATGCTCCACACGAGCACACATGGCTGAGCTACGCGTACCAGCTTACTGCCTTCTGCATATGGAATTGCACTCTTACAACACTGAACTTTCTCAATACCCAGACTCATAAATTCAGCATTAAAAGGACATTCAAATGACCAAGGACAAAACACTCCCTGGAGAAACTGGATTCACTTCCAGAGACTTCCTATGAGACAAGCGTTCTAAAGACAGTATTTCTCAGCTTACTCATCTGTCAGACAGCACACTTATCGCATCCACAGCATAATCCACATGATTATTTACAAAGTATTTAGAGATGTCGCCCTCTGCCAGGCTGGCATTTAAGGATACCAGTTCTTCACTCTGCCACAGATTTTTCGGAGTGAAATTTAAATAAGTCCTGCCTTCTTTGTGCTTCAGTCCTTCAGCTTTAAAATGGAAATGATTCTCTTTATCCTCTTCTAACTAGCAAGACACACAGTGACAAGCAGTATCTTAGAAGCTACATGGAGATTTTTTTCTACACCCTGAAAAAGAAATAAAGCTTTGAGTTCTAGTTAGTCCGATTCATCATTCTGTCATGATTTCGTTAAAACAAGTATTGCAGTGAAATACAAACTATGAGATTACAAACAAACT
This sequence comes from Larus michahellis, assembly GCF_964199755.1. Taxonomy (NCBI): domain Eukaryota; kingdom Metazoa; phylum Chordata; class Aves; order Charadriiformes; family Laridae; genus Larus; species Larus michahellis. Next base: position 21,471,710 of record NC_133900.1, on the reverse strand, counting down.
GAATATTTAAAGGCCTCCTCAGCATAAGAGGCAGCTGAAACTACTGTATCCCCAGAGGATCTCCTGAAGACACTGTGATCACCTAATGCTAACAGAAGCCCTCCTACAAACCTTTCACAGATCACCAATTTTACACAGTGTCCCGCTCTTCTAATATCTCCTTGTAACTACCTGCATCCCAGTTCCTGTTTCTGACCCCAGCAGAAGAAATCCGGAAAGGCAGTAATCTCCGAATTCAACCTTAGACATTTACGGCAGCATTCACACAACAGCTTTGTTTTCAGAAGTGAAGCAGAGTCAGAAGTTCTCCCCTGCCTCTCCCCACAGGCTCAGGCTGTTCACCTTGTGCCACTGTCTGCTGTTCTCTGAGAGTGCCAATCACTTGCGTTTCTTTAATGAATTCAGACTGTAAATAAGATGCCTAAAGTGAAACGGGATGCCTGCTTCATCTCCCAAGGAGTGTAAGAAACCTCTGTCCTACTACATGAAGTTTCTTATAAAACTTTGTAAATTAGAGTTCTGGTGCCATAGGCGTTTAGTATTACAGGCTGTTATATTTAAAACATGTAGTTTTAAGACAGTAGCTTCCTGCTGTGAGGATGGGAGTCCTCTGGCTGAGCAATTTCAAGCCTACAGGAGAACTGAATCAGCTCTGGCAAGTTCAGCCTTGGAAAAACAGTTCCTCAAGCCTCTTTAACTCTCTATTTTAAGCGGATCTAGCCTTAACGAGCATTTTCTTCTGGTGTTGTTTGAGCTATGTTGTTGTTGTTATAGAAACTTGTAGATATTTATTGCTGGTTTTGACATGTTTGCAGTTTCCCAGTTACAGGATCACTCGTTGCAGCTGCATACAGAAGAGTTTGTAAATTCTCAGTTACTAATAGCTCAAACTATAAGAAACCCCCACTTGTCAGAATTTTCTAGTTTTTCCTACAGCTGTTGATAGCCCAAGTGAAATGTCTGAATACCGAAAATCAGTTTTAAAGCATTATGTGCTGAAGACTGACCAGTGCATGAAGACCATGTGCTTTACCATGGAAGTGCTGGAGCACAGCTGGACTGATGAGAACATGAGGAGGCCATCAGTCACCTCTGACGTCTCCTGGCCACCTTCCCTAATTCTCCCAACCTTCCAGTTACCACAGGGCCTCTCTTGTTCCTTGGGTAATCAGGGTTTTACCACAGCATTTGTTCCCTAAACTTTGAACCTTACCTGTGGAAAGCCAAATTCTTCTCCCACCTACACTCCCTAAAGTCAAAGCCATCCTGGATTTGAAATGGACAGCACATCTGCAGAATGTGTCCATTTGGTTTTTGCTGATGACAATACAGAAAAGGGAGAGATGAGGTAAGAATATTCAGGAACTAATCAAAAGCATAAGATGTCTTCTTCATAGTTATTATTCCCGAGCAATTTATCTTCAATCATTTAGGTGATTACATTTTTTGGCCCTCTCTGGTTGTCATTCATCTATGTACTTAATTGCATGTTACTGATTAAAGGAGTCTATCCTATCACATGCTACTCCTTGGTGAGCTTATCTTCATGACGTAGAAACTTCTTCTAGAGATAACAACAGCCATAAGAAAATGCTGTAGCACTGATGGTTTTGGTTTATTCCCTCGGGCATGATGAATATTGAGAGTGTTCATTGCCACCACATGCACTGTGTGGAAAAAAGAACGCAAAAGGAATTTTGACTGTGACCCTGGGAATGAAGCCACAAGTCAAATGCTCTTGAACATGTAAAGTGAGGACATTCTTGAATAATAAAATCCATTAATGTTCATACAGCAATAGCTACAATCAGAATTCGAGTCCTGAAAGGACAAGGCCTCAAGCTCTGAGGCAGAAAAAACTCCCAAGTATCTGAGATTCAAGAAGAGCTCTTGAAAGCTGTAGTGATTTTTCTGGCATTTTGAAGGTGGGAATATGCCTTTTGACTGGAACTCATTCTTCAGACAAAGGCTCTCTTCATGATTATTTGTCCAGCACTACTGTAAGGCAGTTTACAGCAGCACAAAGGACCAGTTCTCGTTACACATTGCTCAAGACAAATCCAGATGGAGGGGACGTCAGTGTAGCCTTGCAAGAGGCAGCTGTATCCCTTACAACAACAAGAGACTTCGAGATTCACAGGCCCTTAAAAAGCTGTGGCTAATACCGTTGTTCTACTTTGTTTTTATGAGCATAACAACGTGTGAAACGCTCCTGCCGAAGAATCATGGTTAGTTCCTTTTTTCATTAAGTTCTGTCTAACTGAGGCAAGACCAGCTGTTTCAGGATAAACCAGGAACAAACATAAGCTGTTCCAAGTGAAGCTTTGAAGGGTACTTTAGTTATCCTTTCACAGCAATCCAACCAGTATGGTATTTCACCAACCTCCATTGAGTGAAATAGCTTAAGGTTTTCTTCCATATCTTGCCTAGAAGGAATAAATGGGTATGGAAAACCCAGACACCTGTTCTGATTGAAAGGGGAAGCCCTCAACGTGCCCCGTGCTTATTCCTTCAGTTTCAGAGGTCCCGTACTGTTGATTATCTCCTCCAGTGTCCCAGAAGAGTTTGGCTGGTGGTCTATCCATTTATGGAGCCATCATCTATGTCCTTGCACAGCTCTCCAAACTTTTTTAGCTTCATGCAGCACCCTTTCACCCTCCTCCTACAAATGGTGTGCAAAAGGAAGCTACCACAAGACACTGAGCCAGTAGAACTACCAAGGTAATGTTCAGTTTTCCTCTTGTAAGGAAAGTCCCTGCAAGCAAAGAGTACTCTCTACATATTCACAGTTTCTAGAGGTATAATAGTTTATATAATTGGATACCTCAATAGTTTTTATAGATGTTGACAGAAAGATTCTTCCCTTTACAGTAATAAATATAATTGAGCACTTCTGGATTCAGCTACAGAAAAAATGGATGGGTGCCGACACCCATTTTTCATGATTTGTCTTCACTCCAAAATGTGTCTGTGGCTGAGCCTAGCCCTATAGGATTGACAGAACAAATACAATACTGGCCATTACTCGGCAGTTACGGTAGACCAGGACAAATCACATGAAGCATCTTGCCATTTCACTACAATTAAAACTTATTGGAACCAGAAACAGCGCTCTATTAATGAATCCAAATCTTTACTATTGTGGTATTCAAGCAGACAGCTTCCAGAAGAGGAAATGGGAAGGCAGCCACCAACCTTAAGACGACAGGGGAAGAAATCAGTTTTCTGGAGAATCCTAAAGAGGACATTGAAACAGTGCTCTATCACAAGAAGATCTGCCAATAGACAAAACAGCGAGGGCAAGAGAAAAGGAGAAGGAATTTTCAGGAGACTTTCCACCAGATCACAAACATCTCTTATTTTCTTAAGCTAAGTGCAAGTGATGATTTTTTTGCACAGGAAAATTAAATTTTTCTTCCCCCACAAATATAAAGTATGAATCCCTGTTTCGTGACACTTATTAATATAGCAAGGGATAGCGAGAAAGGAATGATATGGACTGCAGACATAAACGGTACGCGTATTACAAATAGCTAAATATCTCAAAATGGGAAGGTAGGATAGCTATAAACAATCTAGCTGCTGCATTGTGTAACTAAAGCCATTCATAAACCAATTATTGATCACTTATTAAACCCTAAGGTATGTTTATATAACATATTTTCATTTATAAACTATATAGTTCCTGTGGCTACAGCAAACAAAATTATTCCTCTTCAAATTAGAGAGGAGGGAAGAAAAGGTGGAGAATCACTCCACAAAGTACCCACAATGCATGACAGTAGCAAACAACCACTTTGAGAAAGCTCCTGCCACATAAATATTAACTAGAAAATGACATCTACCAAAACAGAGGAAAAAGGACAACAGTTAATCCATACAGTCTGTTGGAAAAATCGTAAGACCTGTGTGTTGGCAAGCCTTCAACAGGAGAAAAGGGAGGAAGGGGAAGGGGCAAATTCCTGAGATGAGAAGCTTTCTCATATGAAAACCCCATAACCTCCCATGGAAAGCTTCACCTCAGGAACAAACAGCCAGTTGTATGTCCTACAACTTAGCATGGGGTGAGAGGCTGCGTCTTAGATAACAGGTCCCAGACATGCTAGGATTTAAAGATAATTACCAACAGCTTGAGTTGCACCTGGATGAGAACAGGGAACTAGTGCAGAAACATGAGCACAAGCATTATCCTCTCTCAGAAGCTCACCTCGCAGATGGGAGTGCTCTGTAATAGCTGTAAATTCCTCAAAGATTGGCTTTAATTAGAGCCTAACCTTGCCATGAGAGGGATGGAGGGCCATTACACACTCTGCAGGAGTGATCCCAGTCTCCTGCCTAGCTGTAGATGATGAAAGGCACTATTGCTTACTGCTGCTACTCCAGATTGCAAGGGCAGTGACAGACTTTAAAGAAAGCCAAGACTGCAAAACTTCATCATGGTGACAAGAATGCTTACGACATAAGGCGGCTGAGAATTCCTACAATCGGTCTGAGCTGGCCTACCCTAATTCCTTTCTGGCAAATCACCACCGGCATTTAAACTCTTTCCTCGTTTATGGTCACAGGATTTTATCATGCAATATAAAGACTACAGTAATGCAAGAGCCACGTCTTATGGACACTTGGGTTACATCTGTACTAAAAAGGTTCATCAGTACTTTCTGGTCTCAGTTCTGCATTCTCATGGCATCCCAGCTACATCAGGGCAGGCTCATCCATGCACCAGTCTCGTCTTCCATGTCCTGGTTTCAAGGCATGGGAACATCACGTGCAAAGCCCACGAAGGAGACATAATGCCCTCCAGCAGGCACCCTCTCAGTTACAGCCGTGGTAGTACCAGAAAACATCCTCCAGCTTGCCTCAGCCTGTCAGTACGGACACAGCTGGTGATGCTGTCCTATTCTACCAGTACTTCTCCACAGCTAGAGGTTGTTTTGTTATTATAGGTTATATGAAGTGATTTCCCAATCTGCATTTTTGAAGCCCATGGAACACAATAGTAAGAGATTCAGGAACGAAACCAAAACAAAACACCAAATGAACAAAGTATCTACTCTTCAACTCAGGATGTGCTAACCTGCACCCAGTCCTGTGTCCTCGGAGATGTTAAGTCAGCTTCCATTCCCAGCAGGCATGAATCGCAACCCATCTCTACACGTTCTTCCAAATGTCTCTCCATGCGAAAAAGCATCATCACTGCTGCTTTATCCATGTTAAATCACTCTCAGCGAGAGTTCCATGTTCACTCTCAGCTAGATCCTTATCTGGTCACAAAGTAATGGCCAAATTCAACTCTGGGCACATAAACTTGATTTAGTATGGCTGTGAGACCATAATTTTATTCAGGAAAAATACTAACAGTAGAGAATTTCTCTTATGAAAAGAAGATAAAAATCAAAATGTTAGTTTAATGACATTGCAGTTTAAAAATCTTCCTCAGAGTTTCCTGGAAAGTGCACATGAAAAAAAAACCCCAAACAAACCCAAACCAAAAAAACCCAACAATCCCAAAAAATAAACAAACAGGAAGGGGAGCTGCATGAAAATCTGGGAAGGAGAAGCTCTAGAAAAGCTGAGTGGTTGCCCAATTATAACATGTATTTGAACAAATGGAACTCTTTGCCTAGTTCTCACACATACAGATCATGTGTAAACAAAAACAGAGCTCCAGGTACCTTATGGACATAACCAGCAAGCCCTGGGTGAAAGAACAATAAAATGAGAAGGGAAGTTAGTGACTCACTAGGGGTCTGATCCAGAACTAATTCACTAACGTGGTAACTGCCTCCCAGTTACCATTAGTAGGGCTGGAACTGGATCTTCTGGTCTACAACATTAAGACCATTCGGTTCTTTTATCAGCCATTCCCAGTAAGATGGTGCAGTGAGAGAGCTCAGCCCTAGACATACGTTTATCTCTGCTCCAGGGTTGATTTTCTCTAGCAGAAGGATGAAGCAGACTGCTGTGGGGTTAAGTTCTTAAACTTCTGCAGCCAGATTAGTCTGTGCTTTCACCCTGAATTACTCCAGCCTATTTAAAAGACATACTCACTTTGGTTTCTCTCAGAAACTCACCATTTTTTCTTTCTTTCTACTGTCTACCAATGGAAACCAACTTATTTTATATTAAGGGTGTACAGAGTTGCTCTGTGTGCATGGAAAATGTGTTGGAACCCAACAGCTTCAGAGGAACGCAGGAGGAAGAAAATCTTTGCGGTTAGTCTATCACAATGTAAATAACCTGAAGAAAACATGCACATCCAAAAATCAAATGAAAGCAAAAGTACACTTCAGAGAAAATGGAAAAACAAACAAACAAAAAATAATCAAAAAAATCAGCACACTTGGAGATAGATGTTTTGAGCACTCTGTTGAGGTTTTACCACGGCATTTGTCTGACAGTTATGCTGCAAATCAAAATCTGTCCAGAGCATTTGTGGCTCCTTTCTCTGCCCTGTAATTGCATCCTAGGGATCACAAGACCCATGGCTGCATCAGCAGCAGACAGTTGAGTTAATTAGGGAATACACTGGAAAAAAATAAAGTTTTCTTGTGTTAGTCTACCTAACCATTTCCAAACACAAACCTTTTGCAATGGTAACCAGTGACTGCTCTACAATGTGTTTTCCAGCAAGAATGTGTCCTCACTCTATAGTCAAAACGATTAAGGGAAAAAAACAATACAATGGTTTCTATTTAAAATGTATCATTTCAAATGCATGCACAGACCCATTTTTATTTATTTTTTTTTTAATCCTCTCGAACTGTTGCAAGTTTTCCGAGGCACACTAAGGAGAGAAGTACTGAAGGCAGCTTTCCTGTATATCGCTGCCATCTAGTGGACCTGTCTTTGAGACTGGGACTCCCAACACCAGTATAACCCTGACAGTAATGCTCTGGTTATAAGCTTTATTTCGTTTTTATCAGAATGCTAAAGCTGATTTCAGTTCACAACTCCTGTCGTGCTGTACAGGTCTTCAAAGTAAGGAAGAAGAAATTTCTGCTAATACAGTGATAGGCATGTGATCATATCACAGTAATGAGATTATTTATTCACTTTGCATAACTGCTATACCTATAAATTACCCATAGGAGACTAGTCTTTTTGTTGTTGTTGTGAGAGGACAAAGTTTCACGCATTAGAAAATCAGTGATACTATTAAAACGTAACTAACAGTCTCAGAATTCATTACTTGCCTATGACATCTGCATTAAATGAGCTTCAACGGCTTGTACAAAAGCAGTCATTATAGTCACTGCTGTTTCTTTCAGTTGCTTATGATAAGCTTTCCATAAGGACTTGATTATGAAGAGCTTCTGACAACGACAGTGATTTAGGAAATGTAAGGGCAAGATGTGCCACAATGTTATTAAGAGTGGATATGTCCGAGCTGCGGATGAGAGGTCACATTTGCCCGATGAAACACCATGGTGGCACCACTCGCCTGCTTCGAGTATCCAGGCTAAGTCAGATCTGACAGTGTAGGTCTGAATAAAGAGGATTTGAGACAGACCAATATTTCAGAGGCAGCTATACGAGGTAAAAGGTAGATCCTGGGAAAAGGGGGGGACTCTGAGAAGCAGGCTGATAACATATAAGAGCAGTAAATGTAATAGCCATAGCCTAATACCACAGCCTAGACTGTATCTTCATTTCTTTTATGCTCTAGACTTCTGGGAGGTATTACACAGGCCCATATATGGCTGAAAGTAATTTACGATCCTATGGCAAGGGCCAAAATCAAGTAAACCTATATCAGACAGAGCGCTCCTAACAGGGAACCTCATAAAGGTATATTGGGGATAAAAAAAAAAGGTCTTTCAGCATATTACAAAGCCCATTCTCTAAGGAGGTCATTGAAGTCAAATAAATTTCTTCAGTCTTTCCTATGCAATAATTTAGGTGCAGTTAATATGCCCCAGAATACCAATAACAGCTAGATGCAGAGGTCATTTATTAACATTTTATCAATAGGATCTTTATGAGATGCAGGCTCCTTCTTCAAGATCCACCTAATGCCAACAACTCAGGACATCAATACTGTGCAGAAACCCACCTCAGCGCAATCATCCATTTCAGACAGCTGACTGAGCAATATGAAGTTCCCAAATGTCTGTGGGAGATACTCAACCTTCTGCCTCCATCTCAAGCCAAAACTAACTCCAGACTTGCTGGGAGAAGGAAAAGGCTGCCTTCCCCCAACCACGAGAGGTTTTCATATGAAGTATGATAGCATCATGTTTCTTCTGAATAGTAACCCAGTTTAGTTTAATGCTCATTTCTACCTTGCCTGGGGTTCATCATTTCAGTAAAACAATGATGGTTTTTGTTCTACATACACAGGACCCAACAGAGCTTTCTGATACTTCACTATGCAGGATGCAAGTAGATCAAAAATTAGTTTAACAAAACATATAATTGGTTAATTGACTAGACCTCCTGTATGCAACATGAGTTTTACTACTATTTCAACTGGCGTGGCTTTTCAATCAACTTGAGATAATATTATTTGAGTACACAAGAGAAAAATATTGCCACACAACTGAACACAGAAAAGTCAAGCTCACTTGTTGAAAAATCTCCACTCGAAGCAGTGGAGCATGAAAGTCCAAAAGCCTCATATCATCAGCTGATGGGTGCTCCATTGTTCCAGGCTTCGAAAGATCCAGGACATTGCCTTAAAGGTCCATCTACATAACAAATATTCAGAGCAGCCATACTGGGGAGTGCTGCCAATCCCACCACTTCAATAACCAGCTGAGAAAAATGACATTCAGAAATCACATAGATCATAATGGAGAATTCTGTTTAAAAAGATGTTATAATCAATAACGTAATCAATCCAGCTGGACAAAACATCTGAGACAAATCAAACAAGATTTAGCCCAGAGATCTAAACTACCACTCTTTTACGCTAATCATTTAGGATTTCTCAGTTTTCCTTTGTAAGTGTTAAAACAGTTTTCTCAGTGTTCAGAAATTCTGCTTAGAAATACATTAGGTTTTAACTAATACTTTGCAGTTAAATGCATCACTCTGATTATAAAAACATCACCTCCACCCTACCCCCCAACAATTTCCAGTGAGCTGCTACATCTTGTTTCCTCCAAACTACCATCATCCTCCACCCCCGCCTACCACACATTAGGAGCCAGACACAGATATCAAACATGGGGCATAACGGGCATTAAATGAAGACCTCCCAGCTGTCCCCTGACAGTTTCATTGCATAATGGTGACCTTTGCATGTCTTGTTTACAACATAAAAAAAAAGAAAACTATACAATTCTGAACTGCAGATAAAAAAACTGAAAGAAAAAGTCCTATGATATATTTGGGAGCAGGGTGGGGTCTTCACTTATTTGCATATATGGATGGCCTTATTAGGATGGCTTTGATGCTTCCTAATGGCATAATATTTTACTTCTTAGTAGTCGTTCTTGCCTTCCTTCTTGCTGAAAAGTGATAGTTCACTTTGAAAGTAGAGATTTATACTGCAGACTCTTCATTTAAACCTTATGTAAAGAAATAAAATCTTTATGTCCACACATATTTGAGCTCCTACCTTCATGCATTTATAGCGTGTTACATTTCCCAGCTTTCCCATATTTAATGTTTTACAGCCTGTTCTCCACATTCAGGTAGTAAATGCTTGAAGGCCAGAAAGCAGGCAGCTCACTATTTTAATTAGAAATGGACCAACATAGAAATCTCCAAACTGTTCAGTAGTACAGAGGTAGTAGCAAAACCTCTCACTAGAATAAGAGAAATCTGATCTACGACTTCTACACAAACGTTTTAGTTTAGAGAGTTTAAAATCTTTTAAATGAATCCTTGTTGGGCCATGTGTTGCCTCATCAGTATTCAGAAATACCACCCTAGGAAAAAAAAGAACAAGAGAAGGAACCACACACTAAATAGAAAAAAAAAAAAAGTCAGGATAAGGAGAAATAACTTTTCCTGGATTTTAAAAAGGCTTCATTCCCAAATCCTCAGATGTGCATCTCCCAGCCAAGACATGTGACATTTTCTGTGGGTGGCAACACAATTGTATTGGTATTTTAGATTGCATACAACAAGCATTTGCCCATGTCTCTGTAAAAAAGAATTTGTTCATCAGAGGGAGCTGTCAAAATGAACTTATTAACAACATTTCACACTTTGTGAAGTCTGATTGCCGCTTTACGTCCTTCCCCCTTTCACTCGCTGTGTGCTCCACTTTTCCGCCCCCCCCCCCCCTTTCACACTGTATTTCCTAAAAGGCAAAACTAAAGCTAGGAAAACATCATGAGTTGGGGACCTCAAGACAACCATCCTATAACCTTTCCCTTTCTCTGGAGGAGGACTAAATATCACTCTGCAGCACACTCAGATGTTCGTCTAATCCAGAAGTGCCATCTGTCCCAAAACAACCTGCAAGTTCCATCACACAGCCACCCTAGGGCAAACCATGCAGGTACTTCCCACATGATTGGATATATGGCAGGAATCTCCTCCAACATGTACATACATGGCTCACCAAATGACTGGCCTGCAGGTCCCCCGGCACCCCACAGTGCACATGTTGAAGAAAACTGGGAAAGTAGGCACCACAACCTGAGTCTTGTCCGTTGGCTCAGAAAGCGGGTAGGCAGGAGCTGACAGAAGCTGTGAGAATTATTTTGGCAAGCTTCATCTGGCCCACAGCCTGCAGGATACTCCTTCAAATACTTTGCTGAAGTTTTCCTCTAGTCGTTCCACATAGATCATGGTTTCCAAACCTCTTATACCTGTTGCTATCCTCACAGTTCTCTCTCTTATTCTCCCATTTATTTCTTTTCCTTTTTTTATTTATTTTTTTTCAAATTATGTCATTAAAATGTGGTGCACCACAAAGAAAGAAGGTTGTAGCAAGGTGGGGGGTCAGTCTCTTCTCCCAAGTAACAAGTGATAGGACAAGAGGAAACAGCCTCAAGTTGCACGAGGGGAGGTTTAGACTGGATATTAGGAAAAATTTCTTCACTGAAAGGGTTGTCAAGCATTGGAACAGGCTGCCCAGGGAAGTGGTTGAGTCACCATCCCTGGAGGTATTTAAAAGGCATGTAGATGTGCTGCTGAGGGACATGGCTTAGTGGCAGGCTTGGCAGTGTCAGGTTAACGGTTGGACTTGATGATCTTAAAGGTCTTTTCCAACCTAAACAGTTCTATGATAAAACACGGATGCAACGCAAACTGATGCCTCACAAGTACTCAGTCGACTATGGCAATTACTGTTCACAAGTTATTATTTCAAATACTTCTCAGAACAAGGTTCCTCCTCTGCAACAGCATGACAATACTGACTGCTGCTCAGTCTGCAGTCTCCTCTGATCCCTAGGATCTTCCTCTGTGCTCACCAAAATATCACGCATGATTATGCGGCAGGTTTATGCATTAAACTACATTTCTTATGTAAATTCCTCCAGTTCCTACAGAAAGCCAAGCATAAAGCTGGGATGAAATCTCAAATACTCAAGATTCCAGGTGACTGGTGACAGTGGCTGTCTCTAAGCGGCAGCTCAGCTGTTCTTCACAGTGCACAGTGCAGTCCTGAGCTTTGGCTATCCCAGGCTGTGGGACTGGAAGAGAACGGGATGCTGCATTCCCTAACCCATCACCCAATGCTCCTTTGTAATGGAAATCAGGGGATACAGACCATTGGGAAAAAGAGTCCCAACATGCAATTAGGATATAGACCTGCTGCCCTCCGGGAAGTGGGGTACTCCATAGGCCCCCTGTTAGACATTACCAGCCAGACTACCCATTAATGCCATCAGCAGAATCATCCAGGACTTCCAAATTACCACACAGTACCTTGTTTCAGTCAAAAGTGCTTTCCCAAATAACACAACTAATCAAAACAGTTAACTGGAACAATTATAAATATAATGAAATAACGCAGACTACAGTGCAGAGAACCTAAGCAGTACTGCATGTTCACTTCCATGTTGTGCTTCATGATACAGTATCTGCAGACACATAATGTTAAATTAACAGCAATACAGTCAAAAACACCACCAAGAGATATATATGTATAAGATATAACAACTGGAGAAAGTTTCATTTTTCCTCTCCACTTCCTAATTCCTCAGCTCACCCAGAGTTTCGCTCGCTGGTACAACACCAGCACAGAGCACGTATTTCACAGTGAGAACAGAAAGGAGGGTTCAGAAGACAAGAACAACCTTACCCACAGGGTGGAAAAGACACGCTGCTGCAGGCACAAGCCCCTTTCGCTTCACGAGCATAACAACTTCTTGGGCTGGGGTACAGATTTATGAATGTCAGATAACTCCCTAATAGTGCAAAAAAATAAAAGATATAGATGGTAAAGATGAAGTGCTGATTTGAACTCCGCTGCATGAACTCTACCCCGGCATGCGCCTCTCTCAAAATCTTAGGAAAAAAACAAACAAACAAACACAAAGAAACCACCGTTTAATCAGGCTTTGCCTCAAACAAGCTCTGTTCTCTCCCCGATGTTTTGTTACCATCCAAATGTAATTATTTCCTCCAAGAACTAAGGCTAAGCTCTCAAGTCCTTCTCCCTGACTCTTCAATCACACTGATTAGTCCTACATAAAATAACAACAGCATAAACAAATATCACAGGTGAAGTGAGCTACAGAACTAGAAAAGTAAAGAAAAAGTCACAATAAAATGAAAATGTTATGGCCAAATAAATCCTAATTTGACACCTTGCACTTCTTTCATCTTAGCACAGACTGAAAGGAAGGAGGTAAAATACTAAGAACCACCCACAGCTCAATACCTGTCAAAGTCTGACTGAAGTCTTTGTTCAGGTACCTCTTGGCCAGAACACCATTCCCCGCTCTCTGACCCGAGCCTTCGACAAACAGAATTATATCTCATTTCCAAACAATTATTTTAGGAGGATAGAGGGCTTAATCCTGTATGGACTTACTCTGATCTAAATTCTTCCCTCTGATTGCAAGAAAAACCTCTTTGTGATGACTTTTCACCAAGCAAATTTCTGAAAGAAGTCTTTCAGAACCCCAAGCCTCCTTTCCCATACCCTGCTTCGATAAGAGTGAATGGAGGAGAGCAGAATTGCTTTTGGTGCAGGCTTTGTGTGCTCCATGTATTTTGGCTTTATATTTCTTTGCAAAATTCAAAAAGGCAAGTTTTCATGTAAATGCTTATAGGTTTGGAGGCAACAACTTACTGCAGCTCGAGGCAGGTCAGCTGTGGATTTGAGCAGAATAACAGAAGGTGTAAGAGGGGCTACAACTAAGAAGTTTCCTCTAATTGAAACTCACATTGACTCCTGTACCGTGAGGTATTACAGAGATGCAAGAAGCCATTGAATCCAATGGAGATGCTGCCTAGGAAGTACAGGGAGGAGATTAGTTCTGGCATCTTTCACTAAAAGCTGTGAGCAAGTTGTGCTTTAGCTCTTTGTCCTCTGAAGAGAGAAGCACAGCTCACGTCCTTGCCTGTCAGGCTGAGAAGTGAAACCCTTCTCTTTGAAAGCAGGGATGCTCCAGGAAGTCTGATGGAAAAATCTCTCCATCAAACCAATCCCTGTGAGTTTCCAAGGAGTCACAAACCTCAACGGTCTGTCAGAAACGATGTCTAACTATTGCTAAGCTTCTCTAGAAAGATGCAGAGAGCCAGCTGTGTGTCTTTGGCAACAATCAGTGAACCACAGCAAAAGCTTGCCTTTTTCTTATGGAGTATTTATATTAATATTGTTGTTGCTGTTCTCTTCCAAAAGTTCAATTTGCAATGGTGTCTCAATCTCAGATTAAAAAAATAAAAAGTAAAAGAAAAAAGAACACGTAAATCTGTATCATGCGATGCGCTAACCCATGACATGAAACCTCTCTCCACACGACAAGCTGTCTGAGGCATACTGCTACATATACACAATAAAAACTGTGGGAAACCGAGGTCCAGAGAAGTGCTTATTTAGTTTACAAAGTTGGAAACTTTATCTTCATTCAGCTGAGGTTTTACTCAGATGAACGTACTCTCAGCTCAACACACAGATTTACGCATATTCTCCTGTATAAATTTCTGTAACTAAGCTGCAATTACCATCTATAACTACCTGTGTTGGAACAACCAAAGCAAATTTTTCACAGAGTACAGCTACTCTATGCAGAGTAAAACTAGATTCTTATAATCAAGAAATGCCAGACCTACAAAGCCAGGAAGGAAATCATCTTCACAAACTATTAGTTCAAAGTTACGTCAAACAAAGAACAGAAAATTGTTGTTGCGCATGACAACGGTGCTCAACGCAGGAATAGAGACCAATGACTTCAGTAAACACTGCTTCAGCGGCAGCCGCGTACACACGTGCCTGTTGCACACACACATATACAAGGTGCCAGCCTTACGTCTAAAGATCAGAACGCCGTTTGGCATGCTGCAAGCCAGCTGTAGGCACAAGAAGGCTATACATTGTTACCTCAAATGTAACAATAAACTACAATGAACAGCAGCAGCGAGAGTTGCCAGGAAATTCTAATTAAAAGTACATTTTAATCAAAAAAGCAGAAAAAATATATATTAATTTCTAAGAGAAAACAGGCTTTCTATTCTCCTGTACCTTTTAACTAGCAAGTGCTGGATTTAGCAACAAACATATTTATGTTCAGATCCCATGCTATTAAGAATGTTACCAAAACCTTTACAGTCCTAACATCACGTGGCTGCCCTAAACCCGCCTGCCTATCCCATTATATGTTACAGGAATCACAAAGTTACAATGTAAAGGTAGTTGTCCAACACCTACTCTCCCTGATTTCTAAATTTCCTTGTAGCAGCTACGCTGACAAAACCGAGAAGAGTGTGGCCCCGCTGTTCAAAAGAAGAACTCAAGCCTCTCTCACCGAGTTTGTCACTGAGGTCCCCACAGAACAGCAGCTATCCTGGACTGCAAAACTTAAAATTCATGTACAGAGGATGGCGAGATCACTGAAATCCCACCAAAATAAATGTTTTCCTTCAATTTTTGAGAAAAGCAGGCCTTCCAACCACGGCCTTTACATTCATACAGAAAAACCTTTTAGAATTTCATAGGAGAGAATAAAATAGAAGTCCTTTACAATTCAATATGAACTGATTCTTAGGAACAGATAACTTATTAGAATTCTAAAATAATTACTGTAAAAATTTGCAGAATTAAAAACTGAGCATCCGTTTTATATAACTTTTTAATACAGAATACAGAATTGGAGAAGCAGCATATCTTTTCTTGTTCATTTTTATAGCTCGGTTCATAATTCATTTAGAAAGGTTATCGTTTTCTATTAAACACCACGGCTCTTTTTTATACAGAAGTCTTATTCTTCTCTCTGCTAATGTCTTATTTGAGGAGGGGAATGTAGTCTGCAGCCAAGTCTCCATTATTTGCTTTGGACAGTCAGTTTTGCAGCTGAGCCCATAAGGTTTCTCCATACAATTATAAAGCGTCTCTGAATATTTCAGTGGTGGGTGGACAATTACATATGTCAAAACTTTCCTTCCAGATAATAACAAAACGGCATGGATAGCAAACCTGTTACACGAACCTTCAAATTAAATACCCAACTTCGTATCAATTCTTCATCTGAAATACCCTGCTGGGCAGCACACATGGAAATTACCTTAAGTGAAAGAAAGAGCTATTCAGCAGGGCAAGTATTAACACTATCTGGCACAAAAATCTTGCTTTGGCATAGGTTTTAGGTCAAGAAAGAATAATCAATGGCACAAGAGAACCTCCCAGCTGAATATGTTAATGCCAGTTAAAGAAAGTAAAAGGTGAAAACTCCCTCCAAGACCTTTTATTCTTCAGATAGCATATGAATTACCTGAACAAGATTCAACTTCAGCCATTATTTCAAAAGCATTATCTCAAGTATCATTAAAAAAGCATCATCCTGGCTCAGAAAGTATAATTTTCACTTCAATCACCTCAGGTACCTACATTAGGCTTTGAACTCTCAGTTTCCTACATTCTGTGGGTTTATTACAATACTACATATGTTTATTTTCTGTCCATTTTTTTCATAGTGACAGTAGTTCCTTCTGCTGCATAGAGAGCAAAATAATAGTTCTGTAAACAAAAAGCAGTTTATGATTGTTTTTGTGTGTATTGAGACATGCTTGGCATTGCAGTTTACAAAAGAGGATTTCCTGTTTACAAGCTCATATTCTTTCCCAAATTCGAATGCATACTTGAACAAAACCCTTCCACACGACTCCTCATCTTATTTCAAGTGAGAAAGTATTTTGATGAGCATTTTTGCTTGAAGTTAACCATAATATTGCAACAGTTTGACCCCTCCATTTCTTAAAAAATAAGAAATGAGAGAAAAAGTATTGACAAATGAATAACAAGATTTGGCTATTACAACATAATATATGGATATAAACAACTTTATAGATCTGAGAAGTCCCATTTAGTTCAATGAGGCAACTCTATCACATAGTTGGCCATGTGTAAATGCAGCAAACGCAGTCTTTCTTTGTCAGGTTTTCTCAACAGCTGTTAAGCTTCATTCGCATGACTTTTTGTTATATTTATAATAATCTATACATTATTTCAGACAAAAGACTCAGGGAATTATGCAGAGACATTACTTTGCCTTATTTTCCTCTTTCTAACATATCCAAAGAACAGTCTTTTCTTCCTACTGTTATTTACCCATATGGCCATGGAAGAACATGTGTTAGTTATATTCTCACCAAATAATCACGTAAGTTCAAAGTTAAAATATGTTACATTAATGAACCGGAGTATTTATTTCTGTAAAGGAAAGGTGCCAAAGTCACAAGGATAGAAATTAAGGTGAAGTGAACAAATGCACTATGAGGACTATGTTTGTGTCGTCCACGTACCACTTCAAACATTGACATGGAGCTGTCGTTGAGAGCTACAGGAAAACTGCGTCCCCACATCATCGATTTCCAGGCTTCTGGGTTAAGATTGCCCAAATTCTTAGTTTATTTGCCTGAGAACAGTCTAACTCTGCTGGCTTCAACTGAATTATTTCTGTCTTATAGCAGAATAAAGGATTTATTATTGGGTTTACAATAACATATAGGATGTAAACTAGCCGCAAGACAAGCACATGCCCTTGGGTCACTGGTAACCTCTTCTAGTATCATGCTAGAATCTAACGTTGCTGCATGTATTATTAAGGTCCGAAGTCGGCATATTCAGAAAAGTGCCATATTTACTTACATAGACATTATATCACCCGAAACAGCTACAAGGCACAGAGCCTGCTATTTTGCCAATTATGAATTTGTAGTCTCAAAAAGCTGTTTCATAAAACCGTTAAAATTACAGTGACATTTGCCAAATGATGGTAAGTTTGATTTAATAGTTATATTTTAGAGACTGCAACAGTTCAGCCTCAGAGGTGTCCCAGAAAACAGCCACTGGGCTAAAGGCACAACTGAGTAATTTTCTGCAGTACCGAAGGCCTTTTGGACATACTTTCAATAGTGCTTCTTACAATGGTTCTTTACTCAGAAAAGCAAATAATTTTTGTACTTGCAAACTAATCACTTCAGTGAATAAGTGTTTTTATATAAAATACATCCGGTTTTGCGTGTACTATGATAGAAGTAACAGCCGCTGAGCTGAAGGCTTTATTTGTATATTGTAGGCAGACTCCGGATCTGGTATGTGTTGTACTTCTGAACCTGATGTGGCAAGGCTGTGTGAGGATCACTAAAGCTAGTCAAAGCACGGTAGGGCAATACACAGTTTGGATCTATTAGAACTGGGCTGTCTTGTCTCTTTTCTTCAACTAAATAGATCTACGGCTTTAAACCTAAGGTTTCTTGTGCCCTTGAATCTAAAACACTCCGTTACAAAACAGCTATTGCCAGTAGGCTTGAACCTGCTCCACAGGATCCATAACTCCACTAAGAAATACTTAAAGGTCTGAAAATTGAAAACTGATGAGAAACCTGGGCTCTGATGAATGACTGGGCTCTGGGAGGACTAGTTGCTCAATACTTAGGGAGCATAATGACTAATCATATAAATTACGTATTCAACAACCATGAAGCCCCATTAAATCATCCACATCTCGTTCTTATGTACCTTTAGATGGGATGTGCCAAGCGAGAGGAATCTGCTGCGGGAAGTACAGTTCAAATCCCATACGGAGGTGAGTAGAGCCGCTGCCTTTTGTAGGCAGAGCAAGACAATTTAATATCTGTTTAAAATGTACACGTGTTTGGCAATCAGACTGTCCATTAACATTTTCAGGTGCAGTTTCTTTTGCTTTGCAAATACCTTGGTAACTACAGCAAAACCTCATGAGGAACTGGAATACGCCACATCTGAGCACAGGAAGGTGAGCTGTGCGAACCCGTCTTCCTGACTGAGCTAATCCTCTGGCACAGGGGACATACTCAGAGGCACAGGGGACACAGCAACAAGGGGAACCTCTGGCTGATGCTCTCTGCCAGTGTAATTGCACTGACATAAATTGAAGAACTTCACCGTTTCTCTGCAAGATATAGTGCCTTCATCCCAGACGCTTGTACGTGGAATGAGCAGAAAGGATACCCTCTGCAAATGTTCTTTTTCACTTGACAAGTGTTCATTTTGCAAGGTGCTGGAGCAGTTAAAGATGCATGCTGATCCTAACAGATGTTTGCTACTACCCATCAAGCTGCTCTTTTTCTGAGATGCAGTAGCACATCCTGGAGCGCTCTTAGCCCATTTCATTGCAGGGTACCACAGACTGCTTTAAACCACGTCCTCTGGGGAGTGGAAACAGTCTTTTACACAGCTATAAGCAGTCAATGTCTGACAACAGCCATGGTCTTAACAAGGTCAAACAGGTCAAAACCTAGCTTACATGAAATCAATCAGGCTTTCGAAAACAGAAATGAAACTGTCACTCCTCAAATAGTTGATCTAATAGATGTACTTAAATTGTAAATATATAAATTCACTTATCTATTCAAGAGGTTAAAGCTCCTTGCAAAGTGTAGCTGTAACAACTGCTTTGCTTTAGACTAAATTGTGCTTTCATGCAAGTATCTAATTGTCAGAGCACCTACAATGTGGGAGACCCAACCCGTTTCCTTTTTCATCTGCCACCACCCAGGTGAGTGATCTAACCACCAGACTCCAGAAAGGGCATTCTTCAGCCTTTTTGTTGAATCACTGCCATGCTTTCCTGTAAAATATAAGACTCAGTGGTCCAGAAAAAAAAGTATACAAGAGCCCCTGTTTCTCAAGCCTGATAGTTATGTCACTTACTAAGAAAGGGACAGCCTAGGTTCTAGTTCCAAGACTTTGCCTGTATTTCACATCATCGCATAAAATATATAAACACTACCTAATTCCTTCCACCACTTTTCCTTTAAAAGAAAAGAACAATCTCTGTTCAGCTCTGAGAGAAGAGGTGTTTTCAGAAACACTCACCGGATGTGCACCCACTCAAGTCACCAGCCTTCCTGCTGAGTGAGGTGCTTAAATCTCAGAGGGGGATTAGAACAGGACACAATCTTCGTGCTTTTGCCTTCAGCACCTTTCCATTGTCTTGAAGCATCTCCTCGCTCAACATGTTCCCCTTCCGAGACACCTCCTTCACTGCACGCAGCCCCTGGGACACCCAGGTGCTCAGCGTTTGGATTCTGAGTTCCTCTTTGCAGCCAGACATTCAAAGCTTACAATCCTCACCTCTACAGCAGATCTCTGCTACCTAAGAATAAAGTCTTTTGCACTCTGCAGAAAATAAAAAACATACAGATTTTTGAGCAGCCAGGCTCTGGAAGCCTACTTTCCTTTAGATTTGCATCTTCTGTCTTTTTCTCCTGCCTCTTGTTACCTACAGCGTCCCTCCTCTTCCAGTCAGTACTCCCAGCTGCCTTATCAGATGGGCACGCAGCAGTTGCTCATCATTGTAGCTGTGCTAGTCAGCCAGGCAGCAAGATATACTTGTGTTACGATTGCTTCCACCACCAGAAAGCAGGCTTTCCTGCCTTCTCTTGGTAAAAGCATTCATTTGGAGCCCTCATCCTTACCAGCTACTGCTTTTCACCATACGCCAGCAATTTAAGACCTCTAACCTATTAAATTCTTGCCAAACTAACTGAATAACCGGCAGATTCAAAAGTTGTTGGGAAATTATCTACGTATGGACAGAGATTTTCACTTCTAGATAATTAGGCTTAGTATTTCATAAGGAGGTGAGGCTGAGGTGGAGGAAGAGAGGAATATGAATTAAGCAAATATCCGGACATTTCTAAAGATGTGTTTCACCCAGTATTTACACTGTTACCCTCTTGAGCACGTGTTCAAAAAGCCATCAACTCAACAGCCAGGTCTCTGCAGAGACAGAGACTATGTCTATGTTATAGCAAACTAAACAGGGCCAGGGAACGAGCCCAAGTCCTGACATACCGTCCAGGCCGCTAAAACCTCAGCTGAAATGCTACGTGACACAACTCTGGTCTGAGCACCCAAACGCTCTGCAAGACAACACTCAGGCATCAGGCTGACAGAGAACACCTTCCCAATGGTACTTTGGATGCAGTCACTCTTCTGTGAGGGTGACTTTAGCTGTACTGATGCAAGCCAGGCTGGGCCAGTTGGCTTCAGGGCCAGAAAACAATCCCTGAGGCTTTGTATTTACTATACAGAAGTAGCCAGAGAAACCGAGACGACATCATGTGTTAATGTTGGCCCAGCTTCTTGTTCATGCAGCACGGATGGATAACTCATAGGGAGAGCACAGCTCCGTCCACCACTGGAGCTCTTTGGCTCTTCCCAAACAAGCTGCTCTGAGCCTGCAATACCGTGCGGACAGACAGCGTTCCGGTTCCAGGAACTCAGTGTTCCCAGATCCTGAGCTGATGTGCTCACACAGTAAAACGTGCATTCAAAATATCACTCTTAGACAATGATCTAATGTTTTTCCATAATACAGGGGCTGATAAATCCATTTTTTTCCAATCCTTCTGCGAAAAAGTGGAATTCAAAAAAATTGTAAAACAACACTAATAGGGCCCCATGAACAATGTCTATTGCACACAGGAGCTAAAGTTCAACCAGTGCTCAGTGACTTCAGTCATGAACTGGAGGACAGGAGTAGTGACGGGAGGTAGGCAGAGATCCTTAGCTCTGGACTTGAACATTTTTTTCCTCACGTTTCACATATTGCACAGAGCTGTCAAAATGCAGATACAGAAACATGCGTGCACACACCTATTTCTATAAATATCAATACACATAAGTATAGGTGTATTAATGCATTTACACTGTAGGTGTACTTGTACCTACACAATTTCTTAAACATATGCTAAGCAGAAATATCTAAACACATATATGAGTATTTAAGTTTGTTTACACGTATGCTCTTATGCACATACACAATATAGAAAAAATACATTAAATACTTGTTGTTGAGCACTTCATGACATACACCCTGAAATATTTTGCCACAGTTACTCTTACAGATGAAACTGGAGTAATGGTCTGCTAGAAAAGTATCTACAAGTGTTGACCTGACCTTGCGTTTCCCTGTGCTACTCTGTACTACGCATACGTAAGTACACACGCAAAAACTCCCACAAAAGCCAACGTGAGCTTTGGGCAAACTTCAATACAGAAGCAGCCCTTTATGAGCACTTCAGCAAAAATAAAGCATGTTTTGGGTCATTTCCATGAGTGACAGAATAATCGCTCTAGCTACCATGATGAATTCTATTCTAATTCCTCATGGACTTTTACAAGGAAAACTTTCACAAACTAAAAAGTAGAACACAGGGTCAGGTAATCACCTTCTGCAGCAGTAAATCACACATTCAGAAATGCAGAGAATGCAGCATATTTCAAAACCTTCCAGCTTTGCTCAACAGTAACCATTTTTTAAAGCTGACCTTTTCTTTCAGCTTCAAGCTCCTATACCCAATATACTTCATATTTTATATGATGAATATATGATGAATTCAGGAGCATATTGGTTTTCTGGAATTCTCCACCTCTGAACTCCATCTAGCCTGATACCGGGTTAGAACTGGAGATACTTCCGCCCTTCTTGATCGCACACAGTTTTGTGCTCTGGAGCATACTTGTTATAAGGACACTGAAACCAATTCCCTTCGTTTCAAGTGAATGTCTAGCTTTAAAATCTGGGTCCACTCAATCACTCCTGCTATGAAGGTCTATTCTCCTCTCCTCCTACATCCTGGGCTCCAACTGTCATACACACAGAAGTGTTTGATGTCAAGGTCAATAGCTCTGGCTTCGTTCTTATTCGTCCCACTGCACCACGATCTTACTAGCATGCTTTTTAACTCTCAGTTATATGCAGTTCCGCTGACTATTAGCCTAAACGGCAATACCTTTCCAAATATCCTCTTGTTTATGATTGACTGATAACAACAGATGGATAACTATTCCTACAATTACTCTCCCACCAAAAGCAGCCCAGACACTTTATCAATGAATTCTTCAGTCAGTGGTGACAATTTCTGTAAGGCAGATGAAATCTACCGTTTTCTGTAACTCTGTGTTTACAAACTTAAAATACATCCCAGCTGCCCCTTTCCAGTCTCTACAATAAGGCAATAAGCTAAATAGCAAAGTTCCTTAGGAAATTCAGTAATTCAAAAGTATGGCACTGTGGGTCATGCATATGCAATGTATTGAAAAAAAAATAAATGGGGCAATATTCTTGTATTAAAAAAAGACGGACAGAAAACAAAACCCAAAACCTCACAACCATTTTGAAACAAAACTGATGATAGCTGAGTCTACAAATTTTATTTTCTAACAAGCAGAGCTTTTTATTTGAGACTTTTAATCAGAAAATTGTAAAGCTGGGGGAAAAGCAGCTGGGTATTTCAGAAAGGGAAGGAGAAGGCTTATAAATTAACCAGTTGGCACAGTCCTAACTATAGTATCATGAACATTGCTGTTATAATATTATTGCTGTAGGTTAATGTGATCCTTTATACAGCCTTTTTTTCCTTCCACAGTAGCCCGTTTTCAAGAAGTAAAATGGTTTCATTTGAATTGCAAATCCCAACACACATATAGTTTTATTCTTTTGGAGCGGGATGAGTGACAGTGGTATATTAGAGTTAACAAACCTTACCCACTTTTAAATACATTTCTGGCATTGAAAGCTAACAGAGCTGAAAACTGAATGGGTAAAGGCTCTGCTCTGGCATTCATTCCTTTATTGGAGGCTTGAAAGGGCCGTATGGAGGGAACCTGATAGAAATTTTGTGTCGCTGCTAAATAGAACTCAGTCCAAGGTAGAGAAATAAAAGGTTAGGTCTGCCGTCTTTTATAACGTTTCAGTGCTGGGGGCCAGTGCTTTCAGCACTGAAACTGGGGGTTGTGCAGCCTGTTTGATTCAACTGGTCTCTCAGTTTAATGGAGTGTAGGCCTCACAAAATTGCTGAACCAACCCTTTTGAAAGATTCTGTGCCTCCCGTACACAAATCCATTAGTGCGGGTGGCAGCAATAGATGACAAAAATAAAGCTACAGGAAAACATGCCGTGTGAAGCAGATAATAGTCTCCTTCCAACAGTCCTGCATTTGTGAAGCCATTGTTAGGTCTAGTACAGAAGCTTAACCTACATACTGACATAAGCAACAACCGCTTTCTTAGCATCCTTTCCCATTTCTTATCTACCCATATGAAAATCCAGTTTATAGACAGAATTAGAGGCACGCTGGGAATATAGGAAGCAGCAGGGCTGCATGCTAGCAAGAAGAATCTTACTGTCTTTTCCGTATAAGAGGTCTGGGTAGGGTGCAGTGTCCCAGTAGTTGGGCTAGTCAATCAAGTATTACATGGACAACAAGCTTGAGGTATACAGCAGACATGCAGGCACAGAACAGACAAACAACACAAAAGCGACAGAGCGATGCCAGACTGAGTTGATTTGCTAATAATCTTCACCTCAACATTTTTTTTAAAAGAAAATGCTAGACCCCAAAGGGATACGCAAGCACATTTTTGTAGGAGGGAGAAATGAAATGTATGGCATGTTCAAGAGGACAAATGGGACCCAGACCAAAGATGTTCTCAGGTACTCTGCAAGAGGAAAATCTTTGCAATACCTGTTCTGTACCAAGCAGGAATTATAGGCAGAGTTATTCAGTATCGTCCTCAATGTGGTTCCAAAATTTAAGGAAAAAATTAGCAGTAGGGCAATTGTGCAAATTGTACAATTATTCCCAGTTTAAATTCTTCTACAATCGAGCTGCCAATCTGTTGAAAGTATCGAGAAGTAGCGCGCTCCATACCATGGGCACACAGTCTAACACAACGCATCCCAAGTAAGATGTTTCATATAGTTAATCTTCCATTCAGCCACTGTACTTGGACGTGCTCTGAAAAAAGAAAGTTACTCATATGCCCTTCAGGCTGCAGCAGCTGCTACAGTGAGGAGCAAGACAAAGGGACTGCTCCACAGCCATCGACCGGCAGAGACCTGCGTCTACTTGAGCCTGATAACTCATTCTGCCATTTGAGCTCCAGAGTTTAACAAACAACAGATCAACAATCAAAAGTGGAAGTCATGCAAGTGAGAGACCTATAAGAAGAAAAAGTAGCATACAGGAGCAGGCATTAATTTAAATATACTTTGACATCAGCCTAATTGGAGGGTGTCTGATCCCATGAAGTTCTGATATTAATTTCGATAGGTTTCAGGTCTTGATCATAAACCAAGAAATCTTTTATATTCATTCCTCTTTCTGTCAAATCAACACCGGTAAAATTCTTTAAATTTAGCCCTCACAGTCCATGTGAACTTAAATGTTGGATATAAACCTAGAAATCAGCATTTTTAATGCTCTCGCCCACTCTCAGCATGTGCACACCAGAGGCACATACAAGCCAAATACGTACCTTGCCAAAGGAGGTCAGAAGACATCCTTACTCCATACAAGGTAAATATCTATTATTATCTAGGCCATTCTGCATTTATTCCACCGATTACTGTAATAATCACTCTCTTGAGAGCACATCTCCCTAAGTGAAGGCCAAAAATGCAACGATTTTACATGCTTCAGGAATGAATTTCCAAGATAAGGCAAAGGCATCTATTCAGTCATGAGCAGACATCTTCTTTATTATAGGCTTTCTAGCCCAAAGTAGAGTAGTGGCTTTGTTTATTTCATCATCCTTAGAACCAGATAGAAAGCCAAGAAAAATGTTGCTAGCTTGCTACTGCAAATGCTGCATGGACAATAGGTTTTTCATACATCATTTCTTTTATGCATTGTCTCCATTTCGTAGTTCATGGGTTTCCAAGAGATGAATGACAGATGGAGCAAGTCGTTTTAGCTGCCAAAATAAATGTTGGTCACTCCACTCATTGTTCAAAGTCTTTGACTAAACAGATTCAGGATGTTAGCGCAAGGCGAAATTCCACTCTACAAAAGGTACTGTAGGCTTTGCAATATCTGAAGAGATGTGAACGTGAAAATCACTTTTAAAAAATTTATTTTGAATCACTCTCTCTGGCAGCACGGATTGTAGAAGTCAGAGACAGAAAAAGACTTTCAAGAAATCCACTTTCTTTGTTAATGAAGATCATTCCTTCCAACACACCCCTAATATACTGTTGTTTCCAATCTATGTTTATGGAACAATTTGGATAATCTTCACAGGAAGATCTGTAGCACTTTTCCTCATAGTTTCCCTGAACTTTCCCATTTTCATTATTCAACTCTTTTTTTAAATATCCTAAACACAAATGCTTTCATTTTACTAGTTAGTATTTCAGATTGAAGATAAATTGACATGGTTAAGCAAACAAGCATTATGAGGCCACCTGTACAAAACTAGTCCCATTTAATTACACAGGCCCAGTGGGGAAGAAACTAAGAGTAAAGTACAAAATCCATTACACTCCTCACCAACATTGATATGTGGGTGGAAGTAGAGAGCATGAAATCTCCAAGCCACACCTGATCCTAAAAATCTAATGAGAAGAAGAATCTTTGACTTTTCCTAGAGCTATGGGGGAAGAAGCTATTTCTCTTCATGAAACTGGTAACTGAAAAAAAGAAAATATATTCATTTTTGTATCAGAGGTGATTGTGCAATGGGTTTGGATTTTGATGGTCAAACTCAAGGACTGGGAAGTAGAGGGAAAGTGACTAACAAAGGAAAAAAAATATTTTCATATATTCATTTATTTACCTACTAGGGACACGTAAAAGGAGAAAAATACCATCTTCCAATTGATCCAATTGCTTTCCACTTGTAGTGCAATTTGTCTCCCTTTTCCCTCCTAAGAGCAAGCAAAAGCTCTCTGTCATGTAACCCTGAAAAAAAGGAGCTATTTTTCACTGTTGATCAGACATGTTTTATACATTCTGATGATAATTCAGGCTGTTCCATTAGGACTGAAGAATATAGATAGTCGTACAATAGTAACAAAACCAGCTGATATAATGGAAGGATTTCCACACAGGTAAGATTTCTAACAACAAGCTAAATACCCAGCTCACTACTCACATTCATCTTATTTCCTGCCAACAAAATTGCAGTGAAATCTGGAAAAATCAGGTTTTGAAGGCATGCTGTAAACATAGGTTCCATCATTGAAGCCAGAACCCTGGGAATTCTTTTTCTGTCATGTTTTGTAAAAACAGACAGAGGGAAAACCGAGACTTTTAAGAAGTTTGCTTCAAAGTATTGAACAATTGGGCTCTCATTTTGGCTCCCCTCTCTAATTCCTAGGCTGACAAGTGTATCTGGTGAATTAATGCTGGATGTGTGAACAATGAACACTCTAGGCCTTTTCTATTGCTTCAGTGATGCAAAGCTTAATTAGATGGTTAACTAGGCATACGGCTACTTTGCATCATTGTAGGAGCAGAAAACATCTGACACACACAGTGCTTCTAGAAATTTAAAAGCAATATGATTGTTGGAAGTTAGTCTTCCTAGATGCCAACAGCAAATGGTTGGAGTTCTAGAAATGTGGAGAATATGTCAGGTTTTTCATTATTCCTTCTAAATATCAACAGTTATAAGCAAAAGACTGAATGTATACAGTGACTATTTTTGATTGCAGACCCATCAATAAGTCAGACTCAAATAACAGAAGTGTACTGAGTGAAAAACAACTATTTTAGATCAGTAGTCTGGTCAATTACCAACTCCAATAGTTATCACTTTTTGAAAGTAAATTCCAACTTTGAAAACTGATGGCAATCTTTATAAATAATGCTGCAACATCAGCAAGTGTAAAAATAAATGAACAAAGCCTGAAAGCTTCCGAAGAGAATTTTTAAAAATCAAACATTGTTCATCTCCATGATGAAAAACCATGTTTGATTTTTAATGTTGAAATTTTCAGAAACTAATCACCAAGAGACTAACAAACCAGAGCAGTTCTTTAAGAAAGCAGAGCTGATCCTTTTAATCACTTGAAGCTGTAATCTAAAGGATCATGAACTTCTCTAATGTATTCATTATTTAAATTTATTCACCAAATAGGTTTTATAAAAGATACTTGGTCTACTGGCAATTTACAATCAAATCTCAGTGAACATTAAATATTCAGAACTCAAGCTCTTTTGAACACTGGATTTGTATGCTTTGCTTCTGTTGTTTCTCTGAAGAAAGATAATGCTTAAAATTACATTTCTCATTCTGATTCACTTGCCCACAAACTTGAAATTCATGTTTATTGCATTTTGATGCAGTCTTTTTCAGTTATCCTTATCAGTGAATGTTCCAGCCCTCATGTTTGCCTGCTAAGAAAGTAACAGGAATCAAAACCAAAGGAGAATATGAAAAAGGAGCTTAACATTTGAATACCTACGTATCAAAAGTTGTCTAGTCACAAGGAGTATAATATTTAACATTTTGGAAACCACAGGCATATCCAAAGAGCTGGAAAGACACATTAATGCATCTAGGTATTGGTTCATGAGTAAGGGCCTGGATTCCACATTTTTAACACGCACTGTAAAATTCAATCCAACTTCTTTCCCTCCCTGATTAACTTTTATTATTTTAATAACAAAAATCAGGCTGTTGTCATTTAGCTACCTACGTTAGCGCTTCCAGTGGAACTTTTTACATGCATAAGAATGTAATAAGTCACACAGGCTTTATACCACACAATGTTTGTTTCTGCCAAATTAGTACGATTACACAACTTGAACTACGCATAATCTCAATCATTAGATAATAAAGAGTCTGGCAGTGGAGTCCCACACAGTGTTCTGCTGTCACAGTTGAATATTTTGTGTGATTTGCTATATTTCATCTAACTTGGCACAAGTCATTTATCAAAACTGATGTATATTCCAAAGCAGAGCAGAAGAGCCAAATACATACTTTTGGCCAAGTTTGTTCATTCCCAATGGATTTCATTCCTCTCCGTACACATTTTTCATAAATCTGTGTTATTTTTGTAAGGCATGGAATACTTCCCCCCCCCCCCCAATAATGTAATTTTAAAACTAAAATAACCTGTTTCCTCTTCCTTCACAAAGCTTTATAAACCTAGGTCTTCCTTCAAGTATTGCTGTTAAAAGTATATCCAACTCAACTGTTTGGGTTGCTGGTCCGTAAACATATTTTTTTAAACAATCAAATTACTGAGTCTCTCTAATTACTTTAACAACCTGCACTAATGAGCCTACTACAAAAAACAAAATGTATTACTACCTCAACCACCAATATTCTAGATTCTGTAGCTGTCATTCTTACAGTATTGCAGGCATTAAGGAAACATTTGTGATTTGGGAAGGGCTGGGCTAACCATTCCAAGGTAAAAAAAAATGCTCAAAGAAAAATAAAGGCAATTACAAATGACTTGTTTTACATCTTGGAATGAAAATAGTCAATATCAAGAAACAACTGACTGTGGTACATAAAATAATGGCAATAGACAATCTCTGCTTTATCAACTAACTGTTAACTCCAGGGAATTCAACTCTCTAATACAACACTATTAGCAAGTAATGCAGCCCAACAGAAGAAGATTCCTACGATAAACAGTTGATGCTAAAATTTCATATATCAAAAACAAGCCCATAAAATCTTTCAGGCAGGGACCGCAGACAAGACATCATACAGATTTCAGTATGGTTAGTAATTTGGCATTTATCTGTACCTATTTGCTTCCTGTGACATTAGAATAAGAACTTAAAACAATCAAACAAGCAGCATCCCTCTGCAGACACTACAAAGTTTGCATCCCCTTTCAACGTCACTGCACATTGCAACCACTAATTAAAAAACATTTTTTTTCTTTCAAAATTACACAGTGAATAATTGCCTTTAGGCAACTCTTGTCTTCATTATAAAGTGTCTGCTGCCACTTCCTCTCAGTAGGAAGTGATCCATGTGAGATGAAGGCTCCAATTCACATTTTTAAAATAACATTTCTCCCCTTTAATGTGAAGTGATCCTCAGTCATTTAATGTAGATGAAAGAGGAAGTTGAAACCTTCCAGCTTTTTATTCTCTTTCCTATAATTAACATTTACCTTTCCCAGCTGACAAGTCTTACATGTAAAATTCAGAACAGTCTGACATGAATGAAGACATGTCTACCTTATAAGAGAGCTGTATGTAATACATAAGAGAAATAGTACTAGCTTCCTCCCTGGAAAAGCAGAATCTGTAATACAGAGTAAGGAAAATTTTATTTCAGTGGAAATGAAAAGAAATAAATCTTATGTGGGAAAAGAGAGGATTTGTTCCTAAATTTAAGGAGTGTAGTATGAACAGCATAAGGCCACCCTGCACTGAAAAATAATAAAAACTTCAAGAATTAAGGTGTCTAGTTAGAAATACCTACATCTAAATATCTTAGAAAGAAAAGTGCCAGTGTGAAGCAGGATTTGGATTCAGAAAAAGGCCATTGTAAGCACCAGTGCAGTAACATACCCAGGCAAGAAAGTAGAAACTCACCTCTGCAGCAGGAAAGAGCAGGAAAAGGTTAAGATGAAAACAAAACTAAGAGCCATAAAAGCAGTTCCCCAAGGACACAACATGACCGAACATTCACAGGAGCCATAAGAAGTAATTCACTCAATATCACAAAAAGCACAGCCTGTTCTGTTCTTCGTCAGTTCTCACTGCCAGGACAGAGACACCGTGGCCACCCACTCGGGATTCTGCCATTTTTGTTCCATTCCCTCCATCATCAGTAGTCCAGCTGTGACAAGCGCCTCTTGCCTGCCATTCAGGACAAGGTGTGTACCTCCCTAGCCATCCTGGGCAGTGGGGGCAGGCAGGCAGCCAGCCCACCCACCGGCAGCACCACTCGCACAGGAGGGGAATCACAGAATCATTTTTGGTTGGAAGAGAACCTCAAGATCATCAAGTCCAACCGTTAGTCTAGCACATCCGAGTTACCACTGAACCATGTCCCTCAGCACCACATCTACACATGTTTTAAATACCTCCAGGGATGGTTACTCAACCATCCAGTTTTTCCTAATATCCAGTCTAAACCTCCCCTGGTGCAACTTGAGACCATTTCCTCCCATCCTATCACTTGTTATCGGGGAAAAAGAGACTGATCCCCACCTTGCTGCCACCTCCTTTCAGGTAGTTGTAGAGATCGATAAGGTCTCCGCTCAGCCTCCTTTTTTCCAGGCTGAATAACCCCAGTTCCCTCAGCTGCTCCTCGTAAGACTTGTGCTCTAGACCCCTCACCAGTTTTCTTGCCGTTCTCTGGACCTGCTCCAGTACCTCAACCTCCAGATATCATTACTGCTGCTAACACTGTGTTATGGAACAAAAAAAGAAGTGGGAGAGATAACTAGCATTTTTCAAAATTCCTTGTGAATTCAGCATTTAGCAACTTACAACCACTGCTCTATAACATGATCTATATTGGAAGCCTAGCTGTCAAAACCAGATGAATTAAAGTCTGAAACCCAAGGGACAGGGCAAGGGGAGGTGGGAAGCTCAGCACCCCACTCTGCGTCGTTTCCCCAGGGCACCTCTCCCTTGCCATCCTGGGAGGAGGAGGCTCCAGCTTTTAACTTAGGTGCCTGAATTAGAAGCAGTTGAGGTGGGTGTGTTGTAAGAGTGAACAGTATATTTGCCAAAAATACCCTTTGGAGTCAAGGGTAACGGTTCACAATTGTGAGCTGAGCCAAGCTAATGGTCAGAGATTTGAAAAATATGAATTTAAAAAAAAAAAACAACCCCAAACTCTTTCATTTCCACATTTCCAAGATGAAATATTATACCAAAATGACATTTTCTTCAAAAACGTAGCCAAGAATCCTTTTTATGTGAGAAACACCCCAAACCAAACCTATCATCTTAAAACAACTATTTATTTTGATTTTAAACCGTGTATCTTTCTTCTCTTTTGCTGGGAAAAAAAAACCATTATGAAATTATTTTTCCCTGTTTTTTTCATTTAGTCATAAAATTGGGGGGAAAAAAAGCACCTCTACATTGCTAACAGCCTACTAATGAAAGGCATACGCTGTCTCCTTCCAGACAGGCACTAGCCGTTTGACTTTCCAACCGAAACACTTGGTCATAGAAATACTTATTGCAGGAATGGATACAACATATACAAGAACTTGAAGCAATGGAAGTGAAGAACTGCAAGTGGGTAGTAAGCACAGGGGTGGGTTACAGATTGCCCCCAGGATCAATTATGACTTTTCACCATGGAAGCTAATCTAGCAATTGAAATCAGAGAGACCTGTAGAAAACTTAACTTTTGACAGGTGACTGCAGGAGACAAAAACCTACGTTTAGGACACTGGAAAAATTACCAAAAAGTGTTATCACATTTAAAAACCAGTAACCACAGGATATTACCTTGTGCCAAAAGGACAATGCAAAGCTTTAAACAAGCAGGGTATGAAAAAATGCTTTCTGTTTGCCAATGTTATCTCACTTTATCCCTCACTTAACATGCCACAACTCATGAAAAACAAAAGCTGTTTCAAATCATGAATGAATCTTATAGGTACAAATGTACCTGCTACATGCACATACAGACACACATGCTCAATGACCAGAGTTCCATACATTTCCTCAGAAAACAGACCTTATATTTTTCCCATTTTTAACAAAATTAAGTTTTCATGTATTTATGCATGTGGTATTACCATGCCCTCCTCAGATTCTGAAGTGGACTTAAGTGCTCAAAAACCTCCTAGAAAAATATTTGCGAGGACTGAGAAATAACCTCAGGAAGTTAGACTGACAAGGAATGCAAAGATCTTGGAATGCAAAGATCAAGGGTTTATTTTCACTATTTTTATTAAAAACAATGAACCCACTACAATTGCAGTGGCATCACTGGGGGAGGTAGAGGGAGGAGAAGAGGAACAGTTGGAAAGCTGGAAAAAATAGATAATTATTTGAAAGCCCTAAGTATATTCCTCCTGTACTCTTCACATCACTATGGCAATGAATATATCCCAGGCCTTTTCACCAAGAGCTTCATGTCTATCTGAATTAAGTAATAACATTACAAATTTTGGAGGCTGTTTAAAATGCCCCTCTGTGAATTAAAATGGGAATTTCTAAACATTTCCCTGTTTAAAAAAAAAGAAAAAAACCCAAACAACCAACCAACAAATACCAAAGTAAATACCAAGAAATACCAAGAAAAACAAAAGTTAGAGGAAGAAATAAAATAAGCTCTGTTTCCTGACCATGCAAACCACCAGGAATTGTTTCATCCTAAACATTAAAAGCCCCAAACACTGCTACCATGTGGAGAGAAGACATTTACACCTCCACATGAGCGCTCATACAAACTGTTTCTTGTTTATATCCCTATTAGGAGTTCACAGCAGTCACCAAGATTATTTCACTTGATTTGATTCCTTCCCTGTTCTCTATGGTTCATTTACCAAGTCCCATACAAGGCTATTCATGTCCCTTGAGAAGAGCCAAAGTTAGCATTTGTACTCACAAAAGCTTCAGCCCGATAACACAAAGTGGAGCCCTTGCCACCACAATGCCAGTTCTTTCACAGCACTCCACCAGTGCTCTCATCGAGGCCATCTTCTAAGGCAAAGGGCTAAAACAATTTTCCATGCTGCTTCCATGTTACTGCTTTTCCCACCTCACTCAATCTATCAAGGACAAAACGGGGTATTGTGACAACATGCCAGGGACAAACAGTCGTAAGGTCGGTGTCTTTGGTTCACACGGCATTTGTTGTATCCCAAGTTTCCTGATACAGCCTTTCTGCTGCGAACAATAATAAAAGTGAGGGGGCCTGAAGAAAGAAAGTACATCTGGGTAAAACCAAAATATATTCCCAGCAATCTGTTGAAATGCATGGTTTTTCTCACAGACGAGCATGTGAAAAGCGTGTATGACTGACGATGATGAGGCACTGGTTTTGTTTTTCAGTTTTTGCTCACTCAAGAGGCAAAGAGGATCTTATTGTGTTCCACAGAAAACGTATAAAAGCAGTTTCCTCAGTTTCTACATAAAATAACAATAATAAAAAAATGCTCAGTTCCAGATATGTTCTCTGCTAACTAACTGAAAACTAAACCTTTCACATTACTTTCTGTAAGTGATTTCTAGTAAGTTACTGTCAGCCTACTGTGAAACCATGTATTTACTGTGGCTTTGTACAGGGTAAAACTTAATTGATACATGAATGAGCTATCTATTTCTGCTCCAAAACCTAATGTAGTAGAAAAATCAAGTAAAGAAGCAATAAAGAATGGTTTAGATACTTTGAAATATTCACACTTGTTTTGTATTAGGGTTTGTCATAGTTCCTGTGATAATGAGGAACTAGTTCATAGTTCATTGTGAAGAACACCATCAACACTGCTGAAGAAACACAGCAGAATTACCTTTTGACACATGCCCACTGTCTGCAAAACTAGCAAGCACTAGGGAGCATTAGAAAAAGGATAGTTCAAAAAAATTCCTAAGAAAAAAGATAACCCACACAACAAAGGTTTTCTTGTGTCCCTTCCCGGTTGAGAGCCACCCTGTTTGGAGGAACACCACCTACAAAAGGGAGGCTGGGACAGAAGACGGAGCTGCCGATGACTACATGGGCACCACTGCCACCTGTTCTACCTGTCTTTTCAAACGCAGGGGCAATGAGCCGCTTGCTGAGGAGGACAATGTCCCTACCTGAGCCGTGGTCCCTTTCCGCAGCTCCCACCTTGCCTTCCCCTGCAGAGCTGCCCTGCTCCTGCCACTCTTCACCTGCTGGCTCAACGTCCGGCTCTTCAGGAGGATTCAGATGGCCATGCTTGCTACTCTGAAATAATAAAGACTTTTTAGCATACTTATCATTGTGGCACTGCATTTTCTGCTGCAAAATTTGTGGAGATCAACAGTAACTTTTACCTTCCTCTTTTTAGGAAAAAACGTTATTTATTCTACTGATAAAAGGAGGGCTTTTGTAAAAAGTCAAGGAGAATATAACAGCTAGTTGATGGGAATTCACTATGACAAGTGAAAGCAGATACGCTGCAACAATCAAAACAAAATATTTCATCCCGCAGTGCTTGAAAATTTGCAAATATTAGCTACAAAACCTGTCACTTACTGTCCCCAAAACACAATGGAAACATTGGAGAATATTTATCCCAATGCAACTTTTTTTACTGGAGTTACAGAACAGACTAATTTTTCCAGTTAAACATTACAAGAAGGAAAATATTATATCAGGCACAGAATTTTCTTTAAAAAAAAAAGTATTCCCTACATCATAGTAATACTGCTTCTTTTCATTCTACCTTTAATATTAGAACTCATAACTGTTCTAACTGAGATACTACCCTCCTGAGTGAGCGCTAAAACAGTTTGGTATTACTGTCTTAACTTCATCTGTAAAATATGAAACGAACTGGAATTGTAACAGTGAACACTAAGCAACCTTCCAGAAAGCTTCTCAGCCTTTACGTTAACCTTCGTGCCAATCTGATCTCTTCACTCGTATCACATGCTAAAAAAGACACTGTATGCCATACTTACTAAAAAAAATTAAGGACCTACAACTAATAAAACATTCTTCACTCCCGCCCCTTTTTTTTTTTTTGAATGTGACCGAAGAACAAAGGCTTCTGGAACATCATCCAAAAAGAAATGGTGGAAATAGATATCTGAACTTGGTATGATTCATTTGCACATGTGATCTGGGAATGAAATCTAATACAAGTATTCTGGAAGGAAATTGAACACAGAGTTAGTCTGAAGAATTTAAAAATAACAGCAGGAAACGATACATGATATTTAATCTAGACTAAGGCAAGTAAATGCAGTCACAGAGAACCCAGAAATATTTTCTGAATGGCAGAGAGGTAGCTAAAAGTCAATAACATTTAAAAAGACCTATAGCTAAGGACAAGGATGTTGTTTTCTGTGTGTCTGGTCAGAACCAAACCAATGGGGCCTGCTACAGAATTACTGGACGTTCATCAGGCTGTTGTGTTTGGGTTCTCCTGTGCTCTGCTCTTAAGTTTCCTCCTTTGGTTTGGGTGGCTTCCAGCATCGTCTCCTTCTCCAGCCTTTCTGGCAGAACTGCCCCGTCTTGTTTAGAAGCAGGACCTCACAGATCAGGCTCGCTGGATTGAGTGCTGGCTCTCCAAAAGGTCCCGCTATTTTACAAACACTTGTGACCTGAATTCAATGTTAGGATGAAGCTAACAGACAGCCGAGCCGCTCTGGAAGTTCAGCATTTTTCTCCTTCCTGGTTTTCTCTTCCCTTCTACAAAGTTCAACTCCTTCCTTTGTACTGATAACTAGAACACACGATACAGCTGGTGAGCTGATTCAACTGCCTAACAGGCAGAAAACTAACTGACAGGGCAACAGGAAAAACAATCCACAGAAACGCTGCCAGTCAGTGAGTTGAACCAACTTAAGGGGGGACCCAAATAATGCCAGAGGCAATATAAAATAAGTAGCAGAAATACATGAGGAGGACAAGAAAAGTGTCATGAAGAACCTTCTCCTCCAGAACCACATCAAGGGGTTAAACGGACTTGGCCATATCGTAGAACTTCACCCCAAAGAGCTTTCTGATTTACTACTTAAGTCTCTGAGGACATGATATACAGGCTTGTAAGGGTTTTTAATGCAATACAATAACTTCTCACTTTAAATAACACTAAACAGATTTTGATAAGGTCAGGAGATAATTATATGTCTTTCTTGCCTGTTTTCCCTCATCACTCTGAGA
Source organism: Larus michahellis (assembly GCF_964199755.1). Classification (NCBI taxonomy): domain Eukaryota; kingdom Metazoa; phylum Chordata; class Aves; order Charadriiformes; family Laridae; genus Larus; species Larus michahellis. Next base: position 21,435,556 of record NC_133900.1, on the reverse strand, counting down.
CACACTTGAAACCAGAATTTCAGGGAATGTACATTCCCCTTGAATGCAAGCCTCTCCTTTTCTGCCCTTCTCTCTTTTCTTATACACAGATTTGGCTAATTCTTCAGTCAAGGAAGTCTATATATTTGCAGAGAAGATATTTCCCCCCCATTGCCCCTCGCTATCATCATTTGTCTCTTCAAATTCCTGCTAGTCTCTCTCACTCCATGGCCAAGCTGATTTTCCATATCAGTCCCTTCCTTGCCAGTGTAATAAGGGAGGTACCCTTGTTTATTCTACAGTTTCTTCCAAATATTGGGCCTTAGATACTCCTGTCGGCCCAGCTGACTCACTACACTTCTCCAAATTACCACATGGTCCCTTATTATTGACATCTCTATACTACCATGATATGGATGTTAGAGCAGCTATGGAGCCAGGCGGTCACTGGCGATATCTGTGACCGCTGACCTGAAAAATCACTGAACACAGAAGTTGTGAGTGTTGGGTTTTTAGCTAAACCCTATATAGCTCTTATTTGTTCTTGGATATTTTACAGTGAAAGGAAAATCAACAGTATTACAGAGAATCAACCAAAACAATTGACTGGATCAAGAGGTTGGTGTACAACTGTGAGTAGGTAGGCTGTACCTGAAAGTTGCAAACACATCAGTAGAGAGAAATTCTGAAAGATTTGGTCCACCCCTTTACTCCTGTCAGAAAGCAGTTAGATGGATGCTCCCATTTCATCTGAGTTCAACAGCAAAGGAAAAATGATGGTCTGATTTCTTATTCTGAGACTAACAAGACATCTCTCAATCCAAGATCCAAAAGCAATTTTTGGATCTTCGATGTTGGGTACAGATGACTGGTGAGAACAGGGTCTCAGGGGATTTCTCCTAGCTGGAACCTAGAAAGGAAATTAGAGAGAAGGCTGAACTAGACTTTGTGGGATTTAACGTTGTTACACATTAGTTCTCTTGTTTATATTTCATTGTCCTTGTCAGCAGAATTTAGCACAGAACTCCGTTCCTCCCTCCTCCTTCTCCAGTCTTGAATATTTTGATCTGTTGCAGACATTTCTTACAACAACAACATAAGATTGTTTCATTTTATACTTGACGTTTTCTTCCATCTTTAGATGTCATGGTATATTCTTAAAGAAAAAATAGTGATCTACTGTAAATTATGGTGATGCTGAATTTAGTGTGGTGCTTGCCTGGGAACTGCAGCTTTGTACGTTCGGGCTGCAACAGTGTTGGTTCTCTTGAAAATAGGTCTCTTCCGGCTGAACAATGATGAGCACCAAATTCTAGGATTTTCTCTTAAATAAATTCTTTTTGTTACTCCTGAAATGAAAATGAGCTTTGTATTTTGTTTTTAAGCAAGAAGGAGATTATGCAAATAAAAACCATCAAATAAGGACGGGAGATACAAAACATTAACTATGCTGGGAAAGAATAAAAGGATAGTAAAAAAATAATTAAAATTAAGATATGGGGGCCAAATCAAACACATAAGTTGTCCTACTAATTTCATTTCTGCAAAAGTGCAGTCCAGGACATTCCATTAAACTACTCATATTCAGAGTATTTTGCTGGACTGCAACCTGATGTCAAGCTTCACCTGCTCCGTAAGTGCCAACTTCTGCCTTACTGTATAACTCCATTGTGCTCTGCTTTCTAGATCATCATTTCATGAACTACTTTTGGGTATTCTCCAGTAGATGTATTGCATTACAATCCCGTTTCTGAGCCTCCCTTTCCCATTCAGTGCCACTGTGAGAACAGAAAGCTCGCTTTCATCGTGTCCGCTCCTCTCAGATGAGACTTCTCCTCCAAGAGACTTGGAAAAACCTCCAGTCAGCCATGGCTTTGCAACTCTTCCAAATGTAGGATCTTATGCTGAATGATTTTGGCTCTTTACACAAAGTAGGCTATCACAGTTAGCACGTGGCACTAGAAGGTCTAAATTCTATTTTTACTTTTGAAATTAACTTGTAATAGCTTTTCAGGAAAAAGTGAAGGCCAATTTTTTTAAGTATTATCTCTAGTATTGGATACCTATATATAGATGCATGAAGCCAGACTTTCTGAAGCAACCGGAACACATTTAAGCACCTAAATAAAGGTCAGGTTTCCAGAAATGATCTGCAGCTGGAAGCTCTCACCACACTTAACACACTAAGCTCTTGGAAGACTAGCAATATATTTAGACACCTAAACAAGGTCTGAGTTCTTCTGAAAATCTGGTCCCAATTGTGAATACTAACATCTCCTGAGGATCTACTCATTGGAGACCGTTTTCTGAAAAGCAGACTGTTTTCTGAAAACTATCTACAACTCCCACTGACTGTGAATCTCTGTCTTCTCTGAAAACCAAAGGCTTAGTTGCCTGATAGCAGATCCAAAACAGAAAATTCACTTTTTTTTTTTTTTCACTTATTTGAAAATATTAACCTCTTGCAGGAGGCACAGGACTTAATTTGTTAATGTTTTGTAAGTACCCAACACTCCAAGGTAGAAATTACAGAGGATGTACTAAAACTTACTAATAAAGTGCTCTAAAAACGAGACATACTTTCAGGGCTCCAGAAGGGTACACTGAAGTTAAACCAGTTTTGTTAGTGGAAATGCCACCATATTCCTGGATAAAGAGTGAAGAGGAGTCTTCTACTGGGAATTTTCGTCTGGATGCAATTATGAATCCTTTTTTACACACCATAAATATTTAATGACTTTGAAATTACACTTTTTTTTCAATTAAGATGTCAGTAAAAAATAAGCAATGGATCACATAGGGTTGATCTTAAAAAAGCATGAACACCAACCTCAGTTCTGTGTTGACACTTTATAGCTTATTTTCCAAATACTTCAGTTCCCACCCTTATAGAATTAACATTTTCTTCAATTGTCACTGCACCATAATGATGATAGTACAAAACAAGGATTTTTTCATCACTCGTATAACATGAAATTGTCCTCAATTTAGCTTGCGCTCAAATAACCCAAAAATTGAAAAGGATGTTTCCCATCCATGCTACTACTTTCATTCTCTAACCCTACAATGACTACTGTGACAGTTTTGTACATTGGCTTTTGAAAGCACAGTAGTGGTACCGTTCTACATGTATCATTTTCATTTTTAAATAAGAGCCTTACACTTTCACACTGGAATGCACTACTTCAATCTCCTCACAGCATTTTGCCACCAAAATTATACTATTTTTTTTCCTCAGGAGAGGAAAGAGAATAGAACTTAAAACACAACACTAAAAAGCTCACATACTAATGAATCTTAGCCTTTTTTTTTTTTCCCCAAAGCAACTCAAAGCACTTAAGACCCAATGAAGCTGCCTCTAAAATAACCTCCCTGCAAGATATAAGTATTATACCCACTGTAAACAGCATCATTTCAACTACAGTAGAATAACCCGATTAGAAGACAGACATTAGAACACTTTCACACAATACGTTTGATGAAGAAAGAATTAAAAAAAGAAAAGCAGAAAATTTTTAAGCAAGTTTCCTATAACTGTCGCAATATTCCACACTGCAAATCAAGTTCCCTATGATTAATTTTTTTGCACACTTAAAAAGATAACTTTGAATATATTTTAAAGACTGAGTGTCTTTGTACTTCTAAATATATTCATACTCCATCTACACATGCCAAAACTCCTGAAATAAACCCGTTTTATGTACTTCAGTAATTTCTTTTTGTATATAACTATTATATTTCAGCCTGAGAAGTCTTCTGAGATAACTATTCATCAAGCATACACAGATTTCTTTTCCTCTTCGTGATGGCAGGCAGTTTTCCTGGGGACAGTGCTGGGGTTTGGGGTTTGGTTTTTTTTAGGGAGGGGGAGAACAAATCAGCTTGCTGATTTCAGGAATACTAAAAGTAAAGTGTATCTGCATAAGAATGCAGTTTAATTCAGTCTCCCGTTGTAAAATGTATATCCCTATGATACCAAATTGATGAACAGACATATTTCAGCACAGCAGAGTGGGGCAACTGTATTCAGTAACACTGTAAATTTAAGCAGCACAACTGGCTTTAAGACATACAGTCATTGGGTTTTAAAACACCGAAGAACCACACTTTTTAGTATTTTGCAGATCGGCAGAGAAGGCACAACCTGAAGAGAAGGGTGCCTCCCTGTGGCAAATGAATAAAGGAGAGACCAGGCAAACTACTGACCCTTCATTCCAGCTTCTTTTTCCACCAGCCACAGCGCTGTTTTATGAGCAAAGAGATTATTAAACATGAACACAAACTAAAACCCTCTGTTTCCAGAACTGCTTGAGAACTAAATATTTCTAGTACCATCATATGGATTCAAGCAGCTACAGCATCAAACGTTCCTCCTTCTCTCTATGCTGTGGCAGGAAACTTCCAGAACAAAAATATTAAAAAAAACCAAAAGCACACACACCAAAAAAAACCCCAAAACAAAACAAAAAAATCCCCAAACAAACACCACCTCAAAATTTTTTCTAACTTTGGGACTGCAAATTTTAAGGCTTATATTTTATTTAGCTTTTTATTTGTTTTAATTAAATAGGATTACACCAAGCTTCACTCTTGGTGTGCATTTTTATAAAGTCAGAGAATTTCCTAAACAGATACATGTGCATTTTTATAAAATCAGAGAATTCCACAACACAGAAAAAAACCTGTTTTGTGCTGAGCTCCAATTAACATTTATTCTTTCTTATTTGTTACTCCCTTTCCATTCTCCACTTCTTGTTCTTCCTAATCAGTTCCTCCTTTCCTGCTGAGTCCTACTCTTGTAAGGACGTCATAGTGCCTTTAGTGTAAGTTCCATTTTCCTTCTTTTTCCACCTCCCCTGAAGCATGTTACTTTTAAAAGTAAGTCGAAAGTTATCACACAGTAATAGCAGCCCTTCTTTCATTATTTTGTTAAAATCTAATCTAGCCGGCCGTATCTGAAGAAATAACAATATTGATTTTATCTGAATGAAGACAGCAAAAGCAAAGTCAATTACATTACTCAAATTGAATCATCACATACCTGCGGTTCAAGTATTTTCAGATGTTTCTTCTTATTTCAAAACCAAATATTCTTAAGAAAGACAATTCATTTTTAAAATTATAGTTATGGTCTTTAGGCCTTGTTCTCTTTAGCTTGTTCTTCAACCCCTTCCTTTCTTCAATGGTACAGTGGAAAAATGAAAGAAGGGAAAGAAGAGGAAGGAAAAAAAAATCAGACACCAGATAAACCAAAAGTTTTTGGCAATTACAATATTTTTAGACAAAACCTACCCTTTTTGTTGGATTAATTATTATTCAGGTGGGTTATTATTTTTATAATTATTCATGAGCAACTCTATTTCAAGGTAACCCCAAAATGGAATTTCTTTTTGGAATTTGTTTCCAGGTCAACCTGTCAAATGTTTTAAAATACAACACAAAAGACTCAGGCTTTGGAGGTGAACAACTGACCCAGAACGACCGCACTGTCTAATGCTTTATAAACCTCAGCTTCACCCACCAGACATGTCCGCAGCTGTTGCAACTGCTCCTCTAAGTGCCTCTTCCTTTGCACACTTTGATCCAAAAATTGCATCTCTGCTGTTGGCCAATTAATGCTACACCACCTATTTGGATATCTTAAGATTATACACTCCCTTCCAGATTAATCTCAATTTTCTAAAATTTCTGTTGATTCAACAATTAATACATGCTCACCTGTTCTTGTTCAGTGTGTGCAGGTCATGCTTTCTTACAATTTTTCCAAAATATTTAGCTACCACTTTTTCAACGTGTTGAATAATAGAAGAATCAAAGACAAGAAATCGATCTTTTGTTTGACTGTGGATGTATAAATTGACCAAGAGCAAATTTTTCATTTCTAGATGCATGTTTCGTCTCTCAAGCTCTGTCTACTCTTATTATAACATCAAGTCACGTGACAAACAAACTCTTTAAACAGTGTTTTTTGGACCTCACTTCTAGATAAATCATCTGTTTACCTGAAGTAGTAATATAACTATAAATATTAAATAAACAAGGAATTAACTTCTTTGTTCTATCAAATCTAGAGGTCAACAGTAGATAGGGGCTTTCAAAATCTTAAACATTTTTACTTTTTTTACAGTAAGTTCTCATCTTCACGAATCCCTCGTTTAGAATAAAGTTGAGACTAAAATGCCTTAGCAAAACAGAATGAGAACAACGGAAGTTAAAGAAGGAAAAGATTTGCATTGAGTCATATGCAGATGTAGGATTGTTCCCTACAGAGCATTTTTACTTAAAATGGAAAACTGCAACTTTTCAGTTGAGTCCAAAACGGAAATGTTCAGGCGTTCTTACAGACGAGCTTGACTACTTTGGTTTCCAATGGACATTACTTTATGTTCCAGGGAGGGTTATAAATAAAAACAAAACTGCATTTCGAATGTTGGAGGAAAAAGTGCAGGTGAAGCAGCCGCAGTTGGGTGAGAGGAATGCTGAGCCAGCAGGGTGGATTTTAAAGCTGCTGATGGTTAAATAGGTAGCCTTGCATCAAAATCCCTTACTGTTACCTGTGTCATGGAAGGCAGGATGGGAACATGGCTCCAACTTGGCCAACCCCAAGGCAGGCAGTGATGGCATTTTTCTCCTTAGCAAGGGGGTTCAAGACTTCTTCCTTTTCCATTCATAAAAGTCAAAATCTAGAAAATGATGATGAATGAAAACATCAGTGTAAATGGAGGCATTAGGTTAGGTTAATAAAAATTGCACCAGCTCATCTTGAAAACTGGTGCTTCCAGTTTAAACTGGTATCTCCATTATCATCAGTTTGCAAGTCCAAAGGAAAAAAGTCATTTCAATCCTCCAATATTGATTATTTTGATTCTGAAACAGATATAATATAATAGATATATACTTAAAGATACATATTTTATCAGATGCTGTTTAAAACTCGCCTTTCTTTGAAAACAGTTTAGATTTCAGTGAACTGCATTTCCCAGGGAGAAAAAAATAAACTTTCAAAGGAAAGTCCCCCGAGCAGCTCCAGGGCCCATCTCCACCAGCTCCCTGCTCTATGCACAGGAATGTAAGCATCATTGGGGAAATACTCTAATTCTCAGCTGGCGTCATACCTATATTGTGAGCATAGGCAATACACAAGGAGTTCGCACACTGAGCCTAAGGATGGGCTCAGACACTGTCATTGGAATCTCCTCAAAACACACGGGGATGTGGCTGTTCCAAAAGTTACTTCTCTCAGGCACAGGCTGATAATCTTCATGGGGAAAGTCGGTTGGGAAGCGACTATAATGTTTACAGCAAGAAAGCAATACAGACATAGCTTTAGATGTGAAACCAATTGTGTGATGGCCATGTACCCCTAAGTACTCCTGCTATTCTCAGGGCTTTAATTAGCCCTGAAGGAAGCCACAGCCAGTTCCTGAAAGGTTTTTTCCCCTCTGTGTGCTGCGCATAAAGATAGAAAACATCCAGTCATGATGTTTCAATAGGATACAGATAACATAAAAGAATAATAGAATACATAGAGTAAGATTGGGAATAAAAATAGCATTGTGTCAATGGAAGGTTTGTTATTATTTATTCTCACTGTGGTAAAACCCAAAGTTCTTAATGAGAATCAGAGCTGTGCTCTATTAGGTGCTTTACTAACACAGAGAAGGACCTGTAACATTTTCCAGTGTAATACTTCCACATCAGAAAAGAATATATTATTTTTCTTAAATTGAAGTGAAAAGCATTGGGATTTTAATTAACTTAACGGCCAATGAGTTGATGTCTACCGTAATAACAGCTGAACTCATAGGAAATAATCCTAAGTAGTACTGTTTCTTGAGACACCTAAAATTATATTGCATGTACTTTGAATAGTTCTTTTTTCTGACATGATAGCTCAAGTGAAAATTATTTAAGTACCAAGATCTACACATCCTACCTGGCAAATTCAGGAACGAGTTATCTGAGACTGCTTCAAGAAGGTGTAAATATATAGAGAGACAGACATGAAATGAATCCATGATTTCTTTATCTTTGATTTGTGGAAAACCCGTTTTAAAGTTACTTATTCAGCTCATTCAGGCTGACCGCACTGCTTGCAGATTTCATGTAAGTCTCTTCCCCACCATGTCAATCACTTGCTATAATTCTTTGTTCCTTATCCTACATATTCCTTTTATCACTCTTAATTCTATACGATAACAATGAATATTTTGTACATGGAGTTTAATTATATAGCAGAAATGGATTATACTTATCATTTCAGCATATGAAATAAAACAACTCCCTAAGGACTTGTGTACATATCATAAACACCAGTTCTTCCCTTTGGGTGAAAAGGGCATCTAAAATATTAAGATAAAAGAAGAAAACCACCATAACTTCGGAAGGATAGTTTTGCAACTGAAGCACAAAATTTGAATTTAAGAGATGCAGGATCACTGCCTGGTTGCAGAGAAATGCAGTGGGTTTTCCTGCATATTCCCCTAACAGGAAATAAGATTGAAAGTTAAACAAATAATTCCCTACAATAGTAAAATAAACTTTCAATATTTAATGAAAGGAATAAATAATAGATTGCAGCTGTCAACCTAAAACCTCAGCAACTTGAAATGCAGAATAATACTTATTCACACGCTCAACTATGCACCCAAGTGAGGGCTTTTTGGTTTCAAAATACACCAAAAATTCTTTAGATTTTTGTTCCTCTATTCTAGAGTCCACGGTAGGCAGATGAAACCTATCATGGTTATCATTATGTTCTGAACTAGACTAATTTGAAAATAATTTTGAAGTCAAGGTCTTATGATACTTTATGACCTCCTTTTCTCTTCCTCTGAAATATTCTTGGATTGACTTAAAAGAGAACTACACATATGGTCTACTGGATTAAACAGGGAGGTAGGAAGGCCAGATTATTACCAAAATAATTTATGTTTCCTTTCGCATTGGCTGTATATTACATGAGCTGTAAGCAAATGAGACTCTTCAAGATTTATAGTCAGCTATACTTTGGATTAAAGAACAGACTATGAAAAGAGGTTTTAAATTAACCAGAGAACAGAAAGTAGGACCAAAAATTGGAGATGAGGGGATGGAGATTAGAAAGATCTTCAAATGCAACTGGAAAGCAATTCTTCCTACAGCATACACTTCACCTATTGTACTTATTATTTAAGTTAGGATTACAAACTGTAAATTTGAAATTTGTAGTCACATTATCAATAAAAATAGATCTTTTTCTTTAGCCTCCCTCTTAAAATAGAGAGCAGCGAAGATAACTACTCGGTGGTCATTATACTGTACTCCTGCACTTGAAGGCAATACTCCATTAACAAGAAGTAGCGCCGTTCATTTGATGATATACTGATACCTCTAAAGTTTACTGAAAAGATCCTGCTTCCTAGAATGGCCTATGATATATCCAAGAAGCAGAACCATTTTAAAAGGTACACGTTCTGCAGTGATCCTAGCAAAGCCGATCTCTCAAAAATAACCCATGGAGAATAAGAACATCTTTACACACAGGGTTTTTAAACAAACAAAAAAACCCAACACATGCTCCCCCCCCCGCAAAAGAGGTACTTTCTATTCTTTTGCATTCTTCAATCATCTCTGAGAAATGAGGATTAAGAAAAAGTTACTCATAGGCAGGTCATTCTATATTTACCAACTAAAGAACTTCTTGCACTTTCACCTTGTAATAGCCGTTTTTGTCCGGCTGGAGACAAGGTGCCAGTTTGATGCAGTATTTCAGCTTTTGTGTTTTAAGAAATATTTAAAATTTCATCCTAAGTAATCATCCTGATAAACGTAAAGAAAAGCAACTGAAATTGGTTCAGGGAAGGGGTTTCTTTCCTCAGCAGAAAGAAAACCTCAGGAAGTGCTTTTGTCACTCCCAGCAAGACTTTGACAGTAACATGTAACCTCCATCCTTGACCCAGCAAGTCTGAACTGCGTTTAATTGGTCTGTCTGCAAAGCTATGAAAAATTTCTCTTTGTGTACTGTAAAATAAAATGTATATATTTCATACAGCTGGGAAACAATATCTACTATTCAGAGCTGCTGGCAGCACAACAGAGCACTTTCCTTGTTAAACTCTCTGAAACCATCCCTTTTTTTCCAGCCCTGCTTTTAGGTGCACTGAAGAAGCCAAAAATATAAAAGTCAACAAGAGGAGAGCATAATCACTGGAAAACTCAAAGGATATAAATCGTTCTTAGTAGAAGCACAACATTTAGTGGAAATCCTGAGAACCTGGGTTGGTTTGTGGAGCTGGGGAAGGACCTATCAGGAAAAAACACTGACCAGCCTCATTGAAATGAAATCCTCATGTATGTCCTGTCCGTTTTTTTTCTTGACTTACGGATCTTCCTCAGTATCAAGCTACTCCCCATAAATCCACACGACTAACAGCACATGGGCTTTTATGAGATAAATCTCAGTACTACTAAGAACCCCGTTTATTTTTTAAAAACTAAGCTTTTCAACATATGATCAAACAAACATTCAAAGAAGAGGAATTTACACAGGAAAAGACGGAAGCTTTCTAATCTGTAACACATACGTCTGTCAGCGTGAGTAGTCATGACAGTTTTAACATGCTCTCAAAACGTGGCCATTTTTTATTGTTGGAAAATAGAATGGCTTAAGGCATATCTACATTACAGAATAAATCCGCCAACAAATTTATGCCAGGAGACTCTCTCGTCGAGAAACAACACGCTGGAATAGCTACACCAGTCATATAAAGATGTAAACAAAGGTAACAACAGGACTTATTTCACCGCTGAGATGTAGCTACTCAAGACATTTTGCTGGCAACAAGATCTTAGTAACAGGGAGGGGGGGAGGACATGATCTTCCCAGTTTCCAGTTAATATACCTAAAACCAGCAAAATTTATAGCACAGGCTGAGCCCGAACTGTGTAAAAACAGTCACTGAAAACCTGGGAAAACATTGTCTGGTTAAAAGGAGGAAAATGCTTATTTAAAGAATGTACAAATTGATAATGAATGTAGACTTTTCATTGATCCCATACCAATCCAGCAATAAAACATCTGATGTTGTAAACATCACCACCTCATAGGACTGAAACAATAGCACTCATGTCTTGGCAGGTCTTCGCCAATTGACATCTGTAGGTATGGACCTACTCTCGCACAGCCTCCCCGTAAAACAAGCTGATGCCGCAGAGCGTGTCAGGCAGCAAAGCAGGGCTTGCCCACTGCCACTTCTCTGAGGCACAGGCAGCACTACAACCTTCAGGGCTGCCACGTTACTACATCTTCTAACTGCATTCTGGTACAGCAGCCCCCTTTGGCCCTACCTTCCTCCTCAGCCTTTTTGTGTTCCTCTTTTAATGAAGGATACTTTGAGTAAGTCAAAAAATACTTTGAGTAAGGCACAAAACCAAAGATGTCAGGAAGAGGACACCAAGAAAGCATTCTTTCTGACTCTGTGTGTCGCCTCTGAAACATAAAAAGAATTGTTCCTAAACTGACCTCAGAATTTCCTCATTCCTTAATTCCAACCTCTTCTAGGCCTCCATCTGAAACCAAATGGTAAATAAACAGGTAGATTAGGGGTGTTCTGTGTAGAAACTGCATTTCGAAGTGATGTATATCATGTGTAAATTAAATCTGTTTTTATTCTTCCAAATACCTTTAGATGCAGTGATTAATTGGAAAAAATCAGGAATTGAAAGTATGTGCATCTCTGGTTGTAACAAGCACTTTATTCTTGTGTTTTATCTTTCTTTTTCTGCTTTCCCTATAAACTCTTCAAGGCAGTGGATCTCCCACTATGTGCCTGGAACACTTCACACACATCTGGGGGGTTGATCTTGTGGTGCTATTGTAATGCAGAAAAACTACAGCAATATTAATAATAAAATTAATGTCTAAATGCATCATGAGAACTCTTCACCTGTAAAAAGATGATATAAATTATTTATCAAACGCACCAGGAGCTTGCATGTGGCTTGCAGAACCTATTCTGAAGAAATCGTGAAGGCAGATAAGTGATTAGTCACCAAGACTAGCCCAGAGAGAAGTCCTACGTGCAAGCGCTGCCAAGACGCAAGACCATTCTGAATCTTTAAAAATGCTCACAATTTTAAAGACTCTGGCAGTAGAAAGGCAGAAAAGCAAAGTAAGAGTCCCTTACTGCTCAGTGACCTGGGCAACCTTCCGACACGGGTCTCCTTATGGTGTTTAACTTAAATACACAGAAATAAAATGGTAACAGTAATGATAAAACTACCAGCCTCGTTTTTCTTTAATCCTGAGTAGAAAAGGAACATTCCCTTAAGTATTGTTTTGGCAGGCATTGAACAGGTGCTAAAATCACCCCCTCCTGTTTCTCCCTAGACATCATTTGGTGCTGCCCAGTGTTAAATGGTAAAGCATTACTACTCTTTATACAGGCTTACAACTGCAGGTATTGGTGTGAAGTCTTTTCTTTCAGACTCCCGTAACTGTATGATAGTTACACGATGCAGAAATACACACTTTTGAACATTAATTAAAAACAAACCCTTGAAGTACATATTCCATTTGCTTTGGAGCATCAATTATAAAACCAGATGTTAGAACCAGATGTCAAAGAATTATTTTTCATAAGCCACAGCTTACAGCCATGTAGCCTCCATTTATCATCTCAGATGGGAACACTTAATTTGACAGCAAACGTTTTGGTTAATAGCCAGTTTCAACATTAGCACTTGTTTTTGAAATTTTATGTAAAGAGATGCGATAAAACTGTCTATAAAGAAAATTCTGTTATTTCAGTTCTGTACCTCAGCATTTACAAATCATGTCTATCTGTGCGTACGCTGCAAATGTTTTATACACATGTGAACGTCTGTAGGAGTATGTCTCACTTACACAGGCATGTATTTTTATACATTCAAGCGGATATAAAATGTATCTACAGATAGATGTTGCTGCCTAGAAGCAGTGCTCCTCTTTCCAGAAATTTATCGTAAGATAATTTAAAATAAAAGCTTTTCGATCCTGTGTTTCTTGAAGATTAGAAATGTTTATTGATTTCAGTGGATAGTTTTGGTACAAAAACATTGCAACCTGTTATTTTTGCTTCATGGCCTAAACAGAAATTTAGACCTAGAACTCTCAGGGCAGCCTATATTTAGCAGCACAAATCCTGTCTTCATCTATGCTGCTTGTATTTCTAGGTAAAAATCTATGCCAGATCTTCAGCTGCTGTTAAACCGGCACAGATCCATTGACTTCAACACTGTATTCAAGTTTCTTTTACATTTGACAGAAAAAAAATAAAAATCTATCAGTTCTGGAGCCAGAAATAGTGAGGAAGGGATTGATGCTGGCACACCTTACAAATCTCCCAAGAGATATCAATCTGCCCTGATTTTAGCCCTGAAGGTGAACAGTCCCACTGCAAGACTTCCTTAGAGACGAACTGGATAATCATGTCAAATTATGTGACAAATTTGTGAAAGAGCAAATTCATTTTCGTTTTGACTAAAGCCAGGATTTGATTCTCCAGCTAGTGAGAAGAGACAAGTACACTATTTTGACTATGACATTTCAGGTTTGAATTATTTTATCCAGACGGCAAAACACATTTTTTGGCTGTGGATCACACATTTTCAAATCCAGAGGTTAATTTTAGAATAAAATCCTTAAGAAGAAAAATCAAAACATTAACGTAGCCCTATCATAAACACATATTATATTGTGCTGTCTATAGTTGTGAAAAATTCGGGAATGGACATTTTGGTTGTTCCTATTCACAAATCAAAGAATGTCACAAACTAATACATAAAGGAACTGAAGAGGAACATACAGTATTGTGTATCAAATAACTCCTACAAATGGGAAATGGGGATGAATCATAACACACCTGTAATTCTTCAACGGGAGGCATGGCCAGATCACAGACTGTAACTGCTAATAAGAAAACCAGAGTCTCTTAACTGCAGATTAACATAGGAATCACAGCCAACATCCTTCCTTTCATGCTGACATAGAAGAAATGTACATCCCTGCTGTACTTTGGAGCTAAAAAGGACATCAGGTCATTTCTAAAAGAAAAGCAGCACATCTGAATTTTTTCCTCCTGGCCTTACCTAAGGATAAGTATTCACAGTTTTGTTATGAAAAAAGTCCTGAGTGGAAAAAATTACTTTTTAAAAAAAAAAAAAGTGAGGGAATATCAGCAACTTGCCTGATTTTTTACTAGTTTCCTTAGTAAGCCAGAAATAGCAATCCCTACGCTTCTTTCAGGTTCACAGCTCTAAGTCAGCATCACCGCTTAGAGGACCCTCAAATCAGACCCCAGGACTCTTGGTGTCCTCAGCCTAGAACAGCTTTGCCATACAGACTGCCTTGATGTTGGTGGCATTAGGTCATAAAAAGTCACAGATGACTGTAGGGAGTCTGAAGGCCATAAGCATCCTGACTGGGGCAATGAACAATTGTGGTAACGTCCACAAAGCTCAGAGGCAGAAACACGGAAGCCCTGGAGGTAACTGTGCTCAAAGAGCCTTCCAGGTTCTGAGCTGATGAAGATGGAATCCTTAGGACTTCTCCCGAAGAATAAATGTTTTCATTGTTTTTATGATGGTTTCAGACTTCTTTTCTGTGATTTTTTTTTTTTCCTGTCTCAGAGACTGGAAATTCCACCTTTCAAAATTGGTGGAGCATCAGTCTTACTAGTGCTGGGCAGCATGCAAGCAAAACAAAACCAAACATATTATTTGAGAAAGTTAGTAGATCAGAACCTACTCTTGACTTCTCTTTCCAGTTCTGGAAGAAAAACAAGATTGAAACATCAGAGTTATTCATATCCTGAAAATTCTGATTTTTCAATATCCTGTAGTAGTCAAGTCAGCACAAGCCTTTTAGGCAAGTTTCAGTTCCTCTCCTGATTTTTGGATGGTTGTATCCAAAATACAATATAAAGAGACAGAATTCAGTACTGAATTTTTGATACATATAAAATAAGGTTCTAATATAGGAAAATGCCTGTATACAGTAAATGTAACTTTTGGCTTCAGTTGTTATGGTCTGGCAAAAGGCTTTCAGTGCTCTTATATATGCTAATGTTATAGGAACAGTGCATTGCAATTTAATTAACATGTTAACAAACGCATACCGAATGTAGAGGCAATAAGAAAGTAATATTCTACCCTTTTCATATATATTATGCATGTTTAACAGCTTTAACATTCAGATCATTAGCCACAAGAAGCTGTTTTTCCAGTCACTGACATCCATGTTTTTACTTCAGCAGCCATAACACTCTTAATGGCTAAATGAGTTTGCTTTCCCAGAGTGTCTGGGAAATGGTTTTGCTAATCTCAGTCTACAAACTCATTACCAAACTGAATTCCAGCATCTTTTCTAGTGTCTAGCCAGAATATCAGGTTTCAGGCACCTTTCACTACTCCTTATTTATGTAATTCTTTATTAAACCTGCATTTTACAGCCATTTTTTACAACTTGGGTGTATTAAGTTACAATGTCCTGGATAATTGGAAAAGATTCAGCAACAGCTCCAGGGGTACCAAAGATTTGGGATGGAAGTGTAAAATAATTTACAGACCGGTGATATACACAATGCTGGCAGCAGAACAATTTGATGTTGATGCAATTCACGTGGCTGCTGCTGTGTGCTTTCCATTTACACAGGAAGGTACGTTACATTCCTTCCCATCTCATGTTAGTCTAGGAATTCATTACTAAAGAATAGCTGTTTCAAGAGTAATATCAAATTACCACAGCAAGATGACCGACACAGCAGCTAAATAATCTGTATTTATGAAGTACTGCAGATGTCTGAAACACTGTGCAGACATTAACTCACTAAACCTTCACCACCCTTTCCAGTGCAGGCAGGCAGAAGGGAATGCAGCACACGTACAGCCAAAGGAGTGCGCCAGGTACAAGAAAACAGGGACAGATTCTTCTCGGGGGGCAAGAAAGGACAAGAGGGCAATGGACCCAAGTTGCAAGAGGACAAAGGGGAAATTACTATCAGGTATCACAGAAGAAAAAACCAAAACCTTCTTACAGAAAGGGTGTCACACACTGGAACAAGCTGCCTTGCTATGAAACCTCCATCCTTGGGGCTATTCAAGATTTGCTTGGAAAAGGCCCCAGGCAACTGCAACTGACTTCTGAGTTGCATTTACCTACAAAGTTAGCTCCGCTTTGACTGGGCTTGGACCAGAGGACATCCTGTGCTCCCTTCCAGCCTAAATTATTCGATGATTTGATCTCAATTTCCATCTGACATTCAGGATTCCACAGGTTGGAAACAGACAAGTGAAGTCTCTGCTGCAGAAAGCAGAGACACCTTTTCTGTAGCAGGCAAGAGAAACAGGGCATCAGGCGGAGCAAGGCACAAGTAGTTTCAGCAGTGCACCCAAAATCCTTTTTCCGTTTAAATGTTTGCTGTACCTTCTGCTACCTTAAAGACAGCATGCACTAAAATCACCAGTATTACTACTCTAATTTTGTCTCCTCAAATAACGTTTTTCTGGAAAATGCTATGACATGCTGAGCTTTTAATGGACTTCCGAAGGGCAATCATCTCCCTGTAGATTGCAGAAAGTCTACAGCTGGAGGTATGCCTGATCCAGGAAGCCTGTCCTATTCTACCTTAAGTCCATCAAAGCAGATATAAGATTTTAAAGGGTTGCTAACTCTTGAAAATAGCCTTTTGTCAATTAAACGCTTGTCCTGTGCAGGAGCTTTAAGCTGGGAGTTCTGTATTTTCTTTTTCCTCCTTCTGAATCTTATTTTGATCTAAATTTTAAAAAGACTTCACATTACCCACTGAAAAACTAAAAAAGTTCAAGTATCCTGAAGAATAAAATCTATAACAATCCAACTAATTTCCATTTTACTACTGCAGTAAAATTAACGATTTCAATCAAGCATTCTTCTTACAGTTCACAAGAAAGCTAAAAATGCATTTAAACTGTAAAAAAGTTTTAATCAACTAATCTTACGTACTAAACTAAGCAGTTGGAAATTCTATTTCACCAATGTCTATTTAAGTTTCACAAAGAAGAATAATTCCTAAATAGTAAAAAAAATGGAAATAAACACATCACTTTTTTCTCATCCATCCCAGCTTCTAGAAGAAATTGTACAATTAATTTGAAGATATTTCTTGTTGTTTCATTTTAGTTCTAATAGTTTTTCATGAGTTCGCTGTGCATTTCCTCAAAAGTAACTTACAGAAAGCAAATTAAGTTAAATACAGTAATACAAACTGATAAACTGTAGACTAAACAAAAAACCAAACCCATGAATTCTCACACACAGGGATGGAATTGAGAAGATTATTACCACTTTCAATTATCATAAGCAAACAGCCGCCATGTAAAGTTGTTAGTAAGTGACCAAAAGTACACACAGATCTGTTATTTAAATTTATTTCAGCCTGGAAATGGGCTCTTGGAATGAAGTAAGCACATAATTAATTGATTTACACAGTCTAATTTGTTTATTTCAGGCAGAACATAGATATTTCACACGCTGCTGAAAGATCTGGCAGTGAAATTAACTATGAAACGCCTGATGTTTCTTTCTTGAGCATTTTATCATTGTTCTTTTTATTACTGGTTTTTGGATTTTTTAGTGGATACATAAAATATGCAAAAGTTCCTTTTGTTGTAATACAGCTATATAAACAAAAGAATTTGGCTTTTCCCTGACTCCATCGCAAAGAAAAATAAAACAAAATTTCACCTATTGTCAGAGTTATACACGGCTGTATTTTTTCAAAACTGCATTTACTACCAACTATGTATGTGAGGACTCAGGTCAAATAACATTCTCCTCATCTGCCTCCCTTTCTGCCACAGCGAATCCCTTTATTTCCTCACGCCACTTCCCAAGCTTTCTTGACACTTGGAGCAGCATCACAAAGGAGCTGGATGGAGCACCCCAACCTGAAACCTGCTCTATTCACCAAAATTGGCACTGCTCTGAAAACCATTTCTTGAATAATTAAAAGCATATAACCTGCAATTTTAAATAATCTGATTTCAAAAGCAAACATATTGAGCAAATTACTTAACATTGGTCACCGGATGAAATGCTTACTGAAACCGTTAGTATTTTAAAGACAAAACCTTAGCAGAGGTACATTTGTATACTGGACACATAATGTACACTATGTCAAAAAACAAGCTCACTGACAATTACTTCCTAACATTTCAAGTTAAATTAAAAAAAAAAAGAAATTTAGGTTTCTTTGCACTAGGAGGGCTCATTCTGCATCAATATCATTCTATTTAGTTACATTTTGCTTCATTTTTACCACGAACGTGCTTTTTTAAAAACACAAAAATTGTCAGCAACTTGCCTGTGCCATATTTTTCTTCCACTGTGAAAAAAAAAAAAAAAGTATCTGATATAGACAACAATTTCCAAAACAATAGGAAACCACATCCATCCTACATAAAGCCAAGTCAAATCAGCAGAGCGATACGAAGAACGACCAGCTCTCAGTGAGTGAAGTTTTGCTATGGCCTATTATCAGTACTAAACTATTCACTTCAATGGAGTTAATCCCAACTCATGTCAGTGTAATTGAGAGCAGACACTGGCTTGTTTGAGTTTCCCCTGACTTTCCAACTCCATTGACCCTAACAGCATTCCTTTGGGAGAGTTTTTTTAGAATTAAACTATTTATGGATTAATCTGCTACTAAAACTCTACTCTTTATTGCTGTTCACTTGGTCACTGCTAAAAAATTACTGTAAGTATTACAGTTTTAAAGGGGTTTTGTACCTTTTACCTTCACAAAATTAAATTTTCAAAATTTCGCAGATTTAGGAGCAAAACCCCTTGGATTTTTTTTTTCTTGCATTCTTCCCTCTGTAGGTTTGGGTGCATAAAGTTTGCTTTGTATGTAATCCCAAGTGTATTTCAGTCCTGCTTTCATTTTGCTAACACTTGGAAAAACGTGTCTACATTTTGAAACTTAGAAACAAAAGGCGATGGTATGTCAATATCATTCACAATCTAACCCTGCTTCAAGGTTGGCCTCGCTATCTGTCTGAAGACTAGAAAGTAAACAAACATTTTAAATTGGAATCCAACTGTAAGTATAAGTCTTTCTTGGTGCAGTATGTATGAACAAACATAAAACTCAGCAGGAAAAGCACTAGAAACAACACTGAGAAGATGCAGAAAGCCTAGAGAGAATCACAAAATCTTTTTTTTAATGTCTGCTAAGTTCAGAAGTCCTACAAAACTAGAAATTACCCCATTTGATTTCTGCATAACCCTTGTTTTGTATTAATTTTAAAGTTAAGAATCTAAATTAAAGTCTAATTAACCTGGACGTCTCAAGAAATAGTAAGGCCCCCTCAGGTTAGAAGATGCAGACCCTGGGATGAACTGCTCCAACAGGTTCCCATATCCCTTTGTGGGCTATTGTGACTAAAGACAAAAATCTAAGGCCAGAAAAGACAATCAAACCATCTAGCCTAACCTCCCTATACCATAGATCCTAAATTTCACCCAGATACCCAAACACTGAATTTAGCGTCTTGCTACTAATAATAGGGAAGGTAGTGTGTTGTGTGCAATGCCGGATACTGCCAGCAAAAGAAGGAAACCGATTAGCTAAATAGGGAATGAAAAGCTTTATCTTTCAGGAAGAATACAGTTCTGAATAAATACTTCAAATTGGTTCAGAAGCTTTCTTTGAGACTGTAGATAATTATCTGATTTTCCTTTAAGGAGACTGACTCAAGCAATATGCCTGATTTATCATGGTACAATTCTTAACTTGATTTTTTAAAAAGAATTAATCAATTAACTGAATTCTTAGACTTGGCTTAAGAATGTATTAGGACTGGTTAGTATGAGTTACCACTCAATTGTTTAATGATTTTAATAAAATGTGTTTAATTAATTAAATAAATTAATTGAAACTGTGCTTAAACTTTAAACTTTTGGATCTTCAGGATTTTGTTTTCCACAAGGTACAGAAAGAGCAAGTAAAACCATGTCTTAACAAAATGCATACAAAACTCCCAAGCAGACCAAAGCAAATGCCCAGACCCAGCCTAGAGTACTCTGAGCTTTAACGGATCGAAGGCAGAGCTCTCCCATCCTGAACCCTGCTGGTCCCATGATGTTCACAATTCAGACGTCCCAAAGGAGCAAAATGAGGCACTTGGAGCTCCCAGTAACCAATCTTCTGCCAGCCTCCAACAATACCTATTACAAATTAGCATTATAAAGGTTCTGAGCAGACATGTCATTAACCATGACCTTTTCCAAAATTTCAGAGCAACCATAGAAAACTAGACTAATTTCTCCTTCATCACTGGGCTTTCATCATATACCTGTGACCTGTTCTTGACTTCCCTACACAGTTCACCTCCCTATACATTAAGGAACCCACAGGCTTTCTGTTGTGGTTACATTTCAAGTCCTTGCACATTATCCAAAACTGAGCAACTGTTGCCCAGGGAAGTGGTAGAATCGCCACCCCCAGAGGTATTTAAAAGACGTGTAGACATGGTGCTTAGGGACATGGCTTAGTGGTGGTTTTGGCAGTGTTAGGTTGATGGTTGGACTTGATGACCTTAAAGGGCCCTTCCAACCTACACAATTTGGATTCTATGAAGAGCATCATGCCAGGAGCTGCCAGCTGAGAGGAGCTTGGAAGCACACAGAGAGAGCTGGAGGAAGCGAGCTGGGCTCACGCATGACTTTTCCACACGCTTTCGTAAAAGTTTTAGGCCAGCCCAGACAGTATAGGAACTCCCAAATGACAGATGATCCATTTTCACTACACTCGTGTTTCCACTGCAAATATAATTCATATCGTCAAAAAAAAGCACCACACTCAAACTCAAACAAGATGTAGCACGTTTCATAAAACTCTTTTTTTACACCTCTATTGTTATTCTACAAGGAATTAATATAAAAAGTGGCCAGGGTGACATGTGCATTAATATATACACGCAGCACCTATGGATTTGCTCTTTAATTAAAGCAAGAACCTTTATGTCATTTGTACAGAGTGAGGTAAAGGACATTTTTCCTGCCTGTATAAGCTTTGGTACACCAGTTTCCTCCCTGAAGAGCACATAATAGCTACATTTAAGTAAATCAGGTCAACATGTCCTCCTTTATTTTATGTTAAGGTAAACTAGCCTTCCTGTCCCACTGCAGTCTAATTTTTCTTTATAGCTATTTAAAACCTATTATAGGTTAACATTAACATTCAGACTGCTTCCTGCATTGTCTGATTTTGCTAGATGATAAACTTAATAGCATTTAGTGACAGACAGCAACTGAGAAGTTGGGGGAAGAGAGAATTTCATCTCCAACGGCAGCCTACAACATTTATAGCAGTTTAATAACAACATCAATAAAAACGCACATCTACTGTAAAATGCCTGTGGTGGCAATTACTCCAGTTTGTTTACTTTGGCTACAGCCACCAGAGAGCAGGATCTATTCTGCTTACTAAGCACCACCTCTCCTTTTCCAGTCATTCATATCCCACGTCTGGACAGGGAGAGGAATAACCTGGGGTGGGGATGAGGGAAGTATAGAGACAAATACCGTACTGCACCTGGCACAGGCCACATTTCTTTAGCACACAGACACTCATTCCACTGTTGCGGCAGGATGGATTAGTATTAGTATTCAACGATCTGCACACAAAATAGAGCCTTGGAAAAGACATTACCTCACAGGAAAAAAATTATGCGCTGTATTCATTTTTCAAGATTGAATTAAGCCTGTTTTGGTTAAATGCGAATATCAGTAGTTTTAAAACCCAAACCTGATGCATATGTCACTCTATCCTGCCTCAGAGGTACGGTCAGTGGATGTTTAAAATCTTTCTGCTGGTAGCAGGTAGCAAAAGTCACTAGAGAGACTTACAATGATTTGTCAAGAGGTTTCCGATTCCCAAAGGTGATACATCTTTTTCTCAGGAGTAGCGTGGCTTCTAGAGACAGCAACTCTGCAGTCGTACTCTGGGTCCCTTTGGAAATATCTTCGTTACCCAGAGGCAATACTTACATTATGAAAGACCATGTAGCTAACTTCTACAACACTCAATTTCTAAAGACACTCACACTTAGCTGATACCTGGCTCTTATGTTTCAGGAAAAAATAGAGACATGGAAAGGGAAACCTTTCTGTTAACCATGACGACTGAAAAAACGGCTGTCTTCAACTCTTGGACTTTCCCCTTTGCCAGATACGCTCCTTCAATCGTGCAAAAAGAGCACTGGGATGTTTGGACACAGCTTAGAAGGACAAAGCTGGGGCTGCATAGCTCCATAGGTAAACAAATCATTTGTTATTAGGTGCAAAGGAACTTTTAAACAATATTTCAGTGAACGCCAGCCCAACCAAAAATCCCATTTAGATGGGCTCGCTCTATATCCAGGCTTCCCATGGTTTCATGCTTTGGGACTTAATGACAGCAAAACCAGTCTTGTTTTGCAAAAACTTGCCACATTTATGACTGTGTTTCATTACTATGCAAGTCCAACTAGCTATGCCAGTAATTTTTCACCTCATATGCCTACTACGTGTGTAAAACCCGTGCCCATGCTCCTGCTTCATGCTATGTGATACGTGAACGTATGACATTATTTTGATTTCAATAGAACCCGTACAGGACAGATGCTATATTTAAGAAGGAATCTTTAAGTCATATGAAAATAGCAAGTTTATAACTTTTCACATTATTTGTTCCTTATTAAAAGTATTTTTTTATAACAATGGCCAGAACGTTTTGCATTCGTGAAGTTTTGGTAAAATGCAACTCGCGTTCTACATTAGAAATTCACAGCTGGTTAGCCCTGTTTCTCTTGGAAGGCTAGAAGCAGCTTGAGGATTACTTGATGGTGACAAGCGGTAAGTGTGCAAAACATGATTATTTGCAATAAGGATGGAATTTATTTTATGTTTCTTTAAGTTAAAGAGCACTTTGGGAACAGATGATATAATCTGGTACAACTGAAGAATATAAATGGTGCTAAGATTATTCTAAGCTCGCTGTGGGCCTTCGTGTCCTCAGGTTTATTTGGTACAGGCTAAAATGCATGGAATAAAGTATGCTTCAACATATATAGAATAAAGAAGCTTCAACACTGTAAGAAATGATGGACTCAAGGATTTGCTCTGGCCCAGTTTCCATACGGACAGGGAAAAGCAGGAGAATTTTAAAAAACGTCTATGTGCCCCCTTGGGCAGATTTAGCTATTTTGCTTGTGCATGTAGGGAGGTGTCACAGAGGTGTCAAAGAAGCCAGCCAGATAGGTATCAATCTCTACTCACTAACGGAGCAGCACAAAGCAACACAGTCCCTTCATATTTGATCATCTTCCTCCTAATTCAAACAGCTAATAAACAGCTAGGAGTATAGATTTTCATATACCTCCCTGTGAAACAAACAAACAAAAATAAATAAAAGGTGCTGTAGCTGTTTTAAAGTTTCCAAGAAGATCTCCAGCAAAATGAATGCCCATCACAATTCCAGACATCTGTTTATCTTTGCAACATACCCTGGATATTTTTTCCATCCCGAAGTGTGAGACCTCAAGATGGGCCCATGAAATGTGAAGGGAGAAAACTGTGAAGCCCTGTGAAGGGAGAGATGCAGGGCTGTATGTCTAGCAGAGCTCCTCTGAGCGCACAGCAAGCTAAGACAGTTTGTCCAACTACGATGTATCTAGTTCATCTATGCCTCATGACAGGAGAAAAGAACTATACGCACATATAATGGCAGGAAAGGAGGCAGAAGTCAACTGTGCGAGTTTCATTCTCAACATGTGAGACTCAAAAGGTCTGAATAAAGGGTTTAAAAAGGATGTCAGGGTATAACAACAGCCCAAGGCTCACAAAAATTTATGTAACCAGCAAAGACAGGCACCACATACACCCCTTCCGCTTCCCACCCTGAATGCACACATCAGTTCCAGAATACAGTGGCATCCCAGAAGACTGCAGAGACTCAGGAGTACGGCTGGGTCCCCTGCCTCCCCGACAACCCCTTGGAAAAATGTGTGGCTTAGCATAAACCAGAGAAAACCCTGGAATCCAGTCTAAATCAGGATCTAGGTAAGTCCCCAGCCAGCCCGCAAATATGGAGAGGCACAAATGTGCTGTAAAAGCACCTTTTCACTCCATCTCCCTCGAACTCGGCAAGAACTAAGTCCCAAACCTCGCAGCTGGAGGAATATATGGAAAAGGAAGACTTGAAGTCATGTTGCAAGCCAACCCTCGACTGCTGAGCCACAGCCCAGTGCAATACCTAAAGCACACATGCAGGTGGCACGTAGAGAAATGATATAAAATGGCCACCAGGGCAGACGCAAGCTACCTGCCAGCTAATGCGAGATGACTGAATGTTGGCCGAACACATGGCCACAGATGGTTTTACTGACTGCGACGGGCAGCCAGCATCAGCCGAGATAGTCTGGCAGGGGAAACCTGGATAGAGGACAAGGTAAAAAGGGGGCAAATATTCTACTCCTTCTCAAAATAAGTTGCTGTTTTCTTTTCAAAGTTTCAGAGTCTTTGGAGCTAATTAAATTTGAAGAAGGAAACGAGGAGTAAGCAAAATTCTTGGACAAAGGGATAGTTTTTTCAGCTCTACCAGGACTGCAAGCAATGCATGAAAGCAGTGTCAGGTGCTAAAGCAAAACAGTGTGTACTTTCACAATAGCAAGAAAAGTACAAACAAGAGAGAGGATATATCTATTTTAGGAATGTAATTGTTTTATAGAAAACACACCAACCCTAGTATTTTTCTAATCTCGTTCTTTAATACTCAGTGCTTGGCGCCATGCAAATTCCTCCGATCAGAGAAATCAAAGATTTCATCTGATAGTATAAATATTTGTTCCACAGCATTTTTTAGAGTTCTTAATGTTTATATAAGTATTGCTTACTCAGCATCGATCCTGTGAAGAATTAGGGAGCCGTGCCCTTAACTACCCTGTGCAGGCCATCTGCCACACAGCTCACAGCAGAGCAGAGGAGCTTCTGGAAGCCACTATTTAACTACTGCCTCCAATCCTTGGCTGTAGCCTTCCAGGAGCTCGCCACGGAGAGACCCGCTGACTGTTACCGGCCTTAAACTAAAGAGACCAATTCATCCGCAGAGTAAAAAAAGCAAACCATTTCACATTTACAGAATTCATGCCCATCCAGGGAAAGGCAGATATACAGCACCAGTTCCTCCAAGCAAACCTCTTAACTGACTGTTAGTCTGCAAGTTATTTAACAAATTACAAGAGCCAAAACAGCATCTTCCTTCAGAAATAAACTTCCTAAAAAGTTGTCTTTCATATTCATGTTAAACAGAAATAAGACGATATTTTACTACAGCCTTTTCATGGTTTCTGGCAAGAACTAATGCAAAATCATTAAAGACTTTTTCAACTGTTCCCTCAAAACTTGCCTGGAATTAATTCTGCTTATCCATACATTCATTGTACCACCCATTGCCAGGCTCAGGTGCCATGCACAGACTTCACTAACTTTTTACTGGCAATAACAACAGAAAGAGGCCAGGCTAGATTCTTCTGTGAATGGTTCAAATGACTTTCACCGATGTCATGCCAAGCACTAACTGACAAACTCACCTCCCAAGAGGAGAACTGGGACCTGGAGTCTGCATTTTAACAACTGGAATGGAATGTGGAAAATGAGCAAAAGAGGTTGTGACACCCTGATGCAGTGGCATTTCCTTTGGAAAAAGATGTTATGTGAAAGCTAAGACAGAGAGATGTACTTTGCAACTTGTAGCAGTTTGATGCACCATCACACCCAGGACATGGTAATACTGAAACCTGAAACTACTTTTGATCCCCAGCAGTAGGGAAACCACTACGATGGGTCTGTCATGTCAGAAACAAGCGTCTATATCTCAGTCTCACCACAATGATCTGAGTTTCCTGAGGACCACAGCTTTGAAAGGCCTCTACACATGAAGACTGACAGTTTTTCCTCCAGAATGCCCCAACACTGCTTGAGTACTCACTTGCTCAGGCACAAATGCCGAACCAATTAAACACAGAGGTCACAAATGAGCCAGATCATCCCATATAACATACACCTTATTACTGAATATAATTACACATAATTTGGCAAAGTGTTTTCCAGGAACAGGTAAGACCTGCTGAAATGAATAAGTAAGTACCTGTGGGCAACAGCATAGTATTTTTCAAACTTTTCAAGAAGTCATTAAAAAGACCCCAACACAAAAACCACACACACAAAACCCCCATAAATAAAAAATCCACCACCAAAACCAAAGCATAGCCTCACACAGCCTCATGCCCTTACCAATGACAGCTTTATAAAAATTCTGGAGTATGCATTTCAAGAGTTTGATGGAAAAAGGTTATATGTGTGAAACGTAAAGATATAATCTTTTCTTCACCTCATACTGCCTTCTTCAAGAGTCCTTCATGGCATTCAAGGGTCATAACTTGCTTGCTGAAATAAGCTGGTGTGGGTCACCACTGTAAATAGATCACTGTTATACATCCACATGTCTCATTTTTGCCATGGATTTTCATGTATTGACTGTCCACTGATGATAAAGGGTTCACTGTCTTCTGGTACAAATGCCACTAGGTTTCCTCTAAAATCATAAAATACATTAGATCTATTATTCCTTTCATACTTTTAGTTTCAGCTCTCTATTGTGAAGAGTGCCCTGCATCAGTTCTTTCTTGTGTCAAATCTTGAGTAACACTGCACTCTTACAAACACGGCACACTGTCTTGGTATCAACTCATACCACACCAAGTATGCCAACATAACAGCACAATAAACACCCCAGACCTCTAATTAATCCCTGCTAAAGCACGGCCTAAAAATGTGGCAGTCTCCTCTAGCAAAGAATTCTCTGCTGAGTGGTCAAGCAAGAAATTCTTACACCTTCTCCTACACCACACTTATAAACTATGTAGGAACCAGTTCTAAAGTCTAGCTATTCAACACACAAGCACTGTCGGAGAAAATGAACGCATACACAAATTAAGAGTAGATGCCTGTGTTAAACAGTTAAAAAATACATGATTATTAGCTGTGACTTAATCATATATATCAACCGATCACAATTCCAAGAAGTAGAAGAGGATTACTCACCAGAAGAAAATAGAAATGTCTTTCAAAGTAGTTTTAGAAAGCAACTATTTTGTTTATCCACAAGACCAGCCATTCTATTTAGTTATTGATAGCCTAGAAGTAAAACTGGTGTGGTATTTGACAGTATAAGAATAGCTATATAATGTGAGATGGAGGTTCCCTCTCTAAACTCTCTGACAGCAGCCAACAGCAAATACATGGGAAGAGAACAAGACAGAAGTAGAGAGTGGTACCTCCTTGATACCCTCCCAGCCCCAGCAATCTGCAGTTCTCAGACTTCCTGAACTTCATGTAACGCTGTTTTTAATAGCTCCGAGTGAGATTTTCTTTCATGGTTGCTTTATTGAAGCCATGTAAACTTCTGGCATCCACATCATCTTCTAACCATAAGTTGCAGAGTGTAAATTTCTCACTGTGTGGAGAAATACCTAATTCAGTTTGTTTTAAATCTGCTGCCTGTTAACTTCATTTGATCTAGTAAAAGCCTGACTGGGGAGAAGAACCTCAATGGAATTTTTGTGGAACCTACATAGTTGAAGATGTCGCTGCTCATTGCAAGGGATTGGACTAGATGACCTTTAAAGGTCCCTTCCAACCCAAACTATTCTATGATTCTATAAGAATCAGAGGAGATAACTGCACATTTTGGATGTTATAGTCTCTCCTGCAAATAAAATGCAACTTTCTCAGGCTATTTAACTGGTTCAGAACTCTTCCTCAGCTGATAGTAGTTTAAGAATTTTATTTTCTTTATTTTCTAACGTCATTTAGTGGCCCACGTGAAAAAAACTTTTGTCCTTTTCCAAGTTTAAATCGTTAATCTACAGCTTAAAAAAAGTGACCAACAGTGTAATTGCCACTTTCATTGACCACCTCAATAGAAAAACCTACAGCTGTGTGGATCTAGGGAATCAGTTATCCTTCAAAATTCTTCAATTAGAATCAAAACACAACTTTGGGAAGTCACTGATAGTGCCTTCAGTGGTCCTCTGAAAACAGAATGGAAAATGTCTCACAGGCTAAATGATTCAAGCAGCTATTCTCCTTAGCACAGCTTTAAGACAAAGAAAGCAGCGTTCAAAATCAGAGTTCGGAAAGAGCCCTGAAATGAGGCTAGATGCAATATATTAATAAATCCCCTCTTTCTGTTCAGCTAATTTTATTTACCAGTTTTCTGTCTCCCTAGCTGTTTATATGCTCTCTGCTACTATGGTCACTTCCAAATCTTAATAAAAGACAGTTCAGATACTTTTTTTTTTTTTTTTTTTAAGGGGAACTCCTGTTTTGTTTGCAAGCAAGGAATGTTTGCAAGTGAGCTGAAATTAATGGCTGGGGCAGGGAGCAACGGATGCCACCTTCCCCATAAGTGCTGACTGCGCTTTGAGGCCACCTCTGGAGGCTGCCATGTCCCAGTGCTGCCCCTG
Organism: Larus michahellis; assembly: GCF_964199755.1. Lineage (NCBI taxonomy): Eukaryota > Metazoa > Chordata > Aves > Charadriiformes > Laridae > Larus > Larus michahellis. Next base: position 21,407,005 of record NC_133900.1, on the reverse strand, counting down.
GAGCCCCAGCTGCTGAGCAAAACCCCACAGCTAGGACACACTGTGGACATGATGACAGTTTCTGTGTTTTATTACAAAGTCAGTTACTTCTCTTTGTTCACTTTGTGGGAAATCGTGACCAAAAAGAAATAAAATTGTTTAGTCCCAGTTCAATCAGAAATGAATACTGAATAAATTCTGAAAGTTGTCCAGCTCTAATCTTTATTTAACATACTCCAGTAGCCTCCTCCCCTTTCCAGTGTAAGACGAGAGCAGATTAGTATCAGATGGCCTTTCAGGCACACAGTGATTTACCAGGAGATCTGAACATGCTCTCCCAAGAGCCAGAACAGTCCACTTGCTACAAGAATGCTTTCCTTGTCTCTCTGAGCCATTAAGGATATTGCAGTTTGATATAATATTACAGTTAAAGGAGAACGAAAACAGAGTAGATTTCTAGAGCTGTAACATTTTCCTAGAAGAAGCAGATTTTTAAGAGCCACCTGCATCACAGGTGCGAAGCATCGTGAAATGCCTTGCAGTTGTGAAAGGTCTCATCAGATGTCACCAGTTGTATACTCCCTCATTACTTGGACTTCCTTCTCTGCTAGATTCTGGATAAGCATTTAAAGAACAGAAGAGACAAAAATGCTCCCTCCTCCTTCAATAGTTTTTTTTTTTTAACTGTGTCTCCACTCAAAGAAGTCCAGAGATTTAGCAATACTCTGCTACAAATACCTAAAGTCTTTCTAGCTCTGCCACACCACCTTTCAAACATGATTTTGCAGTACAGGTATGTTAGTTCTATTTTGCACGTCCATCTGTTATAAATCACCTGAAAATGAAGAGTAATTTAAACATGAAGTATGTCTACTTTTGGTGAAAACAAGTTGGTTTGCACGTGGTACAACAAGCACAGCTGAAAGCTAACATCAGTGTATTACAGTATTTAGTAGTCAAACAGTTTTTGAATAATTCCATTAAAAACTGACTAAGGCTTGTCACAGAACTCAGTAAAAGTAATAACATTCTACTTACAAAAAAAACTCCTTTAAACTTTGAAGAATCTAAATATTGTCAAGAATAAACTAGTAAGAAAAAAGCTCCAAACCACCAAATAAAGTCAGCATAAAGAACCTCAACAAAAATACAAATCAATCCCCATTCCCATAAAAGCACAATGGAGATGTCTTCAGCTCTCCCATTATCTTGACTATTTCTAAAGAGCACAAGTGTAAGAATGAGATTATCACCAGATAATTTTAACACAATACCACTGCTCAGTGGAAGACTCATTGATCCTTTTCCAAAAGTGGTCTATAACTTGTCTCACAAGTTTTGCATCTGCACAAGTCGTTATGTGGTGTCGTACTTTTCAGTAATCTCAGTCTACACACAAACTTCTGGTTCTCCGGAAGCAGCGCTGTCTAAACAACCCCTTCAAAATAGGGGCAACAGAGCAGCAACTTTGGTTATTGCTACATTTCCTCTCAAGCAATTGTCTTGGGACACAAATAACAATAGATGATAATAACTATTAAGATCTTGCTTAAAGGCAAGAAGAAGCAATATGCGACATCATATATAACAGTGCCATCTGGTGACCACTACTAAAGAAGGGAATTTTCTAATTTTCTGATTTAAAAAGTTCAAAAATTCTTCCCACACCACTTTTGATTTCCCCAGTCCCAGTTGCCTATGCAGTTTTATCTCTCTGAAGTTGCAAACGAGAAGGGACCCACCAGCAAAGCAGAAAAAGAGACTGCGGTGATGGCTGGGTCAGCAACTGCAGCCATGGTTTCTCTTCCCGGCCTTAGATTTTCAGCAGAAAAAGGACACGCAAATGGCTCCAAGCAAAAGAGCACTCAGCTTAACTACAGTATTCAGGCTTTGCTTAGAGGATCATGTTAAGAAAGCAGCAAAACATCATCCCAGTTATAATTTGCTCTTTTGTCAAGAGATACTACAGAAAACACGTAGAGTGCACTTCAAAGTGCTGCTTAGATGAAAAATTACCCATTTTGGAGCACGCTTTAGATACTATGATGATGAATTTCATACCATATCATTTACTAGTCAAAACAAGAATTCATTATCAAGATTCCTATACAATTACCTTAGCTTACAAAATTCAAGATGTTTTATGCTTTCATACACCATCACTGACAACAGCGAGATAATAAAAACCATGTTCCAACTCCCCAGTGGCTTTTTCTTTTTCCATGTGAACCATAAATAAAGAATATTAAATGGAAAGAAAACAACTGAAGATATTACAAATTCAGAGAAACCTGCAGGGTAATGGGGGCAGTATCTATTGTTTTGACTACAAAACCTACTAAACTACACATTGTGTAACAAACATGGAAACAGACACAAAATAAATAAATAATAGTAAAAGAAGATTAGCTCAGTGTTGGTTTTCTTTTTACAAAGTTTCACTTCACAAAACTGTGAGATGTGTGATTTCTCACCCATTTCATAGGGCTAGATTTGAGCTTTTCTATTAATTAGACAGTTTTGTTGCTTTCTATAACTTTCTTGTCAAAAGAATAGCTCCCTGAAATAATGAGTTCAAACAAGTTTGCAACTACTCAATACATTCCAGAGAAAATACAGACATGGCTGTGTTGTCTAGAACTTCCATTTCTGCATGGCTCAGGCCAGTTCAGAAAAAACATAATACTGATGCTTGTCAAAGTTTAATCTGAGTCAAAGCACAACTACGTAGTCATCAAATATCTAAAGACACATTGCGGTCACATAAGGTACACAGCTATTTAAAATTCTTAAGGTAATTATTACGTAGAATATTTCTGAGACATTCATTTGATCTTATTTCAAGTTTATCAATTTAAATGTAAATTGCATCAAAGTTTCAATGCTCAGATTGTATGCTATGAAGTCTATCATTGAAAGTAGTTCTGAAAAGCCTGTAAAATACTGAGAATTTTATTTTAAAATATTTTCACCAAAAGGTACACTATACCCAGACCAAACTACCTAGCAAACCACAACAGGCAAAAGGCATAAAGCAACAGAGAACTTTAATCACCTATGGGCCCGAGAAACAGAAATGCAGGACAGCATCTGGAATGACAGCAACCTTGAAACTATCTAAACCTGGGGTTCGAATAAACCCCTTATCGCTAGTGAACGTGGATGAAAACCATGGATCTAAAACCACATCATATTCTGAACTTTTACAAAATTGTGACATTCAGAGCTGTATTCCAGCCATATATAAAGTTCAATAATCTACAATAAAAAGATGATTTTACACTATGAAAATCTACTCTTCATGACAAAAACCACTAGCCTTTCATTGTTTAAATCATAGACGTGTATCACCATATTCTTTGGCTATGGCTGCCCGCCACCTACCTCTCCTAATGTTTGTCCCCAACCAGCTTCCACTGACTTCCCTCCCATCATCACCACCACACACACATACAGACAACCCAGTTGTCCCCTTGTAAATACATATGTATATATATTTAAACAACATCACAAGAGAGGCCAGTCCACATGGACTGCTTTGACAGTACTGGGGCTCTTGTTTCCTGTTTTCTCACTTCCATGTGAAGTTCAATATGATGATGGTTTCCATTTTTAGAGAGCAATTTTCTGAAATACTACTCAGATCTGAATCATCTGTAAATAAAGATGCCTTTAGCTTGGCATCAGCTATTTTCTGTGAGCACTAGACTTTGTTCTTGCCCTAATGACTTCTCAGTCATAATTTTCCCCAGATTCTGATAATACTAAATTTAGATCACAACAGATATTTTTTATTATATTCTCTGGCATCTTTGTACCACAACCATTGCCTTATATTAGCTGCACTGAGCGCCACTGCTTTATTCCCATAGCTCTTTTTCCAAGCATGCTCTAACATCTAATTATGTGACCTAATACATAGGAAAAAAAAAATAAATCTTTTTTCAGATTCTCATATGTTTATATAGTCATATCGTTAAAGAGATTTTACCTCCTTTCATTTACAAGGATTTTTTTAAAAAGTAACTGAAATATGACCTTTTATTACTCGTTTTAATACAAGGTTACACACTTAAATACAACGGACCCTTTTTTAGGCTAGAAAATCAGAAAAAAACCCACAAAATTATTTACAATACTTTAAGCCAAAAGTCTAGAAATCCTAGGAACTTTAATAATGCGGGATCGTTAAAAATAAATGTAAACGGATACCAAGAAAACTTCGAACTCACCTGCTGTTCTCTCCTCACACTGACTGCAGTGAGAACTTAACAGTAATTTGTCAGAGGTAAGGCAGTCTCAGGAGATGAGCAGACAACCCAAGCCTTTTTACCCTGAAGAGATGAGAAATTGATTTAAAAGGTCAATCTTTTGAACACAGCAGATAGGAGGGAACGTTCATGTGCTGGGCAGGGTAGGAAGTTACCATAAAGCTGGTTAGCTGGCTTAAACAAAATTAGGTGAGCCTGAAACATCTAAACGACTAGCAAAACAAAATTAACATTTAGATTTTCCTCCAGCTGTTCTACTACAACTTTTTTCTACGAGACTCCTCAACAGACAAAAGGTGGACACAAGATCCATCCCACAGGGGCTGACACAAGGTTATACGTGCCCTCTCCTGCTTCACACCCTGGTTGGGTTTCTTTTGTATAGAATGGGCATTACACACAGCAAGCTCCAGTGCTGTCCCAAATCACATGAATGCAGAACCAATGTTCACACACACACGACAAAGCACCTGCCTCACACATTAGACAAAGCTGAAATCGTATCAGCAGCATCTGGCCCTGTTTGCTTTTTAATGATTTATATGTGTAATATTTTTGCAATGCTATTGCTAGATTTTCCACATGCTCTTTTATTAGCAACATCAAAGCTGATTTCCTATATGTTTCCTATAAATGCTTTGTACAGTTCATGTTCTTGGCTTTTTTTCTTTATGTTTGTCTTGTGTTGTTCTCTCGACAGTAAAGCAAAGCAAAAATTATTTGAAGGGAGCAATAAAAACCTGGGCTTTTTAAAATCTTGAAAATAATGTGGAAATAAGAAAACTTCAGAAAACAAAAATATTCCTTATGTAAATGCAGTGACCCTCAAGAGTTTTGTCCCATGTTTTACCCTGTATTAAATTGTTAACAAATTATCAAAAGCTTGACCAAAACGTTATTTCTATCTTCTACAATTAAGTCAGGTGCAAAGAACACTCAACTCAAGGGTTCTTTTTAATATAATTCAAAGCACTCTGAATTAGGCTATAAGTAATATCCTGCTTTGACTTGGTTTAGTTTTGCATTGGTTTGGTCATTCAGGTTATTATTCAGCAATAACAGTTCTTTGATAATGACAGTTGTCCTTTTCCTTTTTTAGGAATGATTGATTTTTAGCCTTTCACCCTTAGCTTCTTTGTACTATGCCCTCAGCCAGTCCCACTTGCCTTATTCTCCTTATTGGCAGTAAAATCACTGATTTTACCAGCTGGTGTGATGCCTAACACTGGTTTATATTATGGTCTGTTGAACAATTTACTTTAGAAAACAGATGAAATAGTATCTTCATATTATTCATGGATCAAGAATCCTATTTGATCCTTGATCCTTCGCTTCTTAAAACCTCTCCTTTTTATTACAACTATTATCTCATTACCTGAATGGCTCTTAAAAAATGATCAACTGCAAGACATTTAACTTAGCTGAACTCCCAAATCATTCATAAACATTAACATTTAAACACCGTATTTCCGTCAAATCTCTGAGAAAACTGTGTTTTGTAACAAACTTCATATTTTTCAGTTTTAAAATAGGAAGAGTAGCACAAGGTAATACAATAAACAATCCATCCGAGTGGGGGGAGAAGAAAAAAAGCCAGGGCCCTCTCAGATTTTGCAACGATTGCATTTTGTGAATTTTGTGACAGAGCTCATCTCCACTAATCTGCCCAAGATGTTGGCACCTAGACTAAAGGAGCTGTGTGGGCAGCCGCTGCAGAGAGCGGTGAAAGAACAGTACCTTCAGAGAGTGATTCGTTCCAACTCTGTGCGTACCTATGATGCTCTTGGAAGGTTATATTCAGGTATGATACATCCTCCCCTTCGTTGTGTTTTTGTAGCTGGTAGTCAATAATGTCGTGTCTGGCACTGAAAAGTTATTTTTTTAAATCCAGTCTACAGTAGTAAAAGAAATCAATCATGTATCCCAGTCCAATAACCCATCCTTGCCTGCAAAACATTTCCTTTTCGCTACAAACATGCCACAATCAGCATAATGGCTGCGTGTTCACTCCGTTTCTAAGTAAATGTTTTATTCCAGTAATTCCCAGCCCATGGAAACACAAGTGTTTCAGAACACAACTCAATGCTTGATAGACACAATAAATCTTTCTCTGTCTTTTCTTTTGCCAGTATTCTCATCAGTGTGGTTTTGATCAGACCTAACTCACAGCACTTTTATGATTTTTTTCCTGAACTGGTTTATTTCCGCTGCAATTAAGCTTTTTTCCTCTTTGAGGTTCTAAGACTCCCACCATTCAGTAAAATTGATAGTATCCATGCTTCTTGAGACTGATATTGATCTCAAGGATTCCATTTATTTTCCAGATGTTTTTTACCAAATTGCTACCTAATCAGGCTGTGTTTTTATATCCAACTAAATATTTTCTTTAAAGGGAGCCACTTCAACAAGAAGCATTGGCAGGTACCTCAGAGTTTCTATTTTTGTCCATAATCTGTGCTGTGTTAGTCAAAATAATAAAACAATGACTCCCTTATAGCAGCAGACTTGAGGTGTCTACCAAAGCAAAAGTTTAGAAACATTCTCTTAAGAGTTTTCATTTCTTGGCAACCAGTATGTTTCACGCTTTGGGCCTGACTTACATGAGATTTCAAGACTCTCAGAAAGTTGCAGAGGTTTATCATTTAATAGGTGTCCAAACAACATCCTCAAGATTTGCCCATTTAGGAAAAAAAAAAAAAAAAAGGGATGAAAATTTATATCTTGGCCCCTTCTCAAGGTCTACAGACCCATGCAGGGGCTAGAGTCATGGACAAGCACAGAGAAAAAGCATTTTAGGATATCGGCAAAGGAACCTGGTGACTTCACTAAGTCTCATTCCATAAACTGCGGAAGAGGATGATTCGTCTAAGGATCATATCCTCTAAACAGACTGATCACTTTTAAAGGATAAATCAGCTGGGCCCATGGTATAGATGTAGGAACAAAGGCAACCTCACAAAAGCAAAAGGTGTATCTTTCCCTCCTGATGAGTTCTGCTTCCCCCTTCACACCCCAAGAGCAATATTTATATCAAACACAGTTGTCTTCAGATAACATTTTCAATAAACAATTTACCTATGATTGAAATCAATATTTAACCCATCATATCTACCATCATTCCTCCTTTTGAAAGACCTGGTAGAGACCTCACTAGATCTGAATACAAATAAACCTGGTAGCCAAAACAACACATTGTAAGGCCTTAATATGCGATTTCAAGACTTCAGATGTCAGAGCTCATTCTTGGATATGTTCCATCAGCTAGAGTTCTCAACTGGTAGCATTACAGCCAGCAAAACAATACTGAACAAAACAATCACTCCAGATAACTGGTGAAAATTACATTTATTGCTGTACCTCTGTGTTCTGATGTTTAAAACGTGCTGTGATCACCAATTACCAGTTTCTGAAATCAAGCAGTTATCAGCAGCTCAGCATCATTCATTCTGCAGCTGTATCGCTTCCTAAACATACCACAGTAAAAGGAATTACTGTTCAGCTTGGTCTAACCAGACAATTTATCTAAGATTCAGACTTCAAAAAATACGTAACACTGAGCCAATATCAAATTCTGTTAAGACAGGAGGCTGAAGAACAAAAACTTCAGACTCACCAAGTCCTCCTGAGCCTTATGGGGGGCAATCATCACTGATGACCTGCAAGGACAAGCCTACTTCCACCACATCAACCCTTCATTTTATTGTTGTCTATGGGGCTAAAATCTACTGGTAGACCCAATAAAGCAACTGGCCGTCCAAGAACTGCTTAAGCTTAGCTTTGACTACAGAAAAGTGAAGGATTACAACTCATCATCTGCAACTGTGACATTTTCCAGTGCGGCACAAACCTCTGGGGCCAGGAGTTCTGCCTCAGATACAATCTCTTCTCAAATTCCTGCCATGGCTGCCCACACCGATCCTGACTCTTCCCCTACCTTCAGCGACTAGATATGACTGCTATCCTGCCCAAATCCTCACACATTTCCATATCACTTTGCTTCTCATGCTCTCTCAATTTTTTAATTTTTTTTTCCCTTCAATACCTTTGCCTTTAGCCACACAGTTTTGGCCTTCAGGGAGCCCCTTCAGTCAGAAAAGAATTTACCAGTTCTATAAATATTAACAAAGGAAAAATTTGAGCCTGCAATATTTGCACACAAAAGGACCTGCTCTACAGCATTAAGGTTTACGAGCTTTCTTCTGACTCCCCTAACAGTTCAAATCAAGACACACAATCTTATTTGTTATCAAACAACTATCTTTCTGGAATGCATTGTCTTAACCATGAACACACAAGCCTAAATTCCAGTGTTATCCCCAATTACTTGTGATTATTAATCACAGATCAGCTTTTGAGCTTCGGCCTTGCTGAGAGCTATAGACAAGCCTTCATCTACATCTGACTGAGCTGAGCCAGGTGGGAGGCAGCTAAAACGGTTGCATCTCTCAGCCTGAGAAAGTGGCACAGTCCTCTGATGCTTTCTGGCAAGTGTCATGTTGGACAGCTTAAAGACTCTACTTAAAAGCTTTATTTAGTTGTACTTTTACTACCTTAAAACTGGCACGACCTTTTATTAACCCTGTGTGATGTTTACAAGAGCGTTCCAGCAGATTAGTTCACGGTGCAGAGGTACGTTACAGCAGTATTTTCCCCAAGTATTTCTTATTTTACACCTTAGGCTATAGTTCTAGTTTTATTATTAAGAGCTATTCCCTTCAAATAAATAGAAAAAAAAATCAAAATTTGTATATCGATGCTTAAGTTGTTCCAACACTTAACCCACAGAGTTGAACCAAAAAACAAATGTAATAGTAATAAAGCTGACTCCTTCATAGAATGAAACACAATCTATGCAATAACATGAATTAGAAGTGATCCATTGTGTGGGAAGAGGAGATGCATTTTAAATGTAGGCTGCCCTCAAGTTTCCCTATTCAACGCTTCTTTTAAATAGCGTAAACACGAAGCTGTTATCTTGTTTGAACCACCTTCAGAGACTTGAAACAGCTTTCTAGTCACCAAATCAAGCTCTTTCAGGTGTTACAGAAAAGCAGGACTCGCTACTCTAATCAGAGCACACAGGACATGGGTCCCAAGAGCAGCGGCAGAGGGGCTCAGACCCTCAGCCTCTCAAGTTATAAGAGAGCCCCCTAACTGTGGGCCTGTGGGCTTTTAAAGCTGTTTCTTCTCCAGCTGCGATTCCACTTTTGCATACCTAAGTAAATGATCAGGAACTCAAACTACCAAATCCCAAAACTGGTCTGTAGTGTCAGATTCTGGATTTGACCAGGAACTGTATCCTGGAGCCAAGAAACTTTTCCAGCTTTAAGTTTTGTTGAAACTGGTACGCTTCCATCAAAAGTTTTGACAAAATGGCAGGTTTTGGTGTTAAAGTGACTTTGTCATAAAAATTCCCAATAAGCTTGAGCTCTCATTCTGAATAATATAGCCCAGCTTTCCAAAAGACCACAAGGATTCTTCTGCTAATTGCTACTTAAAAGGAACAAATACATGTGTAAAGTCAAGAACTTGATGGAAATATTGGAACAGTGCAGATGATGCTGACATGCCTCAAAATTATGAGATCTTGGCAACGCTTTCAACACAGGGATAAAAAAGACAAGATTAAATCACTAGAGACTAAACTGGAACAAGAAAAAAATTGTTAGATAAACATTTTCAATAGCATGGACATCTGAATATTTTGTAGGTATGCCAATTCTCTACGTCCACAAAAAATAAAATCACAAATGCATAATATATTGTTTTTAACCGTTTGATATATTGTTTTTAACTGTTTTCAGATACCTCAGGAGGAGAGAAAATGGCAAGGGTAATATGACAAAGCTGCAGCCTAAAATATGAAGTTTTCATGGCCTAGAGCGCCATGAAATTGCGGCAAATACCAGATAGTAACTTGGTTAACTGAAAGCGCTCACCTTTGCATTTTGCTAATCATAAACTCATTGATCTCTTCTAAATGATATGGGATAGCATAAAAAATGTCTGTGCTATACCGCACGTCACTAATGGTAGATTCTTTAAGCAATCTTTAGGCACTCCAGTGGGGCTCTATTTTTATGGGTACTGCACGCCTCACATTAGTCATCCTGAGAGGTGTGGGCTCGCAGCTACAGTAAACCCCTGTTCATCATTTTACCTACTGTATTTCCCAGGATCAAAACCTCATTTATGCAGACCTCGATACTCTCCCCCCAGTATGTCATCAAGAATGTGTTGTATTTTCCTCTGAAACACCTCAGGTGCCAAACACAACCTAAATGGCAGTTGGAGGAAACCGTCTCAGAGGGGATGTTGAATGTGTGCAAACATGTGCTCTGTTTTTGTAAGGGCACCAGCCAGATCCCAGCTGATGCATCAAGTACAGGAGAGTATTTGGCACCAGCCCCTAGCCCCAGAATTTATCCCCTTGTAGGTAGTGGAAAAACTTTCCATTTTTAGTTATTCAATTATATTGGGCCTATACATAAATGAAGCATTCTGCCTGTCTTGTTCTGCAAAGACTAGTAAGTCTACACACTTGGCTGGTGATTCTAGGTACAGTGAGGCCCAGAGGCATGTACCTTTCCTACATATATTTTAGCTCCTATTTTGAGCAGTATTTTCCTGTGAGAATGGGTATCAGGACAGGTGGGGGTCTCTGCCTTTCAAGCTCAGGCCCTGATCCTCTCTTTATAAAAAAACCCAGCCCACTCCTACAGCTGCAGTGGGTTTCCACTGTGGGGTTTGTTTTTTTTTTTTTTCAAGTGTCCATCAGCACGGTGAGGGAACTGGTGTTGTTTAGTCTGCAGAGGAGGAAGCTGAGGGGAGACCTTATTGCTCTCTACAACTACCTGAAAAGAGGCTGTAGCAAGATGGGGATCAGCCTCTTCTCCCAGGTAACAAGTGATAGGACAAGAGGAAACAGCCTCAAGCTGTGCCAGAACAGGTTTAGATTGGGTGTTAGGAAAAATTTCTTCACTGAAAGGGGTTGTCAAGCATTGGAACGGGCTGCCCAGGGAAGTGGTTGAGTCGCCATCCCTGGAGGTATTTAAAAGGCATGTAGATGTGCTGCTGAGGGACAAGGTTTCATGGTAACTTGGCAGTGCTAGGTTAACGGTTGGACTTGATGATCTTAAAGATCTCTTCCAACCAAAACAATTCTGTGATTCTGTAACTTAAGACTCACTTCTCATTTTATACTTAAAATGTTTATTATTTGGGAAACACTCAGAAGAAAAGTACGTGACAAAGGTTTAGTTAACTAGTTTTGTGCAACAGAAGCCTTCCTACTAGAGAGTTGTTTCCACTCATTTAGAGTAACACTTTCTGAAAGGTACAGTTTGTCTCAAAGAGAAACCCAGTGACAACAGGTGCTTAGACTCCTCATCTTAGTCCTCGGACCAAACAGCATGGACACCTTATAGGACTGTGCAGTGGCTCCCACAATGGAAACTGAATTGTCAGGGGAAGATGATGGTGAATGCCTGAATTTTGTCTTGATATTGGAAGCAGAATAAAGTCATGGGAGCTGGGAAGCACACAAGTTCGTTAACATAAAAGATGAGTAGGGAAAAGTTTGTTCTAATTTATTGGGGGGGGAGGGGGGGAGAAGAAGTCCCCACAGAAATGTGTGAAACTGAAGGAAATGAAAAACCAGAATTCAAGACAGCAGAGAGTACCATGAGGGAAGTAATGAAGCCCTCAAGGCAGAAAAAGAAAGAAAAAGTACAGACTGAAAGAATGAGTTTCCTACAAAAGAGCAAGAGCACAGTCCGGTCAAAGCTAACAGGAAAGACTAAGAGTTCTCAGACCTCACCGTTCAATTCCAGCTTTAACACTCATGCTGGTATCTTTGGCAGCTTTGTCAGTTATATTTTAGTCATGCCTAGAGGCCCCCAACCACCCTGAAGCCCTTCTGCCCTCATCTAATACATTTTAGAAAAATGTTTATACATATATTCGTACTTTAAAACTTGAATCTAATTAGACTAAACATGTTTTATTTCACTAATTTCCAGTAAAAATAAAATACATACGTCTCAACACATTGGGTTTTTTCCTAAGTGCCGAGAATCTTCTAGCATTCAAACATCTCTATAACAAACTTCAATAAAAGATTAAAAGGCTACTTCATAAATGCTTGGGCTACTTCATAAATGCTTGGGACAAATATAAGCAGAGGGGAGACAATTTCCTTTTTCTTTTAAACAATGCAGCAAAGCGTGAGGCCTTCCAAATAATAGAAGAATGTTTATGGCCTCCCTTCTTCCCATAACAATCTTAATGTTAAGTAAGAAAAACTTTAGCTCATTACAGGCACATTTCTCTTCAGTATCTCATGCTGAAGAGCCACAGAAACATAGAAGTACTGACTTGTTAGGGACCTTCTGACAGAAAGGTTGAAACAGCTGTTGTATTGGATAACACTGAGAATCAAGATTTAGGATATCTGGAAATATACTGTGATGTAAACAACCAAGTACATAAGAATCAGGAAGCCAAAAATTTGACCTTGCTCAGCTCCCTCCAAGTCACACTAAAGTGAGGCAGAACATGTTTTCGCTCACACAGAACGAGCTACTCCAGCAGACGCAACCCCGAGCAGGTTTCCACTGAAAACAATGACTTAATATCAGATGAGAAAACACAGAGAGTGGAAATGTCTCCCCTCGTTCCAGACATCATCTAGATTTATAGTGCACAGACTGGCCGTCATAGCTTCTCAGCGCCAGAATAGCAGAAAGCTTCTCATCAACGAGGAAAACTGAAAGAGGTACCTCTTCTTCACTTACCCACTACAGAGCAAAGACGATCACACACTTGAAATCTAGCTTTTCCCTCATCTCCACAACATAATGCAGGTCACCTGTAGCATTCAAAGAAAAACAAATTAATTATGATGAGCTAGGCCAGATGATAATTTATAAAGAAGGAATTGAATATCTCCTATGATCAACCTTAAATCTTCCTAAATATTGAGACACGTTAATGAGCAGATCATTATTTTGGCAAAATTATTCTAAATTATCATCCCATGCTTATGAAGGGTAACTCTGGGCATGCCTGAACTACAGATAATGATTTAAGGTTCGCAGCCAACTGAGTAGGCCTAACCACATGCCTGGGCCAGAATAACTTAGATCTTCTGCTTAAGCACCCTTAACCTTTGTAGTATAACTCTACCCAAAGTGTAGAACACATAGTGCTGAAGTTATCTGGGATTCATTATCACACTATGGTTTTCACCCCTGTTGCCTCATCAGCATTACCCTTCTGCTCACAGGATGTGATGTGCATGTTTGTTTTCACTGACAGAAACGAAGCTCTAACTGATGAGGAAATGAGGACAGTATAAGCGACCTTTTTTCATTAAGATACATTTTCATGACCAAACGCATGGATCTACGGAAAAGCGCAGGCTTCCTTCACAGTGGATGTGGCTAGTCAGCTGTACTGCAATTTTGATCATCTTTCCCTTGCTTCATCTAGTATCTTCCTCCCACCCACCCCACCCCCTGAGTAATCGCATTCAATGAAGTTTAAAAAAAAATCACTTGACAAACCACCCCTTTTTTCACTTTCATCTCTGTGCACAAGGTCGTATACTCATGTTCAAATGAAATTATTTGGTAGCAGTGTTAACTGAGGAACAAGCCACAGTAGTGTTTTTCCCTGTTTTCAGCTAGTGTAGCTAGCAGCTTTATTAAGCAGTTTCCAATGTACTTTATAGATTTAAAAAATGAAAAATACGACTGACATCAAGTAATGGAAATATAATATGGATAAGGTTTGGCCTCTGTGATGTATTTTAGATTAAAAATCACCATGCATATGTCATTTAAACATGACTAACACTCTTTAGTTTGGAAACAAGTTTCCCTAGGAATAGCCAATGGGAGAGGGGAAAAAATGAACCCTGGCCAACAAAAAATTGGCTTTCTTAAGAACTATTAATAAGAAATCTGATGAGAAGGGCATTTGTCTGCCCAACTGGGTAAATATGAAGTATTTCCACCATTAATTTTTTCATTCAGTAAATCACTAAAACATAAACCAGTATCAGAAAAATACTCCAGAGCCAACACATCTCTGGTCCAAAATTAGTTGGTAAAAATAACTTAATAATTATACCGCTTACAAATATGTTTACGTTCTAGTTCAGAACTATTTTTAAAATGCTCCAGAAAGGCAAACAGCCATACAAACAGTTTGTTGCATGAAGTGCCAACTGCAACAAGCATGTAATAACATTGTGAAATTACATTATCTGACACATTTCAAAAGCTTATTCAGGTGCTTATTTAAGCCCATAAAACCTGTAGGAAAGTAAAGACAGGATGACATTTCAAGTCAGCTTACCATAACATTTTTCTAGTGAAATTGCATAGCAACATATTAATGCTGAAAAAAAGTGCCAGCAGTAAAAACAAATGCCAATAAGCTAAATGCTTCTGTGGAAAAAAAAAAATGCAGCTACTAATAAGGCAACATCAGCACATTACAAAGGCATAACAGCCTTAAAAGCAGTTTACAGCATCAAATACATGCAGTCAAAATATCATAAAGCACCTTAACTGTGCTCTAAAATGAGAAAACAAGGCAGTTTATACCACATGCTGTGTGCAATTTGTGTCTCAGATCATTCTGCCAATACATAAAATTTGGAGGAAACCACCGAACTTTTCATTATTCTGTGAACACGCAGACAACAAGAATACCACTCAGCATCAGAGCTTTTCATAGATGATATAAACACTCCTCAACACATCTTAACTTAGTCATCAATTCACACATTGGAATGAGACACACCATTCTGCCCAGCATGATTTCTGGTCTGACAAAACAAGCTAGAAAGCAAGAATTTGTTGCTAAAAAAGGTCTTGTTTGTACCTAACTGAAATGCTTTCAGTGACAGAAATATGAGAAAGTACCCCTTTCCCCATGACCCAATTCATCTGTAAGTTAATTCAGAGCAGACTACACATGGAAAGGGGTCCGTAAGGCAAGATCAGAGAGGTGATCAGAGAGAGAAGACTGTAAGAGTACACTGTGTGAATTTAAATGAAAAAAAAAAGTTATGATTCTTAATGCCGCAAGGGGAATAGAAAAGACAATGCTATTCAAAAATGCATAAAGTACCAAATCATAGAGTTTTAGTCATCTGTTTTCCATAGCTTAGTAACAGTCATCCATATACTCTTTTCACACCCAAAAGTGCCACTGAAGTTACACCAAAAGGATTGTCAGATCAAGATCTAGATGCTGAATGATTCACTGTTGGAAAAATAAAAGTAGAATAAGCACTTAAACATCTGAAATTTTATTCTTCCATGCTCTCTCAAACATGCAACACGCTTTTCCAAATCTACTTCACAAACCATTCTTTACTCAGTATTTCCCAGGAGAAGCATCTGTTGCCTTGACTAAGGAAAAAAAAAATTAAGACCACAAAGAAACCAGCAAGAGATGAAAGTTAAATGTCTTTGATGGTTACATCTCTGGACACACATGAATAGCAATATGATCTCCTTGATGCAGTTGTTTTTTCCATGGTCTTCACAGTCACCTTTAGTTCATTTTTATATATCACTTGTACGATGTTTCAGCAGTCTGCTCCTTAAACTCACACAAATGGACTAGACTAGCACCATTTATGTGGAGCTCACAGCAGTACTGGTATCTTCGGTTGCAAGTTGCCTAGCTCTAAAGGACACTCCTCACCTGAAAAACTTAGCACATTTCTGAATATATAATTATAATGCTGTCATTTAAACTATTCCTTCAAGAGAGGCACATGATACAAACACAGTAGCAAAAAGCATTTTCATGTATTCTTACAAACACCTGTTTGTTCTTAATCAAGAGTTTCAAATATTTTCCGTTTAAAGCAAGAGTATTTTACTTGTTAACAACAGAGGAAACACAGTGTGTAAGAAGTATTTTATTTTCGTTCTATTAATCAATTATTACAAGCAATGGCGCATAAAGCACACGACTAGAAGATGAATTCTAACTCTCACAAAATGAATACATTTGGAGGGAAGAAATAGAAGAAACAAGTTTTCCTTGTTCTATCATACACAGAAAGAGACAAACATGAAATTCTCACTGGAGTTTAACAAGACTTTACCTTTACAACAAAATCGGCTTCAGAAATTCCTGTCCACATATGTTCATTCCCAGCCACATACTGCAATTACTTATGTCAGCTGTGCCAATTTGGACTGATGAAATCTGCCCTTAAACGAACATTTTGAATAAAGGGACGGAAGGAATATTTAAGCTGGTTACCAGCGCAGGCCCACAGAGCAGATGAAGAGGCACATCTGACAAGATGGCAGACTGCTACATGGGAATGTACGTGTGGCTGAGGGTAAAGGGAGGGAAGAGAAACTCTTAAACCAGTGTCACAAATGCAGTAACTGTCTTGTTATTTCACTGACAAACAGTAAGAACCACAGTCTCCAAAAACCCACTTTCATAAAAAATGGCCCTTCTTGCAGTGGATGAATTACACAAGGGAAATACACACCCACCTCTGTCAAGAACTGTGGTATTGATTACTTAACAGTATAGGAGCTCCGGACCTCCTGACTGAGAAACACTATCCATACTACTGGAAACCCTAAATAAACCGAAACACTAAAAAAGAGAAGCTGAAGTCCATCTTTGCAAAAGTTGTGTGCTAAATCCCTCTCTCCAAGTGGTATTTATTGAATGGCTTGAACAGAACACCATTCAGCAGCAAACCAAAACAGCTAAGGCCTGAAGGCCCACGAGTCAGTTTGAGTCCTATCTGGATCAAAACCTGACCCTGTGGAAGGCAGCAGACAACAGACTGAACCGAGACAGTCTTCAGATCAAAACACAGGAGTCAGCAAGTCCCCATCCAACACCATTGTCTTGCCTTGGCCACGAAACAGTAGAGATTCCTTGAAATAGGAATGAGGAGAACAGAGGAAAGATGATAACTGAACAAAGAATAAAGGGGGGGGCGGGGAAAGAACTGCTCTGGAGAGATATAGAGAAGAATTTGCCCTTGGATATAAATGGTGATGATCAAACAGGTAACTGTGGTAGTTACACTATTAGACAAAACCTCAAATGTCTCATACAGATAGCAGAGCTAAACACCACATGTTCTGTTTATAATACATTTAAGAACCTAAAGGTCTTAATTACAATACACCTGAAATGATACACAACCCCTAGAGAAAAAGTCACACCTCTTAATGGAAAAAAAACGCCTTGCTTTCAGCCAGCCCTCATGACATCAGTGCTAAAGGGAACAAGTACCAGCCTGTGCCACCTCTCCTTGGCAGCCATTTGTGTTCTCACACTCCCTCAGATAGAAGTGATGACATGAAGACTAAATCTAAGTTATGGGGCAATTGAGCAAGAGTACCAGGTTCTTTGAAAAAAAAAAAAGTGTCAAGTAGATCCTGATTTTTTTCAAGCTCCATCTCAAGCTCACTAGCTTTAAGTTAAATTTCAATAAATAAAACCACTGAAAATAGACAAATTTAGTAAAGAGGTCCAAAGGACTCCCAGTTAATATTATTTTTCTACAGTAAGCATTCAACACGTCTTTAGAAGGAAAATGGAGGATTTAAATGCTATACAAATATCATACTTTGTGAAAACATTTAATGCTCAAGAGCGTGGCTTACTCTTGTACCTTTCAAAAGTCATCAATAATGAATGAGTGTCATCTGACTACTAATAAATCTCTAGGCAGCCATGACCATTGCCTATTCAAGGGAACTTTAGCAAACAGGCTTGTAGAATTCTATAAAAATTCAAATAAAATATTAATTGTAAATGTAAGAAGGCGCTCAGTTAAAAGAGAACAGATGTATAGCTAAATGGAACTACAGAGCTAGTACTGCCAAAAATTCCTTACCTCTTATCCACTTCTATACCCACATGAAGTGTTGTTTGTGAAAATGAACAACAAAAGTTGTCAGTTCTGCTATTTCTCAGAGCTTTTAATGGAGGATAAGAGGAGAAGAAAAAACCAAACCATAAAATGATTGTACCATTTAACTAAATGCATGATTAGATGTCGCAAATTAATGTTCTACCTCTGTTTCAGGGAAGTGTCCAGTTAGGACACAGGAAATGCTAGAAAAAGATTGATTTCTATATGCTTACTGTTTCACACAGCTTCTTTGGGAAACGGTCTAGCATAGTTTATAGACTGACTAAATCCCCACTGGAGGAGTAAGGCAGTTTTAAGGTGCAAATAATGTTTCTTTCCTAGCAAAGTGAAAATAAAATAATGTACATATGTATTTAACTTTCACGTTATTTGGCTGTCATATGGCTTCATGACAGTTGCAGATCACATGAACCACGTCAAGTCTTGGTCCTTTGTGGAATACATAGCAACGAAAGTGGAAATTTGTTTTCTTTTCTTCTGATCATATAGCCAACATTTGCCTTCTTACAAAAGTAAAATTTTTTAATTGCTAAATACCATTTTCAAGAGTCATTTTGGTACTTAAGAGTTAATACAATAGCACTAATGACTTTAGTTAGAATTTCCCATGAGTGATTCAAACACAATTTACCCTTAGGAAACCAAAGGGGAAAACAATAATTAAATGTCAAGCACGAGAAATAAATATTTGCTGAAGTCAAGGAAAAGCAATTCCATGGTAACAAAATTTATTATATAAAAAGTCTACGAAGTCTTCGACGATATCCTTGTTTGAAAAAAAAAAAAAACAACTTTTTTCCTAACATACAGCCACCAGATTAAGTAGAATTCTCTCAGAGTAATTCATTGCTCAAACTACATCATGATCAAAATCTGATAAAAGTAACACAAAGTATTACATTAAGTCTCCATCCCACACTGGTGACACACAAAGCAGACAGCTAATCACATACTTTTTTCCTAGTGATTTCAGTTCTGCTCTTTCCCCACAAGGACCACAACTCCAGCCGGAAGCTGCGTCTGAATCTATAATCAAGATTACTGGGCTGTAGCTAAAAGTTGGAAATGCAAAACTCATGGAAGTAATCTCTCAGATATTTTCCAAAAGCACACACCCAGTATTTTAATTATAACAAACAATAAAAGGCAAAAACTGACATCTCCACTGTCCTCCTATTCTCATAGCTTTGTCGAAGTATCTGAGCAGAACATGCCCATGTTAGGCTTGAAGTAGTAGTAAAACTCCCAGTAAAATTCCCGTTACTTTCTAGAGCATAAGAGTGTCCCATTTATAGACTCCATTTTCTCATTTAACAAATTAATTCCCCTTCTATAGATATCAATACTATCTAGAATGAGCTTAGTTATAGCATTCTAGTGGTAGAGAGATTAAAGTCTCCAAAACTTAAGTCAACTGGCAGAGAAACTTCAAATGAAAACATTTACCCCACATCGTAATCTGAAAAAGTAACACAGTGCACTCTTTCAAACATTATTTTAGATCAAATCTATGGTAAACTAGGACTTAAGGAGATTTGTTCGTAGCACATTTATGTATAATGTCCTAACCTTATTTATTCCAGAAACTGGAACTTTCAGTAAAATACCCATTTTTTCCAGTTGTACTTTCTTTGGTTTTCTTCTGAAGATTCTTGCTGCTGCATGTGTGTTTGCTGTTACGTTTCAGACATGAGCACATTTATCATGATTTCAGGGTGATTCCCCCTCTCATTTTTTTTTTCCACCTGCAATTTCATGTTAAAGTTTTAGCTGTTCCACCCTGTTGCCACTTAGTCCACATTTATAGAGACCCAGATGCTTTAAAGACAACTGGACAGTTTGTACATTAGCATATGAAACCAAGGCCAGCCTTCATGCTCTTTGAAATGTATATTCTAAAATCCAGTGTTTTTAACAACAAAATTTATCACTCATAAAAAAACCATGGAATAATATCACAGACATTTAAATTCCAATGTTGCTATGTAGAGGAAATTTTCAGTGTTTTCTTATTATATTTCCAGTCATAGAAAACCTACATTTTAATTCCAAGCTGACTAAGAACCCAAAACAAACTCAGACTGGTAATAAGCCTTTTTCTCTTAGCCAACAATATCTTAACCAAACTTTCCATTTCCTTTGTTTACAAAGTTCCTTCTAACTCCAATGTTACATTCAGCACAGATTCTGAGAGCACCATTCATCTCAGAAATTACTGCTAAATGGGGTAGAAAAGTGTTATGATGTGCAACAGCACTGTCACTGACCACAGGTCCCTATGCTTTCTTCTGTATTGTATGTAGACAAGTGACAAAATTGATTTTGAAGAGGTATGGATCTGCAAACCCACCTCATTTTGACCTCCTCTTTGTTACTTTTCTCCACAAACACCTAAATTTTGTCCTTCTTCAGGCATGCTAGAAAACAGTCTTTAAAAAAAAAGTAATGCAAAATAAGATGTGTTTGTGAAAAGTCCTAGAACAGTGAAAATGCCAAAAGACAACAAGAGTTTATTCCCAGAGGAGGTTCCACAGTAAAGCCTCAACTGCCAATAAATCTCAGTCCCTATCTGAAGGAGCTGCCTTGGAGACGCAAGTGGATAGTTGTCTCCATGCCCATTCATTCCTTGTTAAAGCTGCCAATTTTGCCTCTTTACACAAAGGACCACAAATCCAGTATTTGATAGTTGTTTGTGTTTTTTTTTAATTCAGCTATGCAGCTCAGCTATGCAAAGCAGCAGAAAAATTCAATACACATTCCAGATTAAAAGCGCAAAACCAGAACTTAAATCCAAACCAGTTTCTTTTTACAGAGAACAGGATATGTAGGGTGTATTTTTATTCTTACCACTCCAAACAATACACACTGCAAGGTATCTACTGGTAATCACCGGGTGTGCTGGGGAGGTTCCTGCTCTCTCCTAGCCTGCAGGACTGCTACCCAGGGAACACCATAACCACCATTAAAGCCACCTGTACCAAGTCTTAGGACAATTACAGAGGTAAATCACACAGCCTGGATCCACTAGCATGGCTTTTACACAGATGACAAATCCGCCTATTTGTAATGG
Organism: Larus michahellis; assembly: GCF_964199755.1. Classification (NCBI taxonomy): domain Eukaryota; kingdom Metazoa; phylum Chordata; class Aves; order Charadriiformes; family Laridae; genus Larus; species Larus michahellis. The sequence continues at coordinate 21,385,740 of NC_133900.1, read as the reverse complement.
GCACAAGTCATTAAAAAGTGAAAAAAAATCTACAGAACTATTTGGTTTCTTGTGCACTGCCACAGACATAACAGATTTCAAGTATAAAACTTGCTGTTTGGAAGATTTTTTTAATTGCCAAAATGCTACCATCTGTTGTACGTTTACCGAGAAAGACTGGAAGGGCTGCTGCAGCCAGCAATACCAGTTTGTCTGAGAAATCAATGGAAAAATTTGAATTGTGTATCTGAGACCTTTCTAACCCGCCCTAGCTTTGGTCCCCTGGACCATATGTCTGAACATTGGTGCCATGTCCAAAGATGACACTCCTTGTGAAACTTTACCTCAAGCTTCCTCTCGGTGCAAGGAAGTACCACTTCTCAACATGCTCTGCAGGGCTTCTTGCAGGTTTGAAACCCATTGCAGGAAATTTTGGTTTTGTTAGAAATGACTAGAAATTGAACGTTGGAAGGAAAAAAAAAAAATTGCCCCACATCCCTGGGCTGGTTACCCAACTAGGAGTCCTAAAAGCTTTAAAGAAAATCAAGGTCATGACTGGGATCCTTTCAGAAGAGACTAAGAGCACATCTTTTTTAACTCACCGCCAGCTTAAACTTAAAATACTCCATCGAGCCCTACAGAAAACAGGACTGAAGTTAATCAACTTCATGTGAAAGAGAAACGGAAAAGCTGTGGGTGTCCCAGGGAGGCAATGACTCTTCAAGCTTAGAAACACTTCATTGACACGCTTTGACCTGCTGCATCCTATTTTGGAGCTATGGCACAAGGTACAATCTAACCCTGAGTGGGAGAAGGATATAAATGTGGTTATAAAAAAATCAGACAGGATGAGACCTAAGCAAGGGGACAGAGTATGCCGCAGCTGAATAAAACTGAATCCCTGCACTTTGAATAGTTGAGGGTGGTAGTTGTCAAAAATGAGATACCAAACTAGATGGAATTAGCCTGCCATCGTGGCAGTCCTCACTTTCTTATATTTCTAAAAGGAAACGCATGTTGTATTTCTTTCTATAATTCCTAAATGCTATTTCAAATATTAGGCCTTTCCCTGTAGATAAGAGAGTAAGTGTTAAAAAGTGTAGCTGTCTCTAAATAAAAAGCTAAAAATTGAAGAAAATATCTTTGCCAAAATATAATAGCGACCTTTGAACCCTTTCTTTAATTTCATATCTGGCTTCTGTTTAACCAAAACAAACTCTTCCCTCCATTAAAAGCCACTTTGGCTTAGATCTCTAGAAAACGCAAAGCACAAGGTCCAAGCCAGAGCTGTTACTTGAAAAAAGTGCCATTTCATGAACATAGGGGCTTCATTGTCACCACAGTATGGCATTCGTCATATTAAATTTCATTAATCTGTGAGGTAATAAAACCGTACATGCTGCCTCTTGCTCAGGAATTAAGACTCTTCATGCCAAACCATGGAGCATTTTCTCTTTCAAAAAGCAGTAACCCAGCAGCATGATTATCTCTTTGCTATAAGCAACAAACTAAAATTGTTTACGGCTCTAACTACAGCCTATTTTTCAAAGTTTTTTCGCAGAGGCACAGATTTTTGTAGAGGTATTGGTTACAGATGCTTTAAAGTGGGATTAACAAGTAATCGCTCACTTACCAAAAGCAAGATGGAAGGTGGTGCTGACGACGGCGACATTTCACCCTGAACAGAGTTCCCCATATTTTTAAAGGATATCATTAAGACTCTCATCCTGGGATCTGCACTGAGCAAAGCAAGGAGCTTCAATTTAGCTTCACTAGAATTCAGAGGTTTTAGTGAAGTTCGCTGAAGCAGCTGCAGTCTGCCCCTGCTTCGTAAGCTGAAGGACCTATAATTTATACTTGAAACATTTCACTCTTTATGGGTGTACTCACTCCAGAATGTCAAAATACATCTTTTTAATGAAAACTCTAACAGTGGAACACTGAACGGAGTTACACTGTGGCTTAAGGCTACAATAGTCTTTTGCCTTGATTGGATCAGTAACCAAAACTAAATATTAAACACTGTGCATGTAAAATAAGTGTCCATTTCAGGAGTCATTTTTTCTGCCCAAGGCAGTATTTCAACATATTTGTATTCTGCTCTAGAATTTCTTGTTCTGTTTCAGTTTTGCTTTCTTTTGCTTTCAATTCATGGAGCAAAATTCCATGTGGATGTACTCTGCTCTTTCTTGAGGGAAGCAAATACATTTTTAATTAATTTAGCAAATTATACACATTGCTGAGGCAGAAATAACCTTTGTACTAATACCAAGTTCAGTAGCCCTTTCACGGCAGCTGTTAACACTTCTTCTCACTGCCAGAAACTTCCGGATGGCGACTTGGAACAGAGTCTTTCCATTTCACAGCAAGATAAGCAGTTCTAATTCCTTCTCTGTTGGAGCAAGACAACAGTATTTTAGGATGGGAGCGGGGTGGGGGGGTGGAAAAAAAAGACAAATATCAAAATTATGAAGTGAAAAACTCTTAGCTGAAAACCAATACATTCCTTTTCTAAAACCAAGGAAGAAAATTAGATTGAATGAGAGCCCACAGAGTAAAAGGAAACAGACGAAACCATGGGAGAAAAATCAGGGTGGAGAAGCAGCAAGAGTGTGAGTAAGCACCAGGAGCTGAGGGAACCAATAAGAAGGTTTAATCCAGGGGGAGAGATAGAAGTCTATACAAATCATATGCCATAATTCAACTGCAGCTCCAGATGGACAGAAATGAAAGACAGAAAGATATCAAAATGGAAAGAGGAGGGGGAGAGGGAGAAAGACAGAACCACAGAGATTATTTTACTTTAAACCTCATATAGTTTCTTAGACAAAAAAAAAAAGTTTGCAGCTAAAGAATTGTCAGTTGCAAAGTTTATCTGCTATGGCTCAGCTTTGTGTATTTTAGCAATTTTAATTAAAATCTTACATAATTCTAAGTAATTTTTGCTAATATGTTTCTGCTCCAATTTCAGGCAATGAAACATGGTCTTACTCAGACCTCTAAAACAATCAGTAAGTTCCACAACGTGTGTACTGTCAAAAGGCCAAAGCCATAAAACTCATGATTCTCTTACACAATGTGAACAGAGCATTAGACAATATACCGTAGGGAATAATCCTGTGCTGGCAAGGAGACAGACAAGATGACTTAACGGGCCTTTTCTATCAATTTCTATGATGTTATCAGTGCAGTACTTGACCCTTTCTCATTAATCATGTCGGCTGCCACATGGGTAGTTTAAAGAGCTTTGTGTTTTAAGTATCCAAGGAGGTAAAAGATGGCTGTACCATTAGACCATCTGACCTTACCCCTTCCATGCCTACAAAATTAAAAATAAAAATTAGTTTGGGCATCACCTACACGCTCAAGCACATAGGACTTGACTCACCTCTAAAAAGCGCTGCAAGAAGCTGCATCAAATGATCCCCCTATCCCAATCAGCACAAGTTTCTTGAGCCGAGGAGCCACAGCAAACCAAGCTGGTTGTTCCTGTGCAAAGGAAAACAGAACACGTTGGTAGAACAGGGCACATGTAAGGGTTAGAGGATGCCTCTCCTCTCCAGTTCATTGAATTATTTCACACATTTATGCAAGCCAGAAGCATACTTTCTCAAGACTATTAGTCCTGTATAATTCTAACATCTACAAGCAATTTCTCATTTATAGTATTTTCTATGTTTAGACGTTTCTGTGGATGCGTATCTCTGCTGTTGCCTGAACATCTGCAGAAGTGAAAGATGAACAGTTGTACAGAGAGACTCACGGGACAGTTCTCATCAAAGGGGTTCACATGGCTGTCTTAACTTCTCACTTGCCTCTGTCACACCAAATCATCAGAGAATGTGACTTCCAATGGGCCCGAACCACAGACCAGAAATACCAAATAGTGAACAGCTGAACTGATTTATTCCTGATGGAATTTTTTCAGGTGGAAACGTTTCACTGTGGAGATCATGTTCACCTGTTCATAGCACATAGCTAGATTAAACCCAACAGAATGAAACACACCATTCTGTTCATTGGAATCATACAAATGGAGCAAAGAAGAAAATCTGCCAAATTATCATCTTTGATAGTTCACCTAGAGCCATAACCACTCACTTCTCCATTCTGTTTGGAATTGTCTCCTTCCATTAAGATAAATTTTCCCTAATAGCCTCTATCGTGGAATTATTTTGCCTTCACACTCCATGATTCAACTCCCCCACATCCTGAAAGGAAAACAGCTGTCTACGTCCAAAATGCTTTACTGATCCAGCAGAACTACTGTAAGCAAGTCCGAAATTCTTGTTGTTGTTTTATTTGGAGACCTAGGGTAGATTACGGAGTAAAGCATCCTCAACTTGAGCCTCCAGGGGCACAATATTGATTCCTTCTAGCCACAGCGAATTGCGAAACATCTGACATGTGCAGTTCTTGGTGGATCAGCTGCCTTGCCAAGTAAGCAAAGAGGAGATTAAATTAAATAATAGAACTCAAAATATGAAATATCCTCCACTGTTCCAGGATCTTTTTCCTCACTGGTTGCAAGCGAAGGCAGAAAGATGATCCCCCACAGACTGTGCTTTGAGGGCTGGGTATGCAGCTGGCGGGTACTCAAGCCTGTATTTAAAAGCATAGTAGGGGTGGGGGAGAACTGAGATGAGGAGGAAAGGGAGGGTTGCTGAGAAAGGTGGGTTATTTTGGGCCACAAAATTACTTTGTAATCTAGAAAGTGTTTTTTTTTTCCTGGCGAAATGGGAAGTGGGGGGAGAGGGATGGAGAAAGGGAAAGGTTTTGTCATTCCTTCAAAGTAGTTTTAAAAAAAATTAATAAAAAAAAAAAGCACAAAACACAACAAACCAACAAACATCCCCAACTTAAGATATGTGGAATCTAAAGACAAGAAATCTTTTAAAAACCTAAGTTCTGATAGTCTCTCCCTCAGCAGTGCATGGACAAGCTCCGTCACTGCAAACAAACATGAAGTGAAGAGAAAGGACAGGAGTAAAATGGTTTTCCGCCTTGGAAAATGTATCTGCTCTGTATGCATTTTGAGCATGTCCACCACAGTTTTATTAGAGTCTACAAGTGGTCTGACAGTTAACTGATTAGAACAAAAATTATTCTACATAAAAGAGCATCCCTATCAGTCTTCTAAGACCTGATAAATCCCTAGTAAATATGTTAATTAAGAAGAACTAGGCCAACTGAAAGCGGGGATGGTATTTCACTTCTCAATATATTGCTAGGGTAGGAATTTTTTTCTTTGTAAATGAAGTTCACTGTAGATGCCTTACATGATATATTAAAAAAATATACTTTATTTCCTGCCTTTATTAAAGATTGTTCCTCTGACAATACCATTTTTTCACTTGTTTAACCTCCTTTTTGGAAAGTTACTTAAAGTGCATAGAGATTACTTAAAATATGGTTCAGTAGATATCTCTCTCATAACCGTTACTGTATTTCCCCAAGAGACAGCTGAGGGGAATGTTAAACTTAATGTAGTATACTGTATGGCAAAATGAACAGCACAATAATTAAGAAAGCCTTTACATTGTAAGAGAATCTTAAAATGGTCTCAAAAGGATTGGAAGAATGCCAGAAACCCTTCTAGTGAACAAGGTTGTCTTTAATAAAAAGTTGCCTAAAATTTGCCCAATTAGTCGTAAGCCCATTCCTGCTTCTTTTAAACCAAATGAGAATTAAAGACTGGGAAAGAAATATTACAGTTAGGAGCAAAGTATCAGAACAGCTTTTAAACATGAGAAATCTGTTACAGTTACCTGGTTGCCAGGCAGATCTGCAAATACCAGTGGCCTTTATTCCCAACTGTACTGTCTTTCTGAACCTTTTGCTTCACTTGCCTTTCTTTGCTTTCTCGTTGATAAATAACATCACTGAATTACTCTACCTCCTTGATGGGGTGTTGTTAAGATTAATTAGTTAATGTCTGGAAAGTATTACAGAGATAAAAAGCATTATAAAAGCACCAGCTAGTATCTGAGAGCTACAGAAAGACAAGAGACCCTTGTTATCAACAATCCAGGAGTGAGAACAGTATTATAAAAAACAACATGTTGAAACTTGAAGGAAAAGAATGAGCAGGAACAGAGGAGGGAAACCCTGCAAAAGATCGATTCTTAGTTTACGACGACTCTGGACGTTGGCTTGCATTCTCATTAAAGTTAGAGGAATCATAAGTTCTGCCAAATACATAATGTAATATAAAAAGTATTTTAAAATAGAAGTCTTCCTTTCCACAAAATGCATTTTCCAAACTTCTTATTCTGCTCTTCTCACTTACTCATTACAGCTCTCTGTCCTGCTTGCTTATAAAAATGTACTCTCACTGGTTTTCTTTTTACCTTTCTTCTTAGTTGGGCTGTCATAATTCATGCTCGTCTATCTCTTGTATTACTATGTCCCATATCAAGATTAAATCCAGATGAGATTTCCTGCCAAAAGAGAAATAAATTCCTTCATGGATTGGGCCCGTCTGCCTAGAGATGTAATGGGATTGAAAACAATAATCCTGTAATTTTGCTATTGCTCTAGCAAGTATGCTCCCTTCCAATCAATAAATTTTTTTCATCTTCAAATTGGAGTTCAAAAGATGGGAATTTCACGCTCCACCTTTATTCACCAAAAACACAGCACCTGAAGGGCAGACAATCTCAAAGATAAAGATGCCCGAGGGGCTGATTCCCCTAACAGTAAGCGGGAGGCCAAGTTTCAATTGCAGGAGAGGGACGTGAAAAGGACTATAACACCACAATAGTCGGACTGATGCTCCAGGGGCTCTCTCTTTCAGTGATCCAGTGGCAGATGTACCAGTACACGCACACAGTATTGCAAATTTTGTGAGTTCTCATCCAGTCTGGCAGCTTTTGATGTTTTACTTAATTCTCCAAAATGCTGTTAAGTCACATGATTTTTAGATCATACAGTGAAATTTCTCACTCGTGCCAATATGGTGAATGATTTTGAAATGTAAATTCCAGCCAACCAAAAGAAGTAAAGGAACAAAGTTTACTACCTTTAATGCGGTATTCTTCCTGGTTATACAGCGTACAGATACGTAGACACATGCACAAACCTGCACACAAACCAGTCTCACACAGGCAAGGCAGGTTATTTTCTTTCTTTCCCCAAGTACATCAGGATGAAAGAAGAGAACGGCCCAGAGTCATCATCATCCACTTTCTCACTGCAGTCTCTGTCTAATTTAATGAAACACAGAATACTCTCCAATACTCTCAGATTACATATCCTTTTAGCAATTAGTAGGCAGAAAGATGCATTTCAGGACAACGAAGAAAAGGAGAGCTAGAAATTGATCTCATAAAAATCAGCCAGTATATTTGGATGTTTTGCCACCTCATCAAGGAAGAGGGGTTATGGGTATTTTATGTAAAGAAATGAAAAAGCAGTAGGAAAATTCTGGGAAACTTGTCCCAGAAATACTCTAAACAAGGCACATTGGTTCATTTTTTTCTTTTTACTAATGCCATAAGGAGAAAACAGCTGGCCTTCATGGCTATATACTCAGATTTCCAACAGCAAATAGTCACTGGTAAATGAAAAGCACTTGATTGTTAAAAACTTTCAAGGGGTACCCTTTGATTTTTTCCACTAGTGTACAGTACAAGCAAAAATAAAGTGAGTACTCCTCTCTACACATATATATGAATTTTACTCAAACATACTTTACATCCACTTAAAATATACAGCATTTATTGTATACTGGTGATTGATTAAACAAAACTTGGTGCATTACTAAATTCAGAACTTTATCAACATCTAAATATATAATAGGATACTTTTGCCAGCAAAATGTACAATCTGACAAAAAGTAGACTTTAAAAAGTCCCTTTTGGGTTCCTTGAGCTCACTGGCATCAGTTATGCTCCTATTCCCTGCCTTTTTCCCCTTTTCTAAAAACACCCCACAGTTCTTGTCAACCTTTGCCAGACTTTACATGACATGTATTTAACCAGGCTATGGGCAACCAAAGCACCATGTCTGCTTCCTTGAAATATTGTTAAATTCAATTTGTGTAATTTCTGCAGCCTTCTTTATGTTCCTAGATTTGTAACAAATATCCGTCTATTGAAGGCTGAAAGAATTCAAACTGTCTTGCGATGACATGTGTGTGTGAGTTGCCCTTGAAAAGGCTGGACCGTACTATGTAATTTTACCACCTTCCGCACTGGCATCAAATACACGCCTGCATCATGTTCTCAGTGGGAAACGGCCCATTAGGGCAGAAATACACCCAATGTTTTTCTTTTTCGTAACAGCTAATTTTATTTGTCCCGTTTAGCAGTCAGCCACTGCCATTTCTCCCTTGAATGAAAAAGGCCTCACTGGATGCGATCTTTTGCTTGGGTTAACCAGCCCAGCTTCACTGAATTAAAACGGCGTATTTCAGAACATAGCTCTTCTCATTCAGAAAAGATGAGTAATTCCACCTCCTAAGCAAACCAATAGCACTCACTAGGAATCCTTTCAGCACAAGCTTTAAAGCAAATCGATATCCTGACAGTATAGCACAAAACATTCTGGGGAAAATGTGAGATCATTTGTACAGATAGACGTACTAGATGCAGCTACAGGACCGTTCTGCTATTTTCCCACTGGTATATCTGTGGTAGAAGTAAAGAAAGAGCTGTGATCTTCAAGGAGAAAGCAACAAACATGACCATGCGACAGCCTTCCAGCATTAGCTCCGGAGGCACAATTATCCCAGAGGAGAAAAATCTGGATTTCATAAAAAGCATTAGCTACCAAATATGTGACCACAGAAATTGCCAACACCAACTATTCGACCACAGAATCCAGGATACTTTAACCACAGCCGTTCCCAATTTAAAGCCAGAAATATTAATGTAATATATCTAAAATAGTCCAATATATCACATGGCAAATCCCAGCAAGGAAAGGACTGCTTCGTTTGCCTTCTCCCACCTGGGAGAGGGTGGGCTGGGTAAGGCGCTGGCTGCCAGCACATTCCTGGGGACTGGCAGCACGGGCTGTCTCGCTGGGGCTGAGCTCCGGCCAGCTGGCAGGAACCACAGCCCACTTTCCGCTTCCCTCTCTTCTGAGTTCCTTTAGCTTTTTTTAGGAAATTATTCTGAAGTCCTTTTCTCCACCCAGATTAGTCCTTGGCAATCAGGAAAAAAAGAAACCAAAATACACCGGAAGGAATAGAAAAGGACTGCTTTTATGACATGGCATTTTTAAACATTTACAGCAAGAGACTGAGAAATCTGCCTTAACAGAACAATCAGACATCAGATGTCAAAAATCTATTTTATCTTATATACTGGTTGATGTAATGGGACAAACCTATTTCCTTTTAAATTCCATACAGCAGCATATTTAGGCCAGTTATCTCATTTTTCTTAAACATATATGCATTTTTTAATAAAACAGAAAAGAACCACCTGCATTGGCACAGCCATCTTCAACTGCAGGCAACCATGTAAGAGGCCAGAGAAGACTGATCACTTACGCCTCACTTCCTCCTCTGGCTTCCTCCCCTCAATACACACTAGAGACCAGAGACAGGAGCACACAACACACACAACAGATGAAATATGTGAAATACCAACATCATGTGTCACTGGAGGAACCGTGAGCACCCTAGGGTTGGGCTAGTCTGGGTGCAAAATTCAACTGTGTACGGCTTTCAAAGGGCACCTGCTAGAGTTGCTGATCCATCTTATTCATGGGGGAATAACCCAAGCCAAGGAATTGCCACCAGGCTGTCAGTACAGGCCCAGCACCCCTGTTCTCCCAAGGTCTTCGTGCCACCAGCTGGGACATCGCAATCCAGTTCTTCTCCTAAGCTTCAGCATTAGAATGTGTTGGAAGAAGCAGGTGAAACACACAGTAAGCACTATCAAAATGGCCCAGCTTTAATCCCAAACTAAAGTGAATTAATTCTGGTATATAAATCTTTTAGACTTTAGTACAGACAAAACAGATTTTTTTTTATTAATTTTTTTTTTTAGTAAAGCAAGTCTTCCTGCATAGCAGCTGTAGATAAATTATTCCAGCTGAGAAAGTCCAAGGGGCAAGACAAGCTTTACTGACCACAGTTCAACACCTATGAATAATGCCAGGCTTGTCTCCACCACCTTGTGGCAATTTAATTTCCCCCAAATATCTATCTGCCCATGCAGTTTAACTGCATGTGTACAAATATCTGCAGAAGCAAAACTCACTGACTCCCAATGCATTTGCAGGAGCCACCTTTGACATTCTCCTATTTTCCAGCTATGCACTGAATTAGTTGCTTTCATATTCCTGTCTTGACAGGTAAACCAGATTTCTTTTTAAGATGTGTTAGTTCAATTCACTTAATATAAAATATCTGAAAAACACCATTAGGATGACAACACCCAAGTATCTCCCTTTACTGTCTGCCAGCATTAAAATGAATGAACAAGTACCTGGTTTTTAATGCAGTCCTAGGAAAACTGAAAATAGAGAATCACTTTTTATGGTGATGGAGGGACGAGATACATACTGATTATTTAGCCCCATATCAGTAGTGAATGAGTAGTTTATTCATGTTACGTATGTTATTTTCTTTCTGTTCCACAGCTGCTTGTCAGTGGCCTCATCTGAGAAGAGCATCACGGGAGACTGTCAGAAGGTGCCTGACAGTAGCGTATGTTGAAGCATTTGAGATTTGGGGGAAGGTTTTAGTTTGTTCAGGCAGAGGAAGCTGACTGTGAAACGGCAACACAGGAATCTGGGGAGAAATGCACTCCATGCAAAAAAAAAAAAAAAAAAGAAATGTAAAAGCCATACATTTTTCAATGGAGTACAGTAAGGCGGCAATAACACAGAACTGTGTGCTGCCAGTGCAAGCCTAAGGAGACAAGCACGTAACAACTGCCTCCAGTAACAGACCAGGCATCACAACTGGGATCAAAACACTCCAGCGGACACTATTAAATGACCCAGAGCTAAACGTTGACAAGGCACATAGAACTTTCTGTGCAAAATAAGCTGGTTTCTGGAAGAGGGATGGTCCTCTGCCATTGCAGACATTATTGAAAATCCAAAATGCTCTAATAAAATCAAATTACATGGAAAGACATACAGATTTCTAAGTTAGAATTACAAAAAATACACTGTAGCTAACATCATGAACTGCAAAAGTGCTCAGAATTTGGAGAAAAAGATGCAAGAACTATGAAGAGTTTTACCAAAACTCAGTTAGCTAGAGCCAGCTTAACGCGCATGGAGTTGAAAAACGTGACAATACCCACCATTATCTCAAAACAATTATTCAGAGAATACAGGCTCTCAGAGAAAGATTAATGAACTATCAGTTAGAAAACAATACGGGCCATTTTTCTTTTGTACATCTAAAACAAGTGTAGAAGCTAACATGACTGTATAAAAAAATGCTCTTATTTCTCTAAGAAAAATCACAAACAGTAGAAGATGAATGGGTAAAGACTCAGGACTCCCATTAAGGAAGAGTATGTGTATCAGTCAACAAGAAATTGAAAAGATGTGATGTGTAGCCATCTCAAAGACAAAAGAAGAACCTGCTGCACTGAAAGCAGTGCCACCTCTTATCAATGAGACAAACTTACTGGAAAAGAGGGACAGCAAAGCAATTCAGGAAAAAGCTGGCTGCTTTTGCAAGGACTCAGGAAATCCTTGGAATGCAAAATACAGTTCAAAAAGTCTTCCCTGGTCATACCAGAGTGATCCTGATCTTAAGAAAAAGTTAGGTTCATAACTCTGAGGATTTCCATACTGAGCAGAGGTCACTCCTTGCAGGTCACCGTCACAGAAAAATAAGCATTTTATTTCTAAAAAGATATATGAGAACCAAATAAAAATGTACAAGAACTTATGTTTCATAACATGGAAGCATCTTCAAGTGAGGCTGATGCAGAATTATTTTATAAAATGAACACATCTGAAAGTTTTTATTGCAAAAATCAGAACTTGTCATCATGTCTTTCAGAGAACCTCTTTCCCAGAGCGCCATTTGGGTTCTGTACAGCTTCCACATCACTTCACCAGGAAATACAACAGTTGCAAAGAGAAACAATTTCTACATAGAACCCATTTATGATTTGAGGGAAAATGATGCAAAGGTATAAGTAGAAGTTGTATCAACACTCTGAGTCCCCCCCTCCTTCCAGCACCCCCTTCCTTCAAGCTCCCCTTCTTCTCCCTTACCACAGCAACACTTGTCCCTTACAGTCACAAACAAGTTTGGGCTAAAGTGAAAAATCCCCATCACCAGGATTATGCAAAAGTGAGTCATGAAAGTGAATGCAGCAAAGGGATACAGGCTGGCAATACCAAACATGAGGAGACTACCAGTATGCAGTCAAGGAAAAGATATATACGGTTCCTTGAAGCAGCAAACTGCATAAGCTTTTTTTTTTTCCCCCCCTCCTAATCCAGATTGGAATCTAGCAGGAGTATCAGATTTGCAGTTTGGAGGAAAGGCTAGGTTCTGGTAGGCTGTACTAGCACTAGTCACACAGTAAAATTTTCTACAGCGCAAATAAAGGTATCACAGTTTGCCTTTAAATTCTGCTCCTTGTTAAATACTTGCAGCCAGAGAGCTGAGCATGCTTTCGCTTACATACTACAAAAAAATATATATAGCTCAGCTGTTATAATAGAGGAGTTGGAGGAGGTGAAATTCTCTGGTACCACTGAAACATACCGGTTGTTCTAACTAACAAAGGTTAATAAAAGCAAAATGTTTTTAAATATAAAAACTTTAGATTTATTGTCTCCATGCTGTGTGCCAGCTATCATGCAGTCATGTAAGTATAAAATAACGATTTGCAGTTGCACCTTCTCAGATGATGAGGCAAAGGAACATAGGCAACTTTTCCTGAAAACAGAGACTCTACCTAATTGGCAAAGGATGAGCAAAGCCTCTATAATGGTGTCGTCCAAACAAAAAATCTCAGCCTCTAAAACAATATGACAACAATGTAATAGCTTTTCCTCTCACAACATTCCTATCAGAAAAAAAAAAACCAACCAAAAACTTGATTACTGAATAATAATTAATCCCAGGATCCCACCTGATGAGAGTGCCAAAATTGCTTGAACTTTTCCTATCCAAAATTAACTGCAGAACAAGCAGTCCAGTTGTCCAGGATTTTTTTTACTGTTAAAACATACTATAAGTATTGTTTAATTCTCCCACTTTCTGAATAGCTGGCTAAGGCAATGGAAATCCCCTGTCATGTTTATCTGTTCCTGGATCCTTGTTATTAGTCCTTCTAAATGCAAACCAGCATTATCGCATTCTGAGCACCTAAACAAACTATCAGTGTCCCAGGGAAGCAACGCATATGCCACAGTCTACTGTAAAAAAAATGATCATAATAGGAAAGGCACACGTCTATTTTTTATTTTTCCCCAGCTATTCACTTTTAACAAAGAGTCCTGTGAAAAAGCCATGTTGGAATATCGATTAGGGAAAACAAAAACAAAAACCAAACAACATCACTGAGACGACATTTGGTTTCTACGCAACTGGAGAGTGGAAAACATTCACCTGTGCACAGTCAAAAAATAAAGAGCATATGTGTGTCAGTATTTTTACGTTTAGAAGGGGAGTTCAAGGAGAGGTGGGCTTAGAAAGAGAGTATGTTTAAAGAACGAAAGTAAGGAAGAGCAGTGGGTTTGGAAAAGCAAAATTTTTCTTAGAAGAAAGAGACAATTCCCCATGACTGCATATTCCACATATTCAGACTAAGAAGTGGACTCTGCGAGGTGTTAAGTGTTCTGGCTTGGTTCCAACAAACCACTTCATCGCGTACTGAACTTTAACTACATCCACAGTCCCACAGAACATCAATTAAGCTGATCTTAAAAAGACTACTTGAAAATGCTTGAAGTCACATGCTCGTAACTCCTGTTGGACTGGAGCAAATCAGCAGCCTTTAAAGCCACCTCTTATCTGACAGGCAAGTGCAAAAGCTGCTACAGCTAAGGGAAATTTAATTTGAAAATGGTCTGCCTTCAAAACCAGGTTTCATGAAAGTTTTGTATTCCTCATTAAGATTAAAAATCCCAAAAACATCAGTCCGCCTATTCTCCTGTTACTAAGCGCAACAGGAAAAAAAAATAATAGCTCCCACTCTCTCTTCCCACTTCTCCTCCTTCCCTAATTCTCCATTTACCCCCCCTTTTTTTTTTCATTCTATAATTTTGGGTTTTATTCCTCAGTTTTGAGGAATTACAAAGTTGCAGGAAGAAAAAGCGATGGGACAAGTCTTTGTTAATTCTACCTTAGGAAAGAAGGAAAAAAAAAAATGAGGAAGGCATTAAAATGTCTACATGTTATATTTAAAGTTCTGACATTAAAAAAGAATTATTCTAGCCTGACTAAATGAAATATTTTTGCTGTAGGTGTAAGCGTGTGTGAGGTTGTAACTTTCTGATTTTTTGAAGCTGTCTTTGTAATCAAAGTTGGCACTAGTTTAAAATAAAATAGCACTCTGAAATACTAAAGGTCCAGAATAAACATCAGTAGCGCAAGAACTGCAAACGCAAGTGCAACAAGGGAGCCAAGTTTATCTGACTCTCAGCCCAGAGAATCCTGCTTCCCGCTAACCGGTGTCTCCTTTCTCCTAAAACTCTGCTTTATGTTGCTGCGAGACAGCTGGCACAGAAATCACCCCCTGAAAGTCAATACGCTGGCTCTTCAACTTCTGTTGCTACATCTAGAAGTCGTCGGGGGGTCTGCATAGCTGTAGTCCCACCACGCAGTTGGCTCACACACCGTACCAGCCAATGCTCTGGGGGCAAGAGAGTCCTCAGAATCTCCTGAACATGTTCCTCACACCAAGCAAAAGGTTTGCTGGGTGAATTTTGAACTATGTATTATTAATAATTCAAAGTCTAACAAAAAGACAATGAATAGAGGTCAGCTGGAGCTCAACAATTTAAGGGCTTCACCTATAGGAAGTAGAGCAGGAGAAGAAAGACGTCGTTTCACTCCAGTCTGTTCCTCAGTTTCCACTTGCAGGTACTTCTCTTTGTCATGAGTTGCATGCTATCAGCTGTTTTAATATGGGGACATGCTATTTACCACGAACTACATCCTGGAGAATTCCATGTGGTTTTTCCCCCCGCAAGCAGTCTCATGAATAAGACATCGCAAGGACGATGAGAGTGACTCAGACACAGGTGACTTGCTAAATGACAATGAAAGAAGAAAACTCAACCCCAGTGTTTTCACAGTCACAAACTACTCCAGATGGAAAGGTCTAGCAGAAGATGGTGTGTGACGTAACAATCCTGATGTGGAATTTAACTAGCACAGCAACCATTTCTATCAATGCAAATTCAACCTCCCCGAAAAGCCCAGCGTGAGCCCCAGACATTGGTTGCTTCTGACGGCAGGTACAGAAGACACAGGACTCACCCCCCAGAACACAGAGCTGTCCCCACCCAACCCCTCCCACTATTTTTGTCAGTATCAATATTGCTTTGGAAATTTGGGAAGCCTCTGCACATCTGTGGTAAAAGCACTGGATCCAGCTTTATGCATACAAAAAAATTAAAAATAATAAAAAAAAATCAGTCTGAATAATGTTACGTGTCTCTGGAACACAATGAATAGACAGTATTTAATAAGAAAAGCATGAAAAAGCGAGACACTGTTTAAACGCAAACAGGTATGATTAACCTAAGCTAAAATACTTTGCAACGTGAAATAGCGAAGCTTTATACATTGGTGATACTCGAAATCTTTTCAACCTACTTTTTAGCATACACAAACCAAATGTTTTATAAACTTTCCTGAAGAAACAGAAAAAGTTATAGTTGCTTCCTCCTGAGCTGCTTCCCTGAGCCACCTATCAGCAGGAGCAATTCTGTCAGATGCAAAAGGAACAAGAGTTTTAGGGTCCTGTGTAAAGTGAAAGCGTTTTATATCCACTACCAGCATATTGTCTGCAAACGTTTTCCCAGTTGAAGCATTCTGTTAAGAAATGTTTTGAGTAGACAGACCCAGCCATGTGATATGACAGAAAATGTTTGAGAACTGGCAATATTTAAATTAAGCTTACGTACTTCCCACTATTTTGAAACCCTTTTTTGGAAACCTATTCTTGATCATAGCTGCACTGTTTCCTCCTATTGATACCAAGTTTCAAGATGGCCACCTCAGATTACTACAAAACTCTGCTTCATTTTTTTTTTTTGCTTATCTTTTTAATATCAACCCATGATGTCAGATTATTACCTGTTCTTATTATTAAAACCAGTAATTAAAAATCCAACCTTCCTAATTGCAGATGAAAACTTAAAAATATAATGTGATTGCCAACTAAAAGCGTTAACTCATACTAGGGAAGATAAGGAAGATAAACTAGTAAGAAAAAAAAAAAAATCTAATTTTAATCCAGCCCTCTGTCTCCTGGGACAAAACTTTTTCTTTTCTTTCCCTTTTTTTTTTTTAAATCTGTATAGGATTGACAAATCTGAGCTATAGAGAAATTACAAAAGGATCTGGTATAAAATTCTAGCATTTTACATTTACTGTCTTGCCAGCTCTTTTTAAATTGGTGGTAACATAAAACCATTTATATTGGTGCAGTGTATCGAAGCACAAGAGAAGAAAGCCATGTAAGTTTCTTGTGTATTTTAATTCTATGCTGATTTCTGATTTTCTATCAGCCAGCTATGAAGTTGACTGTTTCCTCAAGTCCTATGTAAATTACTAAGGTTATTCTTTGTATTGTTTTGTTTCTAAAATGTTCTCAATACTAATTTCAACACAGGCAGCTAACAACAAAGTTTCAGTGGGAAAAAAAAAAAGCAGGTAATAACTAGCTTTGGCTATTTTCCATAACTACATTTGTACGTGAATTCCTGCATCTGCACTGTACCACCTTATTTTCTGTTTGACTCAATTATCAAAACCCATATTGTGTGCAACTCAAAGTAGCTGGATTTGCTTCTATCTAACAGAGGTTGGTCACAGAGAAGCGGAAGGACCGTGCGTTGGACTTTCAGTATTTGTCGCTACCACTTGCAGACGCACAGCCATGATGCACATTCTCTTTAGCCACTGCAGAAGTACTGAAGCTTTTCAGGAGTACCTTTCATCCATCCATAGAGCCCCACATGATATCATCTAAGTGACAAAACATTTTGATTACAGTGGTAAAAGCCAATAGTTGTATCTTATTTACGACCATGTAAACCCCAGCCATTTCATAGTAGAAATACAAATATCAGTGCAAAGATCTATGTCATCACACTTTTCTTTTTGAAACCCATTTAGAAACGTCATCCGTTCTTTCACTGCTTGGTCATTAACCAATGTTGAGAAATGCAAAAGCAAGACTAGAAAAGCAAGGCGAGAATGTTTTCTGGAATATTGTCCTTTTTACAAATTGGGTTACATCATTTACATGTTTAATCTCTTCCTGCCTGGAAGCAGAGTTTACAGCTCTCTCTCAAACTATTACTATGCTACACACCTGCAATGCTACCTGCTCATTAGCTAACTAAAACCAAGATCCTCCACCTGGGAACATTCCCAGCAACAGACTGGGGGGGTTTGGAAGGAACAAGGCCCCTCATTCCCCAGCCTGTGGGATGATAGCAATGCAGCATTGTGGCAGCCAGTACCGCAGTCCTGAGGGCCCCAGGCCGCACTGCTTCCTGCTGGGAGGGTTACGGAGCAGCCAGAAAACACACATTGGCAGCAGTCTGCTGGCACAGTCCTGGCTGCTCCTTGACTGACATCTATCTACTCTGGCCCCCTGGCTGTTTTCAACCATTTAATATAGGTAAACCCTGCAGAGAGATATATTGCTGCATGCAGAGGATTACCAAACCTGTGTACGGATCAGGGAGGGGCTCCTACATAACCCTGTAGGCAAAGACAGGCTGAAGTCAAAGTCTTTCAAGCCTGAGTAAGTACATTTATACCAACCCATACATGGAAAAAGTTCTAAAGGATGTATCCAGCAGCAAAGCAGGAGCAACTACTGGACTTTCCCCTATGCCTTCCTATCCCTGTAGACTACAGACATGTATTGAACTATCCACTGTTGTCTTTCAAATACTTTATGTCTCCACAAGAAACATGAAGCTCATACTCTTCTCTTCCACAAAGCTCGTGCATTATCTTTCTTGAATGATCCGGTTATGACAACCCTGCCGTTTTCATGATTCATTCTTTGTATTCATTTCTTGTTCTGTCAGATAGTTTTACCAGCTGACTGCTTGACTTGCTTAAGTGATCCGTGCTTATTTAGGACCCATAAACTACTCCTCTAGCATAAATTAAAATGGCTGCCAAGATTATTTCTGACACTATCAGTTCTTCATCAGAACACAGAAATGGCCCTATTTAATTTCTTCCACTATGACAGAATGACAGTTTTGATAATGGTGTGTTGAGCAGTCAAATCCCCAGCTGTAAGAGCTGCACCAAACGCATACGCATTCGCCTACTTTTGCAGGGGAAGTAACGCACAGCACTTCCAGAAAGTTCATTATCTAGGCTCAAGATGCAAACGTCAGTTCCAAATCCTAGACAATGTGCTAATAAAATCCAACCTATACTACAACAGTTTTCCAAGGACTCTTAAACCTACCCTCCTCCCCATAGCAGCCGGAGAAAAGCTATTGCAGAGCACAAATAAACATCAGTCAGCTCTGGAATTACTGCCACAGAGTGCTCTGCATGGCTGGCATATTTTCTGTGTTGCTTGCAAAGCAGCAGGCATCTCCCTTTGTTGCCGATGCAGCTTGTTTCCAATCTCTCAGCATGGCTTTCTCAGCCACTTGCTCCTGAAACTTAAAAGGAAAACAGTGCACACTTAATTTGAAAAACGCTTTGCAGATTTCGTAGCAGAAGGGGCTGGGTAGGTTGGAGGGGGTAAAAGAAACTGCTTCGCAGTGTTATTGAGGCCATGTGTGACGGGCTAAACGAAACCTTCAGGCAATTCTGTCACAAGTTATTTTCACTTCTTACAATTTGCACAACCTAGTGGGTGGCCACGTCTATCCCTTCTCCTTGTTTTTCAACAAATGAAATGTGGAGGATTTAAAATTTTTTTAATAGTTTAGCTCACAGCAGTTACGCCTTTATTGTTTTCGGGTTGACTATGTGCAACTGAACAAGTTTCCTCATTAAACTTAAACACAAAAGCAGATGATGATCATGCTGATGAGGCTCCTTGTAGTAGTGGATTTCTTCTACGTATCAGGCTATATTCATCTTTCATTCTGCTAAGAAAAAGGTCATGCACTGTCTTAACACACATCATGGAACCAGAGTGTAAATGCAGAGCCAAAACACCAGCCTTTGTCCAAGATACTCAAGCAAAAATAAACACAATCTGAACAAAGTTGACAGTAAAAATAATAAGCAAGTATCATTCCTCTTTCCTTTTCACACTCAGGCAAAGGTCAAGATTGAGATAAACATAAATAGGCTTTTTTTTCCCCACACTTGAAGCATAGTATAGGACAAGGCTAGGGCTGTCTTCACAGTCTATGCAGATTAAATGGAAAGGTTACACAACAAAAGTCTTGGTCTTGATGGCATACACAGAGATGGGACTGTACTCCAAATAGGGAAATTTGGGGAAAAGAGCCTCAGGGAGACATAAAAAAAGCTTCACATCTCCAGTCTGTCTCACAGCTCAATCTGTTAAAATGGGTTTTTCCTTTTGCCTGTTGATTAACAGTATTATCTTTTTCATTTCTGAGCACTTGCAAAGTGCAGAAGCATGTATTTAACTCAGTGATCAATCTCTCCCTAAGAATCAGGAGTGGACCTTTAATTTATTATTATTTTATTGCTTCACTCATCTTCTCTAATTTCAGCTACTCAGCATTTCTGTGTGAGTTGAGGACACCATTTTTGACTCATTCCGAAGCAGCTAGCCTACACAGAAAAGCAGTTGTTTGGGAGTAAAGCAATAAGTTCACATACATTTTTAATATCTACTATAAAGAATTTCCAACAATGGAAAGTAGAAAGACAGTTCTTTCAAACTGTTCAGCATATCTATGAGATATTAAATTGGAGTTCTGGTAAAACAATCACTTATCCTATTCCCCATTTAACTAAAACCTAGTCAAGCTGTACTCTGGGGTAAGTTTTAGAATACCATTCTTCAGAAAGGGGTCAATTCATGCAACACAGTTCAATCCCAGCGTATTAGAAAGGGTTTGGATTGTAGCGTTACTCCCAGGGAGACTGCCTTCTGGAAATTGATATTCCAGCATGGCAGTTGTTTTACCTCTAAAAAGCGCAAAGCCTTTATTGAGTGTGCAATAAATATATATACACGTGTCCGGTAACAAAGAAGGAAGTTGGGCTGTTTGCTTCTCTTTCTCTACTCTGGTTCTACATTTTTCCATCCACTTATCCAAATTCCAAGTCTCTTTTCATGCTTCTTAATCCCCATCTCTTAAATTCTTTACCAAGGCAATGCCACTCTTAGCTTCCCTCCAGAATATAACTCCCACTCCAAGCACCCGTCTTGTTTCTTACCTTGATATAATGTCTTTGACTCCCTACACACTCTTCATTTAATCTTTATTTCCCAAATGCTAACCCATTCTTATCCTATCTACCCCTAACTGAATTTCCTAAACCATTCCAAGACAATAGTCCTTTGTAGTTCTTAAAATACTGTAACCAACCACTGACAGTGACCTTTTTTTTCCAGTGCAGACCTTGTTTTCCAAGATTTCCCACTATTTAAAACAGGTTATGCTCTTTTAAATCAGTGGATTACACTTGAGCCTGCAATGCAAAAATCGAGTTACACAATTTTACCTGCTTTTGACTGCTTTCACATACTCTTAATTTGCCATCAGCCTCTACAACATATTTTTTATCAAATATCGCTGCCTCCAGAGAGAAGAAAATGTATATATTTGCATACACATGTATGCATATACTTATGTATATGTTCAAATATATAAAATAAAAAACAAACTCAATGTTGTCAACGATTCTTTCTAAAATGAAAGGTGCAAAAAATCAGTTTGTCATTAATTTCCAAGTCAAACCCACAATCCACAAATTTGTTTTGAGATACTTAATTAGAAAAGCTGAGCCCCAAGAAGTGCTTTCACTATACATCTATCAGAGAAATTAATTAGTTTCCATAATCAACTATACAGTGATGAATAAAATACCCTCATTTTTTCATCCATAATCTTCAAGTTCTTGGCTAATTGGATAGTCCTTTGTGTTCAGTAAGTATGTCTGATTGTGTTCCAATTCTTAGCAACACCAAAGTTAAACAGCAACACATCAGTACCTCCCACTGTGTTTGGGGAAAGTCATACCTGATGTGAAAGGTGCAGGCCAGGGCTACCAGGAGAACAGAGAACTTCTTCTTAATGCTGGGATAAAAAGAATTTACTTTGTCTGGCCTTTTCCAAAAAAGGCATTACATACAAATACCATCACAGAGTAAATATCAACAAGGGCAGAGAACTGCTGAAGCAAAAGATCAATGTTGGTGTCAAAGCAAATACAGGCCACAAAGATGTGGTTTTTATCCAAGTAGAGAGGAGCACACAGCAAGGTCTTGTCACAGTCTGCCCTCAGGACACAGACAGAGCACGCACAGCAGGACCGGGACTATCGGGAACACATTGCTCACCGCAGCTACCCAGAGTCAGGACAACAGAAGTGCTTTCAAATCACCTGCAGGGATTTCCCAAAGGGAATCATACCCTTCTCATGTCATAGGACTGGAGCTGAAGGGCCAAAGGAGTGTCTTTCCCTGCTCTAACTGCTCTGTGTTTTGCCAAATCTCTCCTTTATTTTATCTTTCTTACAAAAATAAGAAAAAACTGCCAACATGCAGGAACATTCTCTGCTTCAAATACAATCTGGCAAGGCTCGTGAAGGATGATGATTGATGTTTCTGAACAATCACCTTGAAATTTTATGAGCCTGTCAGTTAGGACGTTAGCGAGACCAGGTGCGTTTCCTATTCTGAAATTTTAACTGGTTAAGTTTTACTACTACCAATAAAGTTAGAGATTCATATAAGGGCAATTCTAAGAAGGACTAATACTTCTGATTTCAAAAACATCCTCAGAATTTGTCTGACTCCTTGGCATAGCTGGAGTCTATTAAATTTTTAAACTTGAAACCTCAGCTGATTTTATTTTGTAAGACTTCAGAAGTTTGGCATTTGTGCTTGGCTTGCATTTGGTTACTATCAGTATGAAGTAGTTGTTGACCCTCTCTGTCTGAAGCATCATAGTTACCATTAGTTTAAATTAGGAATATGGTTTTTTAAAGTATATCTCTATTACTTAGATGTACGAAGTATACCTGTTTGGGGATAATTGTTTATGGAGCACAATTACTGTAATAAAATTTGTATTTTACTGTTTCATTTATCATTTTGAGTCTGATCCTTTTTTCTAAGGGTGCGCTGTGAGAACAGTTAAGGACTACAAAGGATGCTAAGTTTACCGAAAGTCATCAGTTCTTGCATAAATTATTAGTACTTACTTACATCATAATCATAGAATCATAGAATCTTCATGGTTGGAAAGGTTGGAAAGGACCTTTGAGATCATCGAGTCCAACCATACACACACCAAAAAAAAAAAAAAAAAACAAACACCACAAACAAACAAACAACCTACAACCTCTGCCACTAGAGCATGCCCTGAAGTGCCACATCTAGACCTTTCTTAAACACCTCTAGGGATGGTGACTCAACCCACCTCCCTGGGCAAGCTGTTCCAGTGCCTGACCACTCTTTCAGTAAAGTAATTCCTCCTAATACCTAATCTAAACCTCCCCTGCCACAACTTCAGACCATTTCCTCTGGTCCTGTCATTATTCACTTGGGAGAAGAGGCCAACACCCACCTCTCTACAACCTCCTTTCAGGCAGTTGTAGAGGGCAATGAGGTCTCCCCTCAGCCTCCTCTTCTCCAAGCTAAACATGCCCAGCTCCCTCAGCCTCTCCTCGTATGACCTGGGCTCCAGACCCCTCACCAGCCTGGTAGCTCTCCTCTGGACACGCTCCAGCACCTCAATGTCCCTCTTGTACAGCGGGGCCCAGAACTGAACACGGTACTCGAGGTGAGGCCTCACCAGTGCCGAGTACAGAGGCGCAATCACTTCCCTGCTCCTGCTGGCCACGCTATTCCTGATACAAGCCAGAATGCTGTTGGCCTTCTTGGCCACCTGGGCACACTGCTGGCTCATGTTAAGCTGGCCGTCCACCAGCACCCCCAGGTCCTTTTCTGCTGGGCAGCTTTCCAGCCACTCTTCCCCAAGCCTGTAGCGCTGCTTGGGGTTGTTGTGACCGAAATGCAGGACCCGGCACTTGGCCTTCTTAAACCTCATACAGTTGGCCTTGGCCCATCGATCCAGCCTGTCCAGGTCCCTCTGTAGAGCCTTCCTACCCTCAAGCAGATCAACACTCCCACCTAGTTTGGTGTCATCTGCAAACTTACTGAGGGTGCACTCAATCCCCTCATCCAGATCAGTGATAAAGATATTAAACAAAACTGGCCCCAAAATAATAATAATGAATTGCGCCATTTGCAAAAACCTCACCCAAAAACACTGTAGAGGAAAATACCCTTACTGCTACCTATTCAAAATAACTGATATACAGCACTGCCTGATACTTGGAATGAAGAATTATTCTTGTCTTGATACACTGACTGGTCGCATGTGGTTATCTGTCTTCTCCGAACTCCAGGATAGTTCCCATTGTCCCAGATCTGCATTTAGCAAAGCCAACAGTACTTCTGCCACTGCTTTCAGAAAGACCCAAATTGAGCCTTTATATTTCAACATAACCAGATGATGTCTACTTAGCATGAAATGTAGTTACTATCCAAGGTCTCTATATTCCAAGCAATTTCTTAGCATAATAGATTTTAAATCCATTGGTTTAAGTGTTTGGAAAGCATCTGCTAGTATATATAGCAAGTTCATTACAATCAGATTTTCATTATCTATGTAGAGCTAAGGAATCCCATTTATTTATTTATCCAATTTAACAAGCTTATTCTATCAGCTTGTTAAAAGTTAATATCCACCAAAACACCGTCTCTTTATTTCACTAGGTCTTTACAATCGTTTACCAAAGAAAACAAGTACCAGGCTTTTTAAGAAAGCTATACGCTTTCTTACATAAAACTCAATCTTGTTCCCTCTGAAACACTCCCACAAGTCTGAGTCACAACAAGAGATGCAAATAGAAACAAGATCAACAACAACAAAATGGATTTACTTTGACCGAGTCTCCCATTTCCACACTTCAGATTCATCACATCCTAAAACAGCTGCCCAAAACAAGTGGATTGAACTTCCTTATGGAAACACTTATCAAAAGGAAGGGATACACGGCTAACTTTTCAATGGTTGAGGTAAATGGAAATTATTTCCTCCTCGGAGACAGTTCACTACATCTTTCATATTGTACAGGGCTTTATATTAGAAAATGGATTTACAGAGTTGGATGCTACTCAAAGCAGGTATACCTCAGAGATCACAATTTGACCTGTAGTCTATTTTTTCTTCTTTTGTCAACAGACAGTAAATTAATAAAACACTGACATTATATATAAAGTGGCAGCTCTTATTTAAACAGGTACCCAGAAAGACACAAGTCAGGATTCATGGGAAACCTACCTACCAGCAAATATCTGCATATAAACCACTTTCATCCTTAAGACTCAGGCCCTGCAGCACACACTCAGGCCTACAGGAGACAAAGTGCATGGCATCATCGCTGCAGTTTGGTCCAAAATCTGTACACCTCATTCTGTATTTTATGTAGAAACTATTCTGTTTACCTTTTGGCCTCTACATGGAGCAGTCTCCTGCCTCTTCCTTTCCTTAACAACCCCAAACCAATATAGCATAAAGAGAAAGAGAATTTCCCAAAGCAGATAAATCACAGACAAGTAATATGTCATTAAGACTTAACTCCTCCCAAGAAATTAGCAAGCAGTAGATGATGATCATACGGATCTGGGTAACACGACCACCTTCAAGAAAAAGTCCATTAAGCAAGTACATCAGTCATCACTTCCATTCTGCTTTGACTTAATGAACCAACTATTCCTGGCAAGGAGCAGGGAGAGACCCTAATTTAAATATTATTATCCTTTTACATTTGACTTGATCATTACATCAGAACAGGCATTTTACTTTTGTTTCACATTACCCCAGTGGACCATGGCACAAAGAAAAATGAAGTCAAATGAGAAATAAATAGTATAAATTTATATACCAACAAATCACGCTATATTTCAACAAATGTATGAGAGATTTGGGAGTTTCCTTCACCCTGAGCAGTTGTGACTGTAAAAGAGCAATGATGTAACATTCATTAATGAAAATTTCTTAGGAATCTTTTCATATGGACCAGTTCAGCACGTACAAGAGGCACCCATGACATACGTATGTTCCTGTGCTCCCCCTTTTCCATTCACATTTGATATACACTGAAAATATGTTATTCTATAAGCAATTCAAACACCATGCTTCCAAACTCTTTCTCCTACGTAAAACATACATATACATATGTTATAAACAATCAAATATAATAAAGTATGGCATAGATACTGCAGCGAAGGAATTCATTACATTACACATCTCCTCTGGAGAACTCAGCTTAAAAGTAACGTGGGAAACAACAAATAATTGACCAGGACTTTTGACAGTGATGTCAAGGAATTTCTCCATGCCCTATTTACAGTATCTGTGGGAAGAAACAGTAGCGGATCCTCTTTAAGAACCCAACATTTTAAGCGGTATTCAGTGTACCATATAAATTTAAACTGAGCAATTTACAATGGGCAACAATTCATCTGGCCAGTTCACACCTTGGATAAGTATCTGTAAAACTGAGACCAACATAATACACCAAGGGGCAGTGAGATAGCCAAAAGCCAAGTTAAAATTAGGAAAGGACACAGCGTTCCTCAGCCTGACTAACCTAGATAACATCTTCCAGACATTAGCATGAAATTAAACAGAGAGAGAGGCTGAATTACTTCCAGTGTACAGATATTGCCCCGGTGAAATGTGACAGGTGACCTAAAACATAAAAAATGCACTTAACTAAAAACTGGAAAGTGAAGCTAAAAATGAGAAAAATAAAAGCCATTCTTGGATATGTAGTAAAAGACACACTGACATAACAAATGGGAGGAGAAGGAACCAAAAAGCACCCACCCCATTCAAAAGCTGCACCCATTAACGTACAATGAAATGAACTTCTTTCTAAAGGGGGAAAAAACACCCAAAACCCAAACATGAATGAGCTCAATAACATTCAAAACAATAGTATGTATTAGAAAATCATCTGCCACAGTGCCTGAAGCAAAAGTTTTGCAGTTTATTCCACCATTCCTCCAAACTGAGGGCCTTGACTACATTAGCGAGAACTTTTTAAAAATTACTTCCTTGCCTTACAGTCCTTCAGCTCCCCTAATGCCAAAGTTTGCTGCCACAGCCAGTGCATTAAATGTTACCATCGAGATGATGAAGAAAGAGTTGTGGCAGTTGTCTAATGTCCAAAAAGGATGTTCTCAAGTGAGTGAGCGGCACAAACTCTGCCTTTGTTCAAACAGGAAGGAAGAGGAAAATAGCAGAAATTAACTTTAATAATAGGGGGTGACGACGAGAAATGTAAGGCTGTGCACACATTCAATCCAAGCAACAGCAACTATACGCATGGTTTAAAATTTACATTTACTCTTTAATAAAGGGCATACACTGTATTTATGGCTCTCAATGAATTCTGTGTCCAAAAGGGACACATTAGATTATTAAAAATTACTTGGATTTTTTTCCTTCTCCTGTAGCAGTGCCAGTAGGAGAGGTAAAAAGGGAGTTCTCTAGGCTTCACTGCACAAAAGTGGGATACATACTCATGTAGTCAAACCTCAATTATTTAATTCAGAGACTAAGAGATGAAGCTAGGCTGCTTTTAATAAAACATGGAGAGAGATGAATTCTTAATATTAGTATTGGATTCTTCCCTCTTTCTACTGAGCACACAGATAGTCTGGACAACGTGAACATCCTCCATAATACAGATTCAGGACTCCAGTATAAAAACCATACCAAGAACTCATAGTACTAACTACCCTTCATTTTCTGCATCATGCCAGCAGGAATAGAAAGAAGGAAAACCTATTTCATTTATCATTCTACGTGAAAACCCCTGTAAGTACCTAGGAAGAGTAGTTGTATTTTGTAAGGTTGTTCTCCCCCTAGAAGGAAAGCAGAGGCTGGTGTAAGGCAAACAAAGGAAACAGAGAAAACGCAGAAAAGAAACTGAGGAATATGAAGCCATATTTTTAACTGTTACATACAATCATACCACTCAGTGACATTTTACAGAATGGCAATCACATGCGAAATGCAACTAAATATGAGCTGTGCAATATACAACTGCCCAACAGATTAGCTGCTACAGCTGATTATGCTCATGCTCTTAGCCCAAAATATGTTACAACTCCAACTGAATAGCACTGTAAACCAGAAGAGCATTGACCTTTTTTTTCCCCCCAAAGTTTAGAGTTCTCAGACGTAAGAACTTGTGTAGCTCTTTTCATTATTATTTTTGCTATTTTCACTGCTACCCATAAAGTTTACTGTAGTAGCCATCCAAGAATCCAGGATCACTACCATGTTAACAATACAGAATATATGGCTCTAAGAGTGCATTGTACTGGATAAGGTACCAACACAGATCTAAAGACGATCCTCTTCCTCCCAGAAAAGGTAACAGAACAAAAATGTGTGAAATATGTTTAAATAAGTTTAAATAAGTTGCAAAGTATTCAGAATGCACATACAATACAACACACTACACTTAGGACTGATCTATTTTTAGGTAGATGCTCCTTACCCATATGTTCATAACTGTGCTTAAATTGGAAAGAGAAGAAATTAGAGAGTAAAAATAAGAATAAGGAAATAGAAACAGAACAGGGCAGAGAAAGAAAAGGAAGCATGAATAAACCCAGTTCATCTGAGGACAAAGGGACAAAGTGTTTTTTCTATACTGGATATATCTTTACTGCTCCGCTGGTAGCTTTCTGAAATGGGCATACCACTTTGCAAAGACATCAGTCCCCGTGACCATTTTGCTTACAAAATCCAAAATTAAAAATCTGCTTTAGAGTACATCTCATTCTTTGGTTAAGCAGACTTCATGACAACCAGAAAACAACTACACCAGAAACGATGAAGACAGCATAAACTGTTTCTAAGATCAATTTATCCTTAGAAATTTACACAACTTTATTTAGAGAAATCAATTCAGGCTACTACTCTCTGTGCTACTAATATCTTCATTTGAATTCTTCTGCCTTGACACCACCTGCTGAGAAACTCAAAAAGGAAATAAAAATCATACAGGAAAAAGTAGCATTGGATGTAATCTGTTTAACTCAGACACAATACAAATGTCTGATTTATTCTCTTGATTTATTGCCTTAAGGAGAATGGATTTATTACTCTTCCACTCAAAAGACTATGGCATTAATCCTGTTGAGCTGAATCAGAGAAAATTCAAGCTCTCTCTGAGTTCCAACTCCATATACTTTTCTTGTAGTATTCTGTTTCAGGGACAAGTAAAAAGAAAAGTGTCAGACATACAAGCCCCTCCACATGTTTTTAATTTGGCACAAAATGGTGTATTTCCACCAAAAGAAAATTTCACTTCTACCTGTATGAATTTAATACTCTTTCCTCACTGCACTGAAATCAAAGTCAGTGATTCTAACCACTGTTAAATGGGCTGGAATAGAGATGCAGGGACTCTTGTGGAGTGAAGTAATCACATAAAGCGTTTGGTGCTCTCCTCCACTCCTAAAGCTAGAATCCCTTTGGAAGAAGTTCTAAGGAAGCCTGAATCCTGAGGTTTGTTTATTTAAACAGAGGCTGTTCTGAATCGCCTTTTAACTTGCGTCAGAATTGTCTCTAAGGTTTTAGACATGCTCAAAATACAAAACATACAATACATAAGAAATACTTATTTTTTGCTGTAAAGAAATGAAGAAGTCATTCTTTCAGAGGAAGTCCCAGACAACGGGACTTAAAGTCTACGAGCAGTACCTTCAGAACCTGAATAAGGAACCCCTACCTTTAGTCTCATAAGAAGACTAAACAGAGCTGAGCAAAAGAAAACACCATCAGTGGGACAGATAGTCAAAATGAGTTCCTGTACACTAGAGTTTTGTTGAGGATACCTCTCAGATCAGAGACTGTCCACACTACACCTGCACAAACAGTAATGCTTTGGCAATTCTTATATACCTGAGGTATGAAAGTTTCTTCCAGATCTGGGATGATGGAATTTCTCTAGTCCTCCCTCCATGAGCAAAGTCCACACACACACACCCCTCCCACGGTTCTCTAATACGAGATGATGCAAAATGACAAAACCAATTTTTTTTTTTTTAAAGGAAAACTCTCTTTCTCACTTGCCTAGCATCAATGCCAAAGGGGATTTTCCCTCCTTCCACGAGAATATTCAATATTCTATAATATTAAAAGTTTTTGGACAGATTGAGCTAGATTTGAAAATGTATAGTTCGAGAGCTTACCTCAGTATACTTTGAGAAAAAACCCTAAAATTCAGTGATGAGCATTACTATAGGTGAAGAAGTAATTTACAAATAGAACACTTAAAACCCAGGATAAGCATCTACGTGCAAAAACACTGCCTCATCCACCCATTTTGAAAAGCAACAGTGATTCACAGATGAAAAAAAAATTGCATTGTATTTAAAAAGACGCTTTCGAAAGTATACTGCACACATCTGTCAGTGACTGCAGAACACATAGAAAGTGCGCCTACACGGATCTTTTGCAGAAGGAGCACTCTGGAAAACAGCTGGGGAAGACATATAGGAGTGATATGAAAGTATATTTAATTTACTTTATTTTTTCCAGATGAGCCAGTAGCAGAACCTCAGCATGTACCAGTCTGAGAATTTTGGAATGGTTTAGATGGTAACAGATCAGGGAATATAGCTGACAGTAAACGTTGATGGGGTGCACTCCTTTTGGTGCTATGTCTGGAAGAGGAAGGACTTCACGCTGTAATAAAAGAACAGAAATCTTAAATAATCAAAGGTACAGAAGAGACTGACTTGGCTGGATGTTTTGTAGCAGCCCATTTCTGAACTGTTTGAGCAGGCAGATCTAAGGTTATTATACTGACATTCTTGAGTGCTTATTATGTCACTCAAACGGCTGCTATCTCTTAGCACAACTCTATTAACCTTGGTTTGATGACAATGATTTTAATGTTACAGTTGGGTCAATGAAACATGCTTGAGAATTCCTCCTGCTTTATCATAGAATTATCTTGGTTTTTTCTTCTGTGCCTCCAAGCTTCAATCTGCACATTTTTCAATCCTAATCTGCGTCCACCTTATCCATATGGAACCACTTACTTATGGTGGAGTTATGAGTCTCAATTTGACCTCACATGGTGTTACACATCCATCAAGGCTTGTGAAGTGATTTATACCAAGTTATTCCTAATTTACGCAAATAAAAGTGAAAACAGGGTCAGGTCAAAGATGATAGTAAATTCTTATATTAAGCAATAATTTGAAAAGTTAAATAAAAACATCAAGTTAAAAAGTTGCCTCACTTAGAATCAAGGTAAAACTCTACTCCTATGGACACTTCTAGAGAAATGGAAGAAACACCCACCTTTACTATATCTAGATTAATCCTCGAATGCTTGCAAATACACTGGTGAAGAGTGTTATAGGAGCAAAGTATCTGCTCTATGCTTGCTTCTTCTTGCAGAGAAGTCAAAATAATCTCAATTTAAGAATAAACATTTTTGGTAAAAATGTTAAAAAGTATGCGATTTCAGTTGGAAAATTCCAAAAAAAGACAATAAAGTATGTAAATGAAAACTCGGCACAGCACTTTCAAACTTGAATGCTTGAGGGAAGCCATGTAATAAGATAGCTAATTAGTATCTCTCCAGGTTACTTAAACTTAAGAATTTGGGTCCGAGTTTTGCACATTAAGAGACATTTTTGTACATAATGCACATCACTGACTACAAATATAAAAGGAATTCAGAAATATAGTGGAGCTAGAGCACCTCCAAGATACTAAGGAGAAAATGCAGCATTCTTAGCCTCAAATGGCACATTTTTCCAGTGCTGCAAGAGCAAATTATCTTTTTAAGCTTTTGATAAGCCATAGCACATTTTCCCCTTGAACAACCAACAAACATATTGATAGTTCAAGCCTTTATGACTACAGTTCTAAATTTCCATAAATATTTTGGACGACCTTTTACTGAAGCAGTGCCCCTCTCCATTCACTGAAATGTTACACTGTGTCTATTATCTATACATATCTAGGGTCATCTATATGTATTACATAGCATAATATAATTATGTGTAAAATATTTGTTTCATTAGGGTTGGAGGAGGCCCCCAAACAAGTCAACTGGGACTGTCACAGCTGAAAGAGGCAGCAGGCAATATCTTATACAGTTGAAATCTTAAGGTATTGCCCCAAACCCTATCTCATATTCTGAACATCTACTAATTAAACGAAGGTCTGGAGAAGCTCAGCCCTTCCTCAGGTCAAGATTTTTCTCCTGGAGCTGCCCTAAATGTCAATGACCTTCTGCCAATTTATTAATATGGATTCCCACAAAAATGCTCCCTGCACATCAGCAGCCCATGGGTATATATAGGTCCTGCAGAAAGAAAGACTGAAGAACACGTTCATCTCTTTCCCACTTGAAAATATTTTCTTATAAGGAACATTAACAAATATCCATGAAATACAACTTGAAATTAAGACTCCTGAAGATTGCATGTGCCTCACCCACACAAAGAAAATGCACTGCTTTAAACTGGAAGTGTAAAAGCACAAATACTTCTTTTGGTTTAACATCAGATTTGCTTCAATTGGGAACAGGTTTTAGCTCAATCAGATCAAGGACATGGACGAATGTATACTTGAAGCTCTAGCTTTATAAATTCTTTACTTCCAGCTCTTCTTACCACCTGCAGCTGCACACTATCAGCCTCCTCCCTGGGATGCTAATGGACCCTCTGTGTTTCAGTGAAAAGGGAGGCAGAGCAGTTTAAACTGACAAGGGATAAAGCTGAGCTGATAAATTAACCCATTTTACCCTGCACTGAAGCAAATGAGGAATGTTTACACATGCAGTTCCATCTCAAGTGAGAAGATTATAAGTCCCAGATGAGGGGCAATAATAAACAGCTGGATAGCATTTTAAAGTTAGATTGTCCTCACTCCACATTTCTGCAGTATTCACAAAAAAGTTTACGTTTTATGAACTAAATCACATTAAACTTCAATTTATGTTAACTCAACGGGTTTGGGTTTTAGGGTGGTTTTTTTCCTTACATAACCTATATTAAGAGTAACATGCCTTATGGCTGAATGTGATATCCACCTTGTCTTGTGTGGAAAGAAAAGAAATAAAAATAGATTTTTCTTGAATGTTTGAACAGATTTTTCACAAGGATAGTCTCCTGAAAGGCTTGCTTTTATCAATTTTTTTTAAGGGATCTAGCACAAATTTTGAAATCAATAAATAAAGAGATAGAGTATTCATCCAAAACTTAACGACAAGGTACCTTCTCCAGAGAGAGAAAACAATTTCTCTACAGAGAAATTACTCACTTCAAAGTCAAAAAACAATCCTAATTGTTTTGTGCAATGAGGAGGGAAGGGGCTTTCAGGAGTCCCCTGCAGCATACCACATAAAAATAACGGTGGGAGCCACCGCCTGTAAGACATCCCAAGTGCAAAAATCAATCATCTGCAAAGCACACGCTTAGAAGTTCTCTGGGTTTATTACTCTGACTTTGGCTGGAAGGTTGATAAAGATTCTGGAAACTGCAAACGCAAATCTATTTTTTATTAAAAGTTTTGGCAGCAGGATGGGTGCGTGCTTTACAATAAGAGCAGGGTGGGGGGAACAGACTGCTGAAAAACCTCCAGTCACAGCACAGAGTTCCAGCACATCTGCTGGAGCAGCGCGCACTGTGATTTCTGAGAGGCTTGTGGTTAACCTCATGGCACGGAATGAATTATTCCCCAATTCCATCCTTCATTAAACCACCCATTCTCTGAAATGTGTCGACGAAGACGACACATGGCCAGCTACTAATCAGCAAGATGACGGTCCATCCCCAAGATGCTCTCTTTTTGGCCAGAACAAAACAGAGCTGTTCATCCCATATAATTTTAAGTTGTTTATATTGTGTCCTGCCTAGAGGTACGAACAACTATCATGATTTAATTTAAACAGCCTGTATATACACATATTAATATTGGATGTCATGCAACATGCCTTGTAAGTGCAAACAGTTTTCAGGCCCTCACAACTGCAATTGCAAATATGAATCAGATACAAAGACTAAAGATGCATTGTTTAAAATGTCCTAAATTTTGAAGGGTAAGGACAGCTCCCAGTAAACTTTTCAAAACAAAAACAGTTTAATATACCATCTAGGCACCTCTCAAGAAATTTCTACAAGAAAGCCTTAGGACAGAAATGATTGGAAGGCTGAAATACTTAGACATAAAGGCTTTTATGCCTCCTGTGTGGTTCATCCCCCCTGTGGTTTATCCCTCCTGTGTGGTTCACTCATGACATTAGTGATCAAAAGTAATCGCTATTATATGACACTTTAAACGTCAGAAAAACAGAGAGAAAGAGAGAGAAAATAAACATCAGTGGAATTTTGTTAAACTATATTTAACAAACAAAAATGGTATGTGATGCTGGGCTACCATTTAAACGAAGGTTTCCCAGATGGTCAGTTATTAGATTTCTCTTCCTTTTAAAGTGTTCGCATTGAGAGGTCTGATTTGCTAGAGCACTGTGTTAATAATGGCAACAGGTATTAAAAGGAACTGAGCTCTGAACAAATAAGTGAAGCACTATAAAACACTAAACTCTGTGAGAAATCAGACTATAGGCAACTAATTAGGCACCTAATGTCAGCCACTTTGGGCACTAGAATCTTCATGCCTCCTTTCCCCAGAGAAGATAACATCATCATATTATCTCACAGGGAGATTAGAATAGGAATAGAAACACCGTGGCAATGAGGGAGCTGGAAAACCCCCCAAAGACACTGCTAAAACTATACTTGGAGCAAGACTTGAATGGTATAAAATAAATAAGGCATGCGAATTACAGGGAATAAAAATAAAGCATAAGTTTGGTTTGCAGCATATTTAGTGAGCACAGTCTATCTTTGCAGTATATTTGGAAACTGAGCTAACACTTTAAAATCAAATAAAGTAACCCTATCACCAGTAGTCTTGCTAGAGGCTCCAGGCAATCACTGGATCCAGATCTATTTCAATTATGGTTTAACCATTTTCTGAATTCAGCTAAGTGCTCCTTCTCTTCTCATACGTCATAATTCTATTCTTGAGTCTGAATAAAGTAGTGCTGCGTTGCTGCTGATTTGAGGAAAAGAATTACTATTGTCTGAAGGTGGGGGGTAACCGTCTCTGAGCATCACAAAAACAATCGAAAACTGGCAAGAGAGAAGGGATTTTAAGAGAAAGAGCAGCAAAGATAAAATAGCTACCTGTGGCAGCAGGTTCCGGTTCAACATGAGAGAGGAAGATTTTGTGAAAGGCATTAAGATACTCAGTCAATAGCTTTATACAAGGGCCTGTTTCCCTGATGGCGGGGGGAACTGAACACACCTGCAGAACTTAAAGATTTATGTTTCATACAAGTGGGTGAGATGAAATAGAAAGGTGTAATAGTCTCTACAAAAAAAAAATTATGCGCCTACTTCACACTTTTTAAACAGAGCAACAGAAGTTTCATTCATCTCAGAAGCCAACTAAAAAGTATCTGAATTTTTGGCAAGACCAAGAAGCCAGTACTTGCTGAGTTTGGAGTGGTGGGTAGCAGTGGGTTTTTTAAGCAAGCTTCTCACTTTTTCTTCATCCAAAGGCCAAGAAAAAAGTCCTTCAATGTTGTACGCTAAAAATGCGTGTCACTAGAGGGAGCTACTATGAGCTGGCAAAATTTAAATCTGAAACCAGTTTATTACAAAAGGAAGTTCCAAGCAACCCGAAATTACACATAAGCAACATTCAGGTCATCTATCATAAGGAAGAGGGTGTTACTCCTACAGCGCAGCTTGGCCGAGCTCTCATTCGAGCGTTCCTCCTTTATGCCGTCTTCCCAGGCTTTTTTACGAATAAGTGAGCCTAAATTACTGTAATATAACTAATGGGTTTGGTTTCCTCACTTTTTCCAGTGTTCAACCTAACGCATTATAAATGGAGTGAGGAGATGTTTCAAAGGGACTAAACTTAACACCATTCTGAAAGTTAGGCCTCTTCAGCTTTTTTTTAAATTTTGTATCCAAAAAAAAACCCCAAACATACATATATATCACTTCTCACATTTAAAATTTTGTCCTGCATGCACTATATTACCATTGCCTATTGTCATGGCTTGAAATGCCCCTTGGTATCACTGCTCCTCTCCTTTCGGCCAATAAATGCAATATATTTCACAGTCTCTGCCAGTCCTACATTACCTCCCTGCTCTATGTCAAATTTCGAGTTGCTAAAAGAAGCTGTTTCTTCCACCAGTTTCATAAATACTAGTCCTCGCTAATCAAATCTCCTCTTCACTTGCTTTACAATTATTACACAAGTCACTGGGGTAAAGGAGAGGCTGGTCAAGAAAAAAAATGGGGCGGTGTTACATTTAAATAAAGCAGTAATAAAATCAAGACGTGTGCCTAAATGGACTGAATGTCATTATTATTGTAACCCTGACCCTTCCTTTCCGTGCTCTTTCCTGCCCCCCACACATATGCACATAACGCTTTTCCTCTCATTCATTGACTCCTGTCTGAAATAAGATCTTTTGCTCCTAAGGACTGGGTCATTTCTTTTACGTAGTTTGTAAAATGCTCAGTGCAAGTACCTTACAAGTAAAGAACAAGTCTAACAGCCATTCAGATACCGGGATAAAAATCAGTCAAATTCCTAGTAGGCAGATATGCTCCTTAACTAATACTTCAGTGGACACAGCCAAAAGCTTTTGCTTACCTTATATTTTGAAATGATCTTTCAAATAGAGACAGAGGTAGAGGAAACAGCCTGATGAAGTGTGAATAAAATTGTAATGTTGCTTCTGCTCATTATATACCCATTTTATAACATATATAGTAATACATTATAAATTATAAATCATAATGTACAATATGCTAAAGCTGTCAGCTTTCTAAGAACTATAACACAGGAAGAAAAACTCTCCCTTATTTGACTGCTCTAAGACATGTCAAAATCATCTACTCATTTTTAAGACAATAAATAAACTATGTTAGTAAATAAACGTGTTATTGTTGGCAGTCATTTCACAAAAAGAAAAGAAAGTTGGTTCTTATGATCCAATTGGCTCAATATCATTTAACAACTCTATGAATTAACAACTCAAATCGGAAAAGATCAAAATCCAAAGTCACACACTAAAATTTGTTTTGTATATTATGAAATGCACCATCCTTACGCTCATGTTGTTACTCAGAACACAACGCTGCAGAACCAAGCAGGGATGCCTTCACTATGAATAAACAAGCTAGTGAATTAAAACAGATACTAAGTCATATAGTTCCCCTAGAAAAAACAGACAAATTTCAGCCCACAAAGTTTTCAGTTCAGGTCTCCCTGAAAATCACTGCACTTTCAATCACTGTTTTCTTTCCTTCCATTTCCTTTAATATTAATTTTTCAGCAGTTACTTCTCTCTTTATCCTAAGTTGCATCAAAAGAAGGACTTCAGCTTCACACAGTTTCTTTGGTAAAACCTCTTCAAACATTTGCGAAACAAAAGTATTCATACAGGCTTTGCTCTATAACAGAGTGACTTCATGAGCTGAAGCGTTTCTGTGTTAGGGAGATATTGCCGAGTTTCCTTCAGCAGGATTAAACCAGATGGGATGAGAGAGGGAAAGAGTGCAGATACAAAACAGTGGCCACAAAAGGATGATCTGGAATTGTCATCTTTGTATTTTCGCATGGCATTCAGTAACCGAAAACAGAAACCCAGCTCAGCCAGAAACAGTGCTAACAGGGGAAGAGAAGAGTAAGTGTGGAGAGGAATATTTAACATAAGACTTTCCACTGCACACAGAATTAGATGTTTTGGTCACAAACTATAACACGTTTCTCTGTTGTAGTGAGAGTTTCTTCAGGGAGATCGCACACCTCCCCACCACATCTCACCAAAGACTCACCAAGACCAAAGACAATAACCTACTCCTTTCCATACTCTCCATCACTCACACACACACGTACTGACAAAGCCCTGCAGAACTGTGACAAAGGGTGATCCAATCTGTTTGTCTGCATATTATCTGTCATTATTTGTTTGTTCTGCAGGCTAAACAGATATCATCATCAGGGGAAAAGATCACCTGTGGCAGGCTGGAACTCCCTCAGAGGCAGGGGAGCATCTTCAGATGAAAGATGTTTTTGGAGAGCAAGAGGAGGCATTAGCCTGTAGCATAAGGGTGGTGACCAGGGCAATTCTGAAAAGAGCAGGGAGCTGAAATCCAGGCCCTGGGGAAGAGACAAATTCAAGTTTTTTTCCTTAACATCTTAGAGGGGACTGATTAGAGTTCATTATAACCCAGATAGCCAGGAAAAATTGCTGGACTGAGAGGAAGGAGAGAACAACCCTCCTGCCAAGGATACAGTGGGCAGATCTCTTTTCAGTCTTTCTTATTTTTATTTTGTCCTGCCCTGTAAACTCAAAGTTTTCAACTTCCGAAAACAAATTTCGGAGATAGAGAGTCCAGCTGGAAGATTTGTCTCTGGGAAGAGGCACAAGGTCCTTCATATACCCTCCTTCTACACAGTAGCCTGCAGAGCAGCTGAAGAGACAAGATGGAGCTTCAATATTAAGTCCAGCCCCTTCAGACATTGTAAGGCAAAGAGTATTGAGTAGCTGTCGCTGTCAACAAATTCAGTAACCGTAAATGATCCCAAATAGTTACCATTATTTTTGGTATCCAAAACACAGCAAACTAATCAATCCCTGGCGTTAATTGGCCCATACTTTGACCCATAGCAGAGATCCAGACAAATAATCACATAATACTGCTATGAAGAAAAATAAATAAATAAATCATAGATTCATAGAATCATAGGGTTGGAAGGGACCTCTGGAGATCATCTAGTCCAACCCCCCTGCCAGAGCAGGGTCACCTAGAGCAGGCTGCACAGGAACGCATCCAGGTGGGTTTTGAATGTCTCCAGAGACGGAGACTCCACCACCTCTCTGGGCAGCCTGTTCCAGGGCTCTGCCACCCTCAAAGTAAAGAAGTTCCTCCTCATGTTGAGGTGGAACTTCCTATGCTCAAGTTTGTGCCCATTACCTCTTGTCCTGTCCCCGGGCACCACTGAAAAGAGCCTGGCCCCATCCTCCTGACACCCACCCTTTAAATATTTATAGGTGTTGATAAGATCCCCCCTCAGCCGTCTTTTTCCCAGACTGAAGAGACCTAAGTCCCTCAGCCTTTCCTCATAAGAGAGGTGTTCCAGTCCCCTAATCACCTTGGTAGCTCTCTGCTGCAGCCTCTCCAGCAGTTCCCTGTCCCTCTTGAACCGGGGAGCCCAGAACTGGACACAGTACTCCAGGTGCGGCCTCACCAAGGCAGAGTAGAGGGGGAGGATGACCTCCCTCGACCTGCTGGCCACACTCTTCTTGATGCCCCCCAGGATGCCATTGGCCTTTTTGGCCACAAGGGCACGTTGCTGGCTCATGGTCATCCTGTTGTCCACCAGGACTCCCAGGTCTCTTTCAGATGAGCTGCTCTCCAGCAGGTCAGCCCCCAACCTGTACTGGTGCAGGGGGTTATTCCTCCCCAGGTGCACCAATACAGGGGATGGCTTTTTGTTAACTTCATTAAAAGCCAAACTAGAGATTACCTTTAACTTGAGTTCTGACTTTTAGATACATCTTTTATCATGAGGATCCACAAACTTTTCCAAATAATTTGCCAGTATTTAAAACATGTAACAGTATTTTCTGAGACCTCATAAAAAAAAGTGGACTACGTTATGTCTGACCAATGCACGTATTGTCCACTTCACATGGAAAAAAGTGTTTATCACTTACATGTGCATTAAAATGTACAAAACGTATGTCTTTTCAAGTGATAAATGGCTTCATTTCAGTGCTGACATTAAATGCTCATATTTTGGAGGGCCAAGACATACATCATGAGGAGAGCTCTGCTGTAACAGCATACTGAAATTTAAGTACAAATACAGGTGGCTATGACAAATGTACATTCATGGTAGCTCACTCATGTAGCAACATTGGACAATACACCACAAAAGCCGGGCACTATCAACACTGATATCATTGTATCAAAACAGAGACAGGATCAAAATATGGTTATTCTTCCCAATGCAGAAGAAGATCTCAGGGATCCAATATCCTGGCATGGACCTTTCGAGTAGACAGAATCTGGAGAAACTCCAGTCTGAGGAGGGCTATTTCAACTTCTTTTCTATTTAAAGCACAGTGTGCTAAGAGGCTTTAGTAAACCCTAGAAATTAATAGTATCCAAATGTCCTGTGTTTCCAGTGACTTACATTCAGTCGATCCAAACACATGCAGAAGCGTTAAATTCCACCCGACAGTGTGGCTCATCATACTTCATTCCCTGAAATACCAACTTTAGAAGAGGATAATTCCAGGTAAAGTAGTAGAAGTCAAAGCCCTTTTAAAAAATAATAAATAAATAAAAATAAGGGGGAGGAGGGGAAGAAAAAAAATTGTAACATTACTTTATTCAAGTAAACACCTTCAAATCTGTTTTTAATGCTCAAATCTGCCAATGTATCCTTCTAGCTGACTTGCCTCTTCTGCAGCATTACTGACCTCTTCCAACTACACCACTAGATTTATATACTTCTCTCCTAATGAGGTTGTCAGCTTGGTGCTCCCTCATGTTCTTAAGAGTTTGTGAACCATTACAACAGGTAAGAAGATGATAAGAATTAAATACTGAGGGGTAATTGATATATCAACAATATGGTCACTAAGATGAAATGATCATGGACAGGATAGCAAAAGTCTTCAAGAGATGTAGATCAAGTGGAGGGAGGAAAAAAAGCCAAGACGACGTTCACTTAAAGCAGGAGTTTCCAAACATGGTACAGGTACCACAGATTACATGTATAAATTTGTTGTGCGCGAAAGGAACATCTTTGAAAGGGAGGAAAGACTATACCAGTACAGCTTGCTTATTTCCACGCTTTTGTGGTATGGCAGCAAACATGGCAGAGGTTGGAGCAATTCCCACACCAGATCATATTTCCAAGCCATTAGCCAGAGAGACACAAGCGTTGGCCAATACTGGGTTCAGAGAGATGCAAGAAATTACAAAGCTCTGCTCTGGAGCAGTTTTCCCAATAGACTAATACGAGACAGAGAAGCATAAAAAAAGGGATCGGAAATAGCTGGACTCCCCTTGCTTCAACAAGTAGTAGCCCCAGGAGAAAAGCGGCATGCATAGAAACGGGCTTGACCAAACATACTCTGTTCATATGAGTTTAACAACATTTTCTGCCTAAAGTGACTTTAAAATCTTGGGTGTTTTGTACTTAAAGAAGGGAAATAAGATAAACCAAAGCAGTCTGCAGCGACCTGATAAATGCCTTGAGCATTCTGCTAGAGCAATTCTGCATTGCTATGTCCGATATAATAACTAATCGGTCCCAGAGCACAGCTGTAGCTTCAGGTAAGCTGAACATTATTATCACATTCAAGTATTCCCAGTCCAGCCATACGCCCCAGCTCTTTCTTTTTCCAAAACATTCTCCTCCCTCCTCCTCCTCTTCTCTTCCCCACTGTGATTTTTTGCCCCTATAAGTTGTAGTAGAACAAATGTCAGTGAGATTGTTGGAACTGTATCAAAGTACAAGGAAAAAAAAAATTGCAGCGGTATTTTTACATGGGAGCAATTCTTTTTTTCCAGCTCACAAAGCAGTTCCACAGTTTTGCTTCCACAGCTGAGGAAACTGGGTGCTGCAAAAGTAGCATAAAAATGCATTGAGCTAGTACTGTCGCTGGATTTTATACACAAATCCATAGCTGATTGCAAAAGGTCAGTGAAAAGGGAACAGCAACAGTCTCGTAAACTTTATGGAATTTAGCAAGCAGCGTGAGGAGCAGACAGTGAGTTTGGGACTACAGTGCCTTTCATATGATTGTAATAGTTTTTGACAACTCGCTGTTTAGCACTGCCAGACTTTTCAACAATGAGTGAAGAATTAATTTTTATCATCCTCTACATATCCATGGGTGGGCTAATTTTTGACTGATAGCAATAAATAATTTTCATTGTACAGAGCCTTTGTGGGTTCCTTTTCACTGCTGGAGTAGTCATTTGACAAATTAGGAAGTGAATTGCGTACTGATCAGATAAAGAGTCTTGTGGCAGTAGCAGAGAGTCAGAAGAAATTCAGAAGATGGGTGTCAGAGCAAAGTACTTGCATTAAGCAGTTCTTGGCTAGCTTACTCTCTCTCTATATATATATATAAAAAAATATATAATTACACTACAGCTGGACTCAAGGTAGGATTCATAAAGCTGCCCCTAAAACAGGCTGGACAAGGACAAAAGGGACTTAAAGACTGTTGTCAGGCTACAATTGACTTCAACTGAACTTGAAGATTCGTTGCCTGTTAGGCTTTGTTCTCACATAGTTAATATTATTCTCAAGAAATGACAGGAACAAGCACTGGTGCTTTATATAGTCAAAGCAACGAGTGAGATGCTACATCAAGAAGTTGTTCACAGTTCCAGAATCCACTTTCACCAGATTTCAATAAACAAAACCTCATTCTGCTGTGATTTGGTTTCACTCCATGGTACAAGAGGCTACAAGGAAATAGTATCAGCCAATTGCTTTGTTTAGTAGAAACCTCTTCCCTAAAGTGAGAAGATGAAATAAACTAAACATGCAATAGCTTCCGAATTACTTGCTAGGTTACAAATGCTGCATAGCTATCTCTTTCTCTATGGTGCGAATTGCTTCACATTTAGAAAAACAAATTACCTTTATTCTTCAGCCCCCAGAAGGGCACCAAAATAAGAGAAGTGCATTTCTATCCCACACACTTGACATATTTTATCTAAAAGAAAGA
This sequence comes from Larus michahellis, assembly GCF_964199755.1. Classification (NCBI taxonomy): domain Eukaryota; kingdom Metazoa; phylum Chordata; class Aves; order Charadriiformes; family Laridae; genus Larus; species Larus michahellis. The sequence continues at coordinate 21,343,532 of NC_133900.1, read as the reverse complement.
TGAAGAGTTAATTGCTTGTGAAAGTTACTGAAGCCTACCTACATATTCAGTATCTGGAAATGTGGGCAGATCTCCCATTCACTTTGAGGAGAACAAACTGGAGCAAGAGGTCTTTCTGTAAAATAAACTTGGGTTTACTTCTGGGCTAGGTTGCAATTCACTGAAGAAACTACATCTGAATGAGTGTCTCCCAGTGAGTTTATTATGAGAACTGTATTAGTAAGAAGTGGGTTACAGGATTATTGCTTTTTGAGATGCACCAATTACTATCCCAGTAAGTAGTATATCAACACAAAGTTGACTCAGAGATATAAAGAAAAGGTGAAATTACAAAACATTTACAGGCATTTAATAATTAGTACACAATGGAGGAAGAGTCATATAGTAAATAATCTCCTTTTTACCAGTTTAGTTTTCTCCTCCTTTCACATGTGGTCCTATAGTTAAGTAGATAAAGTGTTGCCACCAGGGGCAGAACAGACATTGCACCGACTTTGCAAGTCCTCAGGACTGAGGCTTGTCTTGGCCTACCTGGAGCTAAGTATGAGCTTGTTTAGCTGTCACAGCAATGCTTCTAGTGACCAGGTACCTATATCTGATTTTCATATAGTATAAATAATTTTATACACACACATACACACAGTATGTACACTGTGTATGAACATGTTTTTATATATACATATACACGCTTTGTGCGTATATGTTTGCATATACATGTTTGAAAATACATACATACATACACACAGAGTGCAGTATAGAGGAATACCAGCATGAGAGAGTAATCAAAAGGGGCATGGGCTGACATTGGGGACTGTAGACAACTTGCTCATGCCCAGATAAACAACTCAACCACAGTCAGTTAAAGAAATACAGACCTGGGAGTTGGGAAAAACTGGCTTTAGGGGATAATAAGTAAATAGATTTTTAGAAGTTTGACACATGAAAAACACACCATTCACAGTAAAATCTAAAGTAACATGGAATAGCAACCAATAAAGAAAATGCAAGGTGCCAACGCATGTTAGAAACCATGCAAAATTAGTGACAAGCAGATCCTAGAGTAAGGAAAAAGCAACTCTAACATTCATATCAATTTTTCTAGTCAAAAACTTGGGATACTGATGCTTTTCTGCAACCCCTCCTACCCTTCCTCAACTTCTGCTTAAGGAAGACTTAAGACCAGAAGGGCAATGGAAGACCGAACAAAACAGCAGAGAAAAGGGGTAGATACAAGGAAGTGAGTGTATAATAGTTTTAACTATATTACTGCTAAGAATATATTTTCTGCAATAGTATTTTTTTCCATAATCATTAGATATGGAATAAAGAGTCTCTGATTAGACTGCTAAGATTTCAACTACACCAAAATTCCTGGCTTTGTGTCATACAACGTTTGTTTCCTTTTTTTCCGTGTCTTTTACATGATGTCAGGTGCAGTAAAACCGAGCAGATGTTTATACAAGGCTATCAAGTGGTACTCCCTCAGACCAAGCCAGCTTGAAATCTTCCCATTTTTTTCCCCTTGGTATTTTAGTTTTAATATTATCTATGCCCATTCTTTGGGGGGGGGTGGGGATAAAGGAGAAAGATTTGTCCCTCTGTCTAGAGGAGAAGATGGATTTGGGTTTTTGTTTTAACCCAAGTCCTCATACACTGTGAAGTCTTCCCTCTCTCTCGAATACAGCTCCTGCTGAGCTATTAAACTAACATGTAACAAAGGTCACAATCTCCTTAACAGTGGTTTCTCTCTCAATTAAGATGTTCGCTGAAGGATACCAATAAAATCAATAGAACAAACTACACATTGGAAATCATAAGTTAGGATATGAGGACAAGAGGAGGAAAAGATTAATTAATTCATCTTATTTGAATTAAATTAAATTTGACAGTCCTCTCAATAAGACAGTCCTCTTTAGCCCAAACTCAATCTCTATCAAAATTCTTTAGAAAGAATCTATCAGTATTTGACAAAATATTCACCACTGTTCACAGCAACTGAGTCTATTTATGCCTCTATGTATACCTACACATCAGACTGCCAAGAAAGCTCCAAGATTAAAAGAATGCCGATAAACAGAACTGACTTCATACTACAATGTATTTGTTTTCCTTTTACTTGGCCATTGAGATTTCTTTCCAATGATGAGCAAGTGACTGGAATTACAATACTTCATATTAGTTTTCTGTGCAAGCAGAACCCTTAGCAAACACAAAAGAACATTGAAAAGAATTCACGGAAGGCCCAAGGCTGGCATAAGATCAAACCTCAATGTGCCATCTGGTAAACAGTTTTTTTTATTTTCTTTACTTCTGCTACGTAAGATGAGTAAGTGGGTGTGTAGGAATTTGCTGGATTTTTTCCATCTTTGGTTTGTATTTTTGGCATGTGGGGTTTTTGTTTGGTTGGTTTGTTGTTTTTTTTAAATGTGTATGACCAAAAACTCCCTTTAGTTGTAGCAGATGACTATTTTGTTTCTTTACCTCTTCTGGATTCCCTAATTGTTTTTCTGATTTGTTCTGTGGTCTGGATATGACAACATTACATATTTGTCATGTAAGGCATCTGAACCAGCCCCGTAATTCTCTCTCACTTAAGACCCTTTGCTGCTCTTTACATCCCTCCGCCCTTTGGGAGCGACAGATAGCCAGGACGTCATAAGGCTTGTAAGGGTCATCATCAGCTACACAAGAATTTTTCTTATGAAGAGATGGAAAAACAAAGCTTGGTACATGTCAGGTTGAATTTGTATTTGTCATGATATTGTCCTACAGGATAATCCATAACAGCCTATGAATTTGTGCTTTGCTTGATAATTTCTGGGATAACTTTCTCTTAGTTGACATTTTGCCTCACCTATAAATAATGAAGAGAAGCAAGCTGGAGTTTTCTCCACTTACATGTCAGTTTTAAGTCATTCCCTTGGGGGATGTTTTACTTCCAGAAGATCGAGACTCATCTTTTCACACATTTTTTTTTGCAAATGAAATAAAAAATTCCTTGGGAATAAGGACAAGTTTCTGCATAATGGGTTACTGGAGGCCAGCTACTAAGTTTGCATCATTTTTTCCAAATATTTCTAAAACACAATGTAAGTAATAGAGATACATCCTCTTGTATATTGTGACTTCTGGCACAAGGAGTAATATTTTACTTTAACGGGAAAAAAAAAGTAATCATAGATATTAAAGATCCAAAGAGACATTTTTGAAAAATAAGGGTATTAACCTCTGTCATTCTGACCTAATGGATGACACCATTCTAATTCGCTCACAAGTTTTAGTTACACACAAACTACACTCCCAGTCTTAAATGATTGCACATACAGATATAAAATTATTGCACATACAGATATAACTACCAATTTTCAGTCTACAAAAATCCACAATGCTTTCATAGGCAAAATCATCCTTCTATTTACCAAATGAAATTTGCACAGTGTTTTGCCATGAAAGCATATACTTGTGTGTACATATTTGTTTTAAATACCTAATGAAAGACAAATCTGTATATTTTTAGAAGGGCCACTGTAGTATCATTTATGTATGCTCCATGAAGTTAAGTTTCTACACGCACTGACAATGCTGCATGCTACACACGGTTTCCATTCTGTTCCCTTCAGCGCTTTTGGAATCAATTGAAGTCAAAACATCCTGGAAGAAAAGTTCAGTTTTTGCACCCCTGGTTTCAATTATTTTTAAATCTGACGCACAAACACAGCTTTTTAAGATATGTGAGTGGAGTGCCAAATAAGAACCTTTTGATTTTTGGAAATACATGTGGTTGAAATCTGAGACCTGCCTGCTGCCAAGCCACAGTATTTGGAATCAAGTACTGGCACAAGAAAATAAGCCATTGTTCAGAGTATAATTTTAAGAGGAACTATCCTGCAAAAAGGAAAACGTAAATTCCCATACTTTAGCTCACGGTTATAGGACAATCCCATAATCCTTTGTTAAACACTAGAAAGTTGAAATATAGATTCTAGCGATGTTTATCCAGGCTCTCAGAAGTAATCTTTTGATATAAACTACACTAAAGCCTTCTAAAACTTTTCTACATTATAAAAGGAACCCAAATTGGGAAATAGAACAGTCCATCTCATCAATGTTATTTCTAGTCCTGTGCTGTATGTGTTAATGTTGTCTGGTTTTACATACAGCTCTTTGAATAATTTTGCCATTGACCGTAGTAGCAAAAATAATAACAGGCTCCTACTGAGATAAAGGCACCTTGAAGGAAATACTGTATCAATAGGTATGTTTGAACAATTTCACATCTCTGATTGCAGATGCCAAAAGAGCACATTTGCTATATGTATAAACACTCAAACATTTATTTGCAGCCACTGTAAGGGAGCCAGACCTTCAGCCACTGCCATCCCCAGCTTTAAGTAAGAAAATTAAATAGCAAAAATTGTTCCAACGTTAACAAGTGCTCAGGAATGACTTTTATTACAGGCAGCTCTTCCTGGTATGATGGATGATCAAGAGAGACATGGACAAGATAAAGTATAAAAATTGAGGGAGAAATCCGCTATTTAGCTTTTATGAGGGCTAAGATTACATTAGAAAGCACACAGTTACATACCATGGGTGTGCACATACAAAAAGGATCGAAGCTGAAAGATTAAACTGAGAAAGCTGTCCTCCTGAAGATAAAACTGAGTAATTTATTCTAATCTCAGATAGTGTAACAAAGGAAAACTACCAAGAAAAGGAAGCAAATCATCTTTCAGTTCATTCAATAGAAAAACGTACAATGGGAGATTTGCTGACAAATGGTTTCTTCTCATGAGAGAATTAATACAGTAAATGACAAAAAGTGTAACAGTGAATCTAGTAACATCTCCACTAATCTGGGATTTTAACAACGAATGTCCTCCTTCCACCACTTGATGCCAGAGTGACACACCAAGTCACAGTGTTTAAACTGGGCTCAGAGGAAAAAAAAAAATATTAGTCTTAATGGCATACTCAAGACTCAAGTTTCAGTTTTCTCACTCTGTCCTTTGTGAATACACATGCTAGCTCAAAGTCTTTTTCACCAGTTTGCCACCCAGGTTTTCCTATAAACTCACAGCCTAGTTAGAGCCAAATCTACCTTTGACTAGGAAGCATCTTTTTTAGGAATCATGCTATTTTATTTTTCTCGTAGAAGAGCAACAACATCACTGAATTTTAAGGTGAACATGCCTGCTCAAACAACCCAAAAATGAAACAAAGAAACTCCCAAGTTAAATAACTCAAGTTGCCTCCTGGAAGATTCTCCCAGTTTAGGCACCTACCCTAGAAATCTCAGGAAACCGTTCACTGTAATTAACCACGGGGATGTTTCAGTCTGACAACTGTTACTGGCCAATGGGACAAACCGGTGTCTTGACTCCAGATTACAAGATAAGCATCACATTAAGCATTGCTGGTTTGCCCTGGCAGAATCCCTAGCTAAGCATCCACAAAACCAATCCAAAACCACAGTTTCAGCCTTTGACAACCATCTAGATTAAGGTTACCACAAAAAAAATCTCCATTTCATTGCACACCTTCTGTGTGCTCCTTTGCCACATTAGGAATCCAGACGCACTCATGCTCTGATCAGGGTTATCTTAGCTACAAGAACTCCATTTACCACATATTAGTCTCTTGTGATTTAGTCTAAAATACTAGGCAGACAAGTAGTTCAGCAGAGAAAGCTTTATCATTTCTTTGGAAAAACAAACAAACTAAAACCCCCCCACACACACAATTAAAACCCATTCTTAAGAGAAAAAACGTACAAATTGCACCTTCAATATACAAGATAAAGGGGCCAGCAGTTTCTTTCAGTGCATCAGAAAGCTGAGTATGGACAGAACAGAGAGCCTGCTCCAGCGAAGGCCCGGTCACGGGAGACATCACACTGGAATTGGGAGGTATTTTCTGCAGAGTCTGTGGGCAAACCTGCAAAGGCAAAGCAGCCTCTCCGCACGGAGCTCAGGCTGGTGTGTGAAGCACATGCAAGTACAGAAAAAAACCCAACATCTCTCAACATTAGAGTACTTGTTCACCTGCACCATTGACTTTTCAGTCCAAGTTTGCTGTCTGTGTTAAAGACATAACTTTAATCAAGTCCAGAAGATAGAAGAGGGTTATAAGAAAAAGAAAATATTTTTTGAGTTTGCCTTACAGTCAGGACACTGGTTCACAAACACCAACATAATCCTCCCTGCCCATGGCCTAGATTCATTTTACTTAGCTTCACAAAATATCTTAAGGCATTTACATAAACGGAAACTGCTCCAATGTTCATGCTGTCCTCAAGAGGTTTTCCTCAGATTGCTTTGTTTCATAAATAACCGACTCTTCCTTTTTCTGCTCATCTTTTATGTGGATTAACACTCAGTATGTGATATGTCATGCTTAGAGTGATGTAGTGTCAGTATGTTCTGACATAGTGTGGACAAAGCCCACCCCAGATCATCGTTAGCAAAATGGGGGCTGTATTATGCCTGCTTGTGCATATGTGTATTCGTTTGCACTGAAAAGAAACAGAGTTAAAAAACTTATGGTGATGCCTGTCATCTGGCTTCAAGCCTTCGTTATGTCAATACTCTGAAATAATCTCAACCAAAATACTTTCTTTTGAGGCAACAGAAGCATTAATGCATGATAGATACATTTGGAAATTATTTATCACTCATTAAGGATTCTCTAAATAGAAGTTATGTGAAACAGACTACAGGCAAGATCTACAAACTGACTTCCTTGGTCTCTGAGGTACTGAAAAATCTCACAACGTTCCCAGAGCAAATGATGCTCAAGAAGCAGTTGATAAAAAGGTACAAAGATTATGCTGTGTTCAAGAGAAATCTTCAGACACACATTTGTTCAGAATTACCTCCATCCAAGCACGTCGCTCCCCTTCACTCCTTGTGCCTGAGTGGTCTTTAAGTAGAAAGTTTTCTTTGAACATGTGGAGCAACTGAATAAAATATAGCTGGGAAAGCTGAGGGAGACACTGACATGAGCCACCAGGCAGCTGGGCCAGTAGAGCTTGAGAATTACTAGAAAGGTACTGACACAAACAGCTTATGATTGCTTCCACCATTCTTCAGGCAATACTAAGAAAGATATAGTGATCCTGCATCATCTGGAGGCCTTCAAGTTAGCCTCCCTTAATTAGCACCCTCATTAAATTTTCTAAAATGTGTAACATAACATTTCAGGGAAGTCAATATGCAAATGGTCTAAAGCAGCTAAGCATCTGATGCTACTCACAATGTCAACAGGTGGACAGTTTCTGTACACGTGGCTTTTCTTTATTGACTCCATTTTATTATTAGAAACATGCAGATTTAGGTCAATTTGGGTTGTCCTCTTCTATTATGGAAATTGTGGATCATACTGCAAAAGCAGCAGGTGGATCTGTGCTTCACTTGCCCACTCTCTTCACACAGAGTCCATCTTGACACACCACTTCTACTGCCTGGAAGTAAATATCCCACTTCTCAACATACTGTCCATGAAAAATATTTAAATGCTTTGAGATCTCTTAAATAAAATTACTTTCTCATAATGGATGAGCTCCACTGTGTAAACTCCAAGGACAAAGGCTGTTCTTAGCAAGATTCCCATGAAAAACCTGGGAATCTGTTTCAGGTATAATCACAGTGGTGCTTACCAACTGGATTTATGAGGTTAAGTAGATCTATTAGCATCAGTGCAATTAAACATGAAACTGAAGAAGATTCTGACTATGAACTCTATGACCACTGGCCAAATACAGTAATATTTTGACATCTCATAAATAGAAAATCAAATTTAAAAAACTATTATTCAAGATACAGTACTATGTGAGCAAAATAAGGTACCCTTATGGTATAGTTTTCTTCACTGAAATTGCTGTACCTCTTTTTTAGATACAATTAAACCATCACCAACAAATTCACGGGACGAGGTGCAATCAAAATGAGGCCCGACGTGCTCAATTGTTCCGGTTTGCGCTGTTAATAAATGCATTTGTAAAATAATGCTTTCCATCTTTCCACTGAAATGCTTTCCATGTGGTGAGAATGTTCAGGTCTGACTCTGAACTCACATGCTGTAATAGAAGGCAAATGTAAAATGAATAAGGTTATCCCATGGATTAAAAAGTCAAGGATGACCTGTCAGTTCTGTTGACAAAGGATTTGTGGTTTCCTACAGAAATAAATATGCCTTCCTCACTTGATAGGCAGCTAGATCCCAGTGATAGGTACCTCTCCCAGTACTTCATCTGTTCTTTTCCTTTACTGAAGGGCCATTTATACTGGTACAGTTTTGTTATATTTAAATATTATTACTAGAAGCAGATTAAATACGTCAGCTCAATAAGGGCTGGCTACGTAGCAGTATGCAGTAACTTGGTACTGGGGTTTCAAAGTAAGTTATAATTTGTGAGTAAAGCTTCACATCATTTTAAGCAGAGGGAATACTATAATTCCCACATTAAGGACTGGGAAACAGGGACACATATCACACATGAAATGTCCAACATCACAAAGTACGTTGGTGACAAAACTGGAAAGAGAACTTGACTCCTAAGCATCTAAAGCTAGTAGATGAGGAAAATAGCTTGCCAGCCTCCTACACACACATAAGTGGAGTTTTGCTGTTGATCCACTCAGTTATTTGGCACTGAAAAGACTTGCAAATTTAACAGCTACAGCCATAACTTCATTAAGCAAAACATTTCACAAGTATGACAATTTCTTTATAAGGAACCCTACTCTCCCAGTAACCCGACCCGCTGCCCTGACACCAGTGATGTAATCCAGGGCAGAGGCTCCGAGTAGCGTCTGGTAAAACATGATGATTCAGTGGAATCTGGTAAAACAAGAACTGGAAGGGCCAAATATATCTTTGAAGGAATTCCACTGAAGCTTGAAAAGGAGGGAAGCCAGCACAATGATGCCAACAAGATTACATCAGGGATTAATCTAGGCTGAGATCAACTTCACCTTCCCTTCTAACTACTCCGCTTAGATCCATTAACTGGTTCCACAGCACCATTCCTCTGGAATTAGAGCAGCCTCCCTGACCTTAAGGTTTTGCTCACCTCTGCTCCTGACAACTTCATCTCTATTCCCATGACTGTCTGGCTCAAACGTTGCATTACCTCCCCTCCCCTTTGCTTCCTTCTCCCTCCTGTCTCGTACAGTTACAATTTCCAAGTAGCAGGCCACAAGCCGCCCATCTAAACCATACACCAAGGAGACGGTTGCTCTTTCTTCATGCTCAGTTTTCTCTTCCCACGCACAGGCCGCACTAATGAGCTTGGTAACCCATCGCATCACCCCGGTTCTCCCCAGGTAAGCCTCTACAAGAAACTTCGCAAGTTCCTCCCAGTGATCTCTGCTCACGTCTCTTCTGGAGGAAGAAGTAGAGAGGTCAACTGAAATTCTTTCCACTGAAACTTCTCTACAGTTTAAAAAAAAAAAATTAAAAAAAGGAAAAAAGTTCAATTTACAGAGCATTTTCACAGCCAGTCTACGCATTTCTTGATCAAAAAATGCTCAAAGTTTTGCAGTGGGCTTTATTGTGGGGGCGCAGCTGGAGAGGAAGTTTGGGGGTTTTTTTTGTTCCTAAAATGATCATGTTTATGCAACCATAATTAGGTTTCTTTGTTTGTGGTTTGGTTTTAGGGTTTTTTCGCTTAAGGGAAAACCTTAAAACTTCATTGGGAGAAAGGAAAATATTCCAAACTAGTTCTAATATAAAAGGCACCGACTCCTTCCTCCCCCCAGTCTCCATCCCTCCCCTGCCAGCACTGGGCAGAGTGCTTGCTTGGAAGCCAGTGAAGAATCAAAAAAGCCATAAAAACAGTGAGCTAAAATCTTCCCAATAAAACTTCCAGATAAAATAGTACAAAAGTCATTCAATAAAACAGAGTACAAATCTAAAATAACTGGTACACCAGGTAATTGACATAGTGCGAGATACGATGTGCCTTTGTTTGGGGTTAACGTCATATCTTTACTTCTTCAGTGCGTGATCCAAAAGAGACCGAATGGATATTTGGGAAGGATAATGAGATCAAACAATCATGTTAAATTGATATTTTGAGCTTGCAGTTCTAAAATATCCTGCACTTATGGTTTCAGCGAAAACCCTCAAAATTCCTTCCATTGAGTTTACAGACAGCCTGGAGCTACTAATCAAAGAGTGGAGTTACCTTCCCTTTCCCCTACGGGACTTAAGTTAAAACAATTATCAGGCTTGGCCACAAATTGTGCCAATGAAAATTCACAAAACTTTCGTGCTGCTGTAAGGGAACTAAATTTTTTCATAGCCTGGACTATCTCTTTATTCAAGCTTGTGTCTTCATGAGTGCCTGAGCTGTCAAGTCAACGTTATCTGATGTCACTCCCATGAAGCATAAAGGAAAGGGGAATTGAAGGGAAAATTCCTCCCATTCCTGGATAGTATTCCCTAAAACTCTTAATACAGCAGGAGATAAGGAAATAGGATCTTCTCTTGGAGACCTTGTTCTCCTCTCAGTCACAGATGCTCACGTACTTGCACACACATACTTAGATTCCCCATGACAAGTAGCAATTATAGCAATTGCTGCCTTGGAAAGTAAATGGGGAAACATTTTGCTATTTTTAGTAGACTTTAATGCAATTTAGCAGCTGCAAACAAACAGAGAGAGCCAGCAACATACAAGCAGCCTTCTGGAGACCACAGTTTGGGAACCTCTGTGCTACTGGCTCACATCTAGCACACATAACCCATGGCTGTGCTTCTATTCAGAGACCACCCTCTCAGTGCGGAAGCAGGAAAGACAAACGAATGAAAATAATACCAATGTACTGGCAAGGAAGAGACCTAGATATCTCCAGGATCAGGCAGGAAAATACCAAGATGACTGAAGAAACTGTCCTGCGAAAAGTAGACCTGTAGACTTGTATGCTCTGTGCCTACTTTCTGCAGTAACTCCTCTTTTCCCCCTTTCTTACACCCCAGGATGACCCCAGCATCTCCAAGCTCTGCCTGCGTGCTGGGCCAGGAGGCACCATGTGCCTGGGTGCTTCCCAGGTGCCTTAACTGTCCAGCAAGGATGCATATCAAGGGACCAGAAGAAAAAGCACTCGGACAAAAAGAGAACTACAAAGTTACACCACAAACTTTGTACAAGGACTAAAGGGGGCTCCCAGATTGGCTTTTTCACCTTGCCCAAAGTACTGGTTTCTGCAATACCAGTAGGAGCATCCTGCCTTTGGCCTCCATCTTTATCAACAGATTAAAAATATATCAGCAGAAAATTACTACACAAGCAAGCACTGCATAACCACATCAACATCACTTCATAGGAAAGCTGGCTAAAACCCAGGCAAAGTTCAGAGGAAAAGAGGGAAGAATAAAAGCTCAGAAGAGGTAGAGTTAAGACACTATCAAGAAAAACAGATAATATTTATCTGCATTCAGCGATCTCTCAGGAGACTGACAAAGGAGATGGCCTATCCTGTACTTTGTACACAGTCTTTGTAAGGAAGGCCATTATTTGAAATAATTTCCCCCAATAAATAAGTTAGTGAACAAGCAAGGTCTGTAAGATCAATCCTAAAATAAAGTATCTACTTGGAACCCCACATTTCACATAAATCTAAGGTACAAGAGCCACAAGGAGGTATCCAACTGATCAAGATTTGCCCCTTGGAAGGAGAAAAATGTGCACGTGGGGACAGACAGACTCTGAATGTTTCCGAGGCATTACAGATGCATACTGGTTTTCTCAAAGAGCCACTACAGAGATGAGAAATAACCTCTGTGGTCAAGTAGAACTAAACTCTCTCCTGATACAAACTAGGAAAATTCCAGTGAATGAAGCTACTTTCTGCTATGCTGGCAGAAACATGTGTTGATTGAACTGGCAGAATCTGAAGTAGCCCACCACAGTATACAACAGAAAGGATACTGCAGTAAGAGTAAAATCATTCCCTTTAAAAATATTAAAAGAAAATAAAATTCAGTTTTACACTGGGATTATGTATGTTTCATTTCAAAAAATTGGTCCAAATTTGCTTGTTTGGCATTAAAAATACCAAATTTTCCTTTAATATTTGAATTACACTGTGTTTCACTACTGCCAGACGCATCAAATTATGCTCACTCAGTGTCCTGCCTTGATAAGATTAGATCCACTGGTGTTTATTTTAATAGCACTGCTGCCATTTAGCAGGAGGGTCACAAAGGCTTTTTGCAGTAAAGCACTGTGACAGTGATGTGGCCAAGCTGACACATTCTCAGCAAAATTGCAAATTTAGGTGTTATCAGTACAAAGTTAAATCTTAAGTCCCTTTACTTATTATCACAGATCAAAGCATTAGTTGTATGACACAGTTAATTAAGGACAGACATCACACCTACACCGTTTTCTTATTTGTTGATTTTGTTCCAGTGAAGACAATCTTCCTAAAATTGCAGAAGACAGGGCTCTCAGGGTGTTCAGTAGCCACAGAGGTAGCAACATGTTACTGCAACATCTCAGCTTCTTGTCTTAGAAACCCCACCACTGATGCTGCAGGTACTATGGGTAATGATTCTTCAGTGTTACTGCTCTTCCAGGGCTCTTACATGAGCGTTCCTTGCATTCAAAAAAAAAAAAAACCTAGTGGTTTGTCATTCCTCCAAATTGCCTTATTCATTCCTAATGACTTTAAAATACTTTGCACTTTCTTTAACATGACATTTTCTGAATTAAGAAAATTTCAAAACAGATGCTTGGGTTAAAAGCATCTGATATTAAAAACACAGCTTTTTTTTTTTTTTCCTTCAGCACTAGACTGCTCTCTTATGGGAAGCCAGTTTATATGTATCATCTGGTTGCAGAATGTTGCTTCAGGGCTAGAGCGCTGGAAGCATTTAGCACATTTTTTTTTGGTCTCTGCACTAGAAAACCTCAAGAGAATTCCAGGACTTCAGAACTTGCTGGATGTCAGCAAAAGTTATCAGAAATATGTAATACACGAAAGTCTATATTAAAAATATCCAAGCTATTTGCCATAATGAAAACATCTTTATAAAAATTTATTCTGTAATGTTTAATGGTCATCCTGAACTGCCCGTAAACGCTGCTGCTTTTAGGACAGACCCTGACTGGACCTTTCTTTTATTGTCTTACAGTATCACAAATTGCCTTTTCAGCATTAAGTGCAAAATTATTTTCTCTCCATTACAGATTTTAGTTGTTGGAAGTTACACTATTGTCTTTTCTTCACAGAATAAAGTTGTGACTTGTTTTTGTAAATACTTGCGTATATATTTTTAGAGGTCAGCAAAAGGTTCAGAACTATATCCTTCAAATTTCATAAGCAATGTAAGCAACAAAATTAATTGTGATAATTAGCCATTAAATGTATCTGCATGCTTGAAAAATAGGGAGATGAAAAAAAGAGACTTCTATGCTCCAGAAAATGTAATGTAACTGGAAATGTCAAGACTATTAGGGAACTAATGGAAGTACCAATAAAAACATTCATAGGCCACAGTACCACTATGCTAAACTTTAAAATCCAATGTCAAAAGGTCAATAATTCATATCTTTTTTCCAGTATTATTACCTTTAAGTTAAACCACATTTTCTCACCTTATTGGAAGTAGTGCCAGAGTCCATTCCTGTGAGCTGATTGCTAAAAATCCAGTTTGGGACTCATGCAGAGCACCTAGGTCTGCTGTTTGCAAAACGTGTCAGATCACTCCATAAAAAGAAACAGACTGAAGAGTTCTGGTAACTGCCTGACACCTTAATTTATAAGATTTATGACTTTTATATAAAGGTAGGATTAGCACAATGTATAAAAATTCCAATTGCTGACAGAACATTTACAAAAGGAAAAAAACTAATGTTTTCAATAATTTGGAAAAAAAACAAAACAAACCTGTAACATTTTCCCCACCCTAAGATTTTTTTTTCCCTTGTAATGCTCCATATCTTTCATCGCAGCACCTTTACAAGTAGAGACGGCTCTCCTGTCTATTACATACCTTCACTCTCCAGAGGAAAACTATTCCAGAACTAGGTCTTGTAACGAACGTGGTGCAAGTTCAAATGAGAAACTGAAAATCATGTTCCAATTTCCCAGCCTGCCGTTTACTTGCTTGTCCTTAATCCCCAGTTCTCATGCAATGTCAGCTGTTTGCACCTCTTACAAATTATTTTTTTAAAAAAACTCAGTAAGAATTCAAACCTACTAATATATACTAATTAGGTCTGATACGTATGAACACATTACAGATCTAAGTGTAAGTAATCCTAGATGCCAAATAGAATATGCCCCATTCTTCTACCTACTAGTTCTCCCATTATTTTAGGTAGAAATAGGTTCACATTCTCAGATGCAGACCAAGCAAAGCCTTGAGGTTGTCATATGCTTAAAGACGAGAACATAGTTGCAGGCTTAGCTGAATGCAGATCTCAGTTCTACATTCCTTATTACCAAAGACCTCCCAAAGCTTTATCAAAGGAAATCACAAGCCCACTACACCTTCACCCCAATACAAGCACTAACAGAAATCCACAGCAACTTCTGGTAGCCATACAAAGTTCATTCTAACAAATTTACAACCTGTCTATAATTCCCATATAAAAGGATCAAATAGATAATGTGAGCAAAAACTGGACAAGGTATAAGTTGAAAATAGTCATTTGAGCATGAAACAGACTTTCATTAGTTGGCCATGTTTTCATATTTGTTTTCCACAAATAATGAGTCATATTAATTTGTTGGTATTCTAAATTCACTAAAAGAAAATGTAATTATAAATAGCTTTGACTATCAAATTGCATATGTAATTGCAATGGACACTACTCCATTTTGCCATGCAGCTTATCCAATCAAGAAATAAAAACAGTTCTGTAACTGCAGTGAACAAAGAACCATTTTCCAATGCTCCCTACTCCTGTAGCTCAAATCCAGGTCTATTACAATATTGTCAATCTTCACATAGAAAAATCATTGGGATTTTAAGCACTTTCTCATTTAGATCTGCCCTGAACAGTTAGCTGACATGGTAGTGAACCGAGTCTGTCAATGCCATGGCATGCTATCTTAAAAAAAAAAGGAAAAAAACAACCAAACAAAAAACATCCAAACACACAGCTTAAAATGAGGTTAACAAAAGTGTAACATTTGTGCAAAAATTCTCTTACTGCAGAAAGGCCTGTATACACAATTCCAGAAACTGCCAAATTAGAAATTGTTTGCTGAAGGAATTTCACAGGTATTTTCAAAACATGAAGGTGAGATACTTTAGCTTTTGTACAAAAGCCACAAAGTACAGTGAAATTAGCTGAACATTCATTATCTTTGTTCTGCCTCACACAGCACAACCAGCACTTTGAATTACATTAAGGAAGGAAAGCAGATGACTGCAACGTCCAGAAAAGCTCAATTTTACTCTTGATCACCTTCCATGATAGTTCAAGGTTTGAATACCTTCTCGAGGTTACCCCTTACAGACTAGAACTGAAATTAACTGAAACCATCAGCACTTCAATCACCACGGTCCATTCTGAGCAAGCACAGCCACTTCACCAACAGCTCAGATGAAGAACAGTGTGTAGCCGGTCCCATACACGCACAACAACCGCCAGACTGTTTCAGCAAAGCTAATTCACACTATTCTCAACTGTTTCCCAGATACTTGAAAACATAGGTGGTTTATATACCCATGTATGAAAATAAGGTAAGGATTCTGGGCAACAGCATTGTCTTTAAGTGTAGGCAACTGCCTATGGCTCCAGGTTGTTCAGGGAGCAAAACTGCCTCCTACAACAGTTCATCGATATTACTTGGGATCCAAAACTGAGAGAATATTTGCCTCCCCTAATGAAACCCATTGTACTACCTACGGAAAGGGCAGCAAGCAAGAACATAAGTAAAGCCACTTTCAAACTTGAAGAACTGTATTTCTTTCTAAAAGTGTCTAGAAAGCATCCTCAGAAGAGTAGCAGCCTCCAGTCATTACAATCTCAGAAGAAGTTCCATCTCTAAAACATTTTATACTACAATTACCATTTTTTCCCCACTACAAGAAACCACTGTCAGAATACTCTCATTTATGACAGACAGCATGATTCTTAAGTGGAAGAAAACTTTGGGGGGGGGGGGGGGGTAGCCACTCAGAAATTAGTGAATGAAAACCTAGTGAATTAAGAGATTTTTTACAGATTTTAGATACTATTATACCAGAGTCCTGAAATCATCACCTCTGACCAAATGCAGCACAACTGTCATGCATGAAATACATTTCTCCGTGAAATAGCCAGTATAGTGCTGAAAGCAGCTAGTGTTACATCCTCGGTTTGAAATCTTTGCTACTTCACTTTGAAGAAGCATTCTCCACTCCGTAAGATTAGAGGTCACCAATTTCTTTCTAGATGTACTCTGCTGCCCTAACCGCACGTTAGTGTAAACTCATGTCAATAGGAAAAGAAATTAAGCATATTATGCATATAACTGACATTGGGTTTTGGTGTTCTGGTTGGAAACATTTTAGTCTTTGTCATATACCACGACACAGACGTCAAGGGAATGGACAAGGAGAATTCCCTTCTCCTGGTATTACTATTCTTATAGCAAAAATAAAACAGAGGAATTGGGTTTTTTTATTTATAGCAAGTTAAAACACACATCGAACTGCAATCATATTGAAAGCTGAGGACACTACTGAAAACAGATGAAAACACAGAAAATTTCATCTGCCATCCAGACAGCCAAGATCAGAAAGATCCTTACATTTTGTAATGTATGTTTGAATGTAATGATGTGCATAAACTGTGCAAATGTTAGAATACTTGAGCGCTAGACACATTTGGAAAAATCTGGCCGCGCAAGTTATCTAGGCACTTGTAGGATCTCAAAAAAGCTTTTTTTTAATTAGGAAATTTTACAGGAAATTAAATAAAAATGTGTTTTTCTAACTAACTGGAAGTGCATAGCGTAAAAAAGAAAAACAGAATCTATAATTTAACACTAATATATGCCTGCTGTCCTTATGTCCTACCAGTTCATAAAACTAAGAGCTGTTCTGAATTCAAAATGTGTTAACCAGCAACCCATAAAAGTATAATATCTAGATGAAAAACAAACTTAAAACCTCAGTGCCATTCATACCAGCCACCCCCTCTTTTTTTTTTTTTTTTTTTTTTTGAGTATTCTGGCAAAGATGTTACTGCTGCCACAGACCTGTCGCTTAGTTGCTCCCTCACCTCCCAAGAAGTCCAAGATCCCATTTCCAAATTCCTACTTGAGGCATTGCAATGTATCATGAGATGCCAGGTAGCCAGTCGGAACTGAAGTACAGCATCTCCGGACAGACTGTAGACTCCCTGGATAAATATCATAGCTACTCAGAAAGTCTCATGTCATCACTTCAGCAGTCCAGCTTAAGCTAAACACTTGGCAAGGTACCAAGAGTTATGTCACTGGAGCAGAAGACATGGTCTGCGGATCTGGAAAAGCAAAGTGATGGACAAGGTGGTGAAGAAAGGGAGATTAAATCCCCTGTTACAAAATGCAAGGTTAAAGAGCAGAGGGTGTTTGTGGATGGAAGAATGGTGAGGGAGGGAGGGGGATTCTCCTTATGATAAAGATGAATTTCCAGTAATTGATGGGACTTCCTAAGGGTTATATGAATGAAGACAACAATCATAAATCTCTACTGCTGCACACACTTACACACAGTAACGGCTCTTCCCTTGTCTTAGCTGTGCACTAGAAGATTGAGAGTTTAGACCAAAGCAGGAATACAGGCAATAAAGCAAGCATAGGGACCCAGAAAGATGCTTGG
The DNA here is from genome assembly GCF_964199755.1 of Larus michahellis. Lineage (NCBI taxonomy): Eukaryota > Metazoa > Chordata > Aves > Charadriiformes > Laridae > Larus > Larus michahellis. The sequence goes on along the minus strand of NC_133900.1, from coordinate 21,325,721 downwards.
TAGACTTCAGCTGGAAAGAGAACAGTAGACAACATGGCATCAAAAGTGTTTCTTAGACAATGTTCATAAAGTACAATGGCAGAAAAGGGGAAGGCAAATTTAAGTCCAGCTAAATCATAGAAAAGTTTCAATTTAGAAACCACCAACTAGCGGGTTTTATGGTCTCATTTCAGAGAAACTTAATTCTAAACTGTGTGATTATTATTGAAATTTAGCTAGATTACAGATATAGGCAAGTTCCGGACATCATCTTATATTAAACCCCTGTACTTATACTTTGGTAATTGGTGTACACAATCAATCCTGTAAATAAGTCTTAAAAGATATCTATCCAATTACATTACCTCTGTGCTGTTTAAATACTATATAATTATAACAAAAAAGTGTAGCTAATATGTTTACTTGTACCCAGTATTCCATGATTAAATCTAAAGAAATGTGCTTGCAATAAACTTTTGTATTTAGCATAGGGGAACCACATTCATAGGTATGAATCTAATCCCGATTTGTTAAATTCTGATAAGTGAAAGAAAGCGCTACAACTATCAGAGCGTCACACAATGAAATGCATTAAATCCATAAGTTACATACCTACAAAGGATGGCACTAAAACCATGAGAAACAACTTATTTTTCTTCTATACTTTCTGTAAAAAATGACTTCAACTGTTCTTAATTCTTTTTTCCCCCCCAACCATCCAGGTTGCAATTCATTTCTCATTTATGCTTTGCACACGCCACTACAGAACATGACAACATTTTCCTTCCCTTTCCGTGGAGCTCTGATACGCTCACCCAGTTGGGCTCCCATGACTTAATGGGCACCCAGAAAGCCAGGCATTTCCAGGAGCTGGATGCTCCTGGCATGGCCCTCCTCCCCATAGCTGGCACATCCCAGCCATCAGCTGTCCGCAGGCTCCAGGAGCACAAACAGCACACTCAGTGCTTGGGAACATCAGCAGGAAGGAAATGCCATGAGAAAGCCTTCTCTGAATAAATTCTTCTTGTGAATAACGTTGCTTCACCAGTTAAGGATGAATTCCCAGATTTAAAGATGACATCAGGAGGGAATGGAAAAGACTTGAGAAATACTATTTAATGTGCTTAAATTTCTGCACTTTCAGCCAAGAAAAACTAGCTTTACATGCTCACAGAAAAGCTTTGATCAGATGTTGGATTCCCAGGCGTTTCAGTGCTGTGCTCTACCGAGAGCAGTGAAACTCCCCTCGCCCTCTACTTTAATCCAGTTGAGAGGAGAAAAGTCATTTTCCAAAGCATCAGATATCTGCGCCTTTAAATTACCTTGCAGGTGACATTCTGGGTGAACATGCCAGAAGGTAGTTACCTACCAATTACCAAACCAGATTATAACACGCAGACATTGTTGCTGTCCATCTGGTGTCTGTAGTTTCTCTGTATGGAGATCCAATCACATGACGTAACAAAAACGCGGTAAGATTCATTAGACAATGACCTAAACGGCTAAAACGTGACAGCATTGCATTCCTCATGACAGTCCCCTCACTGCCAGGGAACAAATAAGAAAAGAAAAAAGTTATCCTTTCACACATTGGAACTCTCCCTTCGGGACAACCATCTTTGAACAAATCAATTTATTTTGTAGCTTGGTTTTTTCTTGTGTTCAATACTAAAATGACACAATTTACCTTTAAAAATAAAATTCCTCATATTATCTACATATAATTTGAGAATTTCTTTGCCAATTAGTAAAGTGAATTTCTCATGTTACCTTCAACTTCATATATACTTGAGATAAACTGTGGCTTATTAATAGCATGTGCTATGTATACAAAAATAAAACCATTAAAATAATGTAGAATGAAAAACAAGCTGAAAGACACAATGTTATTCTATTTCCCTTTGGAAATATCTACTTGAAATTAAAATACTTTAGCCACTTGACTGTGATAATTTAGTTTCTATAAAAATATTTCGATGTTATGTTAAGGTCTGAAATCCATTATAAGTGTATTCTTTTCATATCACAAAACCACAGATTTGGGCCTCATGAACGATGAAAGCACTGCCTAGGACTGTATGTTTGAGTACAAATGATATCAGGGGAATTACTATTTATTGAATGAACCAGAAAAATAGGTTGTTAAATTTTTCAACCTTTGAATAAGAGCAATATAAATATTCTGCAATATTGCTAACAAGGATTTCAAGAGGCTTTCAACCAAAAACTTTCAAAAGAAACCCAAGAAGTCAATACAATTTAGTCAAAACTAACAAGATGCACGCAGTTTTGCATCAAAACTACACAGAACTATGCTGATTAATTGGAAACCTTATACTGTCCCAAGTTTTTCCTCAAAAGGAAGCCAACATCCACAATTATGGCTTTGTTGATTGTTTTAAATGTATGCTAATCTCTTCCTTTCATTTTTAAAGAAAGATAGAATCATAGAATCATAGAATCATAGAATTGTTGAGGTTGGAAGGGACCTTTAAGATCATCGAGTCCAACCTTTAGCCTACCCTGACAAGAGCCACTTCTAAACCATGTCCCTCAGTGCCCCATCTACTCTTTTTTTAAACACCTCCAGAGATGGTGAATCCACCACCTCCCTGGGCAACCTATTCCAATGTTTAATAACCCTTTCAGTGAAAAAATGTCTCCTAATATCTAATCTAAACCTCCCCTGACGTAACTTGAACCCGTTTCCCCTCGTCCTATCACTTGTCACCAGGGAGAAGAGGTCAGCCCCCATCTCTCTACAACCTCCTTTCAGGTAGTTGTAGAGGGTGATAAGGTCTCCCCTCAGCCTCCTCTTCTCCAGGCTAAACAACCCCAGCTCCCTCAGTCGTTCTTCATAAGGTTTGTCCTCCAGGCCCCTCACCAGCTTTGTAGCCCTTCTCTGGACACGCTCCAACACCTCAATGTCCCTCTTGTAGCGAGGGGCCCAAAACTGAACGCAGTACTCGAGGTGGGGCCTCACCAGTGCCGAGTACAGGGGGATGATCACTTCCCTAGTCCGGCTCACCACACTATTCCTGATACAGGCTAGGATGCTGTTGGCCTTCTTGGCCACCTGGGCACACTGCTGGCTCATATTCAGCCGGCTGTCAACCAACACCCCCAGGTCCTTTTCTGCCGGGCTGCTTTCAAGCCACTCTGCCCCAATCCTGTAGCGCTGCATGGGGTTGTTGTGTCCCAAGTGCAGGACCCGGCATTTGGCCTTGTTGAACCTCATACCATTGGTCTCAGCCCATCGGTCCAGCCTGTCCAGATCCCTCTGCAGAGCCAACCTACCCTCAAGCAGATCAACACGCCCGCCCAGTTTAGTGTCATCTGCGAACTTACTGAGGGTGCATTCAATCCCTTCATCCAGATCATTGATAAAGATATTAAAGAGAACCGGCCCCAGCACCGAACCCTGGGGGACACCACTTGTGACTGGACACCAACTGGATTTAACTCCATTTACCACCACTCTCTGGGCACAGCCATCCAGCCAGTTTTTTACCCAGCGAAGAGTACACCTGTCCAGGCCATGAGCAGCCAGTTTCTCCAGGAGAATGCTGTGGGAAACAGTGTCAAAAGCTTTGCAAAAATCCAAGTAGATAACATCCACAGCTTTTCCCTCATCCACTAAGTGGGTCACCTTATCATAGAAGGATATTAGGTTAGATAGGCATGACCTGCCCTTCACAAACCCATGCTGACTGGGCCTGATCACCCTGTTCTCCTGCATGTGCCGTGTAATGGCACTGAGGAGGATCTGTTCCATGACCTTCCCAGGCACCGAGGTCAGACTGACTGGCCTGTAGTTCCCCGGATCCTCCTTCCGGCCCTTCTTGTGGATGGGTGTCACATTTGCTAACCTCCAGTCAGCTGGGACCTCCCCGGTTGTCCAGGACTGCTCATAAATGATACCAAGTGGCCTGGCGAGCACCTCCGCCAGCTCTTTCAATACCCTTGGGTGGATCCCATCCGGCCCCATAGATTTGTGCACCTCCAGGTGCTGAAGCAGGTCCCTCACCATTTCCCTTTGGATTAGAGGGGCTTCATTCTGCTCCCCATCCCTGTCTTCTAGTTCAGGGGTCTGGGTGCTCAGGGAACAACTGGTCCTACTGCTGAAGACTGAGGCAAAGACTTCATTAAGTACCTCAGCCTTTTCCTCATCCTTGGTCACTATGTTGCCAGCCCCATCTACTAGAGGACAGAGATAATCCTTAGTCCTCTTCCTATTGCTAATATATTTATAGAAGCTTTTTTTGTTGTCCTTGACAACAGAAGCCAGGTTTAGCTCCAGCTGGGCTTTAGCCCTCCTGATTTTTTCCCTACATAGCTTAACTACCTCTTTGTAGTCGTCTTGAGTGGCCTGCCCTTCCTTCCAGAGGCCATAGATCCTCTTTTTTTCCCTAAGTTGTAACACTAGCTCCCTGTTTAGCCAGGCCGGCCTTTTTCCCCGACGGCTTGTCTTCTGGCACATGGGGACAGCCTGCTCCTGCGCCTTTAAGACTTCCTTCTTGAAAATCATCCAGGCTTCCTGGGCTCCTTTGCCCTGGAGGACTGCCTCCCAGGGGACTTTGTCAACCAGGCTCCTGAAAAGCCCAAAGTCCGCCCTCCGGAAGTCCAAGGTAGCAGTTCTGCTGACCCCTGGTCAGATGGTCTGAAGTTCATGAGCAGAGCCATATCTGAATATAGCAGCATCGAGATACAGTTGTGATGAAGGGGGAAAAAACAACCCAAAACCTTATTTGCAACATTTTCAGCCCTCATCACAGCCCTGCCTTTTCCCTAATCTTTCTAAGCTGTTGGACGAGCACAAATTGAGGAAAAGTCCATGTTGGGCTGGCTGCCCAACAGCCCTCTGAGGCTGCTCTACCACAGCAATGGCCTGGCCCTGCCTTGTTTTGGCCCGGCTTCAACTACACCTGGACCCATCCCAGGCTTTTAGCATTACCCACACCTTGCCCTTCTCCTTGGGGTTCTCTGCACTCACAGCAGGGAAAGTCTTTAATTACCTGATTAAGGCAGCTTCTGATTGCTTTGCATTGGCAGAGCTGGGGTGGAGCCAGGGAAATGGGGCTAGCTATGGAACACAGACCTATGTGTGTAGTGAAAACAAACACTCATATCAGAAGAGTCTGAAAAAAATTAGAAAAATATTCTTCTCTGACTTTCCTCTAGAGATTTGTCACAAGCACTTTTGTGGAGGAGGAGTACAATTAGTTAAAAAGCATTAAAGACTGCTGGTAATTGGCTATTCCTAAGATGGAGTGGAGCCTCTCAGAAAGGGTTAACAACATTTCACATATGTTTGCATTATGTTTGCTCATTCATGCAAACAAAATAGTCATTAATTGCGTTCTTCTGTATTGCCATGAAGAAAATCCATTGCTTGCCTTGCTATCGTTATAACACATTACCAGTTTCCACTAAGAAACCCACAGTTGGATCAGTTTTCCAATATGAAACACAAAAGGTTACAGACCACCACTAGAAGTTTCTCAAACAGCTTTTTTCAAAAAAAATACAAATAATTACACTGTGACATAATGTTTCTTTAATCAGATGGTAGCCATTTGTAAAGACCTTGTGCTTATTAACACTTGAAATATATAGCCATGTAAGGTTTATACATACTTTACCTAAAATTCTTCTAGGAGTTAAATGTAGAAAAGAATGAAAAGGAGATAGAAAGAGAAACAAAAGTGTAGACTATAAAATTGTAACAGTAGGTTGGATGTATATTCCCATCAATTTATACTAAATGGTGAAACTGCCGAAGGGGAAGACTTCATATAAAAGGTCAGGCTTTATTTCTGTTATTCGCTTTTTCCCCCCTCATGCTTTCAATAAATTGCTTAGCTTTAGCAAAAAAAAAAAAAAAAAAAGTGGCCGTGTTAATGTAACAGCCATATGTTATACTGTTAAAGAGGTTAGCCCAGCTTTCACAGATTCTTGAGTTCAGCTACAGCTTGCTTACATCTGGTCTTTGTCTAGATTTATTAATAGCATGGCAAGAAATCTAAATTATGCAGCAGTGTCACAGAGATCATGCAGCATGAATTCACTCCAAACTAAAGTACAATATTCAGGAGTTTAAACATTTTAATGGGCTTCTTTAAAATAAAACTGGACTACGCACCAGAAAATACATTTGAGAACAATTGTGCTTTGAAAGGCTGATGAATTAGATGATCTAACCAGTATTTTCCAGTTATATTTTCCATGATCCTTTTCGTTTTCTGTTATCTCATTGTTCCAGTGCAGTATCCAGGCACTACTTGGAGATTATCTTTTAGACTCAACAGCCCAGAGGTACGATGTGCTGACTCCCAGGGGTTCAAAAAGCCATTCGGGAATTGTAGAGCATCCCCCTCTTTGCCCTTCCCACCGCTGCACCTGCGGGGCTCAGGCAGTGCCCAGCTGCAGGCTCTGCAGAAGGGCTCCTCTGTCCCAGCACAGCCCAGCCCACAGACAGGTGCTGCTAAGTGAGACAGGAAGATCTCAAATCCTCTTTTCCTTTACTCTCCAGAGCTTATGAGCACAAGAGATGATGTTTCCTTTCACATTTTCTGCAGTAACGGGTAAACGAGGGTCAGCAGCACAGTCTATGGTATGTAACCTGGCTGCAGGGATGTCTCGGCCCCAATAGCTTGATGGCTCTCACGCTCCCTCCACACACACAGACTCCTACCCCACGAGAGACTCTCTCCTTGTTCCTCCAAAGACCAGCTGTCCTGTTAAAGCCACAGTTAAAAGCCACAGGGAAGCCACAGTTAAAAACATTCTTGGTGGACCACAACAAACACACTATGAGGCCAGCAGGCTACACTTTGGGACCCCACGTCACGTTCAAAGCACTCTTCCACACACAGAAGGGCTCAATAGCTATGTCCCTGTAACCTGCTGAAAAGCAGCCTCAAGGCATGCCACTTGTGACTTCATGCTTCCTAGCCACACTGGTAATCAAAAGCCTGTAATCAAAAGCACACCTAAACTGTGCTCAGAAAAAGGCAAACTTCGGCTATCTGTTGGTAGCCTGTACCACAGCAATTCATCCAGACCTGATAATCAAGAGACTGGACCCATTTTGGCTTCTCCAAAATGTTCAACCTGAACCCAGAGCTGCAAACACACAAAATAAGGAGGATGGGAAGTGAGTCTGGATTCAGGAATGGGCTTGGACTTGCATTTCACTGGCAGCAAAATCATTCTTCATTGCTCCCAGCAATAGTCACTAACAGGTACTCATATCAAAAGTTTTATCACAGCTTTGCATTACATCAACTTAGCAGCATCAAGTCATCCATCCAAAGGCAGAGCCCCAACAACAAAGTTAAAGAAAAAACAAACCTAGTATAAGCAGCCCATTTATGAGCTTGTAAGAAGCAGAGGTGGCTTATACGCAAAGGCTCATATTTTTCTTTTCATCAGGTTTGGTTCTTCAGACAAGATGCCTGGAAAGTACTTAAACCACAAGCAAAAGGGGAGAAGTGAGAGTTTTCAGAACCAGAAATCTAGATGCTACAGCTATGGGAGGCACCACCATAACAACAGGCAGATATATAGCCAGGCACGTAACAGTTCCAGCAGGGAACTGAATTGCCTGGTGGAGGGATCTAGTGGCCAATAGATATTCCTTCCAGACCTAGTAGTAGTATTATTATCAAGAGCACGCATGGGAACTTGTACTGCAGCACCTTACCTCTGACATCTTTTCTGTGGCTGCATGAGAACTTTATTAAAAGTGTTGCCCCAGCGATTTCTACAACAACTATCCATACAAACTCCTCATAAGGAAAAAAAAAGGGAAAAAAAGAGAATCTCTTAAGCTCTCCTAGGCCATTTTTTACAGTGCCATCATGGAACAGACATGAAAAAGCAACTCAGTGTCAGATATTATATTACTGTTTTTCTCCATGTGCATTATACATAGCTCTTGTATATAAGTAAAAATCAAGACTAAACAATCCGTATTTCACATTACTTGAATTCAAGATGAGAGAAAAAGTCAGCATTTTCCAAAGTTCTGTGGGGCATGGGGAGTATGCTTTCATGGGAGAAGGAAGTAGCACAGCCTTCCTTCCAGCTGTAGGGCAGGAACAAGCACAGTGTGGGATGGAGGAGCAATGGCGCAGGGCCAAATAGCACAGAAAATGAAGTACCAAAAAAAACAGCTGAGCTGACATGGAATCTAGTTTTCTTCTCTGAAGTACCTAGAACAGTTTCATGCCAATATCCTGTGTTCATCCTGATATATTTACTGTACCTGTCATTTTTCAGTTGGAAAATACCATGGAAATCATCAAAAGACAGACAAATGCTCCTCTCTGATTTTCCCCTTTAATTCCCCACGGCACCAGTTACCCTATTTTCATTCTTAATGACTGCTTCAGGTTTGATGGAACTGCAATTGGTATAAACGTAATAAATTTACTCTGAGTGTCAGCTGTCAGTCAAGAGAACCAGTCTGTAATTAGGATCACAGTCTGCTAGAACCAAATGGGAGTTGTTCTTTGGGTCAGATACCAGATGCACACGATACTGGGGATGATCGACTGACAGGCCAAACTCACGGGAAGGTGAACAGTTTATCTGACTTCACTGGAGATTCTCTGTGGTTCTGGAAAAGTTTAATCTTCTCTGTTTACAGACATCCATGTTCTATCGTTTGATCTTCCAACTATAAAAGCAAACTGTGGCTGCATATTTTCCTTTAAATGCAGAGATCATTAAAATAAGCAACTTTAGGCAAAACAAAAGCAATTTTAACAAAGCATAAAAGAAAGGTGGCTTTTTTTTTTTCTCCCATAAAACTGTATCTTCAAACTTTATTAGTGTCAGCAAGTTAAATGAAAATGCAATCCTGGAAATGTTTCCAAGTGAAACATGCAAGAGAAGAGTTGATGCTCCATCATCCTGAGAATTAACATAAAAACAAAGACAGTATCATGATGCAAAGCTAATGTGGAAAAAGGAGCAGTGATTTCTTAACCTTACATGCCCTGTTCAGAAAAGAGAAGATGGCAAACTAAAGACGTGCTGAAGGAGGGGAATCATGAGAAAGCCATCTCCACAACTGGAGAACCTTTCCCTACTCCTTTGTTTTGTAAGTAGAAGATAGATGGGTCCCTATTTCAAGTGCCATAATCTCCTAAAAGAAGCAGCAGCTTGTCATCCCAGAAATCTCAAATAAATTAGGCCTGGGATTCCTCCAGTGTGACGGTTTCCATGCACAGGCAACGGGCATTATATCTGGAGCCACTACTAGCAACAAGAAAGTAGTTACAGAAGAGAATACATGTATGCAGCATTTGCCAATAACACATTTTCGTGCCTTCATCTGAGAGGTGATGAGGTACGACACCACAGAAATTCAGTAAATGAAGCCCTAAAGTTATTTTTCAATAATAGTATTCTCTCAAGTTCCCAATCAAAAAGAGCAAAGATCTAAATTAAATAAATATATGCATAATTAAATCCACCTTCATTGAAAGTAAATTTCTTATGCATATAGCAAATGAAAGCTGCCATAAGAACGTGGAAAAAAAATTAAAAAATGAGTGACTACCCACAGATGCAACAAGTGCATTGAAGCATATTTTGTCAGCTCCCTTTACCTCTAGGTCTTCTGTATACAGACCAACAACACAAACTGGGCGCATCTCTCTAATACATTCATTTTATCTATGAATGCTCATCGATTTTGTTGCTTCAATCAAAAAACACACGCTTTGGATCAGGGAAAATCTCCAGCTGATATTCTGAAAGCCTTTCCAAGCAGATGGCATGAACTTACCCATGAACCTGAATCTTTGACCCAGCATTACTGCCAGGTGCGCATCTCATTTCATACAGTCTCATTTCCAAGGAGTCATCCCTGGCAGGTAAGGAGATGTCCAAGTCTGAACAAGTGCTCTCAGAAGATCAGGAGGAAAATAATCAACTACTTACAAATATTAAATAAACCTAATAACCTTCTCAAAAAAACCACCGTGGTAGTCGTGGATAGATTTTCAGGAATTCCCTCACTCAGACACTGCAAATTTTAGTAGTATAATTTAAATTTGGCATTCTCCATCTCAGCATGGGAACAGGCTTACAGTCACAATTCCTAGAAACCATTAAATCTACAGAATTCAGGAATGTATTTTAAGTTATATAACCCCATTAACATTATTGGAAAACAGCCTTTAACTACCACTGATCCACTCCCCAGCAACAGCAAAAAAAATCAGGAATTAGATGAGAGCGCTGCATAGGAGCTACTTATTTTCTCCCTATCCCGAACTGTTAAAGACTGACTGATCTCTTGTAGTTCTTTGACCTCCCCCCGCCCCCTTTCCTAAGAGACAACTTTCTCTGTTGTGGAGCTTTCCAATGGTGCTTTCCAGGATGACTTCCTGCAGCTATTCCCAGATCCTGTTTCAATGGCAAACCAATTCACATAGAATAGGGTACTTCTGCACAGCATATTAATAGCAATTGTTAGGGAGTTTTGTCTGTTCTGGTTCCCTCTGATGTTTAACAACATCCTGTCTTTCCCAAGACACATATAGGTAAGAAATAGCAGCAATCCTTTTCTATCATCCTACACTCAGAGTACTTTTGGCACACTGGTTCCTTGCCCCTAAGCAAACATAAAATGTTGTTACACCTATTTTAAGGGCCCTGACTGAGATAGCAAATGAAATCTGCTGTGTTCCAAAATTCAGAAAGCAGTGCCTAAGCCCTCTAGAGAAGGCTTAGCTGCTAAGAGACTGACAACATACGCCTTTCCTGGGAGATTGTACCCCTCAGCCCTACCCTCAGACTATCAGCTGCTGAACAGCTTTCAGCCTGATTTCAAAGAATAGCCCAATCCCATCATTGCTTTGGAGCTTAAATAGCTGTGCAGCCAGCAAAATCATCGCTCAGGTCTATCTCCCTCTTGCACAAAGCTAGTATTTTGCTTTTCATATTCCTGACAGCTTGAAACACCATCTCTGTCAAGCTGTGGCAACAGGGAGGTGGGCAGAGAATCCAGGGGTTTTGAACCACTGTCTCCCGTAGTCACAGCATAACGCCTTTCCTCTTTTGATATCACCCCTTGACTTCAGTTGTTTTCTCCTTGTCCAAGTTCATGCCAAAATCTTGTGTGTGTGTGTAGCATTATACTAACATTGCAACATTTTCCTTTCTGGCTCTTTTCCACATGTATCTTCATGAAAGCGAGCTTTCTGGCAGTGTTTTTCAGAGGCAAGCAGCACCACTCCTATTTCAGTGTCTCAGTGGAGTCAATTATACTGTAAGCATCCTTATGATGTCCCTCTTTACAGGTGAAACAAAACTAGGGCACCAAGGGCATAGAGGGTAAGACTTTTAAGAAGGAATTAGATGCCAAAATCCCCTCAGATTTCAATACTTGCTGCTCCTTTGAAGAACCTAGTTTAATAGATTTACGCCAACAGAGCAGAAGTGGGAATTAAACCATGAGCCCAGTTTCCCCTAGTGATACAACATGCTCATTCCCCGACTGCTTGGAGAGTAATATAAATCCATGAAATATGCAAAATCTTCAGTCACATTAGGAGACAGTGACTTTCAGAGCAAGCTATGTATTAAACCACATTTTAACACTTGACTGAGGTGTTTTCTTCTCAGCAACCCCAGTGACAGAAAGGTCTCTGAGCCACAAATTTCCTACACTTGAAAAACCCAGACAGCACTCTGCCCTTTGAGATATAACATACTGGAAAGGAATGGTAAGAAGTACACCAGCTGGACCAAAGACAAGTAAGGGAACTTTCAACAAGTCTAACATACCAAGAGACTATTTCAAAAGACTTCTACTGGGAGTTAACATCTGCATCCTAAACACTGCATTTATCTCCAACTCTTACTCCTTAGTAAATAGATTTATCCAGGGTGTTTGGTAGAGCAAATTGAGGATACTTGAAAACATTTATTTCTAACCACTAAATTGCATACATACTTGAGAACTGTAATTTTTAAGTCTTTTATTTGAACTGGGCTCCATAGCACTAATTTAACTTTTTCCCCCCAAAGAGTTTCAGCCCTCTCGTCTTATGTTTAACTATTTTTGCCATGAATTTCTAAATGCTGACATATACTTTTAATGTCAAGCAAATGCAAAGGAGCCTACTCATTTAATGGTTACATGAACAAAACTGCATACAACTTTGCACAGTGAAGTCACTGTAATTTTTTTTAATGTAACAGTTTGTTCTAAACACTGACCAAAAAAAGTCAGATAGAAAATAGCATCAATTGACAAAGTTCACTTTTTAAAACAGAGCTTCTCCGGTTTAGTCTTCCCAGATTTGCTTTGCAAAGCTACTTAGAAACGACAACAGCAGTAACATGAAAGAAACAGAAGAAATACGAAACAACAAAAAAAGAGAGAGAGACAAGCAAAATTAAACAGTTACCAGACCTAATGAGGTCACTTTACAGCAAAGACTGAAGACATGCAAAGACACAACTTATAGGACCAAATTCAATGGAGACACAGATGAAAAGGGAGCCCAGACCAAAATATAGTAGAGACACGCTTCAAGCAGGGCCACGGGAAGTTTTGGTATTATTCTCTTTGCTCAAAACTGGGAAATACCTCAAGCAAATAGCCAGCCACTTTAATTTCCCCCCATTGGAGTCTACCCAGACCTCTTCTAAATTTAGACCTTATTCCGAGTAAATTCAGATCTCCCTTTTTTCCTGTGGAAAAGTTGATAAACATTTGCTCCAAAAGGAATAATTTATAAGCAACATTCTTTTATCATCAGAAAGAATACCTATGCTCTGAAATATCTATATTTTTCCCCACCGCCCACATTTGTCACATTTTAAAAGCCTGCAGTAATATTTTTTCATGTCAGTATAGACTGCAAGCTCTCGACTCCAGCTACACGGAACCTGGGCAAGAAAAGCAAGATGTCAGAACACCCATCTGGCAGGATGTCTGAAACTGGGAGTAGAGTGAGACGGGGTTAAATTAAGTAGGTCTGCCTGAGGGAAAGTATCTCATGCTTGTGTTCTCCCCATGTTACCGCAGTTCTATAAAACCCACTGGTGAAGTATAAGGCGTTTAACAGAGAGCTCAGAAGACCTTTTTTGGTTTGATTTTGATGTGTTTGGACAGTTTGTATAACAGTTGTTCTTGCTTGATTGGTTTATTATCTCTGCTTAAAAAGCCTTCTTTGAAAGCATTATTCTAGTTCTTCTGTAGCAATTTCTCAGGCTTTTGAATCAGAGAAGGCAATATAAATTGTTTGAAATAGTCAAGCCTTACAGGTATCACATTTGCATATCGGTAAACAACCAATTAGCCATCTCTCTTCTTTTAAACACTCCACTGAGATCAGCAGAGTTATTCTCAACTTGCACCAGTATAACTTTAGAGATAAAATACAGTGAACGTCCCCCTCTTCAGGAAAAAGCCATTTTACTGAGATTTCTATTATGACTATTTATAAAAAACCTTCCCATCTCAGTAACCAGCTATGCTGCCAGTCTCTTGTGGTACAAGAGCTAAAGAGAAGAAAATTATTAAGTTAAGGATATTAGACATTTACGTGCATTAAAATATTTTGCTGGTGGGAATTTCAAAAGCTTGATGTTGATTTACCTTGCGTGTTTATGTTACTATTTAATCTCTGGGATGGTTTATCATTGAGGATAAATGTTTGTAGGACAGAGCTTTTTCCAAAGTAACAAATTACAATTCTTCTGGTTGTTTACACTGGAAGGTCAAGACCGAACCCTCTGTTTGGAAAAAGAGATGTACTAACGATGACTATGTTCCTGAAGTACCTACATTTTTGGCACTCCATGCATATCTTGGGAGGTAATCCCCAGCAAACATCACATTCAGTAATCCCTATACCTCTTCCATCCAATACACTGAAAACAATTCTGTTGAGCAAAAAAACACCCCAGTGAGTCAGTGATCATGCAAATATAAACACAGCAAAAGACAATCATGAGGAAGAACAGACATGCCAATAACTTCAGCCTAGAGCTACATTTAAAAAAATCCACAAACACTGAAGATCCCATGACTTGGGTCATCAAGTCCAGTCTAGACAATCTCACGCAACTCAAACTAAGCATGCACAGCCTGGCCTAAAACTAATAGTTTTGACTGAAAAATCTCTCTGTGATGATTATAAATCTTCTCAATTGTAATTATAACTTATTTATGGACAAAACAACTTTTTTTCTAATGGAAAAAAAATATTTTTAGCTTCAATACCAAGAATTCACGTTTCCTTTCAGCCATTGCTTGCCATGGCAAACAAATAAAGCCCTAAAGTCATCAAAAACTGACTTTCCTCTAATATTGCTCTTGCCTTTTGCTGCATGTCTTTTAATTCACAGACACAGGTGACTAGAATTGTATGTGGTGCTGCAATATGTACAGTCTTGCACATTAGGACTTGTGTATTTGGGGTTTATAACTACTCCACAGTTCTACTGAAAATACTGTGCTTTGTAAGTTAGGATGCTGTTTACTCTTTCCATAACCTCATCACACGAACGACTTAAAACTTTCAGAAATAGTCTCTACATCCATGATATGCAATCTGTATTACTGGGTCTCTAAAGAGTCCATCTGTCAACACTAGCCAGGTCTTTCTACAGGGTATTTTGGTCTTCCTTCACATTTTAAGTCCCTCCAAGCTTTAAAAAAAAAAAAAAAAAAAAGTATGCCCCAAAACTGACTGTGGGAAGAGTCAAAGAGTTCTAACAATTAATTTCCCTCCAATCTTGCACTTCCTTTCCCAAAGTCCAACATCTAACATTTGCCAGTTTATTATCTGTCTTTACAAATACACAAAAGATCTAGAATACTGTCTATCAAATTGGCTGCCTCATGAAAAACAGATAAAAAAGTTAGTTTTCCACAGTAAACCACAAGAAGCCAGAAATGCTTCCTTTCTGCTCAAAATCAACTTTTGAAAGGGGGCGGAAGAGTAAAGTAGTGCCTACTATTGAGAGCAGAGTAACACTTGAATAATTATTTTTACCTTCTTTAGGGCAGACACTGCAGTTGTAACTGATGAGGTACATGAACCCTTTCAATTTGTAAGACTTATGAAAAATTCTGGGAACCCGGACCTGAGACTTCATTTACCCAAGATTTCGCTTCACCATCCTGGGTGAAAAACGTCTAGTCCGCACCTCTGAGCTCTGCATTTTGCCTCCATCTCCATTATGACAGCAACTTTTTAATACAGTCTTTTCTGGTTGCTATCCTCTCGTAAAGCTACAATAACTTTCTTACTAGGAACCAAGACAATATTTCCATGAATGAATTTTAATCATACTCAGATCAATCTCTATTCTATTGGCTCTTCATACTCATTCTATTTATCATCTTGAAATCAACATACTTACATGGCTAAACAATATTTTGCAACTGATTCCATTTTCCTTACCAAGATCTGAAACAGCCTAGCTTCTTGTAATTATTTCCGTCATAGGATTTGAAGAAAAGTCTGTGTCTTCTAATAAAGCAGGCAACAGTTTTATACCATCCCATTAATAAATCTATCCAGCACCCAAGATTTAGCTTTTCTAAGCTCATTAATCCCTTTGTTAACTTCTTGTGGAGTCTCGAGTTACTGTTTCTAATACCTTTATTGAAATGTTTATTCACCAATCTTAACAGTGGCATTCTCCCTACTTGAAATTGACGTTTGTGTCTCTAAGCTCTTCAACCAGTTGAGAAGACTTTAAGTTTTTCTTTTACTTAAACTAATTACTCATTTGTTTCAGTGAATCCTTACACCAAAATCAAAGTGAATCACCTATGAATGTCTTAGTTATCTTCCATGATCACCTCTTCCGTGCTGTCCTCTCTATTAAAATAATCAACTATAACTTTTGACTCGGTGACTATCTGTTGAAGGAATGTTTGAAACTTGGCTTTGAAATTAGTACCATTATGTTTTGTGGAGATGCAGAAACCTGGGGGACAGCAATGTCTCTTGATTAAATGCAACTATGAAACACACTTTTTTCTCCTCAAAATTCTTTCACTACTGCTTAGTAGGCATCCAGAGGTCAGGCTGGAAATGCTGATGCTTCAAGGCCAGAATACTTTTGATTTCATCCATAGAAGAGCAGAAACTGGAAAGCTATATGAAATGTATGCTTTTCATGTTTAAATGCTGCAGTATGTCTCTCAAAATATTTAAACAAGTAGGGAAATAAATCTCTGAAGTGGAAAGCTAATAAACATTCACATATGCATTTTGCTCATCTCTGAATGTGGTGGTGGTTTAGTTATTCCCTTATTTATGCAGTGGGACAAAGATCAGGAAAGATCATCAGTGAAAACTATTTGGCTGTCTGTTAACTTTCTTTACTCCCGGTTGTTTAACATTTATTTTTAAAGTTATAACAAATGGTTCTTTTCTGTTTGGTAGGAAAGTAGGATGACAGATTGTGGGAAGGAAAGTGTGAGCTGTATGGAAAGAGAACAAGAGCAAGAAAAGGAGGGTGACTGATCCAACAAACCTGTTAATAGCAAGTGGAGAGCAGAAAATGAAAAATGCCCTTTCCTAGCCCACCCCACCATGTCACAGTAGTCAAGTCCTATGCAGAACTTAATTCCAAGAAAGTATTACCACAGTAGTGACTCTCCCTGCCACAGGGGAGAAAATGAATTTATAACAAATTGTTATAACCATTTATAACATTCATGTAACATGAATGAAACACTGAAGATTAATCTAGAAGGAGAAAATAAGCTACTTTCCCTGAAGCTAAGGCTAAGAATGCTGCAGGAATCCAAGCAAGACCCTCAGGATACGCCATACCAGAGCAAAAAACAATCTACCTGGCCCTTTTATCATCACTGACACTCAAGGAGATGGCATACAGCCCCTATGGAAAAATAACTACAGCATACCTAATGCATCACCACATCAGAGTAAGAACGAAAATACGGGACAATCTTTGGGAAAATTATTTAAACAGTTTCAGTCTGTTTGTGTCTGTCCATCACTGATTTTTTTCCATTGTTTTTTTACCAGAGAAGATTTGAAATGCCAGGTTATGGAGCAATAATTCTTCTCAGATTTGCAAAACAATGCAGCATCTCCTTACCCCTTCCTCTTTCACCCAATCCTTTAAACTTCCTGCTGCCTTCAACTCATTCGAAGACTGGAGAAACTAAAATCTTTTTAGATCTAGCATGCCTGTAAAATTACACAGTAGCAGTGAAATTACACCTGTAAACCACCAGTGGAGTGGTTACAGCTAAAAAGGACAGAGAAGGAATAAACCTATAAACACATAAGCCCTGCTTCAAGAGTATGCAAGTACACTCAAAACAGAAAAGTAGTTGAAAAATTTCATCAAATACAAGATGGGTCTAACAAAACAAGGCAGTATAAGACAGGTCTTTCTTTAGTCAGCTAATTGATCAGATAATGAGCGTGCATCACAGGAAAAGTTTATAGCTAAGAAACAGGGAAGACTGCAGAAATTGAGAAGTACATCAAGAAATGGCTAAAATGGAGATGTCACTTAGCTGTGCCGATAAATAATCTTGGTTTGAACAAAAGTTGAAAATGAAAGTTCTCAAGGTCTGAGATACCTGTTTCATATTTATTGTCATTTATCAGCTTGTTACAAAACAAGAACTTCCTAATGACTGAAAACTGGAAAGAATTATCAGTTGGTAGGTCAGTACAAAAGAGAAAAAGACAATCCAAGACTATGAGACTGCAATGCTACCAATTGTAAAGCCAGTCATTTAGGAAAAATCTATTAAAGAAAATATTCAGTAGGTTGGGAGCCAGCCATCTGGAAACAGAGGAAGAAGTCACCTGGATGCAGTTAGGGTAGGAAACATACAAGGTAAAAGGATGGTTTGAGATCCTGCAGTTCTGTTGGAGTAAGAAAGCCAAAATTAAGATGACTGCATGGCAACCAAGAGAGTGGCTCCCAAATTTTATTGGAAAAGATGTCTTCACACAAAAAATCTGCTCTGAATAAACCACCCCAGTGTTCTATAATCACTAAAAGCAGGGGAGGAAACTAACAAAAAGGTAAAAGAAATGGTCAATGATGCTTTACCAAAGAGGAGAGACTGACACTGTCATCACATTTTAATAGACACCTTTATTCTCTCCTTTCACAGTTTGGTTTCCTCATAAGCAGCTTACAGCTTCTTATCAGCCTTTAAATTTGATAAAGTCAGACATTTAAGAGCTTGGAGATCAGGACAGGAAGCTGTTCCTGCATTATACCCAACTATTTCTGCAACGCTACTGAGTTCACCTCATGCAAGGCTAGGTGTCTATGCCACTTCCGTCCTCGCACATAATACTTTCTCCCTACCAAGCCTAATATAGTGAAATAAGAATGTGCTTACCTAGCAAACAAATTGCAGCACTTTCTTCCCCTGCGACTAAAATTAAATAGACTTTCAAATGCATTTTTCCCCACTTGAAGTTCCTGACTTCTTGCCTGCATTTACCGCTCAGTACTTAAAAATGACTGGCGTGGTTTTTAGATTAGATACCCAGTACCTATCCATGCTAAGCCAAATCCTGTCCTGATTTAAACCCCAGGCAACTCTAAATGAAAAAATACACCGAGTCCCTTTAAAATTGCTCCAAGACATACCTTGCTATATGGTTAGTGGCCCTTGCCCCAAAACCCAAAGCGTACTATACCATAGCTGTGAAAATGTTTGCCTGGCATGTCCCCAGAACACACTACACCATTTTCTGGTTTTCTCCCATCAGCCTATTTCCTTCAGAGAATATTTGCTCCCACCCATTGAACACCACTATCTGATACCACATTTTCTATTTTACTGCTCTGTAACTTTCATTTGATCTGAAAAGAGATGAGGTGAAACGTTTGCTACTAAAAGATTTCGCTTAGAGTAAAATCATATGTTTCCCCTCGTTGCTCATATTCATGTATGGTGCATTAAAATTGAGTCCCATAAGTCTTCATTATTCAGGCATTTAATCATATGGAAAATGTGGTAATTTAATTAAAACAAGCAACATAGGTTAGATATCCCAAGGGATACAAACTGAGGAAAAATGATCTAATTCATTGAGTTTCCATTTTGAAAATGTATTAATATTAGACCACAAGACCACAGCAAAAAATAAAATAAAATAAAATAAAATGCCGCTCATTTGCAAAGCAGTAATCCGACACTGAGACAATTTCAACTTAGGAAGCCAAAACTTACACTGCTCTGTCTCATGTCTGCAGCGAGTGTTTGTCAGAACATAACACAACCAGCAATTACTTCTCTACTGCAGTAAAACCTGGGATATTTTTTTTTTTTTTAAATGAGACAGGGAAGGTATAAAGTATTATTGGTTTAGACATCACTACTAAAGATGGCACTTGTCAAACGCTCATGAAAGGCTTTCAGTCTTCTTTGCTGTTAAGTGCAATGTTTAATTCTTCCCAAAAGTTATGTCATGTACCTGGCATTTGACTTCAAAGTGATTTACCAGCCCAGTATTGGGAGGAAGGGGTGCGGGGGGGGCAGGTTCAAACACACAGATGGTTGCCATTCTCTCTGAGGTCCACAATACGCCCACTAAGCCACCCTTTTGTTTTTACATATTATTAAATAGTTGTGCTTTTTTCCTGACTGAACAGTCTTTTCCTTTCCCTCCCTCTCACAAATGCCTCAAACCACAACCCTAATTCCAAAACCTTTATCAATAGAATTTGTCCAAAACACCCTTCAGGAACACTTCCATCAGATATCAGCATCTTAGAAGACCTCAAATGTGTATATGAAGAAGCAGTATTAGATTTCTTTTCCAGATTTATTCTATATAATAAAAGCAATTACTACATCCATTGTTGACAGCTACTTGTGGCACCTATGTAGTCATTTCCTCTTCCACAATTCTGCTTTTTTTAATGAAAAAAATGAGCTTGCTCTTACTCTTTCTCTCTTCCCAAAACTCCTACAGAAACTAGCAAAAGCTGCAAGCCCGTGCAATATAGAGGGTGAGTTCAGCAAAAGTTGCGTTTTGTTACACATGATAGAAAAGACAGGAGAGTAGAGGCACACTACTCAGCTGGCCTATGTCTGCATAGTTTCAGTGACATTCCCATAGTTCATATGCGGTGTTGTAAAATATATCAACGTACTATACACAAAAATACTCAGCTTCCCACACATTTTCTATAAACATTAAGCAATATTTTATCTTAGTTTTAAATGTCTTTTCAATACTTTGCATCGCTTCCTTTCCAGCATGTTCACATTTTCCAATCTCTTCAGTTCACACAGAACATGCGAAGAAAATGACAAGATAGGTAGCAAAAAATTAAAGATTTCACAATAAGCTCTGCATTTTAAGAAAAGCATTACAGTATATTCTTTGCCCCAATGCTGCTGCTTTTTTTATACAGCTTAGCTATCGATAATTGCTTCACCCTTCACCTGTTAACAAAAAACTGCATATCTCAATTTGCTGAGAAAAGACATGTGATCCAACGCTACCTTTCAGCATTTATAACGAAGATGGGCACCCAGAGGCCCAGGAGCCTTGACAGAGTCCTGCAACAGCCCACACAGAAGCCCAAAATGTCCAAACAGCCACAGGTAGAAAGAGTTAGAGATGGTAATCAAGTCTGCACACCTGAAGCTTGTCAGGTAGTTGGGTTTTGAGAGACTCCTTCAGCTTCAATTTAACAAGAATAAGGAAGAATGGGAACATTTCTAAAACCCATTTGCACTTCACGCTTTTCTTTTAACAATCTGCCTTTACATGAGCTACATAGTGCTGTGGCTTTAGGGTCTTTCACAACACCGCAATCAAGGGAAAACAACTAACGAACAATGAACACATGCAAGCAATGTCAAACTTACAGATATGTAATATATCTAATACTGAAGAAAAAACCCAAACTAAAAGGCACTTTTCCCCACTCATTCCTTCTTTGGGGGGAGAAAAAAAAAAAAGGAGCTTTTATTATTCATTACTCATTGCTGTGTGAAAAGTTAAATCAAAACAGCACTTTGCACTTAATTCTGTTCAAGTAAGAGAGCTTTATAGAAATACGCCACTTGCAGGAAAATCCCTAACTCCAGCTCTCCCATACTGCCCTCTGCATTTAGCAGCAGGAGAACCCAGCCAAGGCTGCAGGATAATAGGCTGCAAGTAGCCTATTCAAAGTTATATATGTTTATTTTTTCAGAGCATTTATCATCAGGCATACGTCACTAGACAGATGTGCTTTTCCTACCACTAATCTTTAATTTAACATAATATGAATTATTTTGGCAAGTATTCAATCCACCAAGATAGCAAACTTCCATCAGCGGGCCACAAGAGTGGAGTTCACCTGACCTAGTGGTCATGGCTTAGAGGATCATTATATGGTATAAAAGTCCATGTAACACAGGCTAACACTTATTTATGCTGAGGGACTGGTGCAGAATTTTGCGAAGTTTAAGCTATGTAAGTTTGAGCTATGTAAGATATCCCTCTGCCTATTTTGATTCTTTATTACTTCTGATTTAGGGTCTTTTTTCCCCTCCAGGTCTTTAGAATTTACACAATGGAAAATGCTACTCCGTTTATATACTCCATTATATCGCAAAATTCCCAACCAGCTGATCATCACCAGAGAGCTGTTACTCATCACTGACAACTCATACAATCAGTTCGGCATGATTTGCTTTAAAGGTATGCTAAGCTCATTGCCTGTTCATCTGGAACGATTTTTAAGATAACAGATAAATTCTTTTTTCTGTCAAGAATACAACACATTTGGCCTGAGGCAAACTGCTACTCAGTAGTCAGCCAGAGGAATGCCACACACCATAAAAGTTTTAAGTGTTAAGTCCTGAAAACTGCTTGAGCTCAAGGGTGTTGAAGATGCAGCAGAGGTGGTAAATAGTACCACAAACACCACCACGTCATTTAAAGCATCCCATTGCCCAAACATTATCAAACGCTATTACGCTCATCTATCAACAGGTTGTTTTGGTTTGTTTGTTTTGCTTTTGTTTTGTTTTTTTGATCTCCTAAACTGTAGCTATTGCAATTACTGTATTAAAAAGCCCTTCTGGTTTCACAAGAAAGCTCTTTAAAGATTGCATCTGTGGAAAGAAACTGTCCAGCTTTACCTCTTTTCAGAAAGGTTCCCATTTTCATTAATTGCTCACGTTCCAGTGAGCTGTCTGCATAAAGTTGCAGACACAGATGAGAAGGCAGCAGCTAACCAAGCAGATTCCTATAACAAAAAGAAAATATAGTGATGCACTATAACTACACTGTAAAACAATAGCAGATCATTTGTACAGTAGTCACTATAAAATTTGCATTTCTGATACACCTTCGGTCATTCTCACCAGCACTTCAGCAGTCACATCACAAATCTGCGTTATACTAAACCGCAGTAACCACACAACTGGGTAGGGAAAAATCATTTCAGAGTCTGGCCCACAGTGATTCACGGGTCAAGTTCAAAATATTTCAAGTGGGGACAGGAAATGAAAGAGGGGGGGAAAAAGCATTTTCTTAGCATTTGAGAGGACTTACGACATCGGCTATTCAGATATTTGATTGTTAAATTGTTAAGTAAGCAGATTACACTCTCTTACACCTTTCAGACTACATCACAACCTGTCTTCTCCAACCACTAGGGAGGTAGAAGAGGAATTTTTTGTTCTCCAGTGCTGGCAGAATCAAAGCTGCCAGCAGTACAGCCTGCTTTTTTCCCAGATGACAAAAAAAAAAAAAAAAAACAACACAAAAAAACGACCTGAGAGAAAACAAACAAGAAAGGGAAGGGTAACATATGGCATAATGCACAGGCAGAGACCGATCACAAGGTTATGAAAACATTAAAGTTACGATGCAGCAATCAACCATAAAACACTTCAGAAATACAGAATATTTTTGGAAGAACTGGATTTTCACAAGAATATGAGGCGTACAGTAAAATAGAAAAAACTATCACATGTTGTGGCATAAAAATTACAATGGAAAAAAGAAATTAATAGCGAGAAGTTCCCTCCTTCCTTCTCTCTCTTCCACACAATCATGTCCGCACACACAATGTCTTCAAAGCTCTGATTCCCTTCCATTCTAGAAAGACACTTTTGTCACAAAGTTCTCTTTTTTTTCCTCCAAGCCTAAAGCCAGACTTGCAGGTTTCTGCTAAGGAGTCTGCAGCGCTGGTCCAGAGCTGCTGCAAACCCTTGTATGATTTCATCAGTGCACGGCAGGTGAGGATCTGGCCTGTGCCCTCTTTCTTTCCCATCCCTCACCATCATCCTCTGGACCTTCTGCCTAGTTCTCCCTCACATCCCCACACAATGTACACACTGTGTACATACAGAAGGAGGAAATCTGCACCATAAACACAAAGACACCGTTTATACCGTTTATCATTTAAATGACTACTGCCATCAGGCTCTGCTGAGCATTCCTTTCATTCTTCCATACTGATTTTACAGTAAGATGAAGTGGCCATCTTGCATTTCAAGTCATTTTTTTCAAATAATCTCACCCATGCCTTCCAGTCATGAGAGTGTCTTGATCATTGTTATTGGAAAGACTTTTAAAATGTCATGACTTTCATAAGGAAATTTGCTTCCTGAAAGGGGGGTAATCTCTGTTTTGTTTAGCATCAAGCTGTTTTGCTCATGGATTTAAAAAACAACGTGAAGTTACAGGTTGTAATAAAATTACAGTGTGTTTTCATGTAATTAATGTAGTCTTAAAATGCAATTCAAGTGTATTCTTAAGAGGCCATTTAATTTTAAACATGCAAAAAACTGCCCCAGCACATTAGACCGAAATGAAAATTTCCATTCTCCAATTGAACAATTTTCAAAACTCTTCATCACGGAAGAATTTTTGCTGAAGTCCAGCATGCTGCTTGGGATGGGAAGTCATTTAACCTCAGAGTAAAGGCACCAATTCAGGTATTCGGCATCCACCTTCAGCCGATTATTACTTATCTTTTTACTGCAATAAGGAAGTAATCGACCATTTGCAATGCTCTTCCTCACTGAAAGCTTTCTTGGAAAAGGGCATCCAGCCATGAGTGAAAATTCTGGAAAACATAGACATGAGACTATTTGAAGGGGAGGGAAGTGGGTTACCTTCAGATGCTCGAACAAGAGCATTTCAAAAGGTAACTGGTGGAATTAGTAAGGGGTAACTGGGAACCAAATTGTTATCTGTACCTCTGAAAATCAGTCCTAAAGGGAGCGGCTTAGAATGCTTGACAGGGAAGATGTGCACACACGTGCATGCACACAGTGTACATCACTACTTTTTATTCACTCACATTTTCCAGTAGTTTGAGACTCACACTGAGGTTTTCCCTTACTGACTTATTCCTAGAGATGGACCATGTGAACAAAAATCAGCTGTTACAGAGCTGTAAAATACTAAACGGAAAGTATTCTCACGATTAAATAAACAATATGTATCCTTTAATAAAGAATATTCTAACCTTAGCTGTTTACACATAGTTATAACACGGGGGAAAGGAATGCGAAGGTTAAATATAGCACTAAGTGAATTCCCAATGAAGTCCACTTTCTTTGCTGGAACTGCATAAATCTGAGAGAAATAAAGATAAAATTATGACAACTTTGAAGGTCCATTCTGAATATCAGCAAAATCTTCCACTCAGTATTGCTTTAGATAACAAGCCCACACCATCTTGTCGGGGAGAGTCAGGAATTGTTCCCAAAGAAGCAGTAACAATACTTGTTAATCCCCAGGAAGGTTTTAGCCATGCTGTGACATCCTCAGGGCAGTTTCCTCTGCCCTCCTTGGCAGGCAAAGGAGCTAATGTTCTCCTGAAGGCACACAGCACATTCAAGTAATACAAGAGTTTCTGGAATAACTTTCCTGAACAAAGCAGTAGACCATGGTCTGCATGAAGGAGAGCTTAAAATGCAACCAGACTTAGCAAAATGAGAAATAATAAAGATAATAAGCTACCAGCATAATTCATCATACTGTATTACCTAAGCTTGCTGAGAGAAAACGTAACTCAAGAGCACAGAAGAGAAAAATTGTCCAAAATCAGTGCTGGCCTACACCTTTAACTGGCCTGTCAACCACAGGGGATTATGTGGGGTGGGGATCCACATGAAAACTGGCTGTCTCTGCCTACATGCTTTTCCATGAGTTGGCTTCATCTCATCTGGAACGCTTGGGATAGGGTCTGGAAAGCAGAGGCAGCTACATTTCACTTGTCAAAGTAGGAGCCATAAAGAGGAATGAATAGCAGTCAAGCACGCAAAGGCTCTAGGTACAAAGTCCCTCATCACCTTTATTTTAGCTGAATCCATTGCATAGCTTTATCATCTGGACAAAAACTCTGAGAAATCAGCAGTGCAAACTAAATATTTTTAGTATCTTTATCATATCAAAATTTTTCCACAAAAGTTAACTGTCCCTATAGAAAGCAACAAACAGGCTTCAGAAAGAGCTTGGACATTGGAAACGATACATCATTTTCATGCCTGGGAATCTCACAATTTTATAAAGAAATTATATTGACTGACTGACATATTCAGTTTGTCGTAAACCCCTGGAATTTAACGAATCAAATTAACACAGATGGGTTCCTAGTCTTCTCAGTGTATTCAGTCATAGTACCCATAATCTGCAAAATTATCTCCATATAACTTCTTCAAATGGTACCATAATAAAGTCAAACCGCTCAGGTAATTAAAATAAGTGACTTTTACACAATAAACTTCAGTTGCCTAAAAGATTTTGTGGTAACAGCCTGCTTTGCTTCTCCCAAATACATCAAGACCAGTCCTTGTTTCCAAGTCTAATGGACTATTTAGCAATAATCATGCCACTCGTGTACCAATTCACCAATGACCAACACATTTGATGAGGAAGTAGTTTACAAATATGAGAATTTAGATTTAGCTGAGATTCAATAAGTTATTTTTCCTTTACTGCAAAAAACATGCTGAATAGGTAATCCGAGAGTTAATCAGATATGAAAAGGAAACCTAACACAAACTCGGATTCAAGGTGTACTCTCTTCATTTACCCCTTTTTCCTTGCCCCAAGTATAGTATCATTGTCCAAATACCTCATGATCTGCAGATACTAATTTTTTTTTTTTTTTTTTTTTAAAGAAGCAAATGTTTGGAGACAGGTAGATTCTTTCCCAGTAAGATCTGATACAAGTTAAATCACAGGTGGTAGTTTTGTCCCAGATTTCCAGCTGGCATTTACTAAGAAAGGTGACACAGCTAAGCCAAACAGGTAAGAATGAAAAAATTAATCTTTTATAATAAACACGTCTTGTAAAAGCAAACACACATATACCATGTCCAAGCCATTCAGATCGTGAAGTGCAGTAGCTTCTCTAGCAAAAAAACCCACTTTACTTCACACATTAACCTGCTTCATTCCTGTGGTGTCATTAAGTATTGTATCTCTCTGTTTAGAAAAGCTAACTACATGCCAGCCCCACTGATGTCTAAGTACAGAGCATCAGCACGCTTTGTTGAAAAGTTTAAGTGTTTCTGCTTTATGGGCTGTATATCATCTGCAAGAGTGAAAATTGTTGATATTGGACCAATAGGAAAAAGTCTCAATAATTTCAGCTGGCCCTGCAACAGAACACTATTTTGCAGCTATGTGGGCTAGATTTTTAAAATAATTAAGAACCATGGTTTTGAGGGTAGACATACAACAGTACAAATATGCAAAAAAATCAGAAGTAGAAGAAAAGAAGGTAGAGGCATTTGTCTTGAGTTCATTTCCCTGTGATTGTTCACGTGTCATCTGCTGTCCTAGTACTGACTTTTCAATGTAAGGGACATGACTTCCTTTCTTACACTTGCATAGGATCTATATTTTACACTTGCTGCAACAACTCCTGGCAGTTCGTGTCAAACTGTACCTCTGATAACATCAAATAGCTTTTCTCAGCTCTTTGCACTTTTATACTGTCTGTGACACCACTTTCCACTCCAAAGTCCATCTACTCAAACTAGTATGTAATAGCAGAGTGCATATGATTTCATACCTTTAGTGTCATTCATCCCAAATCTGTAGAGCAAGGCAAAGAGAAGGCAGGTAAGCAATTCTTAAAGGCAACAAGAGAAATACAGACCTTTAAAGATTCTCTTAAAATCTATCCAAGTGACTTCACATTTTTGGTGTCCTTTATTTGATACACTTAAACACTCAAAAGATGTTCCCAAAGCCCAGGAAGAGAAAGCAAGCATCGTGAAAACCCAGACTGTTAGTGCATGGGAAGGTATCAAGACAGGCTGAGACTTGCAAAACATAGAGTTGGTTTTGTTTTGTTTTTTAAAAAAATCTCAGTGTGAGGGAGTCATTCAAAGACAAATAGCAAGGTGAGAGCATTACCCAGATACACGTACCAGATGCCCTGTGCACTTCATTACGTACAGGACTAAAGGCCCAGAACAAATTAAGCAACTTATGCAGTGGTGAAAAAAGGATTGAAAATTTTTGTAGTGCAATTTTGAATTATCTGTTTTAGAGATGTGTTTATTCTATTATATTGGCAACGTATCTAGGGGGTTTTTTTGAAAAAAGAAAAGGAGGGAAGCAACGTGGTTCAGGTGGGTCCACATACAGCAACTATTTACAGCCTGCACATATAGTGTTCTTCCATGAGAACAATTTTCCAGTTAGCCCTTGAATACTGCATTCCTCCTACTGTTCATTATCTTTCTACGAGGAGTTATAGATCTTTGGACTCCAAATTTCTGCAAAATAGATTTGTGTGCCTCTCTAGCCTATGGTCTAAAGCCCAAAGCACCTTCATTTTTCAACAGTGGGGAAAAAAATGACTACTGCTTGCAAGTAGTTTAACACTTCATTTTATCTTGCACATCTGAAACAGATCACAGTTTTGTTTCAGAGGCATAAACACATTTGTGCTGATGCTCTTCTATTAGACAAGGCTGCACCTGGAATGTGCTTGATGACCTCCTGTGCTTGGAATACTGCCGTGTTCGTTACAGAAGAACAAAAAAGGTCAGTATTAAATGATAATATACATATGCACACACCCACATGCATGACCTACACAAAGTATATCATTTTAATAATAAATTATGTAATAAATTCAATATATATGTGTAATAATGAAGATACTTAGCATGAAATCAAACTTTTGGGGGCTGAAGGAAGGGTTTATGACTACTAGAATTTTCTTTTGATGTTATTTATAAGTTGATAAATTTAACACTTCCTTTTATCTGATTATTCCAAAGGAGACAGAAAGCTGTAGTAATCCATACAGTAAATCAAATGGACCTCCTGATAGGAGTTATTATTTTATGTACAATACATGGAGAGTTTCACATGTACTGTTTGTGGGTCTTGCATCTTTTCATCCTTTCTCGCCTTCTGAAGTTGATCTCTTTCCAAAAAAATTTGCACATTAAAAATCATCATGGATGTCAAGTTAAAAAAACCTAGCAGTAAAAACAGACGTTTGTTTGCCCATATCATTCAAAATCATACCCTATAAGGAGGTTTCATTCTATCAAGTCTGTCCAACACAGACTGAAGAAAACAGCACTAAATAATTCCCTAATACTCAGTGCTTTCTCTGTTGTGAATGAAGAGTCATTATATCTATTCTGCTCATAGTGGCAGCAATTGTCCATATTAGGATACTCTAATGAAGCCTGTCATTAGCATGCTGAGCCACTTCAGTAGCTTAGCACTTCTTTTTGTTTTCATTTGGTTATTTGGCATGTAATTTGCATTTCTATAAACCTCCAGGAGCTAAACCTGCTGGGCTAGCAAGTCTCTGCTCTGCTTCGGGGGCAAACTCGGGTGTATACTGCAGCTCACGCTGTCACCCTGCAGATTAGACACTGCAAACATTGAAGTTATTCACGTTTATGAGAAGTGATACATGCAAAAAGTTTAGATTTGAATTTTAGTAGTTAAGAAAACAGCTTTTCAAGACCAGTTTAGCAGTCTATGGGGGAACTGGGTGCTTGCTGACCAAAGCCCTTCATTCTGTATTCCTACATCCCTACAGAATGTTCACTTTTCTCTTGACTCACCCCAAATGAGCCTCACAGGAGTGATTTTCTATATCCTATGTGACCATTTCAGTGGCGACAGACTAGCGCTGTAGTGGGGAAAATGACAAAGCCTCTTATTTTATATTAGTTATAATATTCCAAAGGCTGTTAAAGTTTTTGCTTTGGGGTAACAAAAACATGGCCTGTCATAATTTTTGTTCCATGTTGAGATTTCTGCATATGACATGTGCAGCCTTCCACTCCCCCCCGACTTTTTCCCCAGACCTCAGCACACAGTAGTACACTTCTGGACAAATTAACATAATGGACATGACCTTTCCTTTCAGACCAAACAAATGCCAATATTCAGATCACTTCTGGAACTCACCTAAAGGAGTTGCAGCTACATCTTATGGGCCATGTGTGGCCAAATTTGACCTCCCTCCTGGGCAAATAGAGTATTGTGTTCCAGCTTCGGCTTTACTTTATGCCTAGGCACTATCGTGTGTGTCTCACACCTTAGTACCTCTCTCTCCAGTAAGATAAAAAAAGCCAAGCTATTTATTTCTTAAAGTACTCTCTTCCCACAGAATCACAACTTGGATCTTTTGGCCATTTTCAAGTAGAAAACTGTCCTTTAAATAGAATTAGGCAACCAATCAGTTCAGAATAGATCTAAAAAAGACAAAGTTTAACGCATGGCTTACTGCGGAATACTGCCTAACCTTTTACCTCTGCAGCTGCTATCATCTCTTCAGCACGGCTATGGAAGGGGAGAAAGTTTTAAGGAACATCTAGACCAGACAATGACACTGATATTTTGAGATGCAACCATTTTTCTTCTGAAACCATTTGAATGACAGCTTTGAGTTCACGTGGATTTGCATAATTACAAATGCATTTAAGATTTAGTCCTGTTAATCTAAGTAGAAAGAATGTCCAAACATATCCTATGAACTACCAGCTGGGCTTGTTTAACTTGTATTTTATAAAAGATGCTGAATACACTGAAAAGACACTTGAAGGACACTGTACTCTTGATTCTGGATTTAAAAATCCAAGAAGAGCAAGCTAAGAATATGTTAGAACAAACATGGTTATGAACTAGTTGGAAATACAAGCTAAAGATGTGCCTATGAGACAGCATATGAAATCCTGCACATGTTGATGATTTGAGGATTAACATAGATGATAGATAGAAGATGGCATACATGGAAATTAAAGCAACTTTGATTTAAAACAGATGTCTGGAAGGTCTCTCCCTACCCCTTTATTTTAAAAAAATGTACCATGAGAGCAACCAGCTCACCACTCAAGTAAAAACAACGGGGCTGTTCAAAACAAACAATAACAAGAAATGGAATAGAGCATGAAAAGTTAAGAATGGAAAGGGTTTTACTAGAAGACTTCTCTGCTTTCTGATTGATGGCACATATATATGTATCAACACCACACCTATATACACACACAGAAACCTTGAGTGTTGTTCTGAAAGCTGTTCAAAACAACCACAAAAAGAATAGCAATGTTGCAAATACTAAAAGGCTAGCATATCACAAATAAAACATAACTTACGAAAGTATCACTTTCAAATCTTTCCATATATTCTAAAATTGATGTTGAAGTTTTCATGTTATTTGAAATCACATTTTCCTCAGTGCTAGGACAAATGACCAGGGCAGACTCAGAAAGAGCTCAGTCGTGAAATGCAAATCAATCCTTGGCCAAAATATTTTGGTTTTCATAGACCCTGTAAAAGTAATTAAGACATCTTACACTCAAATGGTTTACACACCATATCCCTGAAAACTCAATTTATCAAAACTGCTTTTTGCTTCTCTGTTGGAAAGGTAACCATACTGAAAAGCTAAAGGACATGTACGTGTCTGTATGCACAAAAACAAATCATATCCAAAAAATTCTTGCAAGGTACACATGGAAAATTGCAGAACTATGTAACAACATTAATTTTATTATGCACCTTTGACCAGCATTTTGTTTGCCCACTAATTCAGCCATTGGGATTACTTCTAACTTTCCAGCTCCTGAAGTAACACTGAACTGCAGCCATTTGGTTCTTACATCAGATTCTGAAATGATTCTTCAGTCTCCCCTCACTTTTGGAGTTTCCATTATGATAGCACCTGTCTATGATCCAGAGATGAAAAGTTGTCCTAGCCAGCATTTATTTCTTGTCAAGGTTGTTATGTTTTATGGTTCATTATTATTTGTATCACTGTCTTTCTAAAATCCAGATAAGCGTCTCATTCTGCTGCATACTACATCAGTGTCTTTTTTTAAAAGTTTATGAAGCAGAAGTAATTACAGGTGAAGGAAAAGTTGTAGAGGTATTGCAGGGAGGGCAGCCACCTCCGGCAGTGACCTGTCCATACTCACGTTAATCACATGAGTCTCATGTTTTGCTGTGAATTGAATGCTCACGGGAGGCTATCGGAAGGGTGTTTCCGAGGAGGGACTAGCAGACACTGCAATCCCATCTGCACTATTCTGTACCGCAGCGTCTGTTGATTCAAACAGGGAGAGAACCTTTCCCCAAAACCACAAACAAAAGGGAAAGTGGTTTTGTTTTTCTGGAGTAGCTGGGATAGGAGTAATCTAGTTCAACTACCTTCAACAAACTCTCCGAGTACCAATTACCAGATATAGAAATGATAACACGGGCAGTGAAGAGTCTCGGTCTCTCAGTGGTCCACGAGAACAAGATGCTGGTGGGCTGCTGAAGGCCAGGAGAGTCACAGGCCCCAGCCCCAGGCAGCCTTCATTCTATCTTGCCAATTTAGGTACAAATCTGAGTATTACCATTGTTACGAGTTAAAAACAGACTTACGCCCTGTAATGTGAAGGAAATAATTATACTTGATGCATGGGAAAAATTCCATACTTTTAAAACTTTCTGTGAACTAAGGTCCTTATTTTAAGTTAATTTAAAAACTCAATCATAGTACAAGGAGCTCTGAATGTTCCTAGATGACAGCCTTTCAATTATAAGAATATATTTACGAGTGACCCCAACAGTAAGATCATGCAACACAGTCCAAACACTGATTTTTTTTTATTTTAAACTAACTTTTCAGCAAATTTCAGTTCAGTAGACTTCAAAACCTGAAAGGTATCCTCACAATTGCAATTAACTGCCATGCCAAAACTTTAAGCATGATCTTTTTAAGCCCATATAATAAAGGGCAGGAGGCAAAAAACCATAACTAATAATCTACTTTAGGATCAGAATACAGACCAGAAGGGCAGCCGAATTGCTATTTGGCCACTTTCAGGCAAAAAAAAAAAAAGATTAACAGAGAAAAAAAAAAAATGCAGTCACATAAAAAAGCAACCAGAAGCCCAAAACTGCACGACTTTATCCTTCACAAGACCTCCTGAAACCCAGGGAACATTCGAGTCCAAGTATGTACTAAAATTTCAGAGTCCAGCTTGATTCTAATTGATATATATCACATTTACAGCACCCAAAGTGTTTGGCAAAACACAGGCAGCTACACAAGCCACTTTACCATCTAAATTAAATAGGAGCATGGTTACATTGAAATGAAGTCAGGGCAAGAAAAGGACAGGAAAAGCTAACAATTAAAGTAGTGTAAGGACAGTTTCCCTTTCCGGAAAAATATAGAAAACACAGGCTCACAGCTCTTTTGATCTTTAAACCACTATTTAAAAGGAAATGCTGAATTACGAGTATATTAAGTGTGTCTCTAATTTCATAAGGAACCAGTCCATAAGAAAAATCAAGATATGAATCAAAGTAGCTCAGAAGTTTTGAGGGAAGAACTACAGAGTGAAATGTAACCTAACCGTACAATGTTATCATTTATTGAATTTACACTTTAAAAACCTATTTGTTCCAATTTGAATTGATTTCCACTAGAGCTGACATACATGCCAAAATACATTCTATATATACTTTTACAACAGGCATAAAATGGGGGTTACCAGTGAGAACACCACAAAAGAAAAAAAAGCCAACATCTAGTTTCCCAATTCCATGCTTAGCTTGCAAGGCTGCTTTGGCAAAACCAAGGGTTTTTTTTTTTCCCCTCACAAAAGAGCTAGGTTTTATCTAGAAATCATTAAATGCAACTCTTCAATGCAAATTCTCCAGAGTCACTGCTGGCAGTGGAATAAGAAATGCATTTTGAGGCAGTGCAAGGCATTGCAGGTGTTTTATTGACTTCTTTCTGAACTGGCAGAAGCAGACAGTTTGACTATTCGAACGTTTAATGCTGCCAAAAGGACAGATCATAGCTTGCCATAAGACTGGCCCAAAAACGCAAAAAGCACTGTGTACATGAGGACTCCATCTCCTCACCATCCCTTGAGACAAATCATTATATTGCAGGGAAGAAAGAGAGGAGAGAAGGGAAAAAGCAAAGAGAAGCAAGCATCGTGGGGTTGTTATTCTCCTACTTAAGTAGTCAAATCCTTGGACGGATCCTTATTTTCACCCACTCTCAAACACAATCAACGCACACCATGACATATTAAACCACAGAAGCTTATCACTCATCATGACGGACAGAACCTGAGGTATTTTTGTGGCATCTGAAATTGCAGTCTCCCTATCCTTGGGGGCTTGGGGACAATTCAAACTACTCTTGGCAAGACTGCAAACTGGTGATTAACTCTACAATAGAGCTGAATTAATGGATAAACCCTTCTAACAAGTTCACTGCAACTTGAAGCATTTCAGTCAAACTTATGGTCACTACCGCAGGCTAGAGATTTCAGTTCACGTATAAATAGGTTTTACTGTTCAAACCAAGCAGAAGTCTAAGTGATTACACTGCACTGCTCTGGAATAGAGCCAACATGGCCCAGAAGGTTGCACCACAAGACACCCCCATTACGGTGTGACATTAGCCAAGGCACCATCTGCCTCTCCAAGTACAAATGAAGGCTCTCTAAGCACCAAAGGCTTCTCACACCTTGTTTACCTGACAACCATCAGTTGGAACTGAATAGCTACAAAACCAGTAGTAAGCAGGTACTACAGCTATGCAGACACATGATTTAACCACTTGGCAGAGACCTTCAAAACTAGCAGTAACAGAGGAAATACCAGTGCAGGCTCCGAACCAGAACTTTATCATCATTCAGTAGAGGCAGCAGAAAACCTGGACACAAAGACCATTTGCTCTATTTCTGTAACAGAGACATAAACAAAACGTCAAACAATAAGAGAGGAAACTGGATATTTGTGGCTCGGCCGCCAGAACAAAGCACGAAAGCTTAACTTTCAGCTCCATCTCCCCAGAGGAAGTTCCCTGAAGGATAAAAGAACGGCTTCACAAAGTGAGATGCTGAACCCAGCAGCCCCACTTTGTCACTCTCATCCTTGCAGCTCACAGAAAAGCGGGGACTTCCGCGCCAACCCTTGGCACAGCGACCGGGAACCGAGTGCAAAGGAGTCAGGCAGGCTGAGGACAAAAGTGGGAGCCTTTCAATGCAGCAGCCAGCTCCGCAGAAACAAAGCAGCTGGCAGGAGACAGTGACATGGAAGAAACGTGTGTCTGTCTCCTAAGCTGAATGGCAACAGCCTCATCATAAACAGCAAAAGATAAGGAGAGGGATAGTTGTACACAAAGGCAAAAAACCACTCCTATTACTGCTTTCGACAGCCCTATTAATTCTCAGAAGCGCTCCCGACAAGACGTCTATTCAATTTTCACTCCATGTGTTCCATCTAATGGGAGCCGTATTATGTTTCACACTGAAGGTAATTACCTCTTGAAAATTTTGTGTACAAGGGGAGTAAAGGCTTTAATTTTCTGCAGGTGTCTTGGACACATTCCTCACAAATGCTTTGGCCTAAAATGAGGTGCACATTCCTGTTTTACAGGGCTGCTCCCAAATTAGGATGGTTTATATTTGTGGGCCAAGCTGAAGCTATTTATCCCATCTATTAAATGGGGACACATATAATACATTTACCACCACCACAACAAAAAAATAACTGCTCCAGTGAAACTGAAGTAATACCAAAAATAATATCAAAAACTTTCTATTGCTAGTTACCAGAATGCTGTAAATATTAATGGCTCAGAATTTGACAGCATGAGAACAGGAGGCTGCTTCCTCAGCTCTTCACATGAGGCGTTCTCGCAAAATTTCCTGAAAAAGTTTCCACTCATCATGAATTATTGAAGAGTTGTTTAAAAAAAGAAAAAAACAAACAAGTATGTTGTGTTCTTGCACATTTTTCATTTCACTAATTACAGATCAAAAAGCCCATTTGAATTAAAAGTATACATTTATTATGCTTTATTGAAAGACAGCAATGTTTGTACGCGTGTACCTGGCAGAAGAGTACTAGAGTATTCCCTATGTGCTTTTTATGATATCCAATTTTTTTTTTTACTTTTGAAAAAAGAGCTGCTGCTAAGCTATTCGGCAAACTAACTGATATAGTCTTAGTTCTTGAAGGATATAATCCAAAGAATCACAAAAAAAAAAACAAATGAAAGCTTAGTCTGGAAGCACAAAATATGCTCCCCATCACCAATGCTGTTTCTGGATTCAAAGTCCGGTCCCTACAATGCTGGGCTATACTTTCCAGAAGTAGCAACTCACTGCTTTTGCCATGACTGCCTGGAAGACAGTTTTATGTCTAGCCTTTCTTCAGATATCTCTAGAAAAACAGAGCAGACAGACTACTTGGGGAGCACCACGACTCGTGTGGGATTTCCCTCAGTTGGCAGGACAAACATCAATGGGAAAAAAAAGAAAGCAAACTTCAGCACAATTCACTACAAATCAGGAGTTACTCCATGGACATGTTTGATGCTACTAATTCAGTGCTATGCATGGTGATTTGTCCCTTGAAAATAAATGCTACGGTGTGCATCATCTCAGTATCATGCAGACACTGCTGTATCATAAAACAGGCACAGCTAAAAGAAAAAAGCTGTAAAAAAATGGAGACACTCATAAAGGCATATCATTCTTCAGGGATATGAAATTTCTCTCAATAACACATAGTTTCTAACAGAATATTTATATTATTTATCAGATAATAACGAAGTACGGGAAAGACATTGTAAGCCCATAGGTTCAGACTACGCATCTCACATCCTCAGAAAAAAAAACAAAAACGTTTCCTTGTGAACTAACTCTATGTGCTGCCGCTCAAGTTGCCAGGGCCCAAGCTTTGGATGGCAGAGAATTGTAA
Organism: Larus michahellis; assembly: GCF_964199755.1. Taxonomy (NCBI): domain Eukaryota; kingdom Metazoa; phylum Chordata; class Aves; order Charadriiformes; family Laridae; genus Larus; species Larus michahellis. The sequence goes on along the minus strand of NC_133900.1, from coordinate 21,289,509 downwards.
AATACTATCCAATGAAGAAAGTAAGACTAGAGCTCAGCTAGCGAAAAGAGATGTACCACACAGCAAACCAATTTTCAAGGATACATGTATTTCCTCATTATTCAATGAATGAACAAACCTTTCTAGTCTTTTCACACACATTCTACCACCAGAGAGGTGGTAGGTGCCCCGTCCCTGGGAACATTCCAGGTCAGGTTGGACGGGGCTCTGAGCAACCTGATCTAGTTGAAGATGTCCCTGCTCATGTCAGGGAGGGTTGGACTAGATGACCTTTAAAGGTCCCTTCCAACCCAAACCATTCTATGATTCATAAGCAGCCTGTTACTCAAGCCACTCCTCAAAAAGGCTTCCGATGCAGACCACCACTGCTCTTCCACAGGCAAGCTGACCATCTTCCAGTAATCTCACTATGCTGAAACCAAATTTCAGTTCTTCTGCTGGAACTACTCTATTTATTATAACAACAACGATGTATTCTTTAGAAAAAGGATTGGAACTGGGTCTTCTATACACTACAAATCCATGCCCAGAATGCAGCAGGAGAGGGAAGGATCTCATCTGTTTTCCTCCATATGCAATTCTTCCTTTGATTGAAACATTTCCAATTGGAACATACTTCGACTCAAAAACATTTGAAAAGCTTTGGCTTTGACAACCCTTCATGTTCTGATCAAGAAAAGAAACACCCTATGTTTATTGCTCCCTGCACCTTTCTTAAGTAATGGATTACTTTGCTTAAGGATGTAACATGAGGAGCATCTCCTTCACCAAGTCATAGCTTTATTAAAGATTAGGAAAATATCCAGAAAGACTTGGAGCCATTCTGTTCACTCTCACTCCACAGGTGAATTTTCCAGGTTTGCCTGGATTTGTCTTACAATTTAACCAGAAATAAGCCCCTTTAAATCATACTTGGGCATTTCTTTTCAGAGTAAAATACTTCCCTGTAAAACTAGCTTTCCAACCTTGGTTCCTCTAAACACTGGACTTGTGTTTTCCTCGCTCTCAAACAAGTGATTGAACTGATTTTGTTCAAGCCTTCCAAAAAAAAAAAAGTATAGTCGGCCACAATCCAAAATATAGAACAATTCATCTGCAAAGCCAAATGTTTCACAAGCCATCTGCAAATACGGCTTTATTGGAGAAACCATTTTGTTACCTTAACTATATAGCAAGAGCAACAGCCATAATACAACATTCAGAAGGAAGGATTACAGCTGTTAAAAATGTTCACAATGAAGTCATAAACTACACAATGTGCCCCTTTTAAATTTCTTTACAAATACAAAACTTTTCATAAAAGGTTAGCTAAGATTCACACATCTTTAGAGAGAATATGGCCCAGTTTATGGAACCGACATAAAACCTCGTGAAATGCTGCTTTTTCTTTTTTTTCTTTCCCCACTGAACCTGAAACTCAAAATAAAAATCGTGGGGTGCAGACCCATGTGGATTGAAAGCAAAGTTGTTGCGCATGAAGCCTCGGGAACAAAACACACCATGTTTTGCACAGCTCGTTAGGATGACATTATTAGAGCTGGGACCACTTAGGAAAACTCATCTAGAAGCCAAAAACGTTCTTAAACAGGGATGGGAATAAATGCTCCAGTTTGCCTACAAGCCTAAAACAAGCTTAATTAAAAGTTTCAGAAATGTTAAATAATGTTAATTTGTTGCTCTGGCAAACTGCCTGCTACATCTCTGCAGACTCTATAAACCAGAGTCTGCAGCAGCATTACTGAAACCCCTTCCTGAGCTAGTTAGACTATTCAAGCCTTTTGTGGTTGTGGATTTTTTTTGGTGACTTAAAAAGCCTGTGAAGTAGTTGTAGACAGAGACAGTGCTATCTCAGGTTTGAAAGGAAGAAAGGCCCACGGACTCCTTCCTGACAGTGTTTCTGATACAAAACTTTGTCAAGAAACAAAGCATCCCGCCTCTCTACAGCAGTATCAAATCCAGATGGCGTTTATAGAAAGTACACAAAATCCTACACGATATGGATGTCTATTCAAGAATTATTTTCAGTTTAATACACACGACAGGACAAGAGGGCATACATGAATATTATAAGAAAAAATTTGATTTGAAGCAGATGTCAGGAAGCCCTGTTGCATGCAAAAAAAATCATGAATACTTGCAAAAGCCAAAAGAAGCAGACTTCTGCAGGTACGAACACTGGACCCATTCACAAACAATTGAATAGCATATTGGGGTAGAGTATGGCCAAATAGTCCAAGGCTAACTGACAAGTACTTTAACTACATTCGGTGCAGCAGTACAGTATATTTAAGGGTATGCTGCGCTGATTTCATACCTAGGACCAGCTATGGATAATAGCCCTTTCAAATATTTCCTTTATTGGATATGGCTGTGGATAGATTTCCAGTTCTAGGATCACATTTGCAGTTTAAATCAGAGCACCCTAGACCACTTATTTACTACAATTGATGCAGATCTTCTCTCTCTCTTCCAGTTTATCATCATCTTAACTATACACACTGCCATAAGCTGCCAAATTACATTGAAAAAAAGCCCACGCAGCCTAAAAGAAGGTTCTACAAGAGAAGAAAAGGCGCGGGCTAAATTACTGAAAATTCAAAAAAATCATCACAAAATCTGGACCATATAGAAAAAAGAAATCAAAAGCTTTCACACCTAAAGCCTCAACCATCTCTATGGAAAGAATGATTTATATTTTTTATTCTAGAGACAAATACCGTAATTCCTTTCACTTACATCAGATTCATTCTATTTCGATCAAAGGGATAAGAAAGGATTTAGAAAGTTTAAGAGAACTAATAAAGAGCAGGGAATACAGTGAATTATTTTAAGATCTACATCCAGTAGACTGATACACATCAACAACATTCACAGTCACAGTTTGCAACTGTAAGAATTTTTATTTTCCATACTCCGGCTCAGATGCTTTTTAAACCATATTAGTAGCACACTCCCTGCTATGGCAAAGTTTTTTTAGCAAACCTACCGAAGAACTAGGGGCCATAGTCCTCATTTAATGGCCTCACTAAGTTTTCTAGTGGGGAGGAATGTGGCCCCATCAATCACTTCAAAGTAGCACTCCGAAGGACTGAAGTGAGCGGCAACAGTTTTTCCACAGAATTACCGTGTGTAATGTTAGTTTCAAAGTTTCTGGGAAAGTTTCTTTTTGCACACAAAGCACAAAATTACGAGAGAATTCTCAAGCTCTCTGTAAAATTTAATCTTTCATATGTTTGTAATTGAAAGAATTTCCAACAACTAAACAATAACCAGAAGTCACCCAGAATAACTTACCTCTCATCTTTTTTTCACGAATAATCTGCCATTCACACCAGAAACAATTTTCTGAATTTCTGGAATTTCAAAGCCTTTATGATTCTCAGATTATGAGTAATGAATTAATTAGGATTCTTGAGCCCATAAAGATGAGCAATTGAATCCTCAAACCCCCTTGCAATTAGCACAGCAGAACACCAACATTTAACCAGATTCACCTGCAGCAGTTTATTTAGAATTTGAAGGAAAACCTGAATGAAATCATAATTCATTAAATGTTACTTGTTCATCTCAGAAAAGGGAAAATAAGAGGCATATCAGGAAGGCAGACAGGCATCCAGAAATGCCTTTTAAAAAGAAAGTCAAAATAATCTTGACGACATGTTTAATTTCTCTGTGAAACAGAAGTTCTCAAACTACTGATTAGCAAAGAAAGGTTTGGCATTTGCTAGACTTGGATGTCTGCATTTAATGTGCCTATACATCTTTCAAATTGAGACAGACAATTTCACAGCATTTTATCTTCCAATAATTTACTTGTACTTTGACTGAGGCACTCTCTTCCGTCAGATCTGTCCCATTCTGTTCCGTTCATCCTAAAGAAGCACAGAATGACTAATATTTGGGAAGGCCAAACCACCTCACAGTCATACAACTGGCAAAGGAAGATCCCTGTCCTGAAATAATAGTTAGAGGCTGGAAGAGTAATAGCGTACATAAAAAAACCCCACAAACTTTCTTATATCATCAGTTAAACACTAGCAGGCAGATTCACAGATGTAGGGACTCAGAAAGTGTTCCTCAGTAGTTTTTAAGAATTATTCAGTTCACTAACCTAAATTTATCTCTTCTAATTATCTAAATTTTTCTATTCTAACTTCAGCCAGCATCCAGTATGATAAAAAAAAAAACCACACACCAACCACCAACAAACCATAAAACCTCTCTCAGAGGAAAGAAGATACACGATTTTCCTGGGTGACTTGAGCCTACAGAAGCAATGAGAGTTAAGGGTTTGGAAAGCTTGAATTTCACTCTTTCCTAATCTTTGTCACATGAATGTGGAAGGACTGCTAAAGACTGAGCTTGCTGATCTATCATTCACATTTTAACAAACTCTCCATATGATGAGTTCTGGGTCTGAAGAGCCAGCAAACAGTATTTTTTTAAGACTGCACATGAAGCTATAGGACTTACAAAGCAAGTGTTTGGTTCACTGCCTATTTCCCTAATCAACAGTAACAAAACCAAGTATCAAGTGCAGCAAGTACCTTTGAGATTGTAAAACTTTAACTTCAGAGAACACTGTCTGTAAAAGACTGATTTCTCTTATAGTTAGCCTTTTTATATCATTAATAAAACACTGGAATCCACAAGTCACATTTTTAATTAACCATTCACAAATAATTTGCCCAAGTAGCCTACCACTACTTAAGTATAACTTAAGTTTATTATTCAGTCATATGATCTTCTGGTTTTTAGCTAGTATCAGATTTTGTTTCAAGCATATACATATTGAGGTGAAATAAAGATACTATTACCTGAGATCTCCTCATTTCTTACTCTAGTTTTCCGCTACCCGTACTTTCCACTGTGTCTGCAGTATGAAGCATAACTTAAGTATAACTTTGGTCAAGCAACACGTCTTCTGTACACATCTCTGCCTCTCCCTCACACTCTGCCTTCAGAAGGAAAACCATTTCTCAGCAATACTGCGGCACCTTTGCATGAAGTGTTAGATTACAGTGTGATGACCTGAATGGGAGCTCTATGCGTGCCAGAGTTTTTCCAGATAAAAATGTAAACAAAATAAACACAAAAGTGCATTTTGTATGACAACATGGAAAGTAAGCCAAGATTTGAAGACAATATCTAGAGTACATTCAAGTAAGGAAGAGGCTAGAATCACTGAATATAGCAAAACAGAGAACACTGATAGCTTCAACCAGAGTGATGTGTCACTTCCAGCTAATGAACTTCTGATTTACAGAAATAAGATGAAGAACATCCGTACAGCTAGAGGAAGGAATCCGGATGTACTCTGAGATTTCAAGATCCAAAAGAAATTGTTTCTCTTTGCTTCATAAAGAAGCAAAGAAATATAGCACCAGGCTCCATGCCAGGTTTTTTCAGCAAAAACAAACAAAGAAAATAATCTTTTTCTTAAATCCAACTTATGACACACACCTAACATACTCGGAATAAGTAGCTAGTTATTACACACTGGTTAGAACTTACAAACATTCCCCAAAACAACAATACATCCCCATTTGGGAGGGGATACTATTTGTAGTATAGCAGTCCATTTTAATATCCTGAACTCAGGTAGGCTGAGGCATAATTTTTCTGGTATGGGTCTAGCATCATCTGATCTTCAGAACACTGACTCATACATCTGCGTCATGTGTTAGATAGGGAACCTGACAGAGATCCATTTTAGCGTTTTAAAAAAATGGCAACACAGCAACACTGGCTAAGTAATTGCGTACTTCCAGGCTTTCAGGACTTTGCTGAGGGAGCCTCACACCCAATGTCCAGGAGCAACCAGAAGCATCACAGAGCTGGAGTCACCATGGGATGCAGCTATTGCATTCCCAAACTGGCTGGCTCACAGAGCTAACCCCTAATTCAGAATCTCCCCTTTGTAGGAATGTTTCAAAGTTTCCACGACCTTCCAAAGTTTCCATCCTGCATTTTGTTCACCTCTGATACTAGGTTCAAGTTCATTAAAGCCCAACCCATGCATGCTCTTCAGAAGCATCCAGGCTTCTACAGGAGTATCACCCTGACACCATATTGAAAACCATCTTGATTGCTTTCTGTGGAAAAGAAAGATTTATAAAATAATTTTATGAGTCCTTGAGACAATATACATCCTTGATCTCCAGTGCTTTCATGCCTTGTAAGCTACCCTCACCATGAAAGACTGTAGCTAGCTAATTTACACTCTCAATACAAAATCAGGTCATTTGCAAATTAGATTATGTTATACAGTGTATAGGAAATGTTATTGCTAGTCACACCTTTCTTCCCTCATCTCTTAGCTGTTTTTCTCATACGTACATGATTTCATATGCATAAGAGGGACTCAAAGCCCTACCCAGGTTTCAGCGTCCCAAGTAAATTGCTAAATTCTACTTGCTTATGAACGATTCTGAAGAGACAAGTCTGAAAAGCTAGCTTGCTAAATCCAGTACGGTAAACAGAGCCATCAGCACAAACTTGAATTCAAGCTAGAATAACGCGGCTGAGCCTAGGTTTATATTTCTGGAGTACAAATAAAATACAGTTTAGGTTTTTTTTAAAAAAGTCTTCTCCCAAGGTCCTGCTGTGGCCTTGAACACTTAAAGAGAACTGTAAAGTAATGAAATATCACTTAGTTCCCACAAGCATAAAAATAAGGTAGATGTCACAGTGAGATGTAAACACACAAAAACCCCATTTATATTTAGACAAACAAGCCTTTCTTCATAAACACAGTAAGAGACACATAGGCGCTCTCATATTCTTAGCGAAGAAATTGCTACTGGGTTAATTTAATTACAAGTTTGAAAATAAATGTGTATTTCCAAATGCCAATCAAAAGTTTAAAACTGCAGCCCATGTCTTATTATTTGCCTCTTAATGCAACAGACAATGTGTCTGCGGTTTCTGCACAACCGGCAGGGCATCCTGGCATCCTAGTGAGATTCCTACGGAAGGAGAGGAGTTGAAGGAATACAGCTGTTGTCACAGGGGAAAAAGTCACTGATTAGGATTTCAGTGCTCTTTTGTTTTATGCTGTACTTCTGAATGGAAATCACACACATTTAAAGCAGACCAAAGCATTCACTCCCAAACCACTATCACTGCCACTTCCAAAAGCCACATGTCTTAGGAAATCCAGAGAGCTAAAATAATACTGGATTGTACCTTTGTTCTAACCAAAAGCATCAAGTCTTTCAGAGCCATAGCAGCTTATGAATGAGATAAGTCTGAATTCTATTCCAAGAGCGGTTTTTAGGGACAAAAAAAACTCTTTACTTAAATTGGAAAATATAGTGTGATGAATTTTTTCTCTCTGTATAATGTGCTATAGCTGACTATTCCCATTTTAATGCTCAAGCCTGTTAGTGAATAGAAAGAATAAGTAAACTGGAAAATAGATCAAAATTCTTGTTCAGATAATACCTATATTTGGAATCCTAACAATTTAAAATATTTGAGGAATAGAAGGGAAAAACACACACAAAAAGGTTGAGTCAGGGAAAATAATTATCTTACTCTTATTACTGTTCATTTGAAACAGAAAATCTGTATGCAAGCATTTCCATGGCTCAGTTTTTCCTGCAAAATGGAAAAGTAATTCCCTTTTACTCAAGATGAGATCCGCTTTTGTATTGCATTAGTATTTGTGATGGAGTAATCAGATTTTGAAGAGGAGAAGCAGTAAGGGACAAGCTAGTAAGTATAGCTCTATGTGTCACCCTGAGAAAAGGTACTCGGGTCATTTGGTCTCACTTCCATGCAAACATTACACTAAAAAATACGGCCTTTTCAGACACAATGATGTCCACCTATTCTTTCCATCAGCAAAGATCTATATATTACTATTTCAAATAGAAGTGGTGGCCATTAATCTGTTAATAACTAAATTTGTCGCTAACATTCTTTGCCCTCAGCTTCTGCACTGAAGGGCCAGAACTCATCTTCCCAGAAATAACAACTTTCATAACTTTTAAAAGTATATGGTGTGAAAGATATCTGATGTAAAGTATTCAGAACTTGTAAATGAGAGGCCTTCTAAACTTTCCTGAACCATCAGAGTGGTTCTCAGCATGCACAAGTTCCAAGCAGCCCCCACAGTATTTGCTCTTTCAAGCTTTAAGATATGGACATTTCAGGTCAGAGAGCTGTAACAGATGTAATTGTGCTACACAGTCCTTGCACTGAGCAGCGTAAATATGGTTGAAAAGGCATTCATGATATATTAAAACACATTACACATCATTCAGAAGAATATTAGAGTAATAGTAAGAAAAATATGTTCAGAAGGCAATAGCTTTAAGACTGTAAAGAAGCTTTCCAGTAGATGTAGATGTTTTAAAGAATCGTTTTCTCCCTCTTTCAGAAAATGTTCCCAAGAATTTGCTTTGTTTGTATTTGTAAGCTTTCATTTGTTGTGGCCATGAAGGATTTGTCTCCACGGAAAGCCTAAACACACTGCCTTCATCTCCAACAGAACTTGTGAAAGCTTGAAGCCTTGACTGAATTTCATGTAGAGAAATTATTACAAATACAAACCACGACAAAGAGTTCAATGGATCATCTAGAGACAGACTTCACACTTTTGTGTGAAATGAGAAAAAGATTATGCAATGTGAGATGGGATGTGGCACAAGGAAGAAAAAATACAGCATAGCATGTACTGGCTTCGTAAAACAACGAACGTGCTCAAACCAAATTTCAGAGAATTTTCTAAGCCTAGTAAGTTTGGAGCCTGAGGAGAAACACTCAGCTGCAATTTTGCAGCCAATTACAAGAACTATTTTTATGGAATTTAACCCCTGTGACCAAAGTAAAGTTAATTGTAGCAACTTTCTGGAGTAAAAAGGCTTTCCAAATGACGTACATGAACTTCTCACAGAAATACCAGACTTTTTCATTTTTTCGTTTAAATTGTTTTATGTTTTTTCGGGTTTTTTGGTTGGTTTTTTAGGTCAATGACCCCAAAATTGCAGAGATACCTTATTTCTGTAGCATAATATAAAACACAATGTTATGGTTTAAAAATGACAATATTAAGAATTAGCCTAGCCACATGAGAGTTTATAATGGATTTCACATCACAATACTAGTATCCTCAAGATCACAGTATTTTGGCTCCAGGCACCATTCAAATCTGCAACAGATTCATCTCTGAATCATATTCCTTGTTGTAACACCCAAATTCTGAACCCTCTATAGCATTCTTCTTAAACACCAGGAAAAAAAAAAAAATTATCTACAAACTCAAACAATTCAATCAGTTCCAAAATAAGCTCAAGTTGCTCACTGCATAAAAATCATAAGTCTCGTGGGCAAAGTCACTGGACTGAAGATCAGAAAAATCAAACCGTTTTCTGAGAGCAGTCCTTAACAGGCAAGAGAATTTTGTGAGGCTGACCGTCTAGGTTGTCTATACACCACAGTGTTCTGCTAATAATGGTGGTTCTTCTCCTTCAGAGAGGTTGTGAAATCCACAGTTGGCATGCTCTGAAGGAATTAACCACTTTTTACAATCATGAGTTCCTCTGAAATAAAAGATTAAGCATAAATACATTTTAGAGCATCCTCACCAGTGTAGCAAGATCAGCTTCGGTGTATCAGCAGCCATCTGATCGAATCAAGGTAATGTCAATAGGGCCACCCAATCCAAATTTCTGTAATAGTCGGTGCACAGACATCCACGATAGAGCAGAAGTCCAGCAGAATTCTCCACACGTACAATGGTGAATCTCTACAATACACAGGAAAAGAAAAAAAAAACATTAAGATCCACTGTGACCAACAAACAGAAACCAAGGACTAACTTTATGGTATACACAAGTGTATACAAAACAGTTATGAAGAATCACAGAATGGTACGGGTCAGAAGGGACCTTTGGAGATCATCTAATCCAACCCCCCTACCAAAGCAGAGTCACCCAGAGCAGGTCACACAGGAACGCATCCAGGCAGGTTTTGAATATCTGCAGAGAAGGAGACTCCACCACCTCTCTAGACAACCTGTTCCAGTGCTCTGTCACCCTCAAAGCAAAGAAGTTTTTTCTCATGTTGAGATGGAATTTCCTGTGTTCCAGTTTGCGCCCTTTGCCCCTTGTCCTGTTGCCGGGCACCACTGAAAAGAGTCTGGCCCCATCCTCTTGACACCTGCCTTTAGATATTTATAAGCATCGATGAGATCCCCTCCCAGTCTTCTCTTCTCCAGGCTAAACAGAACCAGGTCTCTCAGCCATTCCTCAAAACAGAGGTTCTCCAGTCCCCTGATCATCTTTGTAGCCCTCTGCTGGGCTCCTTCCAGTAGTTCCCTGTCCTTCTTGAACTGGGGGGCACAGAGCTGGACACAGTACTCTGGCTGTGGCCTCACACGAGGGCAGAGTAGAGGGGGAGGATGACCTCCCTCAACCTGCTGGCCACACTCTTTTTAATGCACCCCAGGAGACCATTGGCCTTTTTGGCCACAAGGGCACATTGTTGCCTCATGGTCAGCTTGTCTACCAGGACTCCCAGGTCTCTCTCCCAGAGTAGACGGGGAGGATAATTTCCATTAAATAAGGCTTTCCTTGCCAAGAACATCTTGACAACTATCCCAGGCTCCACTAATCTCACTGTCATTTTACAAGTAACCTTAACATGCTTTTGGGACAGAGGCTGTGGCACACATACTGGAGAAAAAAAACAAAGACAATGCAGGAAGGAGGGATGCTAGAAGTGGGGCCCCAGGGACTGTGCACACTGCTCTCTGGAATACAGCTTTGCAGCCACTGCCCTTTTTTCCAGCACTGCTTTGAGGAAAGATGAACCTAAGCTATAGAAGTTCATAGAATGTTTAGAGTGGGAAGGGACCTTAAAGATCACCTAGTTCCAACCCCCCTGCCCTGGGCAGGGACACCTCCCACTAGACCAGGCTGCTCAAAGCCCCATCCAGCCCAGCCTTGAACACCTCCAGGCACGAGAAGTTCTAATGTGATGTCTTAAAAAAGAACTAATCCAAAGCTTTTCTCTTAAGAAAAGGCCTTTCTGCCAAACTTGAATGTCAGCTCCCGAAGATCAAGGGTTCAAATGAATGATTTTAAAATCCCACGTAAATCTATACTGTACCTAGAGATTTTTCCTAAGAAGTTTCAAGATTTGAAAAGGCATTGAAAGTCTGCATGATAAAGATAAAAAAAATTGAGAAACATGCTTAACACTAATGTTCCTTCTTTGTCATCACCATCCATTTTTTTTAGAAAAAGGACTATGCACTGAATTAAACGAAACTTCACATGTCACAGGCTGTCTTCTCTGAGTGGAAGAGGGGTTAAGAGGAATACTCCCTCCCACATAACAGAGACCGAGGCCCTCTGGCTCCAGCATGCCTATGTCTCACTTGCGCTAACACATAATGCCATCGGGTCTGTTGAATTCCTACACTTCCCTTCCCAAGCCAAAGACGCAAACAGCAAGCTCCTAATTTCATTGCAGAGGTAAAAGAATCACATTAACACACATTTTGCATTTTCTTACTGTGCCCAAGAACAAAAAAGAAAAAAAAAAAACAAAACAACTAACCAAAAAACTTCTCAAAATGGTAGCAAGAGAGCAAGCGAGCTGTCCCTCAGCCCATGCCGAGGGCTGGGGGGGGGACAGGGAGCTCCCCACTTTCAGTCCCCTGCCGCAAGAGGAGCCAGCCTGGCTGCTCACCAGCCTCAGCCCCGGGTCCCACTTGCTGGTCACAGCTCCTTTTATCGCAAGGGAGTTCTGCAAACAACGGGCTGTGGGTCTGACTGTGGTTTGAGGCTTCCCAGCTGCTCATCGCAAAGACCATAGCCAAGGCAGTTATAATGGCAGAGATGCAATTTAGAGTATTTTTAATCTGCCAGACGTCAAGCTCCTAGTGACCCATGAGGGTGATCATCTTGTCACTTATTTTACGAGTCAGTCCTTCCTGACAAAAGTAAAGGGACAGCTCAATCACAAAAATAAGCTTTTGCAGAAGAGTATTAACCAATATTGATTGAATCTTGTTTTCAGTGTATAGTTCATCCTGAGGAAGTTTGGTCAGAATACATGACAAGTTTTTGTTGTTTTTTTTTTTTTTTAAAAAAAAAAAAAAAGAAGAGAAAAGCAAAACCAAAAAGAAGAGACAAGACAAAAGTTCTCCCTTTTCATTTTCCACACCGACCACACTGGATTGCACACCTGAAATAAAAATCAGGGATGAGACCTCACATTTGAGACTTTGGCTGCTAACACAGGATATTACACCAGGTGCTTGTAACTTAGCAACCAGAAAACAAGGCACGAAGCAAATTTCTGAAAAGGTTCATTAATGCAAAGGGCAAATGCTTGCTATACAGGCATTACTGCAAACGCACAACAAGTATTATTTTCAAGGGAGGGCTCTGAATAAGAGCAGCAAGCCAGCTCCTTCAGGAAGGGTGGAGAAGTCTCTGGGTAAAGGCTGCTCCAGAGCTCCCTGGAAAACCACCTGGCAGTGGGTTCTGAGCATTTGCAGCTGGGAAACAGGATTCAAGGCACATAGGTGAACTGCAAAGGAAACTGGGTTCTATTTTGGCATTGGAAGAACCTGGGCAGCAACGTTCACATGAGTTACTTGCTTGTCATAAACGACTGGGAAGGATGCTCCTTTGGAGACCGCTGCTTAAGAGCTCCTCGGCTCTCAGTCTGCCCAGGGTGAAGCAAACAACAGTGTCCAAGGAGAGTATGGCCAGGAGGCACCAGCCAGACCAAAACAAAACAAACGTTGACTTTGCAGATTTTTTTTTATATTCCCCCCCGCCACTCCCTTCAACCTAAACAGAACCTGAACAAGAAGTTTTACTGAAAGCAAATTAAAACTCAACTGGAATTTACTCAACAGCTAGACTTGAAACAGAAGCCAAGCCTTGACTATAGATTGTCTCTCAGCAGTGGATCAGAGCAACCGCTCACACCTTCACACATGTTTCAAGTATGAATCCTGTAGGTTCTCACAGTATAATTATGACAACCAGAGCTTTACCATCACAGCAATTGAAACAACAATATTTCCACAAAAAAAAAAAAAAAAGACAAACACTCATTTTAAAAAAAAGTTTTCTTTTCCAAGAGGGGAAAAAAAAAATAAATGGAGAAAATACTTTACTAGGTACAGTAAGGTTAATTACAACTATCATAAAGGTACTTGTAACTGCCAAAGGCTTTAGTGTAGTCCACACAGTCTCACGCCTGACTGCCAGATGTATGGCAGCAAGAAAGTGGAAGAGATCACAAAAATAATTCTACTACAAGTTCTAAAACCAAAGCACTAAAAGCTATTTTCCTTCTAAGAAATTAGGAGGAAAAAGTGCAATCTGACTGCTCCAGAAACAAGAAAACATAACACAGTATTATCTATACTCATTTTTATTGTTCATCCGGTTGAGGCAGCAAATTAATATTGTTTTCCAAGAGTCATTCATAGCTATAATGTCTCTTGGGAGGGGAAAAGCTTTGTATACGCCTGTAATACACTAGCTACTACTTCAGCTGAGAACACAAAGATCTGGTTGAAATTAGCATATTTTTCTTTGTGGCCACAGAGGCCTCTGAACACAGAAATATTTGACTATTTCCAAACTCTGTTGCCAAGTGTTGAAAAGTCTGCTTGATTGTTCTCAAAATAATAATGAACTACATTAGCAGTATTTGAAATGTGAAATACGTATTAGAATCAAGTGTTTTGAGACTTGATAATTTTTTAGTTGATGTTAGAAATTAACTTTGAGAAACAAGACTATGTACAGACACGACAAAGCACACTACAGAGATGTTATCACTTGACACTAAATAGCATTTAACAAATGTTTCAGTCCTTCTTTCTTATCTGCCAGAACACTTTCCAAATCACAATATATTTCATGGTGTCATCTTTGAGCGCACAGATCCTGCACCGCACAGGATCGTTATCTCTATACCTTGATTGACATGACTTTAGATTATGCTTCAACTACTAAAAGTTACTTCAACAGATTAGGGAAGGATTCAAAAGTGTAAACTTAAAAAAAAATCAAAATATCAAAATCGGTATACTGGAAAAGAACTGAGTATTCCTTGTATTCCATTCACGGTGTGTAAAGAAATATTTTTAATACAATCATAAACATTTTAATCTTGTTTCTGATAAAATGCCTTTACTGGAGAGGAAGTCACCAAAATGAATCAAAAAATGATACCAAATATAACTTATGGACACAGTATGACAAAGCAGAAAACAGGCAGTTTTCTTTCAGCGTAAGTATTTTTCCTGAAGGATCTCAATTTTATTTTATTTTATTTTTAACCCGAAGTACACCTTAACCTGGCTGCCTGGTTGAATCTTTGCCCCGCCCCCCACCGTATTTATTTATTTATTTATTTATTTTAGGAAAGCAACTGTTATTTAAGGACTAATATTTGTCAAAAGACTGGAAGGGAAATGTTTCTGAGAGAAGTTTTTGTTCATCTTTATAAGGAAAGTTTCACCAGCATTTGCTCTTCAATGAGATAACTTACGAGTTTTGAATTAGAAAATACTCGACAGTTCTCTCTTCCAATACCAATTCTTTCAAATTTCCTCCTCTTTTTTTTTTCCCCCCTGTAAGATCCATCTATCTATTTCTCTAAAATTCAGCTGTGGAAGTATTTCTTCTGCAAACATATTCAGGATGAATTACAGAGTCTTAAAAATGTCTGGCTGAGTTTCAAAATACAGGTAGTCTCATAAGCATATGTTTGGGTGTGTAAAACAATGCACTGAAATGTTACAATTGATTAATGAGTTTTAACTCTGATTAATTTGATGTTGATAATATTTTCATCACATATTTTAAGAAAGTGAAAATGTACCATTAAAAGAAAAGTACACTACGTTGTGTAAGGTTTCTTTAATGCAGATCTTAAAATAAAGAATGGCAGCTCATTTTTCTGATGCTTATCCTTACATTTATCCAAAAGATGAAGAGGAGTTTGGAAGACGGACATGGACAGCAGCCTTAATGTTCACATGTGCAGTCTTCAACAAGATGACATGGTAGAAGTGACAGCTACAGAATAGAGTGTGAACTAAAAGCAACACAATAAAATGCAATGATAGCAATGTAACACTGCGTAAAACTACAATACGTGCATTGGTGCTAGAGAGGTTTATATATAAACAGCTAACACACCTCTACTGTCTACTAGTTTCACAACTTCTGTCAAGTCTGAGCCCAAAGCTCCAAGGCAAGGGCAGAGACCTGACTAGAGTGCCATAAAACTCCACCCCTTTCCATAGAAATCAGGAGAAGAATGGGACATGCAACCTTCCCATGTGCCCCAGGAAGCTGAGGCGTGACCAGCATAACTCCAGGTCCCACAGTGACTGCCGTGCCAGTAGATTTGGCCAAACACGTCTACCCAAGAGAAAGTATGTCATAAGGATTTTATTTTCAGTCTAATATAATTTCAGTCTAATCTAATTCGGTATTCTTGCATGGCTTTTATTTTGTATGCTTGGTGTATGAATCCTCCTGTTCTTCTTAAGTGCCACCTTCTTAAGGCACTACAGGAAGCGATGGTTACCAGCATCATCCATTCTCTCTTCCTGTCAATACTGTCACAGCAAGGACTGAAACCAGTGCCAGAAGTCCCTCTTCATAATAAAACACATTAAAACTAATTTAGTTTATATGATGTAGGTCTCTGCACAGTAGACAGGCTTCATGAAGTTATAGCTGAACAAATGATCTACAGATGAAGACAATCATCATACTGCCAATCCATGAGTGAAATATATTTTTCAGTACAATGATTTGATATTCTATAATTCTTTGATCAGCATTTTGTTATGATTCATTTTTGGTACTGTTTCAAAGACTAAATTATTCTCGGGCCCCACCACTTAGGTGTAGTTCAAGATCATTAACTGTTGTGACAAAATGGCCATCAGTTTTACATTTCCAGTCGAGTGATCTGTATCGTGACTTACCAACATACTGAGAGTAAAGCCAATGAAATGTAATTGTTCTTCTCTGCTAACCATATTCATTAATCCTCATGCATTCCCTGGCGCTTTCAGGGAGGAGGCGGATGTGCATGGAAATACAACTCAGGACATAGTCAAGAAAGCAGCCTACTGAAGCAACCTACAGAGTACATATTGTTATGCCTTCTATAGTCATTCACTTCAAAAATTACCTGAAATGGAGGCCTGGAAATAAGCAGGAGGAGTTACAGCTACTACATGTACATTTCATTTACTATGACCCTATACAAGTCATATCCTTATGCAGTTTTAACACCACCTACTTGCACCTGCATTAGAACTCAACTTTAAAAATAAACTGCATAGGGAAAGCCTTTGAAAAGCAGGAGTTCAAAATACTGTTTGAAGAGAATCTCAAGAGATTTAGGCTGGGACATCTTTGAGGTTGTCCGCCCTTCCTTCCTTCTACATGCAAAATGCTGATTTTTCCTCCACCTTATTTCTCATAAGGATCTCTTGATCCCTCCTGTTTTGAACTGATATTTTGGGGCAGAGGACTGCCACTATATTACCTCCTCCTTGTAGCCCCAGAGGCTTTGCCAATTGGTCTTATATCTTCATCCATTTAGCATTTGCAATCATAAAAGGTACTCCTAGAATGCAAAATGTTACCAAGAGAAAGGAATGAAAGAACTGAATGAAATGCTCATGGAAATAATCGTGAAAGCTGAAATCTTCATTGTCTCCTTGCAGAGGTGCCAAAATTACACAGAGGTGTCCCACAGAGCCCAGAAGGCACCAGCAAACTACAAATTGTAAGATCCCCTTGGACACAGAAAAAGAAGGTAGACAAGAGAAAAGAAGTAACTTCCAGAAGGGAGATAAACTGGCCTAGTGTCTTTTGTTCTTAACTCCTAGGAAGAGAAAGCCACAGGTGAAGAAGGTGGTAAAGAAGTCAGATGAGAAGTTCAAACACATCAAACATCCCCCAAACACGTAACACTTAATATTCAGCCAGAAGTTTGTTCTACTCAGTTGTCTATTAAATTCCCAATCAAAAACCCCTATTAAAACTGGAATGTACAGACTCGTTCATTCCAAAAATATCATCCAAACAACAAAAAACAAAACCGCCAAATCCCATAGTTAATCTACACTTGGGAATGAACCTGCCTCAAAAGGCAGATTGATCAATGACTTAAATAACTGCCTTTTGTGATTTTTATGACTCTGATCTCCAAAATGTCTGGTTTATGTTCAAATGGGTGGAGTAGAAGACAAGCCTGTGGTGTATTGCATCATGTACATACAAGGGTAAACACTATCTGAAGTGGATGAACTGAATTTGTAAGACTTAAATCATAGTCAGTTTAGGAAGTCTGCTTCTTTTGCCTAAGCAGTCTGTTTGTTTAGAATATTTTTTCATCCAAAGACATGACATGGTTTCTAAGGAAGTTTACAACTGAAGGCAACTGAGAAAACACAATAAATCTGTTTGCTATTTGTCAGTGTTTCTAGACAGGGAGAGGAGGCAGCTATGTTGTCATGGGAAACATACAAAAGCGCACAGAAGGGGAATTGTCACATTGCTCAAAATCCCTGTCAGCTTGGTCTTCTTTAGTCTGCCCACATGGCTGCTAAGTCAGTCAAAGGTACAGAAATTGCGACACGCACCCCAAAGCTACAGAACCCAAAAAGGGTCACTCCCCATCTACACCTCCTGCTCTTTACAGCAGTAAGAGAACAAAGTCACTGACTATTAGATAATTAGCCACATTAGATACATAACCATATGGAATTCAAAAGGCACAGGACTAACCTTACTGTAACATCCTCCATTGCTAAAGACTATGTGGTCAGATTTCCTCTGCTCATTCTGAAACCCAAACATTTTGGACTCCTCAGTGTCAGTAAATATCAGAGGTATCCCTTCTCATCATCAACTGACAAAAACTATTTGGCCTATCTTGAGAGATCACTTTTCCTTCTATTGGCTTGATATTTTATCCAGAATACACTCAGCAAATACAACTTCAACCAACCGAACAACCAACCAGCCCGTAGGCTTCATGCCTACAGGATAGAGGACTTTCCGCAGCTATTTTGGAGAAGCGAGTCGTACAGATGCATGCACACCCAGTTCAATGAATGATTGCCTTGAAGACTGGATAAATTCTTCGTTCACCCAACACCACCCCGCCCATTCCCATCCTCACCTCCATGACTTCCTAGCCTGCAGGGAGTACATCTGCATACTAGAGGGATGCAAATAACAGCAATAGGTAACAGTAATAATTATTTTTAGGTGTTTGAGTCTGCTCAAATCACTCTCTAGCGATTCATCTGGTGGATTTTTAGTGTTCTACTACATCTATATTTCCAATCTTTCTTTATATCCCACTAGCTAGGTAGGAATGGTTACACAGTTAAGCATGTGATTGATGTGACAGTATTTATGCAGTACGTTAGCCAGTCAGCTTTTCTAGGGCAGACATCATGTTTGTGGGCACTATACAGTGCTGAGCTGCTTTCCTCAACTTCAACACAACAATATTGAAGATATGTGAGATATACCCACAGGCACCGGCTCCAAATCGTTTCTTTCTTGCATCTTCTATTTCTAGATCTTCTATGTGCTACGCAGGCCTTTAACAGTGAACAGCACTTCATTAAAACGCTCACGGCTAGCAACGCAAATTGAGATGTTCAGACTCAGATGCCTTTAAATGTCTTCCTGTGGTTCAGACCAGAATCAGACCCTGAAATTACTCTTCACATGAGAACTTGAAGTGCTGTGCATATATTCTTCAACTCACAGAGAGGCCAGAAAAGTATTGTGGAAGTACTTATTTACAGAGTAGTCACAGCAAGAAAAACACACTCTAGTGTACAATTAGTGATGATGAAAGCCCTTGATTACACCAGTGAACACATTGCTACTGCACCTTACTCTACCCAAGACATCTTCCTCATTATCTCTCTCAAACTCGAACGATTTAGATCTAAATGCAGATTAAGATTGAATTAAACTAAATTAAGAGATCTAGTAAAGGTTAAGCATGTTATAATAAGATCATGCGTTAATTCTACAACAGGTTTGTTTGTGTCTGAGCCCTCTGCTCATTTTGTTTTAATAAAAGCAAATGGATTGAGCAGAACCTTCTGACAAGGGACACAGCAGCATCAGCTCTCACCCGAGTCAGTGCAGCAGGGCAGCTAAAGCTGCTCAGGCTGAGGACCCAGATCCTCCAAGACCGTCTTTATTACATTTGCCAAGTCAATAATTAAATGTCTGAGGGTTAGGCTTTGTTTTTTTGAGGTGGTATTTTGCTGTGGTTTTTTTTTTCCCCCCTAAATCTTCATAAATCCTCAAAAATCTAAATAGGGTTAAATAGGAAATCAAGCAGTTAGTAAAGATAAATCTTATCTTACTTGTATAATCCTGGTTTAGGTTAGGAAAAAAGAAAAGCTGCTGGAGAATTTCTTTTCCCTGAGCGTCTGTCACAACAGACTTACAGGTTCTTATGCCTTGCTAACCAAACTAATTTCAGGCAAAGTTACATTTATTAGATTTTTGGTTTGCTTTTTTCTTTTCTTTTTAGTTTGCTCAGGGGTTTATTGATTATTTTTTTAAAAAAACTATATATTTGCATAATAAGTAGCGGATGGAGGAGTACTCGTTTGAATTAAGTCATGCGGTCTGAGCAATAGCAGCCCGCCAAAAAAATAATTTCGCACACAGAGCCCCATGCACAGCAATGCAAACATTCCACGTTGTACCTTTTGGGCTCCATTTCGTGACATTCTGGGTAAATACTGTAACATCTTATAAACAAATACAAACACTCAATCAGGAATACGGGTTTACTAAAATTCCTTTATCCCCAGCCTATGACTACATACTGGAGTCACGTGTTGACCAATACCTTCAGATAGTTCTGTTTCATGCTATTTTAAGGCCTGACCTTTTATGCAAACTGCTGTTAATTATATGGTAGACAGATGCAACTAGAGCAGTTTATCTGGAATTTCACCAGAATTTCACAGAAGGGAATCAGACTGCTTACTGTTAATGAGGTACTATATACAAAAATAACGAAGGAGAGAACCTCCTGTATTTTTAGAATGCTTTTCTAAAGCATAACTTTGGTTTATTAATTTACGGGATCATATGTGCCTGAACATAATGAATAGACTTGAATAAATTAGTTCAAGTACTGTGGGCTTCTTTTTTCTACTCATTTCCTCAGGCAATCTGTGGGTCTCAAGGGTTATTGTGAGACAAGCCGAGAGCAAGGTAAAAAAAAACAAAAACAAAACAAAACACACAAACAAAACACACACCCCCAAAACCAAAACAAAGAAGAAGAAAAAAAAAAAGAGGCTCTGTAGTGAACCATCTAGTGCTAGCTGTAACAAGCAGTATTAATACCATAAAAGCATTACCCCCAGTCATGTTAATTTATTGAGTATATAACATGTAGGTGGGCAGCATGGCCTTCCAAAACACCTGTTTGAGCACAAAAGATGAATAAAACTTACTGTTTTTTAAGGTGATAATGAATGTTTTCCCCTATTCCATAAAAAAAAAAAAAGGTTATCTTCAGTAGAAAAAAAACTATTAAGTAACTGAATGAAACAAATGAAGTATTATTTGTTTAATCTAATTTCTTTAGATCTTCTGATGGAAAGGCAAAAAACATTTTTGAAAGCAAATGAAATAGGAGATGTTAACTTCGACAGGTTTGTGCTGCATATCAAATTGCAAAAGAACTCAGAGAATGGATTTTCTAATTTCATGAAACATTATATACTTTGGGGAATTGTCAATTTCCTCAAAAACAAATGAATGTGCAGCCTCCCTCTGGAAGAAGAGCCATAGACAACGTGACCCCAGAACTCGATTCCAGTATGAAGATAATGTTTCTACATTTCCATCTCAGGAGAGATTCTCATATGCAGAATCTTGAGATCAGGGTTTTTTTTCCTGAAGTAAGGCAATATATCCAAAATCTAGAAAATAGTAAAAACTATAAGCTTTAACCGTAACAGTAACCTATAGCCTTCAGAACTGATTCTCCATTTTCTTTTTCCAGGAAAAACATGTTTTAAAATACAAGAATCTTCCAGCTTTGAGTCACTGTATGTCATTCACTGTTTCTAGCATGCACCTCTATGGCATTTATATTACTTTAGAATTTATTTTTCAGATTATTACTCATCAAGAATGTGAGAGCAAAAGCAGCAAATCCAATTCCTCTGTCTCCCCACACAACAGGCCCAGGATGATCAACAGCAATGCTCTGTTCAGACACGCTGTGCCTAGATCTGGAAGCGTCCCTTTTCATTTCATGGGAACATTCAGTCTTTCTCTGTATGTTGAAGCCACAAATATCAATTGGCAAAATTAACAAAAAGAAAAGGAAGGCAATAAGTATTTATAAACTAGTGGAACAAACTATCAAGGGAAGCAATGGAGGCCTCCCTGGATGGGCTTCACATCAAGACTGGATTACATTTAACCAGGTAGAAGTCCTTAGACACAAGATACAAATACCAACTGAAGGTTAATTGCCTACAAAGTACAGGACTCCCCAAACATCAGCCTTTGCCTTGAACTTTATTAATTTGATTTCATATATCACAGTATCCAGTCTTCAGGTGAAAAAAATACTCTGCTACTACTCATCCGGGTGGTTTTCAAAGTTATCACACAGAAGGCTCACATATGATGGTATGCCAATATCTCTCAACTTCTTTCAGTCATTAATTAAAGGGAGATGAGGCACAGAAACAGAGTTAACCTGCAAACCAGAACACAAGACAAGGGGAGTATGGATGCAGTGTTTAACTCTAGAAAAACTGACCTCAGCTGTAAAAGATTCCCCAAATGAGAATCTAAACTCCAGGATTCAGAACTCCTGCTCCATTTCATGAACTTGAGACAGTCCCCTCTCAGTTTCTCATGTTCTGTTTCATTTTCCCCAGAATAAAAAAGGCACAAAAAATTTGAGAGTTTTTTCAGCTTTTAAGTCTGAGTTCTGCAAAACATATCCAAAATGTTAATATATACCAAACTGCAGGTATCAATAAAAAATGGAAGGAGAGAACAAAAGTTAGATCTCTAATTAATACAGTATTAACCACATTCTTTCAAACTGTAGGAGATGGCAATTTGCAATGCAGAGTAAATACAGGGTTTGCTTTCTTTGTAATCCAGTCTCCCGTCTTCCAAAATAGTCGCTGAATGAAAAAAAAGAAAAAAAAAAAGGTACGTTCTCTTGGACTCTGAGAAGACAGCAATGAAATATCAGGCTTCAGAGCCAACAAAGGAACACAGCCTAGTCCATAAAAATCTAGTGAAAATGTTTAATTGATTTATAACTATTACTTTCAAAAAACTCTGAATTTAATTTGCAATCCAAAACAGAAGCATTCCTGTAGCACATAAGGAAAAAGCAACAGCAACAGGACTTGATACAAGAGGACAAGTGGCCTTTGCTTACTTTATGCAGTTAAATATCTTCAGTCACTATGTGGAGCGAAAAACAAGATTATTCTTAAAGACTGACTGATCAAAAAATAAAGAACACTTTAAAAATACTCTTTTAACTTCATAAGATTTACCTAAATTATTTGTAAACATAAGCCGCAATTTCATGATGCCAGTAAGTTCTTCACAACTCTTTCATTCCTCTTCATTCTTCTTTAGATAATTATAATAACAACAAACAAAGTGACCTAGTAACATTTCCAGATGAAAGTCTGGAAAGAAGAAGGAATCTTCTCAAATTGCTTTAAAGAGGGGTCATAATAAAAACGAACACATGATCCTCATAAAAGCATACCATGTACTTTTCCACTGTAGTTAAGAAGAGCACCAACCAGCACAGACCCACATAAAACAATTTAATTTGAGACAAGCTCAGAGAAGTTTTGCACATCTACAGTGTCAGGAAAGGATCTCTGTGGTCTTAGGTGATAGTTCTATCATCTAACTGTAGCGAACTGATACATCAGAGTAAACCTAACCAAATTTATTTGATGACGGACCTTAATAATTAGGATCATATTAGGCCACCAGTTGGCCAACACGTCAGCTACAACTCTCATCTCGGTTTATTAACACCACATTTTAATACTAAATCAAGTGAACTTTCAGTAAGAGCCAAACATCTGTGTGTACACATTCCTTCTGAGGAGAACTCTCGCCCTGTGCTGGCAGCAATTCTTGTCTCTAACCTTTTAGGCAGATACCTCTCAGAGCATTTTGAGAGCTGCTGGCCTCATCAGCATCAGTCCCAACCCAGCAAAGCACCTGATGTCATGAGTGGTATCAATAACCTTATCCGATAGGACTGCATACACCCACCTTTACATTTTAAAGAGGGCCTGAGAAGGAGGGACTACTGTCCGCGTGGCTGCAAACCTTATGTCAAGGCCTGGGTCTCAGATAGTAGCAAGTCCCAGGCAATTTCTCAAAGTTACTTATTTCTTCATACTCTATAAATAGAAGATAATTTGGGAGTTTCGAAATGCAAACTCCATGCTTCAGGTCTATGCACATTTTTCTTAAATTAAAAGCCTAGAAAACATTTCATAAAGGAACAGGCAAAACCAAAACAATGCATGAAACTAGAGTATACAATTCCATTGTCCCACCAACTAAATTCTCCTCTGATGCTATTTACATAGATTAGACAAGCACGGTATGAGAAACATGCAAAAATATGAAGTCTTTAATCATACTGAAAGGCCTGCAAAAGAGAAAGGAAAAGAGAAAGAGAGAACTTAACAGCACTAACCCCTGAACAGCCCGCCTGAGATCTGCACATTGGGCAAAAGAACTTCTTGAAGATTCTATACGAGGTCAAGAAGTAGAACAATTTATCTCTTGAGATATCCCGCTAAAATTACAAACTGTGGAGTAGCATCATCAAAACTTCTATAAAATTCAAAAGGGAAATTCAAAAGCTATAAGGTATTTACGCACGTTATTCCTATTGAGTTAGGGGTGAAAGAAGGAGTTTGGGTACAATTTCATCCTCCATTTGACAGAAGACAGCAGCCAAAGTTGTTTTGGTTTTTTTGCCATGAAGGAATACGAGAAAATACCTATGCTTCTGATTCATCATGGCCTGATGCACTACGCTCAACTGCTGCTTTATTTTCATAATTGGATAATCTTTACTCCATATTGCAATAGGATGGGTTTAATGAAAGTGTTTTTGTTGCCTGTCAGGTCAGCAACTGCACTGATCTATAGCATTGCCATAGCCTTGCAAAATCAGGCAAATGGAAACAGAACTTATCACAGGACACCTGATGCCTTGGCTATCCAAATATGCAAAATCTACACAAGTGAATTTCAATTTATTGGATTCAGTCCAGAAATCCACAGGCAGGCTAACTTCACATTGATTTCAGTTGTGAAGAACTGCAGCTTCAGACAGCACTGCTCTTCATGATTAGTCAGACAGATTTAAAAGAGTTTAATTACCTTAGATTAATCAAACGCTGGAGTCTGGCTGAAGGCTAATAAATCCTAATTAACAAAGATTATCTCCAAATATCTATTAAAGACTAATCTAAGTTATCTTTTGGCCTCAGAAGCTAATTTGTCCACAAAAGCAGTTTTAAATAATGAGATCAGAAATGGTTTGTACGCAACATATTTTTTGAGAAAATCGGCTTAAAAAGTTAACTCTTTCACCTTCAATATCAAGTGGACTACAGATAAAATACCATTCACTGGGCACGGGGTCTAACACTATCTAAACACCACTTGAAGATTCCAAACAAATTACTCAGTTCAGAAATGTTTCCAAACTCTCAAGCCTGCCACCAGCTTCAGTGAGACTAGATTAACAAACATTTACGTTTCCTTTTTAAAACCTAGTCAAAGTATTTAAGAACTCGGAGTCCGCAAAAAACCTCAAGGTATATGTTTTTTTAAATATATTTTTATATGTATATATGCATATATAGAAATACATATATGTGACTGGAATATGCATTTTACATATATGCATTTATACGTAGATTTCAGTCGCGGTATCAGACAGCGTTGGATTTTTTTAGCTTAGCACAAAGAGCCATGTGCTTGTTTCTCTTACTTTTTCCAGTGCTACCAATTGAGTTGCAGAGCTTTCTTCCATCTAGAAAAGGATTCCTTCTCTTGAAAATAGAAACATCTGTTTTCTCAAGACATCTGCTAAAGAAGCGAGGAGAGCAGGATGTAAACTGCTTAGTCAAATAGTTTAAAGATAATGAAGAAATAATTAATTACAAGAAAAAAATTATAAGATTAAGATCTGCATGTAATTAGCTGTACTCGAAATGCCAAAACACTACACTCAGAAAAAAATATAATTAATGAGTTCTTGAGAGCTCCTGATGATTCTCACTAACACAGTGATAAAGGGTGCTGCAATCTGCTCCGAATGTTTACTGGGTGGGACCTGTGGAGCTGGGCTCCCTGCATACAGCCAGGCATATGCTGGAACAGTCCGTTTTCATGCTGTGCCCAAGTCCCATTAGACTTGGCAGAGCCATAACCTATGGATTACGAGGCTTGCGCTCAGCCCAAGACAGCTTTACCAGCACAGCTCGACTTGGTCCAAGTGCAACAGCATGAAAATATATTATGTTTTGGGGCACTTGTGGAGATTTCATTGATGAAGAGTACATTGGATCTGATCCTTCACAAGCTACTAATTTATTATAGGGCTATGGGAGTCAAAGAAGCATGCAGTTTACATTTATTTAACAAGCAAGGGGAGAGATTAAGCCCAGTTATGGTTCATCCAGTGCTGGGTGTTTTTAAACACACATGGATCAAAACTGAAAAATAAAAAGATGAATTAAAAATACAAATGTGATTTTGACAGATTTAATGGTAATGGAACTAATTCTATTAGTTTGCTTTGTACTGCTAACCATGACGGATCCAAAAGTTTCTTTTAACCTCCTGGTTTTAAAAATTATCACTTCTTTCCACCTTCATATCTTTTAACTTTACAAATAAAAGCTCTTTGCTGTCTTGCTAGCTTTTATCTCCCAGCAGGAGAGCAAAATTGACCTGCAACACTCCTATTAGGAGCGAGGAAACTACAGGATGGCCCAGTCTTATTGGTAGTGGAGCCTAATGCTGGTTCCAAGCATCTACATAGGCTGATGGCAGGAACGAGCAATTTCACAACCCCACCACAGAGGAGCGGTCAGGATGAAGCAGGACTGGACTGACAACTTCCACCATTTTTAAACCGCCTAACTGGACACTCAAGAATACAGCTCTACCCTGAGGCCAGATACCTCCTCCCAAAGGCAGGGCTATTCCCTCCCCAGCAGCACTGTCTTTTTGCGTACATGCCATAGGATGGCAGGGAAAAAAATGACAGCAGGGACTACTATTCCCCCACTTCACATGAGAAACCTTGCCAAGACCAATGCTATATGCAGCAGTTGGTGATCTGGGTGAGCAAAAGGGAACTCAGTCACCTCTTCCCACTCCTTCACTTTTTTTTTTTTAGCTTTTTTTTTTTTCCTACTGGAACATACTCTGCTACCCTGAAGCAAGGCTAGGAACACACTTTCTCTAGTCATCTACTTCAGTAGGTCAAAAGAAATCAGCTTGCAGGCAGCGCTGGGCTTACCGCCTGCCAGTTGGACCATTCTGATATAGGCTATTCTCCTACTGTACATTCAGAGGACATTGCCACGTGAGGTCACAAAATTCCTCAGTTTCCTGTCTATGTTTGTTTTTCATTAAAGATAGTCAGAAATTTTAGAAATAAACTTTTTTTTTTCCAGTGGAAAAACGCTGATTTGTAGAAACAAATTTCTACAGGAACTGACACTGTCAAAAATCTTTCAATGAAAAGCAGATATAGAAGACTAGCCAGCCCACCCACAGGCGAGCTCCCGAGGGGGCAGTCTTCTTGGCAGACATCCTCAGCTCAGATTTGCAAAGAAAAATTAGTTGGAAACATGAAAATTTCCACAGTATGGATGTTCCAGTTCCCACACAGCTTCCACGTTAATTGGCTGGTTTTAAAAAAAAAAAAATCAAGTACCTAAGATGTAGGCTCACCCTCTCAGGAAATGAATCAAAACCAACAGTCAATAGCAGTCTTCACCACTTATCAGGACACATTCTGCCATTAGCTAAATTAAATGCAGGAGGAAAGGCTCTACTGTCACAATCAAGAAGGCGGCAGTAGTAGAGAAGCACTGATTCTTCCAGAGAAAAAAGCTTGTATCCACGCATAACAGGGAGTGGAGAAGCTGCACGTAGTTTACATGGTTCTCCTGCCTTTAAGCTCAAGCCTGAAGGGAAAAAAGACTCAACAATGTGAGATTTAAAATTTACACAACCATCTTACCTACCTCAACACACAAAATGAAAATTGATGGAATTGTCGCTTAACATTGGCATAAACTATCTAGGCATGAATTATTTTTCCTACAATTTTTATACAGCCACGTTGAACACAATTGTTAAACCAATCTGCCTTCAGCTAGGTCAAAGATTACTCCTATCTTCAAACAAACCACTCCCCTTCTTTTTAAATTGTGAAATCTTAATATAATCAGAAATTCATAACAGAATTCAGAAAGTTTTTTTCTACATTCAAAAACAGAGGAGAGGGATGCTTCCAAACTGACAATAATTAAACACATCTACTGCTGCTAACTCATCAAACTAGTTTTTGAAAAATCAAGTTATTTTATACATTTTTTCCCCCCCTCAAAATCTGTTCCATGACAAACTAGAACTGAGAACACTGCTC
Organism: Larus michahellis; assembly: GCF_964199755.1. Taxonomy (NCBI): domain Eukaryota; kingdom Metazoa; phylum Chordata; class Aves; order Charadriiformes; family Laridae; genus Larus; species Larus michahellis. The sequence goes on along the minus strand of NC_133900.1, from coordinate 21,261,732 downwards.
TCTACGTTTCACTTTCTGCACGGGCAGCTAACATACATATCACATCCATATGTACATACACATGTTCTGACGTACATATGTGCTTATCTTCCCAGTCAGCTGCAAAAGTGTTCATCTTGGCTAGGCAAGCCCCCTCCAGAGATCTGAGCGGTGCTCTCATGCCTAAACAGATGAGATCCAAAACTAAGGCCATGCTGGTTTTAGGCAGAAAGTCATTAGGTACTATGACTAGCCATGTTGAGTATATTAATTTCAACCACCCCAGGATTTCCAGCTGAAAGCCTTCAGCAGGAACCCAGCCAAGAGGAAGGAGAGAAGGTTGTTCCTCTGTAGGAAGCTGGCTAGACTAACAAGGGAAACAGGGCAGGACGCCTCAGGAAGGCAATTCCTTGAGGAGTGCACAGTGATGGGACCTGCTCAGTTTCAATTCAAAGGTTAGTGACATTTTTTGTTCTAATTGGACTGGTTAGTTTTCCTTCTGTTTACTCAAACTATCCCCACCCCGTGATGATAAATCTTTGTTTGCCCAACCTGGAAAAATCAAGACCTGGCTGCAGGTGGATTTTAGAATTTCTGTTCCTCCTGCAGTATGGCCACAGACATTGCAAAGTGTGCCCTCTGAAAAATATCACTACCTTCAAGACCCAAGGTGGAACCACAGACCTACTTAGACCTAAATGGGATAGAAAAATCGATAGTTTTCTTAAATAGCAACAATAGCAGACAAACAAGTACAATTATTTCATTTCTACACATTTTCATGTGAACAAAACAAAATATTCTCATGGTACAGATGTCACGGTACTCTATAACCAATGTAACTTCGAAATTAGTTTGGACTTGATAAGTTCTAGATATACACAGCTATTTAGGAGAAGTCACCAAATTAAGACACTCCAGCATTGAGGAAAACAAGAAAAAAAAACTCAGAAGTTTTCTTCTGAGACATTTAGTTACTGTAACAGTTCTATTTTTCTGTAATAATCTGGAGATCCAAAAAAGATGCATTCCACAATGTTAGGTAGTTCAGGGCTGTCTTGCATGTCTCCAATGTCCCTACATTTTCATGTGGAAAACACGAGTGGAGCACAAAGTGAATATCAATCTTTTGTACTGCGTATTGAGCAAATGCCAAAAGCACTTTTGTTGTCATAGTAACAGCTCAAGTTTTTTTGGGGTTGGTTGATTGGGGTTTTTTTAATAAAGAAGTAGTTCTTTCCTCTTTCTTAGACAGCTCTTGAAAGTTGAGCCTGGTATGTTGAGATACTTCTACACTTCCACACCCATTAGTAAATATTTTTAATTGTGCAACTTCTGTTATGTGCTGACAGGGATAAGGTTCCAGAACAGGAACTTAATGAACTCATTACGAAGCTGGAATAAAACTGTCTGATTATATGTGAATACAAGGACGAAGAGAAAGAGCAAGGATGGCCAAGAAAAAGGGCTGACTAGCATCTGACTGAAGCAAGTGTCTTGGCTATAGGCAGTGTAATAAACAGCCGTACTGTAAGTTATACATTACGGAACTTCTTGTTCCCCCATGCCTATGCTTACCCTTGCCAGAATCATTCATTTTACTCTAGCCTCCAAAACCACTCCGAAGCAATGTACTCTGCATATTCGTAGCACCTCTGGATAATACCCCTAAATTGCTGCCTCTGATTTGGCATCCAAATAAGAACCTAATTTATCTACATATACAGAACCAGAACTATTTATTTCAAATGCTGTTACACGCTAGAGAAAGTAAGTTACAAAAGAAAAAACCCATTATGTCAGCACTGTCACTTTCTGAAGCCGTATGACGGTATGTTGCTGTCTTCTTCAAAGTAGGGAAATATTTTTTCCGCCATCAAGTGAGTGTTATTTGATAAAAGAAAAGCTTTACTAGCTAACGGATAATGAAGCGTTTGCAGCAACGCCTCTCATCTCCAGCCAAATGGAGGACAAGCAAAAGCAAATTGCTTCTTCAGTTAAGAAAAAAAAAAATCATTTAATTTTGTGTTCCACTTCTATTATCAACCCTAGTATTTTTCATTCTCATGATTATGTGATCAGATACAACATTGTAACTTTCTAGCTTACCTGCCCTTATTCAAAAATCATTCCAGCAAAAAAAAAGTGTTACTTCAATTTAAAATTATTCCAAGAACCACCTTCATTTTTAGGCTCTCTGACAAAAGAACACATCAGTCCCTCTATCACAACAGTTTTCAAGTAATAACATCAAATGGCTTTGGTGAAATAGCTTGACAGTTCTAATACTGCTGCTTTTGATAGAAGTCAACATGAAGTTTGGAACTAAATACAAGACAGGAAGATTGAGAAAACAAGACGGACCTTCGAGACAATACCCACTTCTCCACATAAGTGGATTCAAAAGGAGAGACAAGAAATTCACAGAGAATTGGTCTGTTGGTAGTTATGAAATATTAAAAACTGGATGGGATCTTTAACTCAGTAAGTCTTTCAACAGAAAGTTGTTGGAAGCTCGGCAGGCAGAGACAGAATTTATTTTTTCTTTCCTTAAGTGCACAGAAATGCCAGTCAGGGACAGCACAGTAGAGGGGTGAACCCTTAGCCTGACCCAGCATCTCCAGGTCCATGCAGAAAGCCACCATCATCGAACTAGACAGTCGAGCCAGGAGAACTGTGGTTTGTTTCCACCGCTGTCAAAGATAATGGACACCATCTTGGCCATGTTACTTTGTGTCACTACATACTTATCGGCTGAAGTGCTCTAGAAATTTGCAACTTGCTTTGAAGTTTGCTGTGAAAAGAGCTGTAGGGACAAAACAGGAACAGGGTAGAAACACAGCCTTCATTTGCACACTATTTCCCTTTATAGCTAATAGCTTGAGTCAATCTGACTTTTCCAAAATCCAGATTTTGACCCTAGGCTATTAATGGTTATGTGGGAACATTACAGTAAAGATGGGAATAGATGTAACATTCAGGGAAGCAGTGGAACAATTGCTAGGCGTATGAAAGTCTCTTCGGACTCCCTCTTGCTACTTTTAGTTCAGGACAATGCTACTAGCTCAGAATGAAAGCGGCTGGACACAAGAGAAAAATCAATTTATAATAGACTATAGATATCCAAGAAGAGGGTACAGTTACTGCACTTTGGCAAAAATGTTTAAAACACGCTGTGTCTTTAACTCTGCTACACTTCTATGGGATTGTTTCAAATGATCGAACTTGGCCAGCTATTTCCACTTAGTCTTGGTGAAATAACATATAAGGAAAATATATAAAAAATATATTAATCAATCCCTTTCAGGAATTTGATTCCCTGTATTTTTCCTAATACTCAAACACAACTAAAATAAAAGTCAGAGTTATTCTCACCCAGCTTCTTTTTTTCCACCCAGTGTTAAAAAAAAGAAAATCAAAGAGACACGGGGGAAAAAAAAAAAAAAGTCAGCCAATTGTACAAAGTTCATTTGAAAAGGCTTTTTATCATAATATGCTTGATCACTTGATGCTACAGATGCAATGGTCTAGGAACCAGTGCCACAGCATATCAGCTGTTATTGATGTTTTGACATAATAAAAACATCTACCATGTTTGATCTCAACTGTTTTTCAGCCAAAAACGGCAATATGGCTAAGGCTCACAGTTCAGAAGCATGAGCCACAAAGAAGCAAGAGAACACATAAGGAAGCGAGGAAACCAGCCCTGTCTCAGCAAACACAGGGTAGGTGATCGCTTCTGCTACAAGACAGACAGGCTCTCTCAGACAGGACAGCTCTTTCAGTCTGCCACCAAGAGGAACTTCACCCTAATTTCACCAATATTGCCCTTTAAAACGGCATTCTGAAAACCATCTACAATATTGGAATTACTATATAGCCTTTAATTAGTTTCTGCTGCGACAAATGATTTGGTCTCATACAGCAATACAAGACATTCTTTTCCATTATTGTTTACATTTTTCTTAAATACTGGTTCCCTACCCCATTGCTAATTGTTTACTTTCCCCCTCCTCCCCCACGGAATTTTGTTTGGCCAAGAGCATCTTATTTTTCATGGAAGTCCTAGTGGGAGGTAGGAATCGCAGAGCCACAGCAATTAATGATAAACAGACGCTATTTACAGATTAGTCTGAGTGTCCCACTGACAGAAGAAAGCAGAGCCTGTTTTAAACCTTTGTAAAATCTGGAGATATCTTTCCATCTCCTCCATATTCCCTCTGCCAGCCTTTGGGGGGAAGAGATGTGTTGGGTTTTTTGCTTTGGGTGGGATTTTTTAAGTTCCTTTTAGTACACTAGAAATTTGAAATGCTCTGCCTTGCTTCTGTATTCCCTCACACTCCCAAGAAGTGTTTTGCTGTAAACATCCAAGGAATTTAAGTTAAGGCCCTTTGTTCCTCTTATGGCATAAAAGAATTAATACCCATTTAAAAGCACAGTGAATATGAGAAAACCTCCTGCATTCTCAGTTTCTGCAAATTAATTTGTGCTTTGGGAAAATATTTAGCATACTGCCTATGTTAGATAAAACAAACTTTCAAAAATGCCAGTGTTACTTAAAATTAAGAGGTAATGTTAAAAAATAAAATTCTATTTAGTTGTATAATTAAGCTCCAATCTTTAATTAAGGGAAAGGATATTGCAGGATGATGTGTATGTTCAGGATTTTGGTAGTAGTGTGAACAGAGACTAATGAAAAAAAACGTAGGCAAGTGAACTACGCCTCAGTAAAGGCAAAACGTAAAAGGCAGAGAAAAGCATAAACATGGTCAAATGATGACACGTGCAGATCAGGTAAGTAAGATGGAGCTGATTGTAGAGAGTTTTCCTGAGACACACAACTGAAACAAAACAGAAACAACAAACCACTTACTGACTTTCTACCTAGTCCCTAAATCAGAGAGATTCTGCGGGAACTCAGAGACGTTCACGGCCCACAGTGAAATCCAGACCCCAATAAAAAAAAAAAAAAGACACACAACATTTCAGAAATGTAAAATAAAATATTATTACTTTCTTAGGTCACTCAGTCACCTCCTCAGAAGGTCAGAGTAGCCAACAACCACACAGCTCTGTCTGCTTTTTTGCAGGGATTCAAAGGTTTTCATTCAATACCCTCTCCCCCTCTACAGAGCACTACGACACGTTGTTTTGGAAAGCACTAAGTTACAACACATTGGTAATAGTTTTGAGCATTTGTTTTGTCAGCAGGGGGCAAAGGACATGATCTATAGGTATTGTCACAGAGTATACCCCAGTGACTTCTCTGGGCTTAGGACAGGCTCACTGTCACCCAGGTGCCTGTGTTAAAATAAGTAATCTCTCCAATACGCAATGGCAATATCATTTTTACAGGTAATTTAATGCAATGTTTCATTTTGAAACTATATTTTTCTTCACTTTAACTTATACCATATACTGCCAGAGCTCCCTGGTTAATTCACTGTCTGGTACAATTCCCACTGCAGAATCAAGGTGAACATGCACCTTTGTGCTTCGGGCTGAAAAATTCCCTCCTCCTCTTTTCATTCTGGTAACCATGTGTTGCTTTTTTTAGTTACATTGGCCAAAGAAATACCTTGATATGAAGGTGTATATTGTGCTGGTGAAAACAGGTAATAACGCAAGTCTAATCTGTTTCTCATTTATCATGGGATAACTTATTTAAAGATGGGTAAACAGGAAAGTGACACAGAAAGTTAACATTTTTTTAATCTACTACTGTTGCACCAACAGCAGCAAGAAGTCACTCCCACACGACACAAATGAAAGCAAGCAAATAGGATCCAACTCGATTATTCTCTACACCTGCACAACACTGTGAATGAATAGAAAAGGCTATTAAATCAGAACAGCAGCATTTTACCCTATTTTGAATGACACACAGTGAAAGGCAAGGAGGAGTGAGGCCCAGAGAGGAAACGTGGTTTGACCAAGGTCAGACATCAAGTCAATAGCAGAAGTGAGATGAGTTCCCTGCTCCTGACCCTTCACAAACTGACAGACCATGCTCCCCTGTGGCCTCTCTCTTCCAGCACCTTCCATCTGAAGCTTTTCCCCTGCACAAATGAAAAGGCAAAAAATAAAGAAGTTTGCTGTACAAAACAGACAGAGGTATTTTTGTGATCATTAGCCCAGTACCTGCAGCCCTGTTTACACTGTAACATTTCCCTCTTCAATCAAAGGAAATAAAAAACAGTATTTTTGTCTTTAGCAAATACCTAATAACTTCCTGGGACATACATTAGACGGCACACAAACTGAGAAAAGCTTTTGATCATTATCTTGGGAGCTACAAAGCACAAAGTAAAGTTTATGCTCACGAGATTTGTTTCCTGACACAACAGCTACAAGAATTCAGCATCTATTCACTGGGAAAATCATGAAAGGTGGAACGTGCACAAGCATATGATTCCTATAACTTTTATTACATGCATATACGGTGTTTATTTTTCATTTACCAGAGGGTACAATGTAAAGAGAAAACTCATTTTCTAAGTGTCCCACCATGAAAAGGTACTATACTTACAATTCAAAGACTTCAGTTAATCTAGGATAAAAGATCAAGTTAATAAGCATAATAGCCACTCTACAGGCTAGATACAAACCTTCCTAATTTAGTTATTTGTATTCTTAAACTGCTTAAAGATACAGGCAGAAACTTGTATGAAGTGGCTGTTCTCAGTTTATTCTCACCTCTGCTGTGCCATCTACTGCTTACAAGTTGTTACTGACACTATAATACTTGGTTCAAGATTCTGCTGGCCATTGCTTCCCTGTTTATTTAAAACTGGACAAGGGAGGATAAGCTTCCAAATCTGAACTTCAGTGAGGTAAGGATTAAAAACGAAGAAAAATATAAACATATTTAAAAAAAAGAAAACTTTTACACCCCAGTGTGGGAATTTAGCACATGCGTGTGGAAGCACCACATTAAAAAACCCAACACTGTCTCCTAGTAGTCACGTGGAATTGTAATGCAAGTAGCACACAAATTCCTGTCAAAGCATCTGGGTGGGGGAAAAGACCCAGGGGGAGTCAAACAGAACAATTTTTTCATACGTAGTTCTTCATTTCTGCCCACTTTGTGGTTTGGCCCCTGTATGGTATCTTGTCAGAAGAGCCACTAATAGCAGGGGTTACAACAGCTACTACATACTTTTCCCCCCAACTTAAACCTTTGTCCTGCCGTGGACTCTACTTCTCATTTGTTGAGTTGAAAGCATGCCCCATCTCTACAGTATATAGCTAGACAGCACTCCCTTCTGACAAGTTAGAGGTTGCTTAAGGCTTCATACTGCAGAAACCAACCACTGATTTTGTGGTTGAAAGTGCTGACCCTGAAAAATGGACCTACAGCTGTGTCCTACATGCTAGACTTCCTGGCAAATATAGCTACTCTTTCTGGAAGGTCCAGTATTGTTCAAGTATGCCACAAAACCGTTTGTCTTCACAGTGATGACAGAGGAGTAGAAGGTCTTTCAAAACTATAAAAGTGTGGAGGAAATACTTAGTAAGTTAACTGCCTCTTGACTAAAACTCAGAAACCTTTTAATATTCACAAGCTATCGGTGAATTCTGGAAGAGAAAAGGAAGAATTCACCCATTGGGAACAGAAACACAGATAACGTGCTTCTCACTGTATCCCAACAAAAGGAGCACAGCAACAGTTTGAATTCTCACTTCAGGGGAACAGTTTTGCCCTGGCAACTGAAGGACCCCATACCTGTATTCTTCTCCATGGTCCCTAAACTCTGAGGAGAAAGATGGTGGGGGCAAGTTCCAAACTACAGTCCATTGAGGCCCTCAATTTATATCAAATCAAGCCAAACCAACACACTTTTATTATTTCAAACTAAACATTTCATTCTGATTCAAGTCTTAGTCTAAGACAAAAATATTTATTTTCCAACTAAAAGTTCAGGGGAACGAAACCCAACTTTTTAATGGAAAATGTTTAGCTTTCATGAATTATTTTTTTTTTTTTGTAAACAAAGTAAGCCAGTTTAATCCCCATCATTTCGTATACGCACAAAAGAATGAGCAATTTGAAAAGTTTTAAGGATGTTAAGTTTTAAGAACACTTATTCAGAAAATAAGATGGCATACAGGATCGGAGAAAAATTCCTGGTGTACACAGCAACACAACAGAAGAACAGAGTATTTGTAAGAGAAGTAAGAAGGGAGGCATGAAATGTCAAGATTACCTATGCTTGAAGGTGAGCATGCCAATGACTAGCATTCATTACTGCTTCAAATTGCCCAACTGTGTCACGCTGGGCTCAGAAACACACAGGAGACCGAGACACTGCTAACTGTCAGGGTCACTGCTAACGTTACAGTGGGATGTAAAAGCAGAACTGCTGTTAAAAAAAAGTCAGTAGATGATTCATTTTAGCCTGTGTGTGAAATCAGGTGGTAATACAGCAGTACAGAAGTAGTACAAGACTGGAACAAAGATATTACAGAGACATTAATGTTACATGACTACATGTCTTCATTCCAGAAGGAATGGCTTTGATTTGGGGAGGGTATTTCCTTCAAAGTACAGTCCTACTGTAGCTATTATAAGTGACTTCACACCACTGCCTCCCATTATTATATAGTCAACCCAACTTTACTATTCTTGGTTGTGAAGGCTGTCCAGACCTAAGTGCAACAACATCTCAATAATTTAAGAAATTATATAAATCAATCATGATGGTAACAGCACATTTTCCAAATGCCTGTTGTCTCCGAGAGGAGTTCCTGCTGAGCTACAAGCAAATCATGAAGTGAAAGGCAGTCCAAGAGTGAAATTGTGCCAAGCTAGCAAAGTTTCTGAAGTTCAATTTGAACTATCGTTGTTGTCATCTTCACTAGAGAAAACATCTTTTCACAATGGAAACATTCGGTTTCCAGCAGCAGAAGTAAAATTTCTACCAAAATGTAATGTGACAGTATTTCTGCAGTCGCCCAAAATATGGAGGGTTTTGGTGGGGTTTTTTTGTTTGGTTTTGTTGTTGTTGGTTTTTTAACCCAACAGTACTTCTCTCTCCAATGTGCAGGCCTAGATACCCACACCCAGCTCACAAGACCTTTCCGTCTGCCAACACCATCCAGAAATATGCCCATTTTCCCCAAGAGAAAATGAACTGTCTCACTTGGGTCAATGTCCACTAGAAGTCATAGTAATGAAACTGGCAGATTACTCTGTTTTGAGGAGTGGGATCATGTTCCCTATATACTTTCCCTCAGCATCTTCCAGTCTGTCAGAGATGTCTAAAAAAAAAAAAAATGGCAGCCACATCCAAGCCAGAAGAAATGCATCAGTATCTGTAAGTGTACTGAACATATCCAGCCCTAAATAACACTTAAATTGGGGGGTCTTTTAGTATGCGTTAAAAGGTGTGGAGATGTAGCATTGCAAACCTCTGCACAGGGGTTGAGGTTCTGAAAATCTGAAAGCTGGAGCTTTCGTGCTCTAGTGTGCCAGCGGTCACACTGAGCAAGGCAGAACCTGCAAAACTGTTCTCAAGCCAGGACTCTTTAGGAATCCTCTCTTGAGCGAACAGTCCCCTTGTATTCCCTTCCTGCCCAAGGTAATAAGAGATGACAGAACTAAGAACAGGTAAGGACAAGCTCCAGCAGACATTACTAAGGTACAAGTGTATTTAGCACTCGGACACATTCACACCTGCAGCATGAGCATGGATGCAGACAAGCTCCCAGAGGAGCCACGCATAAGCCCTCCATGAAGTCTCCATCACAATACTGTATTTCATGAAATATTGCTAACAAACTTCGCAGCAGAAACAAGGAAACCACAATTAAAACTAACCAGCCTAGAATAACACAAGAGTAAAAAAACCAAAAACATACATACAAAAACAATCTCTCCCTCAAAAAAAAAAAGGCAAGAGAATAGTCAGAGTTTACTCAGGACAAAACAGAATGGGCTGATGAGAAGTCAGCAACACCATTGAGCTCACCGTATTATTTTTTAAGTTAGGCCAGGCAAATCAAGAAAAGCTGAAGTTCAAATGTTTTTTTGCAGTTGTCTGAAAGTATACCAAAGGGATTAAAATGGGTATTCTGGAAAGCTAAAAAGTGAACAAAAAAAGAAAACAAATATGAAACTGCAATTTTTTCTTGGCATCATTCAGGAAGCTTGGCTTCATCACAAGCAGAACATTACCTGAGCACATAAGTTGCGCCTCATTGTAAATACCTAAAACATGCAAGTAGCCCACCTAGCCTCAATGTATTTATTTAGTTTGAATCCATGGGGTTTTTCCACGTTAAATTCAAAGGGGAACCCAGTGGTAAGGAGATCATCTCCAGGGAGATAAGTGCAAAGCAAGAGTTTCTCAAAATATATGGATTCAATTAAATCAAAACGTCACTTGCTGAGATTTGTCAGTTATCTAGGCAAACTGCAAGGCTGTCTCTCCTTTGTTTTTCTTAAATTACAGCTTTCAAGCCAAAAAACAATTAGTAACATGATCTTGGTTTAAGTTTACCTTGATTTCCACATCTGAGATCCTTTTTGTTTTCCCCCCAAATGAATAGTATTTCTCCTATAACCTAGCTAAGATATGATTGACCAAGTTATTTTGGAAAATACTATGTAACTTATTTACAACACAGCCTCTAAAAACAAGATTCCCACATGAGGAGTTTTCCTTGACACAAATACTTCATGAAAGCAACCATTAACATGATTGCTATCCACAAAAGCATGTCATTAAGATTGCACTACTTAAATTACAATTAGGCTTTAAAATGGGGTTTGCCTATTCAGCTATAGACCACAAATCTTGGAATTTGTACTAAAAGCTAACTTTCATCTACGATCATTAACTTAAATCTCTAGTGCTGGTGCTGGACAAAAGGCCAGATTCTTTCTAATTCATTATCATCTAGGACACGATGTTCAGAAGTTTGGGCAGAAATAGGAAAAGGAGGAGTTGTCCCGCACCATTTCCCTGTGGTGCAATGAAGACCTGTTAAAAGAGTGCCTCGGGTTCTGTGTGAGAAGCTAAAAATAGAAAAGACTAATCATGGCTCTGAGGATCTTACACAAAAGTTTTAATACAAGTGACACCACACAGGAACATGCATGCAGTAGTGCAAGAGAATAAGGTCAGCACAGTCAAGGTATCTGACAAAAGTTAGGAGATGATACATACAGTATCCAGCACATATCAGAGTAAGCGCTGTTCTGTGATAGCAAAGAGCTGCCAGGGTTCCAGCCAGGGATTTGAGCTTCGTTCTTCCTCCACTAACTAACTTCTCATGTTCTGCTTCTGCCTCCTCCTGAATTCCTCTTTTCTTTCTACCATTCTGTTTCTTTGTGCAGCTGAACCTAAGACACAATTTCCAGTGATGTCAAGAGAACTATTACATCTAAATAGTTTTGATTTAAAGAGCTGGATCTACGAAAATAAGTCTTCCATTTGGGCAATTCCATAGCTATAGCAGTCTGCTGCCATTTGTAATGGTTATGCTAAGTTCCCCAGCAAAAATTCTCAGTACAGCAAACTACCACCTTCCAGAAGTGTCGTTCCAAATGAAGTTTTTTACCCAGACTAGCTAAATAAACAGCACTACTCTTCTGTGCAAGTACTCAATCCTCAAGAGAAGTCAGTTGTGTAAAAGCAACCCTCAGCACAATGGTTGTAGCAACAGTGGTAAAAGGCATAGTGGAACCTCTTCTGCAAAAATGAATCATCTAATAATTCTGTGTCCTAGAGTACTTGAATTTATCCTATATGCCAGTATCCCAATATATACAGCTTTAAGTGTTATATGTTCCATTTATGGTGTTATGGCAAATTTGCACCTGAAAGAAAAACTGATGCATCTCACACACCCATTTTACAAACTTACAAATGACCACATTAAGTTTATATAAGTTTGAAATTGCAGTGATGGCAGTTTCTCACCATGAGAGTAAGGGAAAAGTATTTACGTACCAAATGTTGGTAGCCGTGTGGATCCATGAGCATATACGTATGTCCACACACATAGAGCACTAACTTTTGAATAGGCATACTTATGTTCTTTCATTCCTCATAAAAAGGATTCCCTTCCTTGTTCTGGTTGTCTGTATTTCACCCTGCTAATTCAAACCAAGAGAACATTGCAACCTGTGTTTCCTCAGCAAGTCCCTATTTCCACTTCCTTTTTAGAAGAATTTTTTTTTTTTTTTTTAATAACATCAATATCTAAGCAGACACACAGATATAAAAGAAGGTTGCTGAGGATATGAAGGTTGACATCTAGTTATTTGTACAACATCAGCATAATACCACACATTAGTACTGTTGTTAAAAAACGTTTCACTGACAGAAGCATGTGACATATTATGACAACATCTGGCATTTTCCTAAAAATAATGGAGTTCATTTTCTTATCCCCTAAGCAGACTTGATGAAATGTAGCAGTTCCTGGAGTATCAGTAACACACACATTCAAAATCATAGCATCTCCAGTTTCTTCAGTATTGAGTATTTTCAAACCTATTGCCAGATTCAAAGTAAACGGCCACACTCTGATGTGGCTTACACTGGAAGCATCCGAACTAAAACCAGTGAGATTCTACTGGGTGCAAGTCAAAGCAGAATTCAGCCCAAAGGTTCTGACAGGGAAAAATTATGTTAGGCTTCCAAGCCTCACAGAAGCTTATTTTTCATGGCTTGCTCCCCTGCCCCTGTGGACGTCTAACGTATTCTTTGGCTGAAAGAAATCTAAAAAACTCAGGTCCTTTTTTGTTCAACTGAAACCACACAAGTTTGGAGAATCTCACATAAACAGACACATGAGAGCCTTTGGTAAAACTGCAGACAACACTTCTAATTTTTTGTTACATTGGAAAAATAAGCTTAGCTTATTTTCCTAACTGTTCCCTCTTCTCTTACAAACTCAGCCACCCAAGGTCTTTACAAATAGAGGAAAGGTTAATAGTTTAAAGCATAGGGATATATTTTTCCCATAGGGATGCTGAAGGCGAGCACAAAGGCATTCACCTGATGATAGAATTTTTATCCCTGGGGCAAAATCTCTGCAGTCACTAATTCCTTCTATATTCCTCAGATTGCTTTTCCACAGAGTTTTGCCAAGAGAAGTTAACCTTGACAGTTGGTTAAGTTAATTACAACTTGCCCTGATGACTTCAGAAAGTACTCTTCTGTACTGCAGTTATAAAAGCCTGCATCTTTCTTCTACAGGAATGTTTGTTACCTAAATGAAGCAGAAGCAGCACTGTCATTTGAATTATTACTGTAACATGTTTAACATGACGATGTATCCATGCAATGCACACACAGAAAACCAAAACAAGGATTACTGAATTTATTAGGAACAAGAACTGCATGTATTTTAGCATAATAAGGTTAAAGGATTTAGGGTCAAGACTTTAAGCTCACTAAGTGTTAATCCATTTACTTTCACTCTGGTACATAGCAACGGTCTCTGATCCTCAGATTGCAGCAAGCGATAAATGATGCTTTTGCACACAGAGAGCTTCATACTCACATGCTACTCAGAAAAACCTCTTATTAACTCCAGTGGAAATACTACTTGGCTTAGGGGAAGCAGGATCAAGTCATTCATTTCATTTTAATGAAAAGAAAAATCTTCAGACTCTACTTCATCTCCTTGAAAGAAAAAAGTGCTTGAGCAGAATTACTGTAATAGAGAGTCTGAAACTATTACTCACTGTAACCTCAAACTGGGTTTATATTTTGTGATATATAGAAATCCAACTTGCAACAGCGTAATTGCAGAGAGCTGACTCCAAAGAAGTACGGACTACACTTGGTAGGAGCTCTGCAGGAACTGCCTTGGGTGCAGTAACCAGCAGTTTGCAGTAATGCATGGTCCAAACTGCAGACACTGTGGGCAATGGGATTAGAACCCAGGAGATCAAACAATCGGTAATCTCAACCTCCCAAGTGGCAAAAAGCCCAAAACCCTCCTGCTGTATCTGAATTCAGGAAAAGGAGTACCATGTGCAAGGCATGTAAAATTGTCCTATTCTGCTCATTTTCCCCAGTGTTCTTACTTCGTTTATCCCTCTGCATGTTATCTTTTAGCTTCATTCAGTGAGATCAAGAAACAAAACAAGCTATGAGAAAACAGGCACCCCGTATGCAAACACAACCAGCCAGGTTATTTTATTTGTTTGAAGTTCTTGGCACGCCTATTTTACACGATGCACATTTCTGCTGTTTGAAGCAAAGCATTAGAGTGGATCAGCATTAGAATTTCATACTGCACTGAACAGCGAAAGTATGGATGAAGGAGAGTTACGGTTGGACCTTAAATCCTCTTCTCCCCCCCCCGCCCCCAGCATTCCCAGTTACCATCCCACCTTCAGCCAGCTCTGAGTTAAGAGTCCATCCAGGGTGAGGATAACCACAAACCTACCCAGTATGGTGTACATGCAATAACTTTCTGGACTAAAACCTTTGAAAGATACCATTTCCTGGTACCTTACTAGGGATTACAGTGCCTTGGAATGAGCTGCCCTTCAAATTTCCTACAAGAGGTTTGAGGAGTTGCCGTGCTGAGCTTGTACAGCAGCCCCTACTAACTGCTGCCATAGTATAAGCAACGCCTTTCAAAGCATGAGAATGGGGACTGACATTTTCCTAGTCAGAGCTGTTCCATCATAAAATGCACTTTCAGATGCAAGACCTAAACCTATCCCAGCACCCACAGGGATGATGTTCTGCTGTGTGCTACTACCCAGAGTCTACAAGCATGCCTCTTGTAGAAATCCTCCTACACTTCAGCCTCCCACAGATCCTTTAGGCAATCATCAACCAATTGCCTAATACGTTACATCAGCCCCCATGACACCTCTCTGATTTTCTGCCACTAGCCCATAACAAGAGCTTGTGTTGGACTTGTGGGACCTCTGAGCAACCACTAAGACACAAAGCATCTTCTTCCCACCCACCCACACCCATTCTTGCACTATAACCTAATTTAGCCTAATAGTCCTCGTGCTACTGCAGAGATTGGAGTCCCAAGAAGTCACTTCAGTTTCTGACTGCCTGCCACTCCCATCCTGCACAGACAGGTGCAATAAGGTCTTTCCTAGGACACAACACCGTCCAGCAGGCCAGGCACCACCAGAAGGGAAGAACATGAGCTGTTCCCAGCAACATCTCAGAAATCCAGGACAAGTTTCAGTACATCATTTCACCTTCTTTCTCTATTTCTCTCTCAGCCTTCCGTTCAGGTGGAGAGTTCTGTGAGCAGGGACCTTCTTAATAGCTGTTCACTGGGGAGTTCACAGCTCTAGCCCTGTCCAATCCTACTAACAGCAGCTGTATTTTCTATCTGTGAGCGAGGGTAGGCGAGCAGATGGCACTTCCACAGAGTCATCAGTAGGGACCATATCCTTCTTTCAGTAGGATGCTTTTCTGGAACCACTCCAACACCAAGTCCTTAGGAGTACAGACTTCTTGGCTGTTCTGTTGGGTAGGAATCCTGGGCTAAGTAGCTCACAGCTCCTTCCTCTTACCTCCACTTTTATATTCCTCAGAGACTGTGATCCTCAACTTCTCCCAACAGCCTCCTAAAGTTTCCAAGAACTTTCATGTCTTTTTGATGTATCTCTTTTAGCCCTATCTTAATACATCATTTTTCGGCTACAGGAGTTTCTTCAGTATTCCCTGCTGATCTTCCTTTTGAACTCAGCCAAACAGCACTACGCAAAAGGAGAAGCACATACCTGCACAGCAGAAGGGAGATCTTGCTTGTAAGACCACTCAGTTATTTAGGTGGGAGATTCCTGACCTCTGCTATGTAGCTATGCTTTTGCCTTGAAACAAAGTTATTTGAGGTATAAATCTCATCAGATAAAGTGCGGTTCCTCGAATTTACACCATAAAATCGAATAAATCAAAGGAAAAAAAATAGTGAGTGATTCTGAGCCCTTGACTGTACTGCTCTATCAAGATACAGCTTAGTTTTTCCGTTTTTTCTGCCAACATGCTGACTACTCACTTTTCTCCTCCATCCCACACAACTGCACTAAAATATTTCTTTATTTATCAAGATTTTTATATTCAAGAAAATATTGTTCACAGACTGACTACAATGAAAAGAAAAATTACGCACTGGCCCCAGTCACCCCATAACAGCTTTTAAATCGCCAAGCTGTTCTTTATCTGGCATCCTTTCCTTCCACCACTGAAGTATCTGAGCATCTTCCAATAATTCTCTACACAACATGGCAAGCACCTGCTATGTCTAATCTCATCCTTTATATCAAAAGGATCCGTTTTGTTCCTAACACATTGCCTTATTTGTCTTAGGGCAAGGACCTAGTCCAAGAAGTGGATCAGTTGGAGATTCTCACAGGTCTTGGCCCTGCCCCTGAAAAATGATGCTACATTTCCTACATTAAAAGCACTTGTCCTTGTACGATACAGTTCCTTTAAACTAGGGGAGTGGAGATGTGAACAGCTGTCAGCACAATGGGGGCATGGATGTTGAAACTAAGGGCAGGATTGTCTCTTTCCTCGCCCTCTTCTCAAGACCACTCCACCCACCTGCTCCACTGGTATGAAACAGAAAATATTTGTGGTCCTGGTCATCATTAATTAATTCTGGACTAAATCACAGAACAGCTCCATTACCATAGCAATGCATGCATCTACATAGCAAAAAAATTACAGAATTCCATACCGCTGGCCATAGCCGTAGATAGGGAATTTCACTTATACTATAGTCTTATGCTAAGTAAATGTGACAAAAACATTGTGATGAAAACAAAATGGCAAAGTTAGTATTTAATTTTCAAAGTGATAAGTGGAAGACTGGGAAATAAATATGTAGAATTTGCACCTGAAATTTCAAAGCAGATTTTCTGAGATATACACCCCCTAGGTAAGTGATAAAGATTAGATTATTTTGAGTTCTTTCAAAAGTTCGAACCAAACCAAATTTTGCTCAGCTTCTACAAATTTTATTCTTTGTTACCATAAGTTTCAGAGACCACACATTAGAAAGAGGAGAATTTAACCAGAAAAGATCTATGAAAGGACACAGCAGTGGAAGCAAAACTCTGCTCCCCAGGAGGTGCTGCTGGATCACTCGCAGTCTCCAGGCTTGACACCAAACAGTTTGGGCTTCCCAAACAAAGGCCCACAGGATAGGCAGGCACTTTGGCTCTTCTATGGAAGAGTATTGCCACAGAGATCCTGAAGCTCTTGAAGGATAGCTTGTTAAAGAGATAAAACATCTATCCCACTTTTTATTTAATAAAGAGGATTTATCAAAATCTAGTCTGGCACCAGCTCACATCCGTCCTTGAAATATTAGCCTGAAATAACAGCAAAGCATCTTACCACATGCTTTCCTTTTAAGGTAAGGGCTGTTGAAGTAGAGTCAGTCACTACACATGACAGGCTAACCAGAGGAGGTTTCTTTTTATTTTTAAAGTGGAGCTTTGAGTATAATAATTATTACATGATGCACTATGCATTGCCAATGTCAAGTTGGCTTCAGCGTGTATCTTTCTTTTCCACAGAATGAAAGTAGGATCTCAGTTTACACAGTTCCTAATTTACTGATCCTGTTAGTGGTATGTGTGTCTAATGGGGATTTTGACAGTAAAACAGTCTCGTTAATAGCTCATGATTTATTACATTATTCACCACTTCCTTAAATCTTTTTTTTTTTATTTCAGAAAAAAACCCCAGATATTTTAGAGTCAAGTTGTATTTTCCTAGGCTCTTCACCAGCATTACTAGACTATACCTAACCATCTTCAGTAACAACTGCAAATGATATAAGCAGAGGAAGTCTTATGAGGCACTTATAAAGTAAAATAACATTTGAGTGATGTATGATAAACAAAATTTAAATATTAATGAGAATAGGATAGACAAGAAAACCTAAATTTCTCAGTGAGGATGAAACCATTTATACAGGATGCTTCTCAGTACAGCCAAACTCTAAATCTGTACCAAGGATTACAAGTTACCCCTGCAGAAAGGGGGACTGCAATACTCAACAGCATCTAGAAACTGTAGATAAACAACTCAACAACACTTTACTGACATGACAAAAAGTATTAAGGAGACGTCTAACAGGAACTGTGAAAAGGAAAAGGGAGGATAATATGTACACGTCACTGATAAAAAAGGAAAACAGATTAAGTATACATCTCCATCTGTATATGTCCATTCAGCTATGTTCATCCACATCAAACTGCAAGAGATTTAGGCAAACACATAAAAAGCTATTGCATCAGATCTTGACCACTGCCCCCAAGACAGGGCCCTGAACAGGAAAGGAAACACCACAAAAAATCCCATGCAAGATTTCTGAAGTGATTACACTTCAAACATCACTCTTGAAGATTTCCTGTGCATTCTTCTCCCTTTCCAGCATCCCAGTTTGGTACCCCATGCCATATATTGTCATCGCTGTTTCTATGCAGTTAGGATCTCAATTTTGCATTGAAGCTACTGGTTCCAGAAGAGCCTATGAACCTTTTGGTATTTTCATTTTTTCTTATTTTTCCTTTCTTCACAAACCCTTTTCCCTTTCCTTCCATCCTGTTCAACTCCAAGGTCTGTTTCTTCCATCTCTCCCAACAGATCTGCCAGATCTCACCTTTAATTGCCTTTTCATAATTTCCTTCTTTATTCCTTTATGGTTCTTTATTACTTACCCCTACTCACACACACCTTGGATCATCAATCAAAATCTTTCCACCTACAGTCTTCTCATCTTCTTAAATTTAAAGCAAGGGGATCATCAACTCATCTTTAAAGGCACATTTCTTACTGTAGCCACACTCAGATTTTATTTAGAAGGGGTTTTTTTGGTGTGTAAAGAAAACATTTTGAGACAAAAAGAGAACTGTAGAAGCTCTGTAGCAAGAGCACCACTCCAGACCCAATCCTTCACGGCCTCAAGTGTGGGCAGACTGCCTGCCTGCGGAGAGCACATTCCAGTTCCCTGCGACTGCTGGGAATTTATAATAGCAAAAGCAGGGCTGGTCTCATATATCACTGTGTCATCCATCCACAAGATACAATAGAGCAGTGAGATTCTTCCTCCTCTTTTTTTTGCTTTTCCGAAGGAAGTGACTGATTTCTAGAAGACACTTCAGAGCTTTTAATTCCCTGGGACTTCAGAGGGGTGAGGCACCCTGCCTGCTCAGTTACATGTTACACAATTACCATCTATGACTAAGTTACTACATTTCAGTTTTGAGCCTACCTTTCCCTATGTAATGCTGGTAACAGACCTAGAATTAAAAGCCCAAAGACCCAAGTCCTCCTTTTACCCACACACAGCAAACAGCTGTTTCAGCTCCTCACTAGTGTAGCATGTTCCAACCCACATTCTACCTGGGCAAAGAGATTTGAGCATTTTTCTTCCTTCAAAAGGCACTAGCACTGAATGGGCCAGTGCTACAGAAGCCGGTGTTACCTGACAACACTGGAAGTAATTTAACAATATTTGAAATAAACAAAGACGTGACTTAAGAACAAGATTTCAATTTTCTCTTTGCCAGTCTTCATAGCAGAAAGACCTGTGATGACAAGTAACTGGTAATTTCAAAGGTAATCATGGTGGCATTACTGACAGATGTTTAGGTACATGCTTCTCCTTGTAAATTGGTGCCAGAGGAGTACATGGTGAACTACACAGGTGAAGTAACAGTCATCTTGTAAACTGACTTTTGTAACATCTGCATGATCCTGAACGCAAAAAGCATTGTGATGGGATGCAGAGACCAGGCATGTATTCTTGGCACATCTACTGCAAAATATCTTTTGGAAGACAAGGCAGCACTGGCCGAGTTTGAAGACTTTCAATCGCCAGCTTGTATCTCCTTCCTTTAAACTGGAGCCACTAGTAAAATCCTGCCTTTTTCTTTCCTCCAAAAGAATGCAAAACGGATGTGTTATATCACATTATAAGAGCTCCAAAAAGTCAAATGGTACATCCTTTCCCTTTCAGTTTCATCTTTAAAAAATACTCTAGGTACAGCTTAACTGTCATTACTCTCTTTAGTATTATTTCATCTGCTCTGAAATGGTACCTGGAAGTCCCTGAAAAGGGAGTAAGAAGTTGGTTAACTTCACTTCGGTGCCTTTTTCCTTTGTATTCTTAATATATTTTTTAACATTTTTCTCTCAGCAGTCACAACTGTAACTAATCAGTAGCATGCCTCCACCAGGCTAAAAATACATATGTTCATTTGGTTAATTAACAACGCATTTTTTTTCTGCACATCATGAGTCAAATGCAGAAATTCTGAATGTGTACCTGTGTACAGTTGCTATTGCCTATTACACACAGAAGGCATCCAAGACCAGAGCTCTTCTGCAAGGACTTCTGTTTTAACTTGCTAGTTTTCAAGGCCATTCAGTGAATGACTCATTTTGGAGCAGGGAGAGAAGAAAAAAAAAAAAAAAAAGTGCACCGTAACAAGACTTGCAGCGTTAGGGACAAGGGTTTGATTCTTTGATACCAGCAGCTTCTGGGGTTGATTATCGCACATTTTCCTGAGTTAGACAAAACAAATAACTAATATAGCCCCTCAGAAATTAGCAGAAACTGGAAAAAAATTTGTTCTATATTCACTTATATAATTAACTGGAAAAATATTCCTATATAAGCTTATCACATATTCCATGATTTCTGGTTTTAAAACATTGTAATTTAAAACTGTAAATCTTTCAGTACACTGTCTCAATTGTTCCAATATTTTAAAAAGAGATTATTCAGATTTGTCAGAGACAGATGCAAGAATTGCTCTTCCACAGATATAAATAGCAGAGAATAAATATCACAAGAATAACCTTCATGTGCAAGTATGTACTCAGAAAAGCAGTTTTTCTTTGGGCAAAAGTCTAATTCCCATACATTACAACACCACCAAAGCAATTGATAATATGAAGAAAAATGCTGCAAGCAAGAGAGGCAGGTAGGTTTTGCCAATCTTAAATAAGCCATTTAAGAAACATTTAATAAGAAAAAGACCGGTTTCAGGCCAGGATTAGATCAAGACCTCAGTAAGAAAGGAAATAACTCTTCTTTGGACTTGTTTTGAAATCTCTTCCCAGAGCTGCACTGGCGGTAAAGAAGTTGGCTGTATCATTTTCTACTATGGGGAACTGTTCTGGATGACAGGCAGATGGGCTCATCTGGCCATTCCTGCTTGGCTGCAAAGCTAAGTATTTTGCACCCTTTACAGTAGAGCTGCTCAGAATAAAGTCAGCATTTCCCTTATTCTAGCAGCAAAATCACATCTAGGAAAATTAAAGGAACCAATCACTAGACCTTTGCTCAGGAGGTTCTTGGTGCTCACCAGCAACTTCACTACCTGCTACTCTGCATGGATGTCAACATCAGCTGAGTGTCAGGCAGCCACAGAGAAGTACAATTCAAAACGTAGAAGAGAAGCCACCTTAGCTAAGAGTCGATATCCTAAACAGCAAACGCTTGCATCCTTACATTGTGTTCCCTTTATGCAGAAAAAGAAAATGAAATCATCTGTTCAATATCCCTCAAACCTAAAAGCTAAGGAGCTTACTATCATAAAAACCTTGGGGAATGGAAATGGTGGAGAGACAGGCAACTGCCTCTGTTAGGACAATCAACCCCAGAGCGCAGCAGCCCTTAGGGCAAAATTCTCCCTTCCCCACAGAGACAAAGCCCTATTTCTCTTCTGTCACCAGCTTGATCCTCCTGCCCAACCAGCATGGATTAAGGGGTCCCACCTGTGTTGCCAGCCCTCCATTCAGAAGCCACTATTACAGCTGAGCCACTGAGCCCTCCCTCCTTCTGATCATCCAACCCCTCCTCCTCAATATGGCCTGCTTTTCCACAAAACAGGACAATCTTATTACTAAGGCCCAAAACCAAAATGACAGAAACTTTGAGTACCTCAGATAATATCACATTTTACAGGCATTTCCTTTACACCTCTCCCGTCATCTTGGTATTTTGCCCAGCACACGCACAGCAATGGCATGAGCACCTTGGCAAACAGTGAAACAAACTGGTGATTTTAGATGCATCACCTGGCTTTGAAATAGTTAAGGGTGAACTAGCCGTGATGAGCTTTAGAAGGTCTGATCTGAATTGCATATTCCTGGATATAATTGCTTCTAAACAGAGGTAATATTAAACAACTGTTCTTTTGCTTGGCAAGCTCTCAGAACTCTTCCCAGGGCTGTAATACTATAATCTCCTTCTACTCATTCTGCACATGAAGTTACATGGGAACACGGTGAATGAGGCAGGCAAAGCTGTATGCTAATATCAAGGCTTTTAACTCCGTATTTGTATTCATATCTACATATACACACATACATATTTCATTAGCCCCAGAAAAATACTCAAGAACTCTCGCCTCTTTTACATGCTGTGTAGGAGTATGGCCCAGGAAGCAGACTATGGCATGACATGCCCTCTAAGGTGCTCTTCATGTGTTCACAGTGTCAAAAAAGGAGACTTTCTACTCATCCTCTACTACTTCATTGCATGTGACCTCTCCAGATGTGAGGGCTGAGACAAACATGACCCATTGCTGTCCCTGAGCATACCGCGCCACGTGGTGCTCTACCAGGTCCACCCAAGGCTCTCAGGCATTCTTTTCCTTCATGCTTCAGAGCTTATCTAAAGCTTATCTGAAGCCCACATCTGAGGCAGGCTTAAATGCCAGCTGTTTGGATGCTAGACAAGCATGAGCTGGAGCACAAGCATGAAGCTATTTCTAGGACAAAGCGTAAACATAACAACTAAGTCTCTGCGGCAACTTGCCTCACCAGCTTTTTTCAGTTGCAGGGCTGAATAAGAGGGGTAGGAGCTGAATAAGAACAACCTTGTCCCGGTCAAAAATAAAACTGCATAAGCAATCACGACTGTTGTAAACGGTATTTGTGCATTTAAAGAAAATGGAACAGGGTATAAAAGTTGGGAAGAAATATTAAAACATGAAGTTATGACATGAAGCTTGCTCTTTTAAGAGTAAACTACCCAAAGAGCAAATACTTACATGGTGAGGCCAACACTACTTCTTTTGAAGTCAGCCTCATTAAGTGTATTAGGAAATTTTTCCACATAAGGAAAAGCCACCATGAAGAGTCATTTGAGCCTTACCATCAATGAAGATAAGTACTCGTGTAATACTGGTGGTTTACCTCAATGTAAGTCATAACTCCTGTTCTGCATTTCCCCTCGCCGTATCTTTTCTGTCTACCATAAACTTTCTATGAATCATAAAAATCTGAATTTAAATAACACTTTAAATATCTGAAAATCATGGACAGCCAGTAAAGGTTTTCTTCTCTAATTTTTTTCAGCTGAGATTTATTTTTACTATCTAGTTTTCTTGAATGCTTTCTTCCTTAGTTTAACTTGCAAACATCATTAATGCACTTCTTTTCTGTGTTTCTACAGGCGGAGAAGCAGAAATCGTGCATTTACCAGCAACCCTTTCTGGTCCTGGTACACGTATTTGGAAAGTCACGTTAAAGCATTTCTTAAGTAGTCTATTCTGGTAGGGGTCAAACAGAAGGGTAAGGGCAAGTCCTCTTCTAAGGTTGGGGCAGAGGAATTATACGAAGAAGAATCTGAATCAAGAAATTAGGTTGGAGGTAACTTGTCCTTCGGGATAACAGCTCTTACTTCAAAGTTATACTCTTTAGAATTATTTACTCGCAAGACACAACTTGGTATTTACTAGACCCTTTTAGTAAACTGCGAGAGCCCACATTAATTGATGTTAGCATAAATAAATTATGGATAAATGATACACAATAAAAGGTAACTGCAGTACAGATAGGGTTTAATACTTGGATGCTCCAACCACCTATTTGACAAGTAGGTTACTTGACAATAACATATAAGCTATCAAAATAAAGTGCTTCAAACTGGCATGTGATTTGGAGAAAGATAAACCTGAAAACCTCAAAAGCGTCTAAAAGAGCTAACAATGAAGATGTGAACAACGTGACTGTAGATAACATTCAGTCTAGAGAGACAAGTGAATGTATATTACAAAGAACAAAACTAAATGAGGGCTCACATGACTATGTATTAAAGGGGTTTAGGCATTACTGAATTCTTCAGTGAAAACATCTGCTCAAAGCAAAGCAGCTGTCAGAGAAATTAAAATAGACAATTAACATGTAAGCTAACATAAGGCCATGTATTGCTGCTTTTAGCTTTGATTACTTAACAATCAAAAGTTGGGGGGGGCGACTGAGGGGAGCGCATATAAACAAACAAATTTGGGAATATGTAAAAACAGTCTGGAGAAAGATTAGCAAGAATACCATGCAAACAGTACTTCATAAGTGAATTAACTGAAGCAGCAGCTGATAGTAAAAATAATATGCTATCATATAGTTAAAAACTGTATCATAAAACAGGAGAGGGCCAGGTTCACCATTCGAAGTTCTCAGTTAACTTCATTTTGCAATCAGACCTTAAAGCAGTTTCACTGAGTTTTGGGGACTATTTTTATGATAAATAGTAAGAATTCATCTGTATTACCAGAAAGCCTACAGAATAAGAACTATAAAGAAACATCTACAACAAAGATGAAGTTTTTCCTCATTGGCCCCACAAACATTTCCACTTCAAAAGCATTATTTTGCTCTCTGTCTCAATATATCACTTGCACTGGAACTGCAGTTTCAGTTTTATCTTATAAATTATTCTTCATCACTTCACTAAAACTAAAAACTACCAACTCTTCTACATTCTACTCCTCTACAAAGAAGAGTTTGGCAAGAGAGGGCTCCCCTATGCATAATAGAAGGCTCCAATCCCTAAGATATACAAACATTGTTTAGAAAATTTTGCTTCTGAAAAACATTACAAGATAGTTTACCATTTTTCACATTTTCAGTTACCCTCCCCCACCCGTGCACTGAGAATTTTGCTTTCCAACTAGTCAGTTATTTTCCTTAATAAAACCACTCTGCCATCTGAAAGTTTCTTTCATGTTTAGAATTAGGAGTGTACAACAGCATTTTTTTTTTCCAATAGATCATGCATTAAAGAATTGTTCCTAGGCAGCAACTACGTACTCAAAGTATCAGTGCGGAACTAACACATTGTTTGAAGTTATACAAATAGAAGCCCTCATTAGTGGAAAAGATTAAAAATAAAGCTTTAGTTTTAATTTGTTACACTCCCTGGAGAAAGTAAGCTGATTTTTATTAACATGCAAGATACTTATATGTGTCTACTTCCCAAGTACTTGGGGGGGGAGTGGGGGGGGAGGAAAAGGGGAAAAAAAACTAAACTAGAAAACCACGTAAGGACCTGCCCATCTTAGGTCACAATGATTAATGAAATGGAAATGGTAATGCAGCTCAGAAGTGGCCATATCACATGGAAGTTTTAGAAAATAAATATCAAGTTGTTTCCAAGAAATTGTACCCATTAATAATCTTAGCCCTCACTTGAAACACAAGAGGCATTAAGGAAAGTATCTTCACACTGATGGTATTGATTAGACTGCACCATTGAAAGTTTCACACACCAATCATGATCCACCTAGGAAAATCACCAAGAACTGATTTCCACTAAGGACGAAATAATTTTTAAATGGACATGCAACTTTTACAAGGATTCTTGCCAATACCAGTGTAGATCACATGAAATCATGAGTTTCTCAGCCCCTCACGCCATGTAAGATTTCTTCAATATCTGTACAACCTTTTTTGTTTTACATTCTTTGTATCTCAAGATTCCTCACTACTCTTAATAGTACTAATTATTACTACTTGTAATAGTTTGATTTCTGCTGTACAGTCCAGTTCCCTTTATTATAGAATGGGGTATCAAAAGTAGATAAAAATACGATATTGATTAAATATTTAATTATCCAAATGTATCCAAGATATTTTTTAAAGGATAGAAGGGTAAATAAAGATTGCAACAGTGATTATTCCACTAGAAGACATTTGAATACAGTGCATAATCTGCTTCTATAAAGAAAGGCAAAGTTGTCTCACAAACAGAAATAATTTGGAATATGATAAGCAGAGTTCAAGTCCCCACTAACTTGTATTGGAGATAAAATATTATTCTCATTTCACAGAATCACAGGTGTACCTTAGTGGAAACAAAGGTGAATAGCTACATGACACTCAGGAGAAAGATGAAATGGGGACCAAGAAAAAGAACAATTGTTGAATATTAGAAGAATTAAATAGGAGTCAGGTTGGGAAACAAGATGCAGCTTGTACTGCTGCGAGCCTCGTAGTAAAATGCTTCAGAAGTACATTCTATGACTGGGGGAAAAGGAAAACAACCTGGGGGATTGAGTCTTGAGGCTCTGCACTGGAGCCTCTTCCCTCTCCACTGCCTGGAGGTCAATCTCCTAACCTAGTAAAGCACCACGATTAAGAGGAGGAGATACAAAAGCTACAACCCGTCATCTTTTTTCCCTGTCCCTTTAGTCTCAGTTTCTTAGCTACAAGCATGAACAGACTAAAACACAGATTTGATTGATTACTTCAGCAGTCTTTCCTATGCAACCGTCTCATTATTGTGGCTTAAGCTTGTCAAGGGAAAGCCTAATACATTGCAACTGGCACATTCTTTGTTGTCAGTGAGGTGGAAGTTTAGCTATATGGGTCTTGCACTTTGTAATTGTGGTATTGTTGCTGTTAGACACAGGTCCAAGGGACAGCCAAAATACCCTGTCAGCAGAAAACTTGGCACTGCCATACTGATTTTTAGGCCTCATTGTGTAAGAGATACAGTGCCAGGCTTTATCAAACAACATGCTATATGGTTATTTTAATTGTTAGAATTTTATTTTTCAAAGCTATTTCTAAACAGCCGGCTGCAAAGCACTGAAGGGCTCTTTGGGTATGCGTGTCAGGGCTGGAGGGAGGAAAGAGGAGGAGAGCTAAGAACAAGATAGGCAAAGTTGGATCGAGTCAGGATGCTTAAGTGGGGCCTCAATCTCCATATGTGTTTCACCAAGCATAATTGTTTTATTCTGGAGTAACTTTTGTAAATGAGCGTAAGATTGCCTGCGAGACAGTAGGTCAGAGAAAGCAATTTTACGGTTCTTGTTTTCATTGGCAATTGCAGAACGTTAAAGCACTTTATGACTTCATTCTGAATTTGCTATCATAACAAATTATTTTTGTATGGCTACCTTGGAAGCATACCTTAGAAGAAAGCATTTCGCTCACAGTTTAGAGATTTCATAAAACCACATAACTTGCTACCTACTTAAAGAAAAGCACATGAGAACTTACATTAAAGCAGTCTTCATATGCTTGTTGTGAATGAGGTTCCAAAAGATGTTGTAAACCTGATTCTTGTTCTTTTGGTTAATCAAACACTCTCCAGTAGTTGTTCTACATTAGTAAGAATATTTTTTTTGAGTAAGAAGTTTAGGAACTACCAGCCAAGCAGCTAATACTCTCCTTAATGGAAAGAAAGTCTTGTCCAAACCAACAGAGACAGAAGCAATTCTCAAAATAACTAAGCTACGCCTGTTTCGAGCCTGTGTCACGCAAGCACTCTTCTCTCCCCAATATATTTTACCAAAGAATTCCTGTATTCCCACACTAACAACTACATCTTTCTCTCAACTGCTGCATTGGGCAGTATATATTTAGAATAGACCACTTACCTAATCACTTTCTTAGCACTAGTCTTTTCTCAGCAAAATTTTAAAAAATAAAAATTCTAACACCACTTGTCAGGGAAGGGATAACCACTTCAAATTTGTACATCAAAGTGTGTTCACGTTTCTTTTGTAATCAAAATCATGTAGGATTTTTCTAGAACTACTCCACACATATATTCAGTAGCTTCACTTTATCACATTTTTTGTGGTGAGGGTCGGCTCTGACCCAAACTAGATAACTCTAATGGAAATGGAACAGAACAAGATGATGAATGGAGAATGCAAGTGTATCAGTTCAGGAAATTAGGCTAGTACCCTAAGGCACAGATCTTAAGATCACTTTTACATAGTCCTACCTGAGAAAAGAACAAAAAAAAAAAAGTTCAATTATTAAACAAAACTTCATGAGAATGCAGAATCATTCAATTAAAGGCTTTATGAATTTACCCTGTACAGAGAAGGTTGTAAAATTATAGTCACCTCTTTCATTTCTTTCACTCATTGCATTTCCCCCCTGCCCGATCAACGTTCCAGGGATATTGGAGGTCTTATGTGCCTCATACAGGTTACATGAAAATACTTGTAACTTGGGGTGCAAAAGCACCAGCTCTGCCAAATAGCTACAAGGTTGTAGATGACAGGTACCTATATTTAAGTGCATTTCCTTCTGTTTAGATATGCATAATTTAGGCCATTAATCTATGTTATCACAGTAGAGGTACAAAAGCCAGTTGCCTGGTTATTCTGGCAAAAGAAATAAGATCTAAATTAAACCACAAGTATTATTATTGCACAGTAAAATCTCTCACCTGATACTTTGTGCAAAGGGTAGGCTTGTACTTGTCTCGTGGTTTTTTTTTTTTTTAATGTATTCAAGTCAACAATGTAGGAAAAAAAAAAAATCACCCAAACAAGATTTGAGTAGCCCATTAGTCTTTTCCTTGTACAAGACAAGTATATTAATATACTTCATTCAGGTTCTGATCTCAGTTGAGTTCCTGATTAACTCATTTTTACTATCAGATTTCAACAAGCACATGGAGTGCTCGTGTAAGAAATAAGAAAGGCAGTGAGCAATGAGAACGCTACAAATAACTTTGCAAGTAATGAATCAAACTAAGTTTATGCTTTTGTCATGCCACTATGTAGCCACAGTGGTGGTATAGCCACAAGAGTCTGAAGAAAAACATAAAGCAAGATTTGTGTGAAGATGTAATCTCTGATTAGACCAAATTATACTGTTGCAAAAGTAATACAGAAGGCTGACAAGCTTTCTTGTTTTGAGATTTTCTGCAATTATATCAGCTGATTTAACATGAGATGCCTTTTTAATATGATTTAATATACATGATACCTGATTTAACATGATAACCTTTTCCTTCACACCTTAACATACTTGTTGCGCTTCATACACTGTATTAGTAGTTCCTCACTATCCCAGTCAGAACCAGCTCATCCTCTGGGAACAGACAGTACTACCACATTAGCCAAGGAAAGAAGCAGGAGGAATACGTGAAGTTTTGTTGCCTCCGTTTCTGGATGGGCATGTTCATAACAACTTCATTTTTCTACATATTTTAACCTGTCTTCAAGAGAAAGTCAAGTTGGAAAAGCTGCCATCAGTAGGATGGGTCACATATTAAGTACAGTGGATGTTAAGTAAAGAAAGCACGTTACTGTTTTAGCCTTACTGACTTCAAGAACATTATACAAACAAGCTAGGTCCCTTTGGAGTTGTTCTCTGGTCATGCAATACATCAAAAGACAACATCAGTGTAATTATTCTAATAATTAAAATTCATGAAAAATACAGCCAATTAACTGATTGCCTTGAGATGCATCAGACTCCAGATGCACACAAAATTCTTCATTACCACAAGCATATATTAATTCTGTAACAGTCACAAAAGGCATTTATGCACAGCATATTAATGGTGCCTGTTCAAGAAGGAAAAATGCAGCAATAAAGAGATTTCACGTACTTGGTAGGAATTTTTAACCTTATATATGATTGATCTGGACAGGCTGGATCTATGGGCTGAGGCCAATGGGACATGGTTCAGTGGTGGACTTGGCAGTGCTAGGTTAACAGTCAGACTCGATGATCTTAAAGGTCTTTTCTGACCTAAACAATTCTATGAGTTCAGAGAGAATATACCAGACAGAGAGATCATTCTGAACTATCTAGTAATAAGAACTCATACTTTCTTCCTCTCTACATGCAAAACAAAGTGAATGAACTATGAGGAATTAGACCAAGTTAGTCTAACAAAGATCATTTTCATAAAGCATTAAGCTTTTCAAGGCCTTGTCTTGGGGAATACTAAAGTTATAGTTCTAATTCCAAGTAGTAAACGTAGATCAGTACCAAGTAAAAATCCCAGTAAACAGTTCAATGTTTTTTCCTCTTCATTTGCTAACACGCTTTTTCACTAGGATGTTACTCTATGGTAGTAAAACCACAAGTAACCTTATATCAGCAATCACAAGTCAAGAACAGTCCTTTCTGCTAGGTCCGGAGAATGAAGTAGGCAAGTACATGCATTTATCACTAGAATTATTTTGCACAAGGTACTCAAACAAAACCTTGAGGGGCCTTTTTTTGTGGTAGGGTATCACAATGTCCTTTGTACGCCAATTTCTTTGAAAATGCACTGAACTGATCTTAAGGAAATACTTAATCATTGCAAAGAGCATTAATTCAAGAGTTATAACAATTTCAGAACATAAATGGATCATTTCATGTTCTTTTAGAAGATTAACAAGGCAGCAAACAATTTCCAATGGAAGTCTGAAAAATTACTCAACCTTTTAAGCCCATGCATTATACAGTTCATGTTCACACACTAAAACTTTGTTGCACTTTATTCCACTACTCTCTTTTCATTTAGAAAATTGTGATGTGTTTTCCTCTAACAAAATCTGACCTAGGTATATGGCAGCACATCGCCCTAAGTTTCACACAAATCTTGTGTTTTATCCAGACCTGCTGCAGTGAGCAATACATCAAATGACACATTACACTGTATAATACTGGTACCATAGGACTCAGGAATTCTGCTATTTTATCTCCTTCCTCTACCCAAAAACTATAATATGTCACCAAGAAAGGAAATGCTACCCAAAAATAAACAGAATAAACATACACTTAAGCTAGTCAGTAAAATAGGATGGTTCTAATGATGATCTAGAAATGAAACACAACACTGTGTTCACATTACTCTATATTCTGTCTCTGAATATGACAATCATGTCTGTCAGGCTAAACACAATCAGAGGTAACTCAAAAAAATCTCCAGCAACTCCTCTGAACACAAGCAAGATTGGAAGCCTCCGGCTCAGAGGATTCACGTCTTCAGTAGTAGTATTACACTGCCCTGAAAATCCAATACAGAGAGGAAAAACCCCTTAACAGTTCCCTCGTGGGAGGAAAACAAAAAAAGCTGGGGGGGGGGGCGCGGGGAGGAGGGATGTCTTCCATGCTTCCAATGGTTTCCCATTCTTCAACTGACAGGTTTCACATGAATGCTGATGTTCAATTAGGATGAAAAAAATATTTCACTAAATCAAAATATTAGGAGGCGGTGTTCTCATGTCACACCGCATTGGTCAATCTGTCAGGAGAACTGGTTTCCTGAAAATCAGTTCAGTACAGATTTTTTCTTAAATCATGTGGCTCTCAAATCACTAACAGATACCTAATTTGAGTCTCTCCTTTCTTTGCCTACTTTGCTTTTTAACCCTGTACACTCATGTGGTGGATTCACACTGTTTTCCAGCTAATGCAGACCCTTGTCAGTGACAGATTTCCAGGCACCCTGCAGCTTGTATTAATGAGAAGCATGAGCTTCAAATCAAGGCATCAGAAGAACAATTTTCTCAGAACATTATCCTGCAAGGGGTCTCTAAAGCAGCTTTCCCTCTGGGTTTCAATAACCTAAACTGAAGCAAAATTCCTACATTTCAGCTTGTGATAGGAGAAACACTGCTATTTTGGACAAGCCTTTTAGATAAAACATGCAAGTGAACCTCACATGACTCTAGACCAGGACTTCCCATTGACCAAGAGCTCTGTTCCGTCACATCCAATTTCCACGATCCTACCTAGAAAGATTTAGAGGGCATCCGTGGCTTGACTGTGGCTTAACCCTCGAGTCTGAGTCAGAAGCCAAGAATTTCTCTTCTCCGTTTCCATTTCCTGCTTGATTTTGGCAGGCCAGCATGGAGTCCCTACAGAACAAGGTCCACATATATCACGTGCTTCTATCCACTTAATTTCATTTTCCTTCGGGGGTTCTCCTGCCTTCCCTTCAGAGTAAATTCTGTTGAATAACTATAT
This sequence comes from Larus michahellis, assembly GCF_964199755.1. Lineage (NCBI taxonomy): Eukaryota > Metazoa > Chordata > Aves > Charadriiformes > Laridae > Larus > Larus michahellis. The sequence continues at coordinate 21,229,777 of NC_133900.1, read as the reverse complement.
GGTTCAGGTAGGGAGGGCTGTCTGCTTTTAAAAACATATCTACACAGCTACGATCATGAGTCAGCTAAGAAGGATTACAGAAAATTCTGGTGTTCACAAGCAGCATGGGCTGGTTCTTAGTGGCATAACCACTCAACAGCTCACTGCTTATAGAAAAAAAAAATTGTAGAGTTACTGAATCAGATCAGAAAAAAGAAAAAACATTCTGAACCATCACCTGCTTCCTGAGCCTTCAGACTTGCCAAATAGAAGTGCTGCTCAATTATAGTTTTATGCCCTTGCTGATCTTCCACCAGAAAAAGAAAAAAAGTGTTATTTTTGTGCTAATCTGGAATGAAAGTCATTAGTATCTCCCATGTGAAAATGTTTCAGCATGAAACATTTCACATCACAGGAACAAAGACTGAGGAGATTCTGTTAGAAAATGAGTAGTTTGCATGTTACCTTTTCGCTAGTTACCAGCTGGCCCATTTAAGTACTGCAAAGGCTCCAGGCTCCTCCAGTAACTGGATACGAAAAACAACTGCCATCCTTCTATTCTTACTCATGCCCAAAGAAGAGGCATAAGAGCCTGGACTACTCCTTTTCCTTCATCCCATTTTTCTGTGTAAATACATTCTCATGTATCGGGTACATTCTCAGCTGATGTAAAATTGCGGGATCTCAAACGTCTGGGATTATTTCATGTTAGCCAGTTCTGAGCCTTACATATGGTTCACCAAGGCTCTCAGTTTAAGGCCAGAAGTGCAAATAGCTCTGTTCCTATAAAAGGTATTTTGCTCAGATTATTTTAATGCTGGGGACCTTGAGAACTCAAAGTGCTTTAATAACTCTTAAATATTGTATGTTTTCTAAGTGTTTACGGAGTTTCCTAAAGTTTTTGATGCTGGTTCCTGTAGTAGTTACTGAGACCCAATATATAACATGGAGTATGAGGTATCTGGGAACCACAGTACAAGAAGTTACTGTGAATAAGCAAAAATTACTCCTTTGTAGTTTTACTACTACTTCATTTGACTTTCCCATTCTACTTACAGCAAAGCCTGACAATGGACTCTTACTTCAAGTAGCACTGAATGATGCCATAAGCATAATAAACACGGCTCACATCAGTGAACAAAATGTCAAGTTTCCTGTGTCCACTGAGCATGTCATCAATGACAAGAACATATCGATATATATATAGATACTTACAAATACTATTATAAAATCATCAGCAACTCTTAATGAACATTGGTTCTATCACTCGTTCATCTCAGGAGACAAAGCCTCCTTTCTGTGAGCTCACCTTTGACTCTGATCACACAGCTAGAAGTACTTCCAATTCAGAGTCAACATGTGCAGGTCGTTATCTTCCACTTGGAAGGATGTCATAAGCACATTTATTATTCAAAGCCTGCCCCTTTGAAGCTTCCCACTTGTAAAGCCAGGGAGGCAGCAAGTGTTGTGTAGTTCTGACAGAAACATCGCTTTGAGGTCTGTACTTGAGACCTGTGGGAAAGAAAAACGTGGCAAAACCACTAAGTATTGCATGTTTTACTCCCCAATTATATTCAGCAGGACACTCAAAATAGTTTTCATGGCTTTCAAAAGCACTTCGAACTGATGCTATGGCATGGGTTTATGGGTTACCATTAAAGGATATGCTCCTGCTTTGAGTTAAAGTCTTTCTTCCTTCCTCATTTTAAACATAGATGAATACATTGTGTCTTGCAATGATGCTAACTATATAGTATGTTATATCTATGTATGTGTATTTATATAAGATCTAACTTTTCTACATAGAGTTGTATAGAAAAGGCAGAGACATTCTTGCAGAAGATCTTGCTTTTGTCATATCAAAGGATTCCAGGCAGAACACAAACTCAAATCCCAGAAACTACATAAACACATCTCCAAATTTCGCCTAAGCGGCACATTTTTATATGGGCTAACAAAGGTCCTTCAATTATCATGTCTATATTTTCCTTATTTTTCTGCCCTTCCAATAATTAAATCTACCTGAGCCACCACATGACACACCAAACATCTGCCTCTTCTGACAGATCTTTTTCTGAGTATGAGGATTAGAGCTTACTTTGAGATACTGCTCTTCAGTGCTCTTCTTAAAAGAACATGATTTTCTCTGCTTTACGGGAGCTAAACAGGATCACTGAGAGAAGAATAAAGTTGCTCAAGTTTTTTGCTGCAGACCCACAGCAATGTTTGCAAATAAAACATCTGACCTGCCAATCTCCCTCCCATTTAACGATAAGAAAAATAATCATGAATTAATAGCATGCAGAAGACTTAAGCATTATTTATTTCATCTGCTGACTGAGGGCATGATCTTTCTCCAACAGAAATTAATGGTAAACTCCCAGTGAGTTCAGCAAGAGCAAGACTAAATCCCCGGTTTCTTTCCTCCCACCAGCTTCCCTAGAGAAGCTGAAAAACCATGGAAATTTAATGACTATCTTTCACTTCAAAATAATGGTGAAAAAAATGCACACAACAGTCATTACGTGGTTCCCCCCCTGCCCCATTCCTTGGCCAGGCTTATGATTTTTACTTGGGAAAGTCAACAGGAAAAACACACACAAAGAACCCCAAGATATAATAGAAGTCTGACCAACACATAAAGGCCGTCTTGGACTTAATCTTACAAAGCAGCCACTTTTGCATTTAGAATGCTCTTTTAATCACATTAACTGAACTGAGAACTGCTTTCCTCCCCCATCGCCACTCCCTTCCCCTACACTTTTTCAGACTAATCTGTAGTATATGGGGACTGCCAGTATGGAACATCCCACTGACCTTGGCAATTGGCAGCTGTGATCAATCACTTCATAAAATCCTATGTGTCAGCCAGAAACCAGTTGTGTTTCTTAAGCAAGTCGATCTGCTAAACAGCTTAAATCATGAATCCATTCAAAACACTAGAAAAACAAACTCGTGAAATCTTACTTAATGCCTGATTTTCTTTTTTTAATGGTTAATAACACAGTAGCAATTCTTCACTCGTTATGCAAAGCTTCTTGCAGGCTCTTCAGTGTATGTATACTGATTAATAGAGGGCAACGCTTCACATACTGGTGAACTTTACCACAGGTATCCCCAGCCATTATACCCACATTAGTAACACGCGTATAGTTCCCTACTTTTTTCAGACAATTAGCGTGACCTAAATATGAAGCTAGTGACTAGTGATGGGTGATACTCATTTAATTGTTGATATTATAAGCAACAATCAAGACAGACTTCTTCAAATCACTGTTGCGGTCAGTCCATACTCCACCGTCTTTTAGAGATTATAAATTCAAGCATTGAACTGAGACACCAAGATGCCAGCTCTACTCTGTGTATCAGTTCTCTTGGCATAGGTATAGCATATGCAGTGCACATGGGAAACCATAGCCATCAAACAAAATGGAAGCAAACATACCTCTCAAAACCGAGTATCAGACTGAACTGATATTTCCAAACACCACTAAACAAATGAGACACTTTTTAACCCTAGGCTGAACTTTGTTGGAATGAGATCAGCATAGAAAGTCATTCTTTCTGTAATTATTTCCTCTTTAAAAATAATGTGTCAATGGATTTCTTTGGCCAATTTGCTCATTATTGAGGTTGTATATTCTCCTCTCTGCCACCAAGTAGTCCTAGGAGCATAATTTAAGTGATTTGTTAACCTTTTGCATACTTAATCTATCCCATGAAACTAAAAGTTTTTCCACTCCACCCTTTGGATAAATCAAAATGAAAGATTTTTAAAACATGCAGATCAAACACAAAAGCAGAAAAAATAAGGAGGAGGAATAAGAAACATGAAGAAGGTACACTTAAGAGACAAAGAAAAAAAAAAAACGAAGAAAGAAGCCCACTGAGAACAAGTGAGGATACAGAAGACATGACTCACTGGAGTCATGAGTCTGTGTAGGTAATCTACAATAAACTGATCACAAAAGGACTTTTACTACCTTGAATACATTGCAACACCTTTTAGAAGTAGGATAATAAAGCAGAAGCTTGCCTTTTAAAGCTTCATTTGACTCCTACAGCAATCCCATGAGAACTAACTCATTCTCAGAGAACATTACCATTACAAAGTACAATAATAAAACATGTTTCCATTCACAGGTTGAGGGAAGAGGATATGCTATTTTGCACATTTTTACCATAAAATGAGAATACTGTGAAAGGTACCTTCCCAGGATACAACAACATATTTCCATTCTCACCTAGACCAATAAAAGCATGTAATGCAGGCAAGGTATCACACCTCACAGCTGTTTGTCCATACGAAAGTTACTCTGAGACAGCACCAAAGACTGGGTTAATTTGTCTTTAGTAGATTGTACATTCTGTTAGACTTCTAAATTTGTGATCTGATTAGTGTCTGGTGACATAAAAACACATACTTATTACCAACACAATTAATATAAACATACCTCAAACAACGCACTAACATTTCCCTGCCTGTGCTTTGATCTCATTCTAGAACACAAACCTCTGCCGCTATGTACATCCAATTTAAGCATAAGTTTACAATTAAATTCTTTAAAATAAAAAGAGGATATTTGACCATACCCTGCGGGGCATGGAAATTACACCAGTAGAGAAGCACAGCTCAAGTCCAAGGTGCTATATAGCACACCAAGTCTACATAATTAACAATGCATTTTTCATTCCAAAGCATCCCTTCTATTTATTTCAATAGAAAGGAAACAAAGGAAGATGATATCAAGAAATCCAACATACCTGGCACCATTGTCTAACCGTTCATTTGAGAAACAGCGCAACACAGAGCACAGAGGATTTTTCAAAATCATACCTCTGAGATGGCTGGAAAGAGAAGATCTGGAATTCCTTACCACAAAACCCATGTATTTCTGCAGAGGAACTAGAAGACCAACATGACAAGACCGTGACAAAGTCACAGAAAATTGACATTACCTGACTCTCAGCTTCAGGAAAGCTCCAAAGCAAAAAGAGATGTCCAGTGGAAAAGGAAAGTATGCAAAAACATTGAAAATTTCCTATAATTGCCAAAAGTATTCTTTAACCAAGGGTATCAAGATAATTTTGAGAAAATAAGTGTGAGCGGCATTTGGCAGGGTGACACTGCTGTTCTCTGCTCATCTCAGATGTGTTGTCAGACTTCAGCAAGAGGCAACAGCCAGTTTGGAGATCTCTCCAGTCTATTAACTGCTCTGTGATTTTAATACTACAGCAACAGTTTGCAATCACTTAGCAGCTGCATGGAACATTATTTTCTTTGTACGCAACCTTTTTCAAGACTGACCGGTTTATCTGGGCTGAGAGACTATACAAAAAGATGCTTATCATCCCGTGTAACAGGCAACATACAACAGAGGAAAAAAAAAATACACGTTTAAAGAGAGCAAGGTCCTAATTTGGCTTCATCTACTGAAACAGAAAAAAATGCAGAAACGTGACTGAAAAGACAACCTGCAAACGCCTGGCTACAACTGTTTGCTCCCTCTTGTGTGCGAAACTGCTCTCAAGAGGCCAGCCTCTAAAGGTGAAATTCCAGCCCGAGATCTGGCTAAGGCTGCCTTCCAGTTGATATCTCCAGCATAACAATCTTGCACCGGATTGCTCAGTACTTTAAACAGCTAACAGTGAAGTCAGGGAAAAGTATATAGAACAATAACATGCCTTGGGCTACAACTACAAGGTCATGAACCATTTATAAAGTTATGAAAATTGTTGTCTGTTCCACCTCTGCTGAGAAGCTTTACAGTAAGCGGGAGGGACACAGAGTCATTAGCAGCGACAACTAATTTGAATGAACTGGTTTTATGCTAAGGAAATTGCCTGAAGCTTTTGTGAAAGAGCTTACTCTGACGTTCATGTTTGGGAAGCGAGACATTCCCATACACAAAACAGAGAATCCAAGAAGAAGCAGGGGACCTATAAGTCAAGAAAGGCTCTCACAAAATTTAATGCAGGAGAAAAGTGGGATTGTGTGGGTGCTAAAACAGTATGCTGACCCAACCAAAGCCAGGGAAGGCAACCTGAGCTGGGAAGTCGTCTTCGTGGCATTCTGACCTTTCATTCCTGGTCCCTGCCAGATTTCAGGAAAAATGTGTGCAACAAACAAAAACACTGAAGGCTATATGATTATTCTGGAAATTCATCGTCATTCAACACTATTTTATACTTAAAAGCTGTGCTGAAAATGGAGAAATATCAACCATCAGTAGAACCAGCACTGACTTCCCCTACCAAAACATAACTTCTATAGGCACCATTCAAAGCTTTAGGACTATAATCAGCCTTCTGTTGAAACAAAGCAATGTCTTTAAGGTAAAAAGGCTGTTCAATGGCAATTAGAGTACAACACAACCAAAACCAGGATTGTCAGTTCAGTTTTGCAACACACTAATTTCAAAGTGGTGCCCTACCTCTCATTTAGAGAGAGAAAAATAACTGCAATAAGACCAAAGCTACACTGAGAATTCTAGAAATCTTAATGGAAATTAATAACTTTAGACTTGTAAGAAAGGCAGGTATTGCTTTTGCAGAGGAGAAAAGCCGTTTCCATCAGAGGTGACATGATAAGGGAATGACTAAGACAAAGAGGCTCCAGCAAAGGCTTGTAGAACACCTCTTATCACACAGACAAAAGGACAAACTGATTCCTACTGGATTAGTTCTAGAAGGGTAGTCAAACATTTAACCAGGGCTAATGACATTGAGCAATTTTTTTTACCAAAAAGGAAAGAAACAAACTAGTCGGATAATCCCTTTAGGTGCAGCATAAAGAGAAGTAAACAGAGGCAGGACATCCGGGAATAATTTTAGGCGCTTCGGACAGACTGTGAACCCTGGAGTACCCAACCAATGGGAAACAGGGGAGGGAAAAATTCAGCCGGGATTAGGAAATTAAAAGGTGTGTTTCAAGAACTGAAAGTGTGCCTACTTGCTAGGTCACCCGCCCTTGCAAGAACATGAATAAAAATATGATTCACAGAGGATTCTGACTGAGCCTATTTCATTCGGACCAGAACTTATTTCTCACAGACTTGCTGGTAATTTGCCAAAGTCAAAGGCACTGCTTGCATTCATAGAAGCTGTAGTAGTTCTGTTTACTCAACACATTCAGAATTTTGGAGGTATTTAATGTTTACCTTGTTTACTTTAGTTAGGCTTTTACTCCACAAGACACTGTATTTTCCGCAAGTTAAAAGCGCATTCACATTTCCAACAGTACTTAAAGCCACATGAACCTTATCAACCTTGGAAGTTTTATAATCTTATTAGCTTTAGAATTAAAACAATAAAACCATACATTTGCATAATCCACAACTAATCACTCACATAATTTATTGGTGACATCACTGAAAGCTGTAAATATACCACATGTAAGTACAGATACTAATATTGATTGCATGTGTCCTACTCACTAAAAGCAATTGCCTTGTCTATAAACTGTCTGGCAAATATTTTGCTCACCCATAAAATTTATGGTTTTAATTCTGAGACATTTTACTGCCCGCTCCATTTCTACATCTAATTGTGACTCTAAAACCTGCTTCAAAAATTCATGCAATTTGGTTCAACTGAAAGAGAGTCAGACTCTCAAACTTGGGATACAGACACACACACAAAAATGTAAGTTGCTCATCATCACTGAAAATTGATCATAGGCATGTTTTTACCCCATGGAAAATGCAAAGTCATTTAAAGGTGCAAACGTTGCACTCCTCACAAGGAGCATAAGATCATGCACAAGCAAAATATATGCTTTGAAACACATTCTAGGATGCCCGTCTATCTTTCATTCTCCTGTGCTGTAATTAACTATTCACTGAAGTCCGCAGTCTATAGCCTGAGGCCTCCTGGAAGTGAAGTTATGAGATTTAAACAATTCACTAGGTCGCACGCCATCAACATCATGTTCTGTTAAATAAAGCTGAGAGAAGCGACCTGCTCTGGTGCCAGGCCAAGCATATTCAGTTACTGGTTACATTCATTATATGGCAGGAAGAACCCCTTGCCACCAACAAGTCCCATGGAGCTAGATGCAGGAAAAAAACAAGGAGAAGTTTCACAGCACAGAACCTCAAAAGGTAAAGAAAATAAGCCAGGAAACAAGGTTATTTTTGGAAGTATACATCACCAGCACAGGTTAGAAAAAAGAAGCCATTACTTCACCACAGCCCAGCAAACACAGGAAAGAAACAAGAAAGAAAAAAAGTCCAAATGTATATGAAAGAGATAACTTAAAGAAGTATATAGCAGATGTGCATTTTGTAGGAAAAGCAGTAAGAGCTCATGAAGCATGCTCTATGAAGGGTGGTAATGATACCCTACAGCAGATTTGCCTAAAACAAATTTAAGTTGTCCCTGGTGAGTACACCAAGCAATTGGTTTGGCAGCCACTGCAGCATCCTTCCCTACTCTCCTTGCGAATGGCAAGGTCTGGAATTCTACTGAACATTTCATTTTTTTCTAGTGACTTTTCACACTTCATATGACATTTCATAGCCAACTTTGGGCATTCTTTCTACAACTCCAAGAAATAGGTCATAATATGCTCAGCTTGGATTTCGCTGCTTTACTTGGGTGATGCACGCTGAGCCTGAAAACTGTAAAAGCGGAGAGGAAAATATCACAATGCCAAACATTTTGTCCTTCTAATGCATTACCTTCTCGGTATGACATTTCTCTGCTTTCAGCATGGATGACTTAAACGGCGATCCAAGGTCTATTATTAGCAGTTCCATGTTTCTAATAACCTACATAGTACATGATTGTACAATCCTGTTTTTATTAATCCAGAAATCACTTTACGTTATTCAGGCCAGTCTTCATGCTGCCTGTGGGTAGCCGAAAGATACTTGATCCAGGAAAAGTTCTTTCAAGATAAAAGTTATCCCTTCAAAATTGTTGGAAAAGTTGGACTAGTACTAGACTGATGTATCATGTGACTGTGGCTTTTAAAAACAAAACCAAACAAACAAGAAAACCTACACAAACAGCGCTGCCCTAGAAACAGATTTACCATCTCACAGAAGCTCAGCCTTCCAAGCAGACAAATCTAGGATTTCTAACTCAACTTCACTGAATCCACTAACAAGTTCAAACAAGTCTCACTTCAGAGAAATCAAGACTGATAGACTTGACAGTCTCTGATTACAAGTACAGTAAAGTACTTGTACTTTAAGTAGTAAAAATAAATTAAAAAAAATATCTTTATAACCCCACGAGTTTAGCATCTAAATTGAAGCTAAGCTCCACCCTGTAAATTGAATTAGAAATTCTAGGGAAAAAACACAGCTCTGTGGTAATGTGAGACATTTGCCTATCTTACCAAAACAGAGATTACTAATACAGTATAAAAACAGGAACACTATAGGTCAAGTCCAAGACAGATTGAGAATCTGAAAAAAGTATTATTCATGTCATCTCGCAACGACTGCACTATAAATGCCATGGGCTGGCAGGAAGGATGACAAGACACGCACTCTTGGCTGTCTAGACTGAGTTTGAGACTAACCATTCCCATACACTGTAAGAATGACATTTCCCAAGAGCATTGGAAAAACCCAGTTAAATTAAACAAACCTAATAAAAACAAATAGGCTCATTCCAAATAAACGTGATTTCCAAATTTTGTCTTACTAGACCCCAGAAGACTAGAAAGATACTCCAAAATCTCCATCGCAGCTGGAGATGAGAAAGTGGTGGGGGCTGAGGCTCCTTATCATTCCCTCCAGTGTCTTCAAGGCTTCTAGATTAAGACTCCATAGACCGAGTACCTCAGAATCTGAACTTCTTGTCCAACTCACAATCTGATACTTACTAAAACTCTGGAAAATAAAGTGATCTAGTAATTACAGTTCAAGACAGTTTGAAGCATGAGGATTTCATTTGCAAAAGACCAGAGTATCTTCCACCTCAGAAGCCCTTCTGTTATTAAATTTATATTAGAGTCTCAGCCTCTACCAGTTAGCTTTTAGGATTAAAAATGAAAAGCTATCACTGTTTGTTTGGTTCTTTTCCATGGGCATCATCAACATAAAGGTCCAAAGAACAAATGGCAGCATTAGGAACCATCTAATGCTCTAATTTTTTTACTCTCATTTTTTTCCTCTTTGTTTTCTGTTAATTAAGGAGTTCACCATTGTAATTGCTCGCTGTAACGTGATAGCTAGAAAACACCCGACTCCATCTTTATCAAATTTAAAATCTGGCTAAGCATATGCTTCCTTCAAGCACTGCTGAGGGGTGGAACTAATGTCCTGCCGCACTGTATGCGAGGAAGGAGAATGCCTGCCTGGCCCTGTTTAACACTCCTCCGCACCATTGCGGTGGCAGAAATGCAGCACTGCACAGAACATACAAGGATTTTCCTCTATTTCACCAGCTGGAACCAGAGCTTGGGCCTAGTCTTGCTAATGACTGCTCCGCTGAGCGGCTCTGGTCAGAGTTCTGAAGTCAGGCTGCAGAGAGGGAGTGTAAATCACATACAAGAGCCATGGGCTACATGTTATTAATCCTCCTCCTCACCCTGTGACAACAAGGGCATTGCTGTTCAAAATTTAAAAATAAAAGAATTTAAAGAAAGTCACAGTAACTCCAAGGCAAGATAGCCAACTTTTCTTCACGATGATCTGAAGAACACACAGTGGTCAAGGGTGTCCTCGGTCAGAAGCTGATTTCTAATCAAGCCATTTGTAGCACCATAGAAAGCTTTTCCTTAAAGAAACCAACAGGCAAGCGAAAAATGGCTGCCAGCCATCAGCACTTACAATTCCTATTAGAATCATACAGCACACAGTTGTTTTGTATTTTAGAGGATGAATGAATACCTTCATAAAACAAGCCTCGGAAATAAGTTCTAATGCTGAAATTGTTTATAGACTGTGTATAATGAAGATCAGATCTGTTCAAAACAGGAGGGAAAAAAAAAAATCAAGGTTACAGGCTTGGGGTGGAGGGGTCTTTCAAGGAAAATCAAATCAGGTTTTTTTTGTTTTCTTTTAAATCAAATTCTAATGGATGCCTTCTTTTTCCAGAGGATTTCCATCTTACTCCCAAAAATAAAGTTTCCTCATCTCTCAGCAGCACACAGAAAATATATTAGGATTTTAATGGTGCTGAAGTGATTGACTTCAGACTCTCTAGTTACTGGACTCTACATTAAAATCACCTGAATTGTTTAACCTGAGCCCCAAACCAGCTTTATAGGCTGTTTCCAGTCCACACATCCAAGGGCTGCACAGCCTGCCCAGCAGGCCATGGAGACTGAAAAGCCACAACCCTCTGAAGAAAGCTAAAACTAATCTGGCTCCATAAATGCTCACACGCCGTAATCATCACTAAAACCCAGTCTTTGAATGGGTACCTCTACCTGAGTTTTCACTGGCTTTTCCTAATTGGAGAAAATGATATGGTAGTGGTTTAGGTCTTTGTTAAGAAGTGTAGATATTCATCAGTAATAGCACAAATGCTATCAGGAATTACCTTTGATGGTTAAATCAGCAGTCTGGATCACTGAAATATACCGACTTCCTTCAAAACTGCTTAAGTCAAAAAGTTTTGCTCTGCAAACACTACGCAGCTACATAATCGTCCTTTCTTCATCAGATCACAAACTAGGTAGCTCCTTCTTGCATGGCGCTCTGAACATGCTCTCTACAGCTAAAGCTTTATGTTCTGCCGTATAAAGCAATTCACTGCACCGCCATCACACTTGGCCTTCTGTCCGAATGCCACTGAGCATGTTGTAAAGTTTTATTCATAAAGCCAAAAGAGCTTCACCAAAAGCTACAGGTTTGAAATGTATGTATACAAAACGGCAGTCATCTAGCTTATTTTGTTGCTGATTAATGTGCCTTATCCTACATAAAATAAATATTACACACATGATTTTTTTCAATTTCTTGTGTATATACATCTACCTATATAAATAACCATTTATAGCTCTTTCTTGCTATGTGCCTTCTTCCCTGCCATTCTCCCATTTAGGAATGAAGTGATCTTTATCTCCATTTTTCTTCTGAAGCAGTTCAGAAGGAACTTTCCCCCTTCCCCACTCTCAACAGTTACCAGTAAGTGATTTCTCCAGCACTTACAAGTATTACCAGCACTCAGACAGTACATCATGACCAAACTTACAATGCAGATAGAATTAAAAACCAAGAACATTAGTTATCTGTCCATCTATATTTGCCTGCAGAACAAGCATGGTAAGGAAAACAATAAGACCAGCAACTCTTAGCACAGAAAAAAACCCCAACATTAAATTGCAAACCAGAAAGGTAGATCCTATATCCTATCAAAAGGGTAAGCCAAATGGTGCCAGGTACAAACTTCTCCACTTCAGGGGAATTGCTCCCACACCCACAAGATTATAACTTGGCTCAAGCAGCATTTTCGCCATCACAGAAACCATCATCACCTTTGTAAAAGAAGTCTAATGGAAATTTAGCCTGATTATTTTAAGGTTGAAATTGGTTCTCGTTAGAAAGCTAGGAATCATATTCTGTAGAGGGAGATGTGTATTTTACAAGACCTTTGACAAACTCAGAGAACCAGAAAAGTTTTCAGGCACAGGTGAAAAGATTCTGACCTCTCATTCACTTACACCTGTGTAGATTGAATAGACTTACTTCAAATCTAGACTCATATAATAGAGGATTGTGCCAAGCACATAATTTAGCCACCAATTTCACGATTTCTAAAGTTGCTCTTGTTCTAGCTTAAGCATAAAAAGTAACTAATAATAATTGCTTAATAAATAACCAGGATTGTATCAAGTTTTTCATGTAGCAGCCTGCATAGCATATAAAAGCATGAGAGCCACAAAAGCTTACACACTAACAAGGTTTTGTTTACAGCGTTGGGCACTAACAACCTTAGGAAGTGGCTAAAAAAAGGATAACCTGCAGTTTAGATTTAGGTGTATAATGTGCACACCTTATGTTTTTCTCCCTTTACCAATCCCTTTAACAAAACTCAAACTTGAGCCTTACTGTAAATTCTTACACATTTCAAGTAACATATATTTTGTAGAAAACAGTTTAATCACATGCAGAAAGCTAAGTATGTTGCAGAATGAGGCCTAAAGAGTCAAGCAAATAAACCTAAAATAGACAATATAGGAGACACATCTTAAAAACAGGAAATTTGCATTCTGTAACATAAAGTCTAGTGAAAGAAAACATCACACATCACTAGCTCATATAAAGCCCACATCATAAGGAAAACTGGGACAGTATTTATTATCATTTATTTTATAGAACTGATTTACTATATGTGCACTGTACAAACAACTTATTTAAAATGTTATAACTTTGCTTTTATTTCAAGTTTCAGCTGTTGCAGTTAAAATTCTTGTCCTTGGTTCATCTTTAAACCATCACATGTTCTTTATCAGAGACAATTTTGTTAGCCAAGAAATAGAATTGTAATTTGAAAGCTTGATAGCAAAAGGATAATTTCCTGTAATCCAAGACATGACTTTAACATTAACACACAAGTAAAAATACCTAAATCATATGGATGTTGTGTCATGAAAGGACTATATTTGCTCTTGGCTCCTCAACCAAGTCCTAATAACTTTCTTGGCAAACAAACAGTGATCAATTTGTCAAAATTAGTTGTTCCCAAAACACAGTGACACTAAATATTTTATCTCACTGCCAGTGGGCACTGACATTTTGAATCTTGAATCAAATGCTACAGCAGACCTAAAAAGCATATTTTCCCTACAAAAGTACACTCCAAACACCTGCCATTAGATTATATGCTATTCACTATCTAACAGCCAAAGCCTTCATCCAGTCCCACCTCACCTTGTTTTCTTCTAGTGCTTACAACACAACGAATTTGTTTATAGTTCATGTTTCCCAGACACAGCCATTAAAGCAAATACACAACCCCTGTTTCACAGGAGTACTATGATCCCTTGCAGGATTTGAATTATTCCTGTGCTAACTGGAGTCCTGCACTCAGGAAACTGGGTATCTTCTTAAGGACTGCGATGCTGAATAACTGTCAAGCAGCATGAGTGGTACCATCCTCAGCTAGCCATGGGTGCCATTCCAAAGGGAATTTTAAGAACAGTTACAGGCAAAGTTGGTAACCCATCATAAATATTACTGTATTATGAGCTAGCAGCCTATAAATCCCTTCTCAGTGGCATATCCCTATGGGAAAGGGCATGCAAGCTTCCATATGGTAGTGATATATCATGTGATTTTTTAAAAGGCATACTATAACTCGGACTTATTTACTGTTCTCTCTCTTCGTATCTGTAAACAAAGAAAAGCTTAAAAGGTTACATTCCTTCCTACTCCTTGCTATGTTATTTAAACCAAACTGAAAGTTTAGCTACATAAATGTCTGTCATCTGTACTTAATTCTTGGTACTTTCTCTTTCTTCTTCTTCAGAAAATTAAATACCCAGATGTGTCTGACTAAATAAAAGGGGGGCTGAATCATCTCATTTTTCTGCCAAGTAGCAGAAATAATGATAGCTGAGAGTAAGGGGAGAATCTTAAAATACGAAACAACTATAAAGAAGTTAAGCATGCTGAACATTGGCCATATTCTAAATAGGCTTCCTCTATCTGCCACCACACATAACAAAGCAGAAAATAAACTAAGATGCCATTTGATTTTGGTTTTAATTCATAAAAGCCTTAATTCTTTAAAAAATTCACAGGACATCAGCCTATTTGTACAAATCATATCTAGAAAGAGACACATATAAAAAGCTGTTCAAATTGTGCTAAGGAACAAAATTAAGTTATTCAAATTTTCTTTTTACTTTTTTCTCCTGCTCTCTAATACAATCACAAAGATTCAAAAGAAAAGTGGCAGATTCCATTAACAAGCAAACCAAATAATGGGATACCTTCAATCCCCCAACTTCCTTTCTTCAAAGTAAACCATTTGTTCTTCAATTTATTATTCCCCTCTTAATTCCATATGGTGAGGAAAAGGCAGCAGTCTACCAGAACAGGAGACACAAGAACCATAGGAAAATTCAGGTTGGAAGGTACCTCAGGAGGGCTCTAATCCAACCTCCTGTTCAAAGCAGGGCGAGCTCTGAGGTCAGACCAGGTTGATCCAGCCAAGTCCTGAAAACCCCCAAGGACGAAGACCACACAGCCTCTCCAAGTAGCCTGTTCTGCTGCCTGGCTGTCCTCAGGAGGAAAAAGGCATTTCTTATACCTACTCAGAATCTCTCATTTCAATTTATGCCTGTTTATGCCACTGTAAAACAGTCTGGCTCCATCTCCTCCATAATTTCCTCATATGTACTAGAAGGTTGCCCCAAAGCTGTCTCTTTTCCATGCCAAAGAAGGTAGTTCCTTCAGCCTCTCCTCACAAAGCAAGTGCTTCCACAGCCTGGTCATCTCAGTGGGCCTCTGCTGGGCTCCCACTTATTAATGACTTTTGCATATTGCTCAAAACTGGATACACCATTCTAGACGTGGTCTAACAAGAGGCTAACGTGGCTTCAGTCCCCCTTTTCTGCTTCCAGGGTATTATAACCATTCTGCAGTTAGATCTGCAGGCAGAGAGGAGCCTGCCTTCTCTTGCCAGAAGTCACAAGCTTCCAGGCTCCCCCATTTACCCCATGGGAGACCTCAGTCTCCAGCCTCCCTCCTTCCGTGCAGTTTTGGGGTTGAAGCTCTCTTCTCTGAAGGGTCTCTGTGAAGACTCCATTGCTGTGGTTTAACCCCAGCCAGCAACTAGGACCACACAGCCATTCAACTCACTCACACACACACACTCCCCACCCCAAAAGGGTAGGGAGAAAAAAAAAAAAAAAAACAACAAAAACCACACACTAAAAAAAACCCCAGACCCCACCAAAAAAACCCCTCATGGGTTGAGATAAAGACAGTTTAACAGAACAATAACAGAAGAGAAAATAATAATGGTAAGAGAATATACAAAATAAGTGATACAATACAATTGCTCTCACCACCCAGTGATTGGTTGCCCAGCCCATCCCAAGCAGTGATCACAGAATCCTACCCTTCAGCCACCCCCCATTTATACATTGAGCATGACATCTATGGTATGGAATATTCCATTGGCCAATTTATCCCATCTATGCTCCCTCTGAGCTTCTATGGGACACTGAAAAAGTCCTTGAATTAACATTACTTAGCAACAACTAAAACAATGTGTTATTAATGCACCTGCACTGCCCCCTTTCTGCAGTGAGGCTCCGCTCCCACCTATCTTGTCCGATCTCACAAGAGTTGGAGCACAAATACACTGTGCCTGTGCAGCATAAGATGTCCACCCTGACATCTTATGCTGCAGAACTTACTAGGCAGAAACTCTGCTTTAGCATAAATACCACCTGTCCTTCTACTGCAAGGGAATTACCAGCTGACAACATTGAGTCTAGACATACAGATGAGGCATTTTGCCCTTACTGACTTTAAAGCTTTATCTCATTTTTTCAGTCCACTGTTAAAGCACCCTGAACATTTTACAGTAAAAAACCTGCCTGTTTCTAAATTTCTGTTTCAAAGGTCAGTCGTTTAAACAGATTTGTTTTTTCTTACCCAGCTCCAAGTGAGTCTTTAGCCCACTAACACAAAAAGGTGGCTTAGAGGTACCATAAAAATATTTCAATTGAAGAAATCCTTGATCTGAACCCAGATGAGAACAATAAAGAGGGGTAATAAAAATCAATGCAAGGTATTTAACGTTTCATCACTGCTGTCAGAGCAGAGATTAATTTGGCTAAAGAGGGAAACAGGGTACCAAATGAGAGCTTTGATTTGGTTTCCGTAGAGTGCTGTGTTTCTAGAAAAGATGGAAGGACAGAGCAGAACTTGATCCCATGCTCTTTGGGCACGTAGGAGCCAACTGTTCATTCCACTCCTCCTTTTGAGTGAATTGGGAACTTAATGTGAGGAGCAGACACAGTTCTTCATGTGAGCACCTGTCCAGAGTGAAACACAAATCAAGGCTATCATGGCTCCATTGACACAAAAAGAATATCTCTGAGAACTACGGTTCCTTTTTATATGAAGAGAGGAGTGTAACAATAGGCCTTAATTAGGTGCAGATAGAGAGTTTTCTTGCTTTTCTTTTCCATCCCTGGAGACACAAGGCAATAAACTTTACCAATGATTTATTTTTCTCTCACTCAGACAGGTTGGTTTGAGGTGAGACTGGACTTTTTAAGTTAGCAGCCTTGGACTATGAGATTGTACAAGGAACATTAATTTTGAAGAGGCTATAGAAGACATTTTTGAAGATAAGGAATGGAAAGTCCAAAGACCCTGACCCTGAAGCTCTAACAATTCATGGAGAGCAGGGAGGATAATACATGGCTAAGTATTCCTTTACTCTGCCAGCGGTGACCATCCCCACCACAGAAGTGGCAGAACAGGTGGCACATCTACTCCTCAGCTTGAGGCAGTTCAGTCTGTCACATGAACATAGTTGCCACCAGCTACAGTTTACATTACTACACGACACTGAACTACAGCAGCAGAGAGCTCTGATTCATGATCCCTGTTGGAGTTAGCTGCAGTGGCTAAAGAGGTGGCCTCCCTCACATCTCCTCAGCCAATGCAGCTATATCTCGCAGGGATCATGAATCAGAGTCCGAGAGGAGGAGGGGAATGGATTAGGAAAAAGAAAGACAGGAAACAGGGAAGAAGAGAGAGAATAAAGAAGCGAGGGCAGGAAAGAGCATTAGTAGACAGAAGGAAGGGTTATTAGCATGCCAAGAGGGATAGGAATTTGCTAGGGTATTTCTCAAAAGTCTAAATTTAGAGAGTGTAGGGAGACAAGGCACCTCATATCTATTAATACCTAGGAGTTATTGATTACCTTCAGGCTTGATTTCATAAAGAGCCAGTAACAAGCTGTGGGAATCAATTATAATTACAGAATTCTATAAAATATGGTCAGCAAACTAACTGAAAAAGCTTCCATCTGTGATCTGGACATTTCAAGCTCCAGGATGAAATGGGGTTGCACCCTAAAGAGTTAATAAAGCCAGTATGGAAATGCTTATTACCTGTCTGTATGGGCAATTAAGAAGTACCCAAGTGATGCCAAAAGAAATTCGCACCTCCAAAGCATAAGGCAGCAAGCAATGGCTAGGTAGGAAGAAAGGCAAAAACCCTTCTTAATTGAGTTAATGAATGATAAATTAGCAGGTTGAGGGTGGAAGTCTTTCAATTGAAATGATTCAAAAAGCGTATGGGGACCAAACGCAGAAAAGGAATCTGTCAGCTTCAGGCTTCATTCAGTGAATGTAACCCAAAGACATAAAGACTTAGTGAAAAACAGAGACCTTGGTTATAAATGCTGCCAGGCATTTGCCAGCTTGTCAGCTGAGTCATACAGAGTAAAGGAAAACATCAGATCTGAATTAAGCGCTGCTTAGGGAGTATGGTGGGGTTTGTTTTTTTCATCCCCTTCTGTTCATCTGTATCTACAAGTTTGCATATGTGCCATCTGTTCAGGATTTGTAAATAAATACTTACTTACATTTAGCTTAACTTTTGTTAGGAGTTATTCCAAGGAGGGTTGAGCCCTAAGGCATTCCTTTCCTTGGGTATCCTGACCATCCTGAAAAAACTGCGCCTTAGATATCTGCAAGGTGACCACTAAGCCCTACATGATCCCACACACACATGTGGTTCTGTGTCTCCGCATGCGACAGACTCCGCTGGAGAGCTAGCAAGAGGAGCTTATAAGGAAAAATGTGTCTGTGGGTGACCACTGGTGGCCAGGAGAGTTCTCAGGCATGTGGCAAGACAATGACGCTGTATTTCAAGGGTCTCACGGGACATGAAACAGCGATAAAAATTGAAACAACGTGGTGAAGAGGGGAGAGACTTATGCCATATGCTGCAACAAAATGTAAAAACCCTCCATGTCTTTGATAGTGCCAGAAGTTGGCCTCAAGCTGAAGTAATCCAAAGAAATAGAACTAGCCTTTCTGCATTACAGCAGACAAAATTAAAGGACAGAAATGAGAGGCAGTTAAAAATGCAGATAATAAAGAAGGCAAACAGGCATCCCAAGAAGCAGAGCACAGGAGGCGAGTGGGACTGACATCCACAGTCAGTTTGCTGAGATGAAAGGACATAACCAGCAGAACAGGAGCAGCTTTCCAGCTCACGCAACCTGTAATATACACTGCAAAGACGGATCCTTCTGACAGTTTGTGCAGCACCCACAAAGTAGCAAAAGACTGTTAGGTATCTGTTTTATTCTTCTAGTTGAAAGGAAGAAACTTAGTCCATTTTCAGCAGTGTAGACCAGACAGCGTATCAAATTACACTCTGGTTAAAAATACTTTACTAAGAAAATTTTTAATTATTCCAGCAATGAACAGCCAGCAATGCCAGAACAGAACAGTTTAAGTCTTCTATAGAAACATTTGCTACATGGCATACCTGTGACAAGAAGACAGATGAGGTCTTATGTGGTGGGAAGCAATTATTGTTGTTATTAAATTAGTTTGGGCCAGTTGTCAAGAAACAGTTGATTTAAATGTGGGGATGACGATATGTTCAGAACTTATATCTCAAGAGGAGAATAAGAGAAACTTCAGCATCAGCAGATAAGCAAGGGAGGGAGTAATGAAATAATTCCCCCGTGCAGTTCCCATCCCTGAAGCTCTCCATAGAAAATATCCATAGTAGTAACTTGGAGTACAGCAAGAATGTGAAGTCATTGTGCCACATGTTGTGCTATGCCTCATGCTCAGTCAGCAGGGTTAACATAAGGCAGGCAATCAGCTGCTGTGACTGGAGAGGACATGACAGCAAGGAACACATTGTATAAAGCTGCTGGGGAAGTGGAAGCCCCTGTACTGATGGTAAGAACAGCTGTCCACTGGGAAGGGTAAAGAGAGCCAGGAGCGGCAGGTAAAGAAGCAATGAAATTTGCATTCAAATAAAAGAAAAAGCCAAACAGAAAGATGTCATAGTAACAGAAACCAAGTAATGAGAAACTAAGCCTGGAAAACGGAAAAATGAAAAAAAATTCTCTTTAAAAAAAGATAGCTCTTGTCACCTTGAGTTCTCCAAGTGAAGCAGTTGGGGTTCTGTGTGGTTGGTACTACAGGGAAGCCAGTAAGCCCACTAGACATCTAGGGTGGGGAAGAAGAGAGAGGGATTCTGCCAGAGAAGCCAGCTAGGTGGAGTGATCATTCGCTTGAGCACAGCCTGGACCTGAACAGTTGTTTCCGTTGCTGCGGTGCTCTCTGCAGCCTCTAGAAGTCACACTCGCACAGTGTCACCCATGGAAGTGGCAAGAGTCAGTGTGAATCAGTGCATGGTTCCTAGCTTAGCCAGTTTAGTTGGACTTCGATGAAGTCTTTGAAGTATATTCCTGTTTTTCCAGCAATGGTAGTATGGTCTTGCAACAGCCACATCGGCCCTATTCAGAAAGCACAGGTCTGCTTGCCCCATGCTACATGCAAGCAACTCAATTGCTTCCAGGTGACCCCCACAGTCATCGTCAGATATCACTCTCCTTAAGCTAACCTGCCAGCCCCACACTTTTATGTCGCCAAGTCTATTATAAAGTTAATCCACAAGCTGGATAAATCACCACTAAGAGTCGGCTGCAGTAAGAACTGAATGCTCACCTACCACCTCACGCATACATCGTCAGAGTATGAACGCTGGCAGGAAGTAGCTATTCTCTTTCTTCTGTTAGTTGCTGAATGGTATAATACAGTCTTGTTTCCCTTCCAAAAAGTGTCCTTTGTTCTGAGAGTGAATTTATATAGACCAAGTAGTGACACTTTTGTACATGAGAGTCTTAACATTTGAGTAGTTCAGGGGTATGGCTGGAAAAATACAATTCATGCTCAGTAAGCATTAGCCTTTTTCCACTTCTTTCCTTCCTAAAATTTATGGTCACTTCTATCCACCTTTCATCTGCTCAAGAAAAAATTAAGGAAAGAGCCTTTTCTTATGTTCTTCACTTAAACAAAACCAGGCTTTCACATTCAAAGAGAATCATAGCCTACTACCAAGATAATAGGTGAGATGTGAGTCCAAAAGTCCCCCCACTGTGTGCTTAGCATTCACGGGTGGTCAAAGCTGTAACTGAGCTACCTCACCATGGTGCAGCAAGAATTCAGAGATTTATTTTATGCAATTGGCATTCTATTTATACTTTTTGGTCCACTGTATCTTAGAGTGCATTACTGAGTGTTTAATCACAATATACTGTACCTACAGCACAGTTCCAACACAGCCATTTAGCACATGAAAGGGGAAGGAGGAGATGGGAGAAAAAGGAAAAGAGGTAGTTTGATTTTTGTAAAATTTAATTCTCACTCAATTAAAAAAAAAAAAACACACCACAGTTAAGCATTCTGACCATTATCTTCCTCCTATTTCTAACTCCTGTCAAGATCCTTTCACTCAGTGCACCCCTTCTCCTTAGCATCTCAATTCATTTTGTCTTGACCTTCAGAAAGGTAACCCTTGCTTTCTGACACCCAAGTTGTTTATCCATGACATAATTCTCCACTAATCTCTTAAATTTCTACAGCATTAGCTGTCTTCTTGACTTAACAGGCTTTACTGCTGCATCTTCTTCTGAATATTCAGCAGCTCTACCCTTGGCCATCAAACAACAAAAAAATACTTCTTTTTATCTTTCATGTTGTGCACATTAAAATTCTCTTTTATAATATCCCAGTCTTTTCCCACTCCTCTCTGGTAATGCCAGTGTCTCCAGTTCTCTCAGAGTTTCTCTCTTCCATTCTTCTCTTGTTTGCTCTGTGGCGAGACCTGTCTAGCTAGCAACGACACAGCCCCAGTACATAGAGACCTGTTCTTTCTTCGTGCAAACCTTAACTCTTTCTGGAAAACACCAAGTTAAAGGATTAAAAAAATATCCATGTTAGCTTCCTGTGCAATATGTCTTTCTATTTTGGTCTGTTACACAAACCGCAGCTCTCCAGAACAGGTAAAGCTTTCCTATCCATGCCTTGTAGCATGCCAAGTACGTTGTCAGTACTTGACAAGTAATTGCTGCCTTCACAGAATATTCTTCCTACCTCATAGCTGATCACCGAGAACTGCATAGCCCCAGGTAATTTAGCCCAGCAGCTAACCAGAAAAGTCCAGAAAGAGCAAGTAAGCGTTTTGAGGAAAGCTCATCTCTCTCTCAGCTGCTTCTGGAACCAGATGCAAAAGACAAAAACAAAGAAAAAACCCCAAACATTAAAATAATTGCAACCAGCCTAAAATCCTCATTCCTTCTACTCCTTATCTTGGCAAGTAAGAAGTACAGTAGCTTGGCCTCCCCTCCAATTAGTTTGGCCTCTCTTCCAACCCGTGGGTGTGGGCTCAAGGGTGAAGGAATATGTAGGCTACAAATCTGTAATGGTGGTTTATTTAGTACATTTCCATCAGGCACTTCAGTTTTTCTCCTTTTTTCTATGGGAATATGTTTTCATT
Source organism: Larus michahellis (assembly GCF_964199755.1). Taxonomy (NCBI): domain Eukaryota; kingdom Metazoa; phylum Chordata; class Aves; order Charadriiformes; family Laridae; genus Larus; species Larus michahellis. Next base: position 21,207,332 of record NC_133900.1, on the reverse strand, counting down.
TAATAGTACCAAACATAATGGCAAATGAATGGCTGATCAGGCACATAAAAACTTACAAAAGTCAAAATTAAGAGAATACAAAAGACCTAAGTATGACTCATACACAAGAGATATAAGAACATCAAGCAATAAAGTCCATTATTCCTAATCACTTGGTGTAAGTACACTTTTACTTGTGCAGAAACAATTTTTTTTAATTATTTTTTTCCCCTCTAAGGGAGAGATTTGTCCTTGTAGCACAAAAATGTGTGCTGTGTTCTTTGTTTTGTGGCCTGTTAACATAATTTTAAAAAGGAACACTTACTGTCAACTTCCAAGATGAGAAAGTTCTGTTCTGATCTTAGACTGAGACTTATGCAAGAGAGAATTGCTCCTGCTCATGAATCATTACCAATTTTTCCAAAAGGCTGTGTCCTACCCAGAGAGGAGTGCCTTGATGGTTCATGCGGCATGAACCAAATACCAAGACTTTTCAACACGCTGACACAAAAGATTCCCCTGAACCTGGTTAGAATTCAGAGCACTACCCCTGCAAAGCTCCCTTTACCCTCCCTTCTGGATTTGATAGATGAGAAAGAGCACAGGTAGCAGGTCCTGAGAGCTGTGGAGGAAAGGGGCTGGCACAGCTGTGAAAGGGCAAGGAGAGTCAGCCACACAAAAAACATTGTTGATCTATGGATTGCTAGGTGTCTTTAAACTCTGTATTGCGTGGTAGAAGGGCAGGTTACTTCCTTTCAATCAATGGCTGAGGATGGTATCCAATCACTGTAACGTACTTACATTCACAGCCATGTAACAAAAGAAAATATTCTATGAAGCCAAAAGTACACACAAAACTGACTGTTTCAACAGTTCCTGTGGTTGCCCCAGTGAGAAGACGATATATCTCGGGGTCTATTCACCCTGCCTCCTGTTTGGCCACACCATGGGCAGCTCCAACACATGCAATCAATATCAAGAAGATTATTAGCACAAGTGTTGCTTCTTTCTTGTTTTCTTTTCTGCTTGACTTGCTTTTACTCACAGTACTCATCAACAGATTTAAGGAGAACCTTCTTAATCAGTATATTCCCCATCACAATCATCACCACCATTATTGTAATTACATCACTCCCAAAGGAAAAGGTTATTTAAAAAAAAAGTGGTTTTCAGGATAGAAAAATTATCTCAATTCAGCAGCACTCTGATTTGGTTATTATTGCACAACAGTCAATAAAAAGATAACTTTTTGGACTTAAAAAACATCATCAACTGGAAGTATCCCAAGTAAGTTGAGAACACTCACAAGCCCTTATGGTTTACAGAGTAAAGGTCAGTCAAAGCATTAAATCCGTCTTTTCATCTTGTTTATCCCAAAGAGAAAATTTGGTATACATCTAACTTCTGTTGATTTCATTTTCTAATAAAGAAGGAACTGATGCACTGACTGTAAGCTGGGAGTAAGGAGCATGCAGTGTTTCAAATGCAATGAAACTTGAAAAGTTTAGTTTGGTGGAGACTGTTCCCTACAACTGCGTGTGGCTGAATTTTCCAAAAAGTAACAAACAGTCAGTGAAATGAGTTTGTATTCAGATACATTTGGCTCAGTAGGCTGTGGTTTAGCCCCATAGGTAAATTCACATTTGACATGGGTTAAAATAAAATAGTCCTTGGCGACCGGTCATGGTAACTGAAATCTTACTCTTGGAGGACTGGTTAAGAGGGTCCGGATCCAATTCTTCCACAGTCACTGCAGCTGGAACAGAGCTGGTCTGTCAGTGCCCAGCTCCATCAATCCTATGTGTCTGATCTGTCTGAGTTTTGCTAAGAAAACAAAGTAAGGGAGCCCTGAGACGCACAGACATAACATAAATAAAAAAATACATTCACGTTTCCAACTGTCCACACATTCTCAAGAAAGTTGCACCTATGTTATATTACTCAGCATGTGGTTTCAATTGGAACAACAATGCGCATTTGTTCGCTTGCAAGCTGGCTGCTAACTACACTACTACCCGTGTTTAAATGCAGCACGGCCCACCACTGCCTTTCTGGGGTCAAGCGTCTGGCATGTGCCTGCTACGTTATGGTCGGTATAATCTTACAGATTACCCAAGCAGCAGACGCAGGTTCTTTGATGTCATGAAGGCATGTTTATATACAGTACACATACACTGTATTTTTCATAAGGTAGAAGGTCCAAGAAAGAGGGTACTGGGGAAAGAAACAAGCAAGAAAAAAAAAAAGTATCTATCTAGCTCTTTCCATTCCCATTAGATTTACTTAATTAAATAAACAATTATTTTACACTACTTTCCTAAAACCAAACTTAAGTAGTTTTCACTCATTATTTTTACAAACTACTGCTTGTGAAAGTTGTCTTGCTCTGCAGAACTGTTTGCACTCACACTATCACTGAGACTTTTTTTGGAAATGCTTGCAATTACCAAGTTTTCTGATAAAACGTTAATGTTTGTTTCCATATTTTTTTATTTTTTTTTTATCCTCATGGATTTAGGACAATGCCAACATTTTCACTAATAGATTCTGGATCTTTATAGTGGGGAGACAAAGAGTAGAAGTCAATAGGCCTCACTGAAAATCTATACCCAATGTACAACTTCAGTGTAGAATTCAGCAAGAGAGGAGGACTTCGTCGCTGGCCTGCTAGGAAAAGAATTTAACTCATGTTTTCCAGGTGTGCTCTACTCCTATCTTATATGCTATTACAGGCCTTTCCTAAGCTAGGTAATGCTTTCTAACAAAGTTTCTCCAGATACTTCGTTATAAACATCCATTTAACTTACAAATAACTTTTTGCAACTTGTGTTTTCAATGAAGCCTTGCTGTTATGCATTTGTCTTCAAAAATCTCTTGACCTCACATTTTGGAACAGGGACCTGAAATTAAACAATGGGATGACCAACACATGTGACAGTATAATTAAAACCAGCACTATAATGCCTGCTCAGAAAAGGACCAAATTAAAGTTTGCCATCTCCCTCAACTGTGACATTGCCTAACATTTAAGTGTTCAAAGTTCTAATCTTTATAATGTAAAAAACATAATTTTACAGGGCAGGGGAGAGAGGGTTATTTACAGAGTTAAACAGTGTGAACTAGCAGTTCAGGATACTTTTTTTTTTAACCCTTTCAGTCCCAAAAACAAGCTCTGAAGCTATCCTTCTCCGATTGATGCATCACAAAAAGTCAGTGTGGAAAACGTTCCTAACGCAATTAGAATTTCAATGAATGCAGCCATTAAAAGCTTCATAGAAAGGAAGAAAAATAAAACGAAAACCCAACCCTATTTAAAGATTTTATGCCCATCTCTATTGTAAAATATTCCATGCTGTTCTTCCTACCCTGTAGGCTTTCGGGCCTCATATGGCCACCACAATGGAGCCACACTCCACAACCACACCCCTAGCGCTCCTGATACCAGTTAAGGAGCTGCATAGAGATGGTCACACAAATGACAATTAAGGATCTCTGTTTATATTTAGATTTAGGCCAAACATTTCCAGTGAAAGCCCCAGAAAAGGAGAATAGGTTTAAAGGTTTACTCGCCTCTGACGAATGTTCTCTTTGTAACAGAGGGTTTTTTTTACCTTCAAGAGCCTTGTATATAGAGCCCAAATAGAACACAAGCTCCTATTTTGCTAATATTTCTGTACCGTTGAGATGTAAGAATATAAACTTGAATCATGATGAAGTATAAACTGTACCAACATGTGAGATTTAAAAAACCAAACCACAAAAACACACATCAGGATTCTCTTACTGCTAGATTTCTCTTCATTTTACTCCATTTATCTTTTCTACCTCACCCTGTCTTCTAGCAAGAACCTTTCAGTTTCTGAAAGCTTACACATCTTCTGGAAGTGAGGGGGGAGAAGGCTAGGAGAAGGCAGGAAAGGACCAAAGACGAAGGTTCATTATTAATGCAAATATATCCACTGGTTGGTATTACAAATTACAGATAAACCCTCCAAGTGACTGACAGTTAGTACATGTACAGGTGGGTGTTATTGGCATCTGCTCAGATAACTGATGATAACAGGGCACTCAGATTGCTCTCGCACTAGGTGAAGTGGCTGGTAGCAGGGATAATCATCCAGACAGGGTGTAAAATTAGTGACTAGCGATTAGAGGAACCTAACTCTTTTTGTTATTCCTATTGCTTTAGCAGATGAAAGAGCAGATAGAAATAAACAGGTCTTGGCATGTCCAGCCGTATTGTCATTCAGCCAAGCAGATACTTTTAAATAGCCCAGAGCTCTGTCCATGTTTTTTCCCTTCTAGGTGGCTCATTACATACCACAACCAGGCACCACTGCATCTGAGTTTAAACAGGAGCTGTGGCAAACTCAGCATTTCTAAACATCAGGCTTGCTTTTAAGTAAACCGCTTCCCCCCCCCCCGCCCCCCCCCAAAAAAAAAGGATTGAGGAGCTCTAGTCTGGGCCAGTATGTTTTTCAATCCCGATTTAAATATCCATTCAGACAAACAAAAGGGAAACAATGGGAAAAAAAATCTTACGGATAATTGTGTTATTGCTTTTGAAGTTTGAAGGGAGATCAATGGCACAAGCACCTCAGGATGTGGTTCTGCACAGCACATCTTTCAAGTGGCAAAGCCGTTTTAAGACACTTCCACCTCCAGGTATGCCAAGACACTCAAGAGAGATTACTGCTTCCTTAGTAGTAGCAATTCAAGCGGGTTAACGACCGGCTAAAGTGCCAGGTAATATGCTTTAGTTCTATTATTTTTCTGTCTTTTAAACCACATTATTTCAAAGATGAGGATATGGGTGGGGAATTGTAATAGTTTAAGCCAACACAAGATAGGACTGCTTTCCCAGTGGCTAGTCCACCCATGCGACTCCTACCATATTCCCACATGCCCACTGTTACTCTTGCATTTTCACTAGCAACAGTAACTCCATCAGGAAAAAAAAAAAAATCTGCAACAAGCAGTTTTCAGTCCCCCAGTGGCTCATGCTGCAGCCCCAGTCACTAATCTTAACCCATTGCATGGGCAGCGGGGAGGAAGAGGACAGCAAGGGTCTCAGAGATGGTGAAATTACTGCTTTGGACAGCTGAACATTTTTAGCTTACCTTGAACTGATCTTACATCTTTAGAGGACCGAAGTCCAATTGGTAAAGTTGAGGGGGCACATACTACCAGCAAGACACAAAAAATGAGTGAACAGGGGCAGGGACTCTGAAAGCAGCTCTACCCTCAGCAAATTTTTATTGTTGAGTTCCAGCCTCAGTGAGGCAGCCCCATTTATGGGAACATGCCCTGACAAAGAATAAAGACTGACGTTTGCTAATCTCAGAGAATCAAATTATTTGGGCCATCCAGGCAAGACAGCTTTGAGAGTACTTTGAAGAGCAGCCAGGAGGAGTAAGCAAGAGTCACAACCTCTGGAAATGGCATAAATTGTATCTTAATCTCATACAATCATCACCGTCCAGACAACATGCAAGGAGACTTATGAGAGACAGAGAGAGAGATACAGAGGGGAAGGTAAGAGAACAGAGATCAATGTTACGTCAGGTTAACATAGGCAGGTTTACATGGGTCTAATGGTGGGCAGAATTGATCCAGAGCCTGTAAAACTGGTATGTGTTTCCCTACTATGAGGGTTTTATATCCTCTAACAAATCAAGCATCTGTGAAAAGCAAATACTGTGATTTGTCTATTTACATAGTGAGCTAGTCTGTGGGTAATCTTTTTCTTGTGCGTATCAGCACCACTAACAAAATATTTTACACCTTCTGTAGCAAAAACTGACAAGAAGCAAAGGCAGTGTGATGTAGCAAAGAGTGCTTACAGTGTCTCAAAGAAAGAGAAGATGCAGGAATTTCGAGTGAACCCTGCGTCTCCTCCCCACACACTTCTAGTCCTGAAAATCCAGAAGAGGGATTTATCCCCTTCTACAGCCTCAACAACAAATCAATGCTATACTCCGCCACATCCATTCCAATGTAAAACCAAGACAACCTTAAGGAACAAACAAAAGCACTTTACATCACATATTTGTCTCCAAACTAGAAGAACTTATTATACTTTTTCACCTGTATGATATACTATCTAAGCATCTCCTGATAGAATTGGTCAACAAAACTTGAGCTGAGATTTGTTATTCAACATCTTGAGTAATAGCTCTACATTTCATTGTCCAGGCAGCTACAAAGGTTTGGGTTTTGTCTTTTCACTTCCTGAGTAGTAAATTAGGAGTGCAGAAATTGCATGAAAATTAAATCAGTCTGCTTCTAACAAAATAAGGAACAAGAGAATGGATCCAACAGAATATTTCATTTTCTAAATACCACTTATACCCAGCACTGGTACCCTTCCAGTGGCTCAAAGCAAACCACCTGCCTTCCTGCTAGGAAATCCCCATGCCCTGGCTGGCCAGAGGATCTCTTTTCTTCGCTCAGGTGCCAGCTGCCCAGTTGCAGTTTGCAGCATATGCTTGCAGTTCGCATGTGTCACATAGGCCTTTCGATTCTCCTCTCAGTGAAGAGCCAGATAGATCATAAATGTATTGATTCAAGCCAAATTACATTTCTCCAAATGACAAATTTACTATGATTTAGCTTTTAAACTGTAGCGCTGCTGTAGATACAAACGATAAATATTAGGAAGAATTACTTTACTGAAAGAGTGGTCGGGCACTGAACAGTCTGCCCAGGGAGGCGGTTGAGTCACCATCCCTTGAGGTATTTAAGAAACGTGTAGATTTGGCACTTCAGGGCATGCTCTAGTGACAGAAATTGTAGGGGGGTTTCTTTGTGTGTGTATGGTTGGACTCGATGATCTCAAAGGTCTTTTCCAACCATGAAGATTCTATGATAACACATCAGCTCATTTAAAACCATACCTACATTGATTTCTGGCTGCACAGTACATGAGGTGTTTGTTCAATAGCCTCAGATGATGGTGCAGCATCTCTTATTTACGTTTGTGCAGTGTCTTTCTTTCCCGAGTAATAAAGGCAAATCTTCCCACTTTTAGGGTCTCTGCTATTGAATTTCAATTCTTTTTTAAAACATCACGGCTAATTTAGAAATGACAACAGGTACACAATCTGCCCATTTGGTGCCTCCATTTCCCTTTAGTAAACTAAGGATTACACTGCCTCGAGAGGATTTGCAAAACAGCAATTTTATGTTTACTGTGACCCTTATGGCAACATCCAATAATAGCCTTCCCTGTCTTTGGCATGTCAGCCTCTACATTAGACCAAGCATTCCTGATAATTTAATCAAATGTCTTAGCTACCTCTACTCTGACTGTGAATGACAACTATCCCCGTAACCCCTCACTGCTGTGACATCCTGAGGCTTTATGAAATAAAGATAATCTGAATTAACCAAGAGATGTAAGGTTAATGGACCTGCTGAGCACACAAAACATGCAAGTTACATTTTTCATTAATGATCATTTGGAGAATGATTGATTTTGCCTCTTGAAAAAAACTACAAGACAGTAATTTCCTCTTATCTTCCACAATTTCATAGCCTTTTAAGCTTAAAACCTATCAGATGAGATAGTAAGTAATTGCAGAGTATTTGAGCGTCCTTCCTCTGGAAGGAGATGATCACAGTTTAATCTGTGAGAGGAAAAATATATTTTATTTGACTAAAACTTATGACAGGTAATAAAACTTCATTTAGGCCATAATCTGCTATTTCAGAGAAAATGTCCAGTCAGTTTAAATACTTAAGAATTCATATTGAATAAAAGCTGAAACAACTCCACTAAGAGATGAATCCAGAACACATTGCTCTTCTGTACTAAATACCATGCTACTGTAATATGCACAGATTTCTCTCTCTCCTCTAACTAGGAAACATTCTTAATTCCATATTTCATTGTTGACAGGGATTCTTTTACAGTATTTGATTTTTCACTATGTTTACTTTTGTTGAAATGGTAGTTTAAAACAGCGGATTTTTTTCCTTTGTTGAAAATTATAAGGAAATAACAGCAATCCTTTCAGAAATTATGTTCTCACAATAACCAGGGGGGATATTTCGGGTTTATCAACCTCTTTTTAGAATTCTAAGTCACACCCCTAAAGGTTTTCTTGTTTTGTGTATAGTTGATGAAAACTTCCTCCAGATACATGTTCAGAGATGAAATTTGTTTGGTTTCAGTCTAAAAGAATAAAACCATCAACAAACAATGCAATACTAATGTTTGACATTAAACTGCTGTTCTAGTACACTATTTTCACTAACGTTCTCAGTATAATTTTTTTAAACTACTTTTAAGATTCATAATCTATTTCTCTAGTCAGGATCAAACAACTGTTCTCTAGATACGGGGAGGAGTGACTATGCGGCAATGCTTAAGTGCTAACTCTGCTTGCTCTCCAGGTCTCTAAAATGTTAGAAATAACCATAAAATACCTATTACTCCTCAGCCTTTCACACAAGTATCTAAAAGCCTGCATATTACCAGTAGGAACAGGCGATTTTTGAAACTGTTTCTGTCAAATAGATTTGAAGAGATTTAAAACTTGTTTGTCACTTTATAGTTTTCTAGGTATGTAGTTGGGAGGTTGACATTTGACAGAGTTGAAATTCCTACATTTTGCACTTATGACGTTTTTAAGGGCCTGCACATGAACGTATCTCATCTGGGCAATGAAATCTTTTTATGCTCACAGATAGAAGCTCTGAAAATAGGCACATATCCATGACATACAAGAACACAGCAGTGAGTCCCACCTGATGATGCATTTTTTTTCCTACCATAAAAAACTTCCATCAGTCTTTCTAGGCAAAATAGCGGGGTAGATTAATTACTTTTCAAAATGAACATAGTAGCACCCAGGCAGTCTTTAGTCCATTAAACAATACCAAGAAAGAGACAAGCAGATTGGCCTTTGAAATATATGGAAAATATACTGCTGACAAAACTATTACTAGCAAAATCTTTTTCTCCCTTAGCAGAAGTTACGGGTGGTCTTTAAAAAAAAATAGAATAAAAAATTAAGAAAATCTTGGCTGCAGCTAGCTCGCTGGCAAATGCAAAACCAAATATCTGGCACCAGGTGTGAAAGTAGTGAGGCACCCCGACCTCACGGTCATTAGAATTTTGCAAGATTTCCAACTCAAGTAAGATTTCCCAGCTCACACCTCCTTCATCAGCCCTCATCACACTGGCTGAAATTATCTTGGCAGTGGGGATAATTATTCATCAGTTACAATAAGTGTTACAGACATAACCGAACCAAACGCAGCGCACAGGACAGATATATGGCTTCAGGAACTCCCACCATGTCTGTTGAAAACTCTACTTGAGGAGGGGGGGGACGGGGCTAGGAGCTGCGCCTGCAGCCAGCAAATGCCCCACTATAAAGCCACCTCTTTGTGTTATCTTGAGCTAGGACACCCACTACAGCCATGGGACTTACCACCAACCTGAATCATCCTCTGGATAACTCAGTGAGGTGGCCTCATGCAAATGCTTCATTTAAAGTCCTCATTTTCTTAAGCAATAATCCAAACCACAGATCTGTAAGTAACCCCTCATCAGTCCCCACCCAGAAGACACAAGGTTGATCTCCAGCTCCCATGTCAGTAACAATTTATTTGCTTGTCCAGTCAGGCTTTTTCATTCCTCCTTGTATCAAATGTCACTTCAGGCCACCATCTAGGTCCCTGTCCTTCACACAGATAGCACATTATTGGGAAATGTTTATTTTGCCATATGCCATCATGATCCTGGGATGAAGTATCAAATGACGGGCTTTCATCTGGATAGAATTTATTCATTATATCACTACTTTATATTAAAGAAAATGCACCAGTGTGAAAGTATGAACGGAAAACACATTTTGGCTATTGAATAACCTGGAAATTATTAAAGTTAAAAGCTTTTGAGTCAGACAGAGCAGCATCATATTATTAGAATAATACATTAATGTTTCAGTCGTGCAACTTCTGGGGGTCTTTTGAAACACCTGTGGAAATAAGTTTTGTGCTATTACAATGCTAACAAATACACTGGACCTAGTCACATTAATTGCTCAAATTATCCATATGACAGAGATTTATGAGATAATAAAACACATCCTGATATAAATATAATAAATACTTTGTATTAAATACTACATTGAGTCTATTTTCAAAAACTTCTTTCTATTTTCTTTTTCTCCTCTGTTTTCCTGTACCTCAGGATACATTTAGTTACAGCTGCTACTCAAAAGTCCCCGATGTCATTTGCGATGGAAGGGAAACTGTGAGAGCACATCATCTACCATACAATGGAGAGTCTATCTTTAAAAAGAGAAGATACTGCAGAATAGATTTAACTCTTTTTCAAGGAAACCACGTCAATGACTCCAGCTCTCTCTTCCAGCACAGAGGAAGAAGCACCATTTCTTGCTATCTCTCCTTCCCTTTGTTAGGGCAGATTCCCAAACATCATCACACCTCAACTTCACCTACTGGCTCTTCGCTTTTACTGCCTTCTCCAAGTGTTTTGTCATTGATAACAGAGTCTGGCAAAACATTTTCCTTACCTAGCATTAGTGTCCCTGCTTTTATATTAATAATTGTGTCATAAAAGTGAAAGATAGTAAAGTTTTACAACGTCTAAAGATGGGCCTGAGTGGCGAAACTTGCACACTAAGTGAAAATCTTCCCAACTTGGGATGTGTCCGGTTTCAAGCTCTACATAACTTCTTCTCTTCTAAACGTTTACATGTTCTGCTACTCTCTAGTGAGGAAAGCAATGTGAATATACTGAGGTATTTTCATTTTTAGTTTCTGATCACAGAAAAAAGCGTAGCCATTAGAGGTAAGAAGGTTAAGATGCGATAGTTCAAACATTTGGTTCGGGAACAGAAAAAAATGCCAGGAAAAAAAATAGGTCATTGCATTAATGAATTCATTATGCTTTTTTTAACTACAGTAATTTCGAAAGCTGATTGTCCACATCAGTAACGGATAACCAATTACCAAAGGGAACTGAATGAATCAAAATCATTAAGTTGAAGAATTTATTACCAAATGAGTGACTGTAGATTTAAGTGACAAAAAGAGAGAAGTCATTCAAAATAAAATGCAAACACTGGCCTAATCTAATCACAGGCACAGAAAGGATTTATGATCCTCACAATATACAAAAGAATTATTTCCTTCACACTCTTAAAATCAAGTTTACAGCTATATGAATCTTTGTCTGTTAAAGTAGGGAAGTAGGGCATATGTGCAACATAAGAGCCAGTCAAATATTTTTATTCAGTTTTATCAAAATATAACCACATGGCCTCTTTATCCTTCTGATTCCATATATTTCAACAGTTCTACATTACCAAAGCCATTCAGAAACTGCCTACTCCCTATTGTGATGCTCTAAAACAGCCAAACTCACCAGCTGATGATCATATAAAAACTTGGTCCAAAGCAAAAATTCAGCATTCCCAAAGAAGCTCTCTTAGGATCCTTCTTGTGGTGGTTCAGGACATTAAGGGCTCCAGCTCTCTGGGTCACCCCTCTAGCAGACATTACCCCACCCAGAGCAGGAGGGAACTATTCCTCACCACAATTAGTTCACAGCTGAAATACTGGCTTCAAACTGCCAACACAGCTGATTGCACATCACTCTCACCTGGCTCTGAGGTGGAGCAGCTGATTGTTCTTGCTCCACACAGGTGGGCACCCTTCAGCAGAGAAATGCAGCAGACAGCTGGAGATGGCCCTGTTTTAAGGTTCTGCAGCTAGATCTCCAGTCTGAACACTTTAAAAAATAAACAAAAATTGGTAACTTTTCAATACTAACAGCAATGCAAAAATAAAATAATCACTCAACCAGCAACCCAAGGTACCTTCCCTAGTTTTGCACCAGCAAATGTAGTATAAGATAACAAGAAAAAGCAAGAAAAGCAAGAGAAAAAACATGGTGAATTAACTCTCTTGGTTATGTAAGGTGGTCATTAATATATGAAAAGCTGGCCAGCCTGGATTACAAGAAAAACACCTCCTGCTTAATAGCATGGTTCAGCAGCTTATACATATGTATACATATAACTTTCTGATTATACAGAAAAGTATAGGGTATTTTTCTAAACCACTAAGTCTGCAGCTAAGACTAAGGCAGCAATTACAAGAAAGGGGATGTTCTTGTTTGGTCAAAAATATGATGGAATTTTACAGTAGTTGTCCTATAAATCTGCTTCCTAAATTCTCTTTAGAGAATTTAGACTTTGCAGAGAAAGAAGCAACATCAAATGCCTTCTGTGGTAGAAATTTAAAAATTGTTTCACAACTATGATCTATATCACAATAATTCTAATGAATCATACTTCATTAATGAAAACTGATTTCCAAGCTTTCCCCCAGAGCTTGATGGGATGCTTAAGCAGTATAAGTGGCATTTTACAGCAGCTGTGCACTCTTTTAAGGAGACTGAGGCAATAATCACTAGCATCCAATACCTTTGTATTCACATTCTGAAATTGATTGCACAGCACACATAGAAGGGACTGCACAGCATCCAAAAAAATGTATTCATGGAAGTTTTGCACTTATTTACAGGCTGAAGATAGTGATGCCACAGTCTCAGCAGCAAACAAATTACACCAAGGAACCAAATCTTGAAAGAAACACTTTCTAAAAAACTGAAACAATGACTTCCTAAACAAACAATTCAGAGAACCTTGGAATTGACCTAATGCCAATGAGTAGGTGACCAGCACTTTTGAAGCTAGACAAGTTTCACCTCTTTTAATACACCTTTAAAGTAAGAACTTCCTGTGAAAATCATATTTGTGGTGACAACAATGTTAGATCTCTTGAGCTCTGAATCACTTTCCATTCCCATAAAATCATCATACACTCCCTGCTTTGTTTACCTGATAGAAACCTGTAAGGAACTGTGAATACCAAATCACTTTAATGAACATCAATATTATTATTATTATAAATAACTGGGATGAGATGCGTATATATATAAGGGGTATATATGTGTATATACAGATACAGATAGATATGAAGGTACCACCTTTTGAGTGTTTTTTTTTTTTTTTCCTAATGAGGAAACCAGGCTGACCGTATATCAGACTCAGGAATAATGTTTATTGGAGAATAATATAAAATGCAAGTGATTCCACTTTGGAAAAACACACACCCCCTCACCCCACTATACTGTCTAATTAACAATTACACTATTTTGAGCCTCTTAAAGCCACTTCTGCAAGAGATGTAAATGTAAACACATTACCAATTTAACAGAAATTCCTTGCATCAGGCTCCAGTGTGGTGTTATTTTTCCTTCCTTTTATACATGTGTTAAAATAATCATGTAAAAGGATTCCTGTACTGTGTCTTCAAATCTTTCACAGGGTGATTCACTCTATTCATTTTCACTAGGCACAGTGCTGCTTAACTTTAACTGAACATACCTTTTATATATTTAATGTGGATTCAGACCAATACGCAGAGACTGAATGACTCTTTGCTAATAATGCCAACAGACTGAAACAAAATACACATGTAGGAAAGAAAGCATGGGTGAGAGGGAAGTGCTTGGCAGAAGGATAGAAGCTCTTGGTGATTTGGTAGTATGTGAAAGAAACTGGGCAGCCTCCCACTGAATTACATCTTTCCATCTGCCCTGTCCCCACTCATCAGCGTACAGAGCCCATACACTCCTCCCCTGGGTAAATCATTTAGAGAGCAGAAGGAAAAATCCAGTAGCTCAGTTGGTACAATTCAGGGGTTGGGAGGCAGGAAATTGGCTTGCAAAACTGTGACTCCATCTACAGAGAGGATTCCTATATATATGGAAGGGATCTGCCTCACCCATGAACAAATCCTCTCTCCCCAAATAGGGCAGGATTTAAGCAGGACATGTAGCGAGCTATCCCTAAATATACTATGAAGGTCCACAAAGTCTTTTGGTGAGGGTTAATCCTTCCACAGGTACTATTCAGCCATTGCCACTCTCCCCTAAGGACTGATTTCCTATCACTGTCATATTTTTAAAAGGCTCACAGGCACACAATTTGCAATGAAAATCACAGAGCTTTGCATCACTTTGGTGTTGCCATCAGTCATTTTCCTCCTCTGAAGCTGTTTTAAAGCTGTCAGCAGGCCTGTACAGTAACTGAAGCATACGGAGATGAAGTGGGTGCACAAAGAATAGCTGAGGTTTAATTTGAAACGCATATGCATCTGCGCTGGGGGCTATTTCAGTTTATCTGATCTATACCAATTCCATATGATATGGACACAGCAAATCTGTGTCTCATGTAACTCATCACGCTCCAAGATTACATGCGAGACTCCCACAGCAACTGAAGGAGATGCAGTGACAAGGCTGGTGGAGGTCCAGATGAGTTATTCAGTGCATGAAAAAGCACACCAAACCATCTTTTCCAGCTGCCAGTTGCTATTTTTATGGCCCTTTTAAACACATCAGCTTCCTGTTCCATGAAAATCATCCAACTGATTGTTGATCCCACCTCATCCTAGTATCACCACAGCTGTATCAGGAAGATAGTATTATTTCTTGGCAAACAAAACCAACTTTGCGGGGAAAAAGGAGGACAAATATAACCCCAGACTAGTAGCAAGCTGGACAATGACAGAATTGCCTCAGATCTCTGGATGACAAAGCTCACTCCCCATGCACACACTCACTGTGGTCCATAAGCAGCCCAGCCCAGGTTTTGGCTATGCAATATAAGGAATAGGGAATTGAGAGCAGGTCCTCAGCTGGAGAGCTTCTTGCCAGTAAGGTTCTATCTGACATTTTGGACTAAAGATCAAATTCCATGCGTCACACAATCCTTTCTAGAAAGCTTTCCTTCAGAACCAGCGTTCTCATTAAATATCTCACATTCAGAGAAACTCAGGGAGGCAAAGAGAGAAGCTTCTCTGCTGTGAGCAAAATCTTGCCTTTGGTTTTGGTTTTTTTTCTAATAGTGAGGCTACAGGCACTATGAAAGACTATAAAACAAAGAGAAGATGTATTTGAATAGTTATTTCCCAACCACATCCTAAGGAATGAGAGAGAGACTGGTGTATATAGAGAGATCAAAGTATTTCCCTGTATTTCTTAGGAAGTACAAACAAACTTAAATGGGAAACGGAGAGAAAAGGAGGACCTTCGTTTCTGCTAGGTATTAAGTCATGGATGGAAATGTCTCAAAATGCTCATTGATTTATTTTTGCAGCTCTCCCAAGTGCCTTCACACCTTTATTTGTGATCCAGATATTTATGTAACACTCTGGAATTCATGAGAGACCAGTCTGAAATATTGTCACAAGGCAGCCAAACAGTCTTGAGATGCCTTGCTAGAATTCAAACCTACATGCTGCACAGGAACTTCTTCTAGCAGGCTTTACAGAAGGGACCAGATGAAGCTGCCAAACAAAATGGAATTTAACAGCCAAAAGTATGTGAAAATAAGCCCCAGAATTGTGCGCTTTATCTCTACTGGGGAAACACTTTCTTTTCCTTTCCTTCTTAATTCAATTTACATTTATTTCCATTGTATTTTGGAAAGTAATTTTGCACCAAATTATTATTATTTCTATCAAGTTTTAGACAGACATTTTTACTTCATTAAATAATGTTGCAAGAGCACTAACTTGAATCAAGGGACTTCAGCAATTTAATCTCTTAGTACAAGCAGCCAATGTCTCACCTCTTATAAAACACTCTAGCATCTCTTGGTTTGTAGTTTTCTGTCATTGCTGTGATCACTGATAAAGTTTACATCATATAAACTATGCCGGTACCAATGGACTTGCAGTATTCTTTACCTCAAGGACTTGCTTGTACTGTTTTTCAAGCAGGTTTTCAATGATCACCCTTAGGTAGAACACAATTGCCTGAATAATGAGGGAAATCCAACACAGTGGGAACAGGAATGCCACTGAAAACAAGGTGTTCTTCTTTAAGTCTGAGAAGAAAGCATGCAGAAATGTTCTTATATTCCTGAGAGTCTAATTATCTGTGTAGGGCAAGTTTGGAGATGGCTATTTATAGCTGTAGTTACTGTTGCTGCTACACAACAGTCACGTTTAGGAAATGCTGAATGTTATTCCACCTTCTCTTGTCTTCTCACTAAGCCCACATTTGCAAACACCACTGCCCACCACAAAGAAGAGAACAGCAATTTACAGACTGAACCCAACAGAGACCAGCTCCTCAGCCTAGCTGAGAAAAGAAAAATTAGAATGACAAAAAATTCACCATACACACACTGTTGTATCAATAGTTCCCGTAGTCATGCCCAGATGACTAACAGTTCTGAACAAGACTGTTAAAAGTACCTACATATTTAATATGGTTAATTGTCTTCTTCTGTTAGTGGTGAGGCCTCTTACCTGGAGTTGTAATCACTTTTATGCCTTTAGAACTTGGAGTTTTAAAGTTACCCTCCCTTTTACTAGTAACACTTGCAAGCAGGCTCAGAATTAAAGCCCCACTTTATTTCAATGGGGCTGTACTAACTGACTAGAGGACTTTATAAAATCCCTCAGTGCTTCAGACAATCATCCATGCTTGTCTCTGGCACTTTGAAACACTGTCCTTGAAGAGCTTCCAGTGCCCATGACAGAGGAGTCAAGCACTGGCTCACCGATGCCCAGTCCTGGCTCACAACCTCTCATCAGCCCTCAGAGACATAATCAAAATTTACAATGGAAACCACTGCACCAACCAGAGAGCCAAAAATCTCCGTTAGCATTGAAAAAAGGCCCCCAAAATGGCTATCCCTGGCTCCTGAAAATTAACCGCAGCTGCTGCTAAAAACTAGTCCAATTCCACAGGAAACCCACAGAACTGGCAACTTTAAAACAGTAACAAGCTTCCCAAAGCAACTTTTAATCATGATCCCTCAAGTAATGTGGAGCCAAAGCGGATGCATCATCCATTCTCCAAGCAAAAATCTCACCATAGTTCTCTTTGCTGGCCTCCTCCACTGTCTCTCACTCACAGGTCTCTCCAGCATGCAATGGTCAAAAAAGGAGTCATTGAAACTTTCCAATGTGTTTTTCAAGAAAAACACATTTCAACATACTTCAGGTACACAGCCCATGAACAAATGTACAGCAGTTTATATGCAAATAGTCACCATTTTCCCAGAAACTTGGGGCCAAATTCTGAAGTAATTGGAACCTCATGCATCTGTTGACTCGAGTGAGAACAAGCAGGTGTTGTGTCAATTATCGCAAATTATCTCAGTGAAATAGCCCTGATTTGGGGTTGCACTATGACAACTTCATACAACTGACATAAAAAGTCTTACGATCAACATTACCAGGCACAAGAGGCTCATCAGTGTTACAGGGTGGAGTAGCGTACAATCAAAGGAAAGTGAAAATGGCCAAGGCTTCCTCCAATCCAGAAAATCCCAATGACTTTTATCTCCAAGGAGTATTTAACAACTTGCACAAGTCAGAGCAAGCATAAGACTGCTCTAATACAGGCCAAGTAAAGGGCTCAGTACATGGCTGTGATAAAAATTGCCTAATAAAAACTCTGTTATCCAAGAAGTTCTTTTCTTTTAGGAGTATTTGCTCATTCTTTGCAAAAACAAGAGAAATCATTGCTTCACGCTCACAAAAGTAAGTGAAACTACCTGCACTCTACAAAATTACAGTGTGCCTTCCTTCAGTGTGCAGTGAACTGGACTTCTGTCCCAATTCTACTCACCAACTCCTACACCACACACCATTTCCTAAAGGAAAAAATTACCTGCAGCAGCTGTCGCACTGTGCTTGGCCTGCACAGCAGTTAGAATTCCTCTATTTTTTATATGCATGTGCAGCTTTTTATCCCTTCAGCAGTCAGAAAAGCTGAATCCATGCTTCCTTCTTCTGACTACAAAAGAAGCATCAAGGAGTTCAGGATTTTTTAAGACACAAATGGCATTGCCTCTCAATCAGTTACATCATAGTGTTCTTTGGGCTCTAAAAATCTGTCTGGGAATCACGACTCATGATATTTAAACTTAACCAGTTGTTTTGATTTAAGATGATGGAACACAGCAAATAAACCTATGGGACAGTAAGATGTAGCAAATTTGATTTACATTACTTGTATGGGTGTAAGGGTGATTTCTACACCCTTTAGCTTTATAACATGAATCTTCGAAGGGCAGAGGCAGTGGGAATTCAGCTTGATAGCCTATTTCCTGAGCACATATAAAGATAAGTCTTTAATATTGTTTTGCCTATTTATCAGTTTGCTGAAGACATTTTTAGAGCATTTCGCTTAGCCATAATTCAGAAAGAAAAGGTCCCTACTTACAGCTGAAACCACATCAAACTTGAAAATATTTAGGGACATTTTCACACAGGCAGCACCAAGTTCTAGTCAACAAGTTATAGTGCCTCCGAACACCACAGGAGCTTCACAAATGGATAGGTATCATGGTAGTACCTGCCTTGGCATTTAACAAACATGTAGCTAGCCGTATCACATTGACAGGTATGTGGATGTTTGACAAACAATTTAGCACTGGTAGCTGCTCCAGATGCTTTTAGTCAGGCTAGCAGCACAGAAGTATATAAGCATATGACATAATCAGTCTGGGACAATATTTAAAACACAATCGTTACTTGTTCTTAAAACCAGATGCTATAATGTACAGCTGTATTCGCAGCCTTTGGATGCTGGCACGTGTGCTAGATGGACTTCCTGCATCCAGACAAGTGCTGGAAATGTTGCCTCATTAGGAGAAACTCTTCCCACATGCTCTGGGACTGTTTGGAATTTCAGTGCTTGAGAGATTACCTCATTGTTAGGCATCACCTAATTTGAAACACAATCATGCCAGACATCTTTCCATTATCACTTGAAGAAAGTTTGCCAGCTCTTTATGGGATTAATAGACAATAAAGGGAGTAGTTGCATCATATCTCCCAAAGCCAAAAATATTAATCCATGAGCAAAACCCTCTGATGTTCCAGTACACAGTGCTTGAGGTACCTGTGCAAGTAATCCTTCATGGATGGACGGACGGGTGGACATCGAAACAAATTGAAGGCTTGCAATATTGGGTTTCTTTGTATTTAAAAGTAAAAGCTGTTAACTTTTCTCAAAAGCATCTATGTTTTCCACACTTCCATTAGTCTTGAAATATTTCAACTCAACATAAAAAAAACCCTAAAAATAAAATAAAGACCAAAAACACATCACAAGTGTAATTACCTTAAGCAGCCTGAAGAATTAAAATAGTACCCAATTTAGCCCATTGAGGAAGGACGGGGGAAAAAAAGTAAATATATTTAACTAATGTGTATATTGGGTAAGTGTATTTTAAGAATATGAATCTTCCCTTGAATCTATTAAAAAACAGGAACAAAATTCATCCTTCGAGCAATTCTGGTTAACCTAACGGAGTTACACCTGGGATGGTATTGGTCCTGTGTTTTTACTAGAATCACTTAACTTTACTACTAATGTTGCTATGCAATCGTCCATAGAACTTTTTCCAGGTGGCTTAAAACAAACTGGGCTCAAATACAGCATATCAGATGTAACAATGAAGTCCATTCTCTTGTGATTTCATTCATGAAATTACATGCAAGAAGTTTATGCGGAAAAGGAGGTTCAAGGGAAACAGTCAAAGCAAATTAAAACATTTGTCCATTATCTTATGCTTTTCTGCTACCACTGCATAAGCTGAATATAACTAGAACCTAAATTACAAGTCAGGACAAAGCTCACCAAAATTTTGTCTTACACGTTAAATATTTCCACATCGCTACCAACTTGACCCAATAAAAATATCAGACTCAGCAGACTTCCATTTTTTAACAGCTCAGCATCCAATCCATCACTTACAACTTCTGAAATATTAATCAAAGATTAAAAATAGTTTCATGTATACATGTATCAGACACAGACATCCAGTAAAATGTTGGTTACATAAAAACAGATTGACGTTTTATGTGAATGATTATGCAACAATAAAAAGCTCACTTCTGAAAGAGGTTTAGAAACTGATCCAAATGCAGTCAAACAAAACAAGAGTCTTTCTATTACTTTCAGTAGTCTTTGGATCAGCCCCTGATTTATTTATCTGCATTTATTTATGAAGACCCTCAGGGTGCCAACTGACTCATTAGATTAAATATAGATCAACAAAAGATATCCTTGTGATTCTCATTTACTCCATGTTGAGGAAACAGATTATCTTGAGCAAAGTAACTAGCTGGTGAGTATAACTTGATTTCTTAAAAAATGTTTTTTGAACATTTTTCTGCATCTCCTGCCAAGCCCCATGGAGATATTTTATATGAGATATTATTCAAAAGCTGTAAGTCTGCTAAATTAAACATGGGGCTCTGGGATCTTTGAAAATTAAGTGTGGAGAAATCAGAGACTTTTACCTATACAACTTAGTGAAAATAAGCAGCTACAAAGTACACTGCACTTCATTGTTTGGAGTTCTTCAAACCATTACTAAATTTAAAGCCAGCACTTGGGTTTATAGCTTCTTTCCACAGATTTCACATTTCTCATCTTATTTTCAATGCTGGTTAGAACTGGAACCTTTTTCTGTCCCTTTTTAAAATGAGGACTAAGAATAGATTTCCTCCTAGCATGTTATTAATATTCCTGCTTTGCTCGATGATAGCCTTTGTTTTTCACTTTGAAGTTAAGTTCTGTTCATTATTTTTTGACATTCGCTTTGTTCTTCTGCATTCACCTCAAAGAAACTCCAGATACTTGAAAAGCTATTTCAGATAATGATATTTAGGTGAATCATTTGTTCACCTTCCTATTCTTTTCGGTCTTTAATACACCCCGAGACCTCTGTGGTTAGATTTGTTCAGAGCATAGTTCAGTGAAGCAGTTCACTCTTCTTACTTCTGGAAATAGTTCAGCCACTGATTTCATAGCCAATTACAGAGACACATTTCCTAGCAAGTATCTTGGTCACCCCATTCCCAACTAGTTAATATTTTATTCCAATTCTTCTTTGAAGTTTTCTCTGGCTAAACTATTACATTTACTAATAGAGATACTTTACAGTAGTTGTAAAAGATGTCAGCAGAGGGCACCTTCATTGTGGCCTTTCTGTTTTTCAAAGACATGGTATCCTCTGGGCATTTAAAATAATTATAATACATTGTTTCTTTGGGGGGATTTTTGTAGAAAAAGGGAAAAAAAACCCTTTCCTCTCTAGCATATCAGTTCAAGGCTCAGACAGAACTTAAATCCTACTTAAGACCTCAGGTCAGGGTAAATTTCGTGCTTGAAGAGCTACACAGATGGAACCATTTTCTTTCTTTTCTGCCACTTTGGAAAAAGTTGGTCTACTTCATTGTGTATCTAGACTTTCTCATCAAATGTGGTCTTCAAATCACAGCTGGCCCCAAATTACCTCTCTCTGACAAGATATGGTATTTAACTATAAAATGATTTAAAAAAAAAAAAAGAAAAATAAATCAGAAATTCACTGACTGAAGGGAAGATTATTTGTTGGCACTCGGAACATGATTATATGACAGATGGGCTGCAAGTTTACTTTTAGAGTGCTGTTCTTTGGTATCATATTTATCATACCTTTGTTGTCTGTCACAATTGTGACAAGTATCTGTGAGTAGTAATAGTTCTAGTCCAGGAAATGGTGTGTCTCTGGCCCTTGTCCCACCAGAGGATTTCCCTTTTGCTGTGTCCATGTCTTAAAGACAAAAACTTTTGTCCCAATATTGCTTTCTCTAGAAACAGAAACAAGACAAATTTCTCCCTGCTGAGATTTTGTACAGGTGACAAGGAAATTACAAATTCTGTCATATGAACATTCAACCCCCTGTCTTGTACCATTTGCTAAGTGATTAGTTTTTTCCCTGAATGCATATAAACCAAAAACATTATACATTGCCTAGGAAGAAGAGGAATCAAGAACAAGGTCTTGAGCTTGTCTCCAAAAAGCTAATCAGACTCTTTTATAATGGAATTTTACAACATAAGGCATATTCACCTGTCCTGCAGTAACCTCCAGGGATCTTCATGATACTGTCAGAATCTGGCAATCACTGGCATTGAACTCCTCAGTTAAATGAGAGAGCTCAGGCTGCTGAGACATCCTTTCACCCTTTTCTGGAGGAGGAAGCCTGATGCCACAAACCTTACAACACAGGCAAGTGTTGTCTTTTCTTAATTTTCTTCTTCATTTAATTTTCTTCTTAATTTGCATAGAACAGTAATCTAAATTGGAAAAAAACGTAATAATAACGTAAGAAGTGCTGCTAATTAAAAGCTACTACTAACAATAATAATCATACCTCTACTACATCAGTTGAAAATCAATGTATTCAGTTCTGGGGACAAGAGAAACACCCAACAGTGTAGCATAAGCTTAGCCTAAAGTAAACAGACACAATTCCATTTAGGTGGATAACATATACTAACACCAGAAAAGGAAAGGCTACAACATTAAGGACCGGAATGTCAATTGTTTAAAAAGCAAGCATTTAGACTAATGAAAAATGTTTCTCGTTATTAGACTGTCTTATAAATGCTTATTGAGCAACATTAACAGCAGTGGTAAAAGAGCTGTGTGTAATATAACATATGCTGTGTATCATGCATTTGCCTCTGCTTATATTAAGAATGTGCGTGTTATTTATGAACAGTGAAGTTGTAAGTTTAAAGACCCATTTTGGGGAACAAAGTTAGATTAGGCACACTCAATATACGCCACATTGTTTTTCATCAAGTCTCGTAACTTAGAATTACAGTACAGTGACTCGTGTCACACGCAGCCACATTTCAGCACTGTTTACTGCACTCTGTGGCCTCTCCACATCAAAGGTGAGCAACGTGGTACCAAATTTACATGGGCTTTCAACCAGCTCTCAGTCTCAAATTTCAAAACATATGGGACTAATTTTGAATCCAAAGTCAACCTTTAAATCAAGCGACAAGAAAAAATTAATTATTTTAAACAAGATCTTTAATCATCACAACGGGATAAGCCATCAAACAGCCCAGGTTCAGTTGCTGCAATGCGGTTTAGGTACATGGTAGCCAATAAAACCTGAAGCAACTTTACTGGTGATTAAATATGTTCCCTCTGGTTAAGCATGTGCTTTATTTAACTTCACTGACTTTCTTCACCTATCCCTACACAAGCATGCACACACCTCACTGAATTATCAGAAATACTATCTCACAAATATCAAACTCCAATAATACCTACCCAAAAGCATCCTGGTTTGCACTACACTTATAGCTCTAAAGACCTGCAGGATACATGTATTCAAAATGCTCAGAGGCGTAACACAGTAGGTATCAAAAAGCAAGCACCTAAAATCTATTTTTTAAGTATTGGAGTGCTCCAACAGGAACACTTGTTCATTCACGGCAAACATCCTAGGTGTTTAAACCTCCTTCCCCAGAGCTATTTACTATGGACAGAATATATTACTAGATAAGACAAAATACATTAGAACAGGAGATATGAACTGAAGCTTTTATTCCGCACACATCTATCATCGGAACATACGAAATGAAAGATGTACTAATCTTGCTTTGTGGAGTCCAAATCAGGTAGTACCACCTGAGAGCTAGAGGCAGAGTCTTTGTGTGGCACACCATGTCAGAGGAAGAAAAAGAAGTACAGTAACTTCATTAGATGTTGTAGCATAACACACTACTACCGGTACAGCAGAAATTGGAAAAATACTATTACTTAGAAGAAATTACCCACAGCCAGACCAGATGATGGTCAATGCAAGGAGAAAATGAGCAGTTCATTACAATGTATCAAGAACCAACTCAGTTTTCCCTGTTGCCAAACATGAAGTTTATTTCCACTTTTAATTCCTAGACCCTCTTTAGGCTTCTCATTCTGACCCTTCATTGCAACTCTGCTAAAAGCAGCCCACAAACAATAAGGCTATAAAGAACTGCAGATTTATCTGCTGTATCTATGTTTCAAAATTAAGACTTTAAGAGATGTTGACTATTTTGGGGAGAACGTACTTTAAAAAAAGGTACAATGTGCCTATCAAGATATAATGGATTCCAAGATTAAAGTTGCAATAGACAACTTAATGGACTCCCACTTCCTCTCTGGAATAAAAGTAACCTTGCAAAAAAGAAAGCTAAGTCTTCTGCTTTCCACGCTGCCTCCCCTGGATGTTTAAACATCTATTTTCCATCCCACGATAGTTCCAGTGCCTATGCAATGGTGAGTATATGAGAAAAACATTTAAAAAATTAAAAATCATCCCAAAATAAATATCTAGAGCTGCTTTGTCCAGGATGATCAAAGGAATAAGGGGAAAGTACTATAGGATTTTATACAACCAGACATCACACCAGCTAGACCTTCCTTTCCAGAATAGCAGAGATATTCCCTTGTTGTGATGATAAGTCAACAAAGCTAATAGCTAATGGGTATCACGGATAATAATGAATAACTGACTCACTGCATGAATCTCAGTAAGTGAAGCTTTCTGCCTTACTTTCTGCACTTCCAGACTTTTGTTACCATCATCTGCCTTGTGGAATGCTGAAAAAATTACTTAATTTGTGTATGTGTAATGCTTGAGAGCAGATTATTACTTTATCACAGTAGGACCCAAGAAATCACGTAAAGTTAAGGCCCGAACAAGTATACAACCAGAGGCAAATGGTTGGAAGCCTCTGCCTGTTATGAACAGACAATTTCTCCACTAGCAAAAATTGACAGAGCTTAACTCAAGTTAATGGCACTAAGAGAACTTACACCAGCTGAGACCTGCAAAGAAGCAGAGATTAAAATGGCAGAACATGCTCTGTGTTGGGAAAGCGTGAATCAGCAAGAAGGCAACTGAAGTCTGTGCCACTTTTGAGTGAGCTCCAGTTCACACTTTTGCTGTGCCATGAATGAGGCTAGAGCTGAACAGAACAGGTATTTTGGCTTCAAGAAGTGCACAAACAGACTCAAAATTATCAAACATAAGTCTAGTATTTTGTATAAGAAACAAAGGCTGTTTGGCAAATTTATTCTGGGCTCAAGAAGAAGCATAGAAATGCCAAACAGGAAAATGTATCTTAAAAAAGTGTTTTGAACATGCATAACAAGAAATCCAGTGAGCAAAACAAATGACATGACACTACCACCACTAGTATGAGTCACTCCCTTACTTAAAATCCTAGTAGTGGCAGAAAACTGGAAACTGTTGAACACAGTAGTTAACAAAGCATCGTCTTAGTAAACCCCACACAAATTTAAAAGCCTACAACTAATTGTTAAACTGATATAATAGGAAAAAAAACTTAATCAAAAAGTAAGATAGGTAACCTGTTCAAGAAATGATAAGCCAAATGTGATAACACCGTTGTCAAAACATGTCATCAAAATGTGATAAATAGGAATTTTAAATATTTCTATTCAATTTTATTGAATTTATTCCGGACTAGGTTGGGGGTTTTTTGGACGCAGAATGTGGAAATTTTACTAATGAAATGCAGTTAAAAGCAATTGCTACATTTTTAGTTTGAACTATTTAGGATCAAGGTGAAAAACTACTTCAATCAGTGTTCAAAATACAATAAAAAGAGGCAATAAATACTGTGTACTGGCACCTTCCTTACTAATCCATTTTTTTTCCACTTAAAATATTAAGGCTAGGTTAGTTCCACCACCTCTTTCCCATTTCAGCTTTATCAGTTGCTCAACAGACAACTGCCTCCATATGGAAGGGAATAGAAGGATAGTTTAATGGACTGCCATCATCAAGAATAAGCAGGGAAGACAAACTTTAGCGAACAGGTGACTCCATATATATAGTTAGGAAATTAATTCTTTAAAATATCAGGAGGAAACAGCGCGAAAGCTACAGGAAAGCTATGTATGGTTTGATCATTGTTAATGAAGCAGAAATTAAAATACTGCTAAATTTTACCATTAGCAGGTGAACAGCGGGCTCAAGGAAAACCAAAAGTCAGAAGTAAAGGATATTAAGAAACACATCCTATAAATCCTCCGTAACTCTAAGTTATCAGAATACAGTGAAGCAGGGATGAACTGAAAAAAATGGTCCTCTCTATTAATTAATAGGTGCACAGGGCATTCCTGAATTATCAAGAGGAACACATTAAGTGAGTGGGTTTCTGTTTTGTGCAAACAAAGCAAAATAAATCGCTATTATGGTTTTTACCCTACACATTGTTTTCCCAGATATACTGTCTACTGCAGGGAAACAGCCAAATGGCAGGGCTATTTGGAAGCAAATCTACACGCTACCTACCAATCATGTCAAGTAAATTCTAAGTATTTTCTTTGGCACCTTGTGAAATGTAACTGACTGTACATGGGGTTTGGTGTCCTCGGGATTGGTGCTGTCGTGCCCTGCTCACAGTCCCACTCCTATAAAAAACATCCTCTGCCAAGACAAACAATGGCCTGGAATTTGGTGAATTTTTCTGAACAGAGATAATGAGGTGTGGTTGACTCCCATCAAGCTCAACTGGGCAAGTGCAACTGGGTTATTCCACAGGCAATGAGATGGGCTGGCTGAAAACCAAAAACCACTTTATTTGCAAAAGAGGGGAAAAAACTTCCTAAAAAAGAGCCTGGAGAGATCTCAGAATACCCACTCCAGCTAAGAATAAAGCAGAGAAGTCAGCAGCAGCTCATGGGGCTTATGAGTTGTGATGGTCTTTCAGAAGCCTTCTGGATCACACATCCTCTGCAAGCTCTCAGAGACAACTGCTGGTGATGCTGAAACTCCTCACTGAGTTATCTAAGTACTCAGGGAAGAAGTCTGGCACTCCCAGATGATCTGAAAATGGCTAATTTGATTATCAGTTATCTTTTCCTTTTTTTCTTTCTTTCTTCCTTCTCTAACCTGAGTACTTCTCCCTTTGGTGCTGATATTGTGCCAGCTTTCTTGTCTTCTTAGTGAAGACTGAAGCACAAATACACTGATTTCTTTAACTTTGGTAGCATCTATTTTTTGCTTTCTTCCTCTTTGAGCAGTGGACCAGCTCTGTCCTTGGTCTTACTCTTAATATTACTCTTTGCAGAATGCCTTCTTGTTACCCATCGTGTACATTTCTACATTATATCATGCCTTAGACTTTCTGATTGCACCCTTATGTGTTCATACAATCTCCTTTTATACTCTTTCTCATTTCTGTTCCCATACTAGTATTTTCACTGCCATGTCATTTCTGTTCTGTGGAAAAAGGACTTCAGTGTTCCATTTGCCGATTCAGGTGATTTCATAAAATTGGATGTGATATTCTGCAAAAAGAAGAGATTCCTTGCTCTTCATTACAACATTTTCTTCATTCCTATGATTTACAATACTAATGCAAGACTGCTGCTATACCTAGATGTTTGCCTTTTGTTGTAAATATTTAACATATGCAAAAGTATTTCTTATTATGGCCCATAACCTAGGAAGAGAAAAAATGTGGACTCAGCAACCACCAAGTATATTATTTGGACTACTAAGAAAAGTAACTGAACTTTAACTTCAGTTCCCTGAAGGAATATGAAATGTATCTTTGCGTTGATGGTATTTTGTCTGCAGTGTGTCATATTAAACTAGCAGTAACACACTACCCATCTGTCCTGCTCGGTTAAAGTCCATATTCATTTAGGAAATGTTTTTGCAAACAAGTGAATGATGAACAAGCAAAAATGGCAAATAATTATTAATAAAGAAATAGTAGTAATACAAAGTTCATATGACTAAACATACTTACAAAGATCCAATTATAATCATTCATAATTTTGGCAAAGGCTTTTCAGGGCAGACGCTTTCTTTGGTCTGAGTCTGAAAAGATCTTTGCCAAGCATGAAAAAATATGACTTAGACATCTTATGAGTTACAAGATCACAACATAGTTTAAGACGCTTTTTTTTTTACTCAGATGAAAAAAATATGTCTGGGATTTTTAAAACTCAAACTTGGCAGGTGATGCTGCTTTGAATAAAATATTAATTCATATTTAAAATCTGTTATTTGTACAGTTTTGCCATTGCCATCAAAACCTTGTATCAGTAAGAAACATTCCGGTCAAAATGGCTGCCAAATATTATATCAAAGAAGTCATCATCATTTTTACATTTAAAAAAGTTTCTTCATCTACGTGACAAGCATATTTCTTCTGCTCTTCAATTGCACAACACAATTGTTTAGCATCGGAATTAACATGGTAATTAAGTATGTGACTAAAAAAAATGTGTCTCCACATATATGATTGTTTACATCACTCAGAGGTCTCGCTTTCTTTTTTCCTTTTTCTGGGTCAATATATTTGCCTTGGATATCCATCTGGGAAATCAAAAGTACAGTTTACCTTAAGATGCAAAATACAAGCATATACCTCATTTTGCTGAATTCTTCTCTAAATAATTGTTTCCATATTTTTGGCTTCCTTTGGAAGTAGTGTCAAATTGTTTTGATTATTAGCTGATGAAAATGAGGAGACTTTCTTTCCGTTACGCTGCCATGCACATCACACCTAATTCAAATTATTTCCTTTCATATCATGACTCACAAGTGCTGTTTAGCCACTTTATTCAAGAAATATACATTGTTTCCTTTCTTTATTCATAGGCTCTCAGGGTTATAAAGAGCCTCAGAACTTCCAGACACAGTGCTCACTTGTATATCCAGAATCTTGCAGGCATAGAAGCGTGACGTTGTCTCAAGAGTCGGAAATATAAAGCAGCAGATACCCCTCATACTTCAAACTTTTTTTGAATCTATAAACTAAATCTCTATTCTATTCAAGGAATAATTGTGGTAGAAGATCACCTCCCTTCCCAGAAGCTGAGATGTCCTTCAGTTTGAAAGCATGGCTTGCAATTGCTCTAAGCGTTTGGCTTTGGGTTTTGTCAAGGCAACTGTATCAAAGCTGTCACGATGGGTTTGTAATATACAGTTCATTGCTGTTTTATAAAGTATCTCACTATTCAGCTTTGTCCTGCATTTATCAAATATTTTGTGCAGAAGCAATTCTTCTCTGAAGTGAATGCAGCTAAATAAATTCACAGCAGTTAAGAAGCTGGCTGTTTGGGTTTTTTATTGTTCTATTAATTTAAAGGATTTCTGACAAGAAAATTGAGTGAAATGAGCTTGCACAGCACTGACTTGCACTAAGAGCTTGTAATTCCTGTTACCTCAAGTAATTCACATTTACTGGATTGCCATTGATCTGATGGTAAGTGGAGAGTGGACACCAGCTGTGTAAGACTTGACTTCAAGTTCTGTAGCTGCATAGTGAGTTACATGAAGAAAGTATATGAGAAGTGATGAGACACAGAAAAGTCATGGGGTTATTTTCCATTTAGCACATGCATGTGCCCGTAAGTGACTCTGAAAAGATTTTGTGTATTAAGGTAGATTAGGCACAAATCCTTAAGACTAGAGTGTTTGCCTAAGACAAATTGTGCAACTATATACTCCTAAACTTCTAATTTTTAGAACAGGAAATGAGCTGAATGATTCAGAATGTGACTGCAAATCAAAATGGCAAAGATTCAAAAGTATTTTAATCACTACCTATACCGGACTGTTAATTATCCAAATCCACAAAATTTTCCAATGCGTGACACCCTCATACGAGCCTATAAAGCATTCAATTCGGTATTTCTCAGGCTTAAGTTTCAGCTGCACGTACAGTGGCTTATGTATAAAAATATCTGTAGTTGACAACAGACATTTGTTGTGCCAGTAGAAAGCAACAGAGTTTTGACAGCAATTTCACGAGAACACAGACAGAATCTAGCTCACAGGTATAATTTGATACCCAGTTTGGGTGATCAAGCTTGAGAAGAACGGAGTTGTTAACAAGTCCTTAAGAATCAGAGGGAATCCCTGATTTAGCCTGGTTCAACTGATAGTTGCCCAACAGGAATTTCTGGAGTCATTTACTACAAATTCTGTGGATTTTTCTACAACTGAGAAACAAATCCACGTCAGGTTGGGCAGATGCACTCAAATCCCCACCTCTAACTATTTTGGCCTCCTCCTTTTGTGGTTTTGTAATCCACAAAACACCATAATACCTCATACAAATCATTTCAAGAGACACATGGTTTACGGAGAAATCTACAGCCAACTCAAGGAGACATTATTTTCATTTCATTATTCATTTTTTCTTTTTACATCTCTGGTAGAGTGGTTCAGATTCTGTATTCCATTGACGTCAATTGGAGTTACATATATAATACTCAAGAACACGATTTATGTTCCAGGATATTACATCTGATTTTGAAAAGCTTATATACACTACAGTCAGACCATGGTATGAATCAAGGAACATATGTTTAACCTGCTAATTCTAAGGTATTGCATTCCAATGTATTCAAGACTATTTTTATTAAGAATTTTTCCAAGTTTATTCCTTTATCTAAGCATGAAACAGACTACGAAATTTCCAGCATTCTTCAAACTTATCATGCAAAATATTCTGCACTTAGAAGAAGCCAAATACTATTATTTGCACTTAAAACAGAAATTCCAAACTATAAGCTGTGAACACAAAAGACGTAACTCTGCTTTTTCTGATTCATGCCAGTCCACGGTCTAGTCCCTTCAGTATTTCAGAATGTATCAAACTAGCATTCATAGTCCCCTGTCATTAAATAAAGTATAATATAGCCTCCCAATCTAATGATGACAATGCCATTTGCTTTCATCTAGTGTTCAAAGCAGTAACAGAGTCCAGGCCTTGTCTACTATTTTTGCCTTTAGCGGATCCTCTCTAATCTTCAGATTTTGCAACACTAAACCCCACTCTGTTCATAGGCTTTTGACAAGAAAGAGAAGCAGTCCAGTCATATTTTTCTAACCAAACACAGAAGACAGAGATGTTGTGTGAAGAATCTAACATAGGCTTTTCTCTCCTACACTAGTTTTTCCTGCAAACAGTCATTCACACTTCCTGCCCCACTGACCAACAAATGAGATCCATCCACTCCTACAGATACTATGAACAAACAGACGCGGCAGCAATTTACCAGCAGCAAAATAATACAACTGGAGCCAAAAAAATGCCTTATTTCCCAACTGTTTACTAGACTGCAGATGGTACCCTAGTTTCCTGAAGACAAAATGCATAAATAAAATGAACATAGGGAAGGCAAAATGAATATATGCTGCAGTTCTTTTGTAAAACCATTTCTTTAGCCATATAGTAAAAAAATGAAGGCCAGAATATTTCCCAATTTTTCTCCCTCACTGTCCTTGGGAATCAGATAAAAATAGGACACATTACTGACAGGAGTTCATGCTTTTGCTTAACATGACACTTTTTGAAGCTATATCTAAATGAATAGCTTTGCCACTCATGTTTCATGGTACATCACATTGTGTGAAACTATTTAGTTGCTGATGATTTCTTAGTAGCCTCTTAAATGTCTTACCTGGAAAATGTGATATTTCTGTCACCAACATAACCCTTTTACCAGATAATGTGTCTAAGAGAGCTGCTTCAGCTGCTTTGGTTGGAACTGAAAAGTTACAATGGAACACAGTTATTTCTGATTGATCTATCCACAGAAGGGGATGATTTAAGAAGTCTTGAAGAGTAAAGGAAACATCTAAAAAGGAAACCCGAGAGGATTTTTACTTTCATCTTCAATTTTGGTAGCTTTTCTTCACCCCACCTCTCCCCAGTGAGACTCTTAGATCAATTGAATCCCTTTGTATTTCCATAGGTTTCAGTGGTCTGACAGGAGGAATGAGTTTTGCCTTTTCATCTCTATGTAAATGTTTATGTCTAAATAGATACACTGGCCCAAATTCTGGGCTGTGTTCCAGCACTTTTACTCTGTAGTAACGAGATGAATGTCCCCAGTGGATAATTAATTCCTTCATCGGGGTGGAAGCCCAGATGACACAAGCTTAGTGGAATGGTTGTAGACTTGTCTTCCCTCAGGTTCCTCTGGGGACAGTGGGGAGAGGTGGCAAAGAAAAGGACAGGAACTCAAAAGAGAGCGAGAAAAGAGACTTTGATGAGGGCATGAAGAGTTCTGTTTGATTCCACTGACTGGTTTGTTG
Source organism: Larus michahellis (assembly GCF_964199755.1). Classification (NCBI taxonomy): domain Eukaryota; kingdom Metazoa; phylum Chordata; class Aves; order Charadriiformes; family Laridae; genus Larus; species Larus michahellis. Next base: position 21,175,340 of record NC_133900.1, on the reverse strand, counting down.
TCCCTAAGACCACTGCAATGGTCACTTTCCCAGAGAGTAAGTACCCAAACTGACTTGCAGATGTTTGCACAGATGGATAGCACAGACAAAATATTTGACTGCTATCCACTGAAAAGTAGTATTGATTAAATGGCTTCAAAAATGGAGAGGTTTTATCTGTTTCCATCTTTGATTCCTCTTTTTCGACATCTATATTCTTTTTCACAGTAAGTGGGTTGTCAAGCATTGGAACAGGCTTTCCAGGGAACTGGTGGAGTCGCCATCCCTAGAGGTATTTAAATGACGCACAGACATGGTGCTGAGGGACACGGTTTAGTGGTGGACTTGGCAGTGTTAGGTTAACGGCTGGACTCGATGAACTTTTCCCATCTAAATGATTCTATGAAATCCAGAGTTCAGGATTTAGGTTTTAGCGTTCCCCTTCATAGAGGTGGGATCTTCACTGGGCAGCTTCTACTACATAACCTGCTAGCACCAGGAAGTGTTGGTTTTCTTGTAATACGGAGCCCTAAACTTACAAATCCTTAAATTGGTATTTTTTACTCACTTTAGTATAGCCATTTACTGCAATGAGCTTTCTTTCAAAACTGGAATCAGCAAGAGAGAAACATGTGAAGAGGGACAGAGCAGAAAATCTATCTTAAATGCATCTGAAGAGTTAAGAATATCACCAGTTCCTGAAAACAGGCTGCTACAAAACTGTAATCTATACAGCAGGCTTATTCCACTTCCTACCCTCTCCTCCCTCCCAGCACATATGCTACTCAGAAGACATCATGAATGAGGACTTCAGGCACAACCGTTTCTCATAATGGTTAAAGCCCTGGGAATTCACAGCAAAAGGAAAAGCTGTCTAAGGTGTCACTAGCCATTTTAGGAAAACGTTACATACTGAAAGTGACAAATTTCAAGAGCCCTTTAAATATATAGTCATTCCAGTAAGACTGAAAAGAAGCCTTGTTGTGGAGCACTTAAAAATTATCATCAACTCCCCCACTTCAGCACAGCAACAGAGTGCCCAACCACCAGTTGTGGCACTTGCTCTGAGCACCAGACTATCTATGCTTTAGCCACATGTTCTCTGTTGCACCAGAAAATGATTGAGGTCTCCTAAGTGTTCATCCATATATGGAGAAATGACAGGTTTTGGCAAAATGGCCCAAAAATGCTTAATGTTGCACCAGCCATAAAACGAATTGGGGGAAAAAAAAATCATATCTAAACTTTCTTGATCCTGGATCTGTCAGAAAAAGCTGTATGTTTGACAAAGCACCCCACTGATTACAGACATTTGGAGAAATAGACCATTATATGCTAAGAACTAAAAGAATTGCATTCTAACCTGCTCTTCTTTTAGCAGGAAGCCTGGAAGGAATCTGTGGCCTCAGAGGATAACTGTCAGACTTGCAGCCACTATTCACAACAGCCTCTGCATTGTTTACATATTAAGAATGTTTTTAAGACAAATAATGTGTTTCATATTTTCTCTTTATCATGTTTTATAGCTTTTCCTTTTGTTTTATTCCCAAGGGTTTCTGTCTAGAGCTGCCTTGAATTCAGGGAGGTAATTAAATAGTGCAATTTAACCTCCACAAAGAAAGCGTTGACCTGGGCTGATTTTGAAGGAAGGGGAAGAGGGAGGTTATGTTCCATCCAGAGGCTCTAAGCCAAATAGATTTGAAATGGAGAAATGCCCAGATTTCTTACAGCATGTATTCACTAAACCATACTAACTCATTGTGTACTGCAATACCACAGAATTTATCAGATGCCTTGAGAATAGTAGTCTCAGATTTTGAAGCCCTGTGATCCCCATATTCAACAGCCCCAGTCTGTAGAACAGGGGGGTCAGTGTTCCCATGTCTGCACAGGTTGGACAAGCTGGCCAGGGGGAAAATGATATTCTGACACATATGTACTCCAGCTCCAGCTGTGCTCTTACCTCTTAAATAAGATGCACATCAAACAAATGTCTTGCTGGCAGTTTTCACTATCTCTCACCTCCATAATCATGGACTATTACTGGCATTTAAAAACTAACTCCTTAGACTGGTGAACACACCAGCCACTGAAATAGCTAGCCCCCACAGCTGTCTTTGCTTACCTGTAAGCCTGTGTGACTGGCTCATCAGGCACTCAAGGAGACACTTTTCATTAGGTATATTTTCCTCTGACAGTGCTCTACTTGTTTTGAAGAGACCAGAAGACAATTCATATTCCTACAGAAATATAAGGTTGAGTTTGTTTGTAAATCAGTTGGAATATCAATCTGACGTCTCTCTGATATACAGACATTTTCAGAAAAGAGCAACCAACACATATATTTTCCATCATATGGGAATTTTAATGTGATCTAGCAAGATTATGATGATCTAATTTTTTATATGCCTTTGATGTGGTTGCATCAGAAATACAAACTAAAGCTCACAGACAAACTTTGAGTCATTCCAAAGGTCTCTCACAGGTTGCTCTGCATAACATAGACATTAAACTGATTAAAGAAACACTTCTGTCATGCATTTGACTGACTGACAAAGGTGCAAAAGTGCCATATCATTGGTTGCAGGCAAATTAGTTGACTTTTCCTACTATACCTATATATGATAATTTCACCAAGCCATGTATCTTTTATCTTTCTGATATGTTTCCCACACTTCTGATACAGGATCTTTTGTAACTAAGCCATCAATGTACAGATTCTATATGGCTTCTTGCAAAATATTTGGAGAGTAGAATAGAAGAGGAATCATATATTATGTTAGATAATGGACACAGCGTTAACCAGTTATCCCACAGTCATACATCAGATGGTCATATAATAAGCAGGCATCAGGCAAAACATATGCTCTGCATAGATTAATTTAAAATTAATTCTTAATTTCAAAACTCAGGTAATGTTGACACCACACCAGAGAAAGTCTGTGATAGCTTGTGTACCTAAAGTTCAACATTGACAGTCTTTGATGCATTCCAGATCTTTTGCTCTTAAAAATCCCTCAGAGGAACTTTTCCTACTCTCTAAAATTTGTCATTTTCTTGATCTACAAAATACTACTATCTCTTTTACCAGGTCATTTTGAGAATGAATTATAATCTGTAAAGTATTTTGATTGTGTGAATTTATGATAAATAATAGCGATTTAATTACTAATCCAACATTGTGTTTTTAGGTATTAATCAAACTGAACAATGCTGTCCAAAAATTCAGTAAGAGCAAATTTGTAATGTCTGGTGCTATAACAAGAGCAATTTCTATCCAGATGAGTATTTTAGGATAACACCTAAAAAGAGGAATGCTAGTATCTTACTGTAAGACCAAATTAATACACGTATGTTTCTGCTGGAACTATATGTGACCTCCTTATCTATCTACAGTGATTCTCAACAACAGCCCACAGTCAGGTGGGTCACTTGATAGTATCTTTCCATTTTATGGAAACCAAAACCACTTTTGGTTCAAAGAATAAAAACATTAAAAATTTTATAAAAAAAAAAAAATTAATCTTTAACTTGCATTTAAAGGAACACCTTGACTACCTGAAGAAGCAAAAATATTTTTACAGATTAAATTTGCATGCACCCCCTCAAAAATGTAATACCTCTCTTGGGAAGGTAGAAGCCTGTCTGTTTCAGGCAAAACTTTCTTTTTCAGTCTAGTCTCTTCTTCCTTGGATATGGATTTTGTAAGAATCAAGTCAAAGCTTTTCTTCTACATTGCCTGGCTTTGTTTCACAAAATTCTCTTCTTTGGCATTGTGTCTAGTTTTTAATATATATTTCATCAAACATATTAGAAGTAAATAATTAAATGATATGCACATTAGTTATTCTGTGTTGTAGTGATGAATTAATCGAGAAAGGGTGGGAAGACCATTTAGGTCGGCATTTCCAAGCAATGTTTGACAGCTGATTTCATGGTATTAAGATAAATTGCCATAGACAAGTCCAGAGATACAGAAGACAGAGCCTGATGCTCATAACAGTGAAGTCGTAAGACAGCAGTGTAACTTTTACCAAGAAAGGAAACTGTATGATGTAATGGGAGAGAGGAAGAAAAATGAGAGAACATAGATATTCTGTCCCTGTCTGTTTTGTAAAGCATTTCAGAGTTTTAATTTAACATTTTATTTCCCTTTTGGAAACAAACACACAAAACCCTAAAAAACATTAAGTATGTACCAGTAAAATCACTATAATGATTTTCAAATTAGAACTACAATCTGACATCCATAAAATTAGTTAGATTTCACTTTAAAAGGTCTTGGTATTCTTTGGTTCTGCATGGTGCCCGAAGCTTGCTCTCCCTCCTACTTCTTCACCAGACTTCAAGATGATCAGCAGTTAAAAAACCCCAAAGTTCAAATTCCCAATACCTGTGTTTGCTGGGAACTCCAATACTCTTCAAGAGATGGATATAGATGAATAAATCTGGTGAAAAGCAGAGGCAGTATTGGGTGGTCAAAGGCAGAGTTAGGAACCCGCAACAGATTGAGAGCTGGGGCACTCAGCAGAAAGGGGGCTTGGACCGAGTTCCAAAAATAAGCTAATCCAGGGATTTGATAACATACAAAAGCATCAGAGTATTCAGATTTTAGTTACTGACAACTGCACCAATGTTCCTGTGAAACGTGTGACCGAAACGTAGTGTTTTGCACTTAGCCCTTGCTTCTGGAACTGATGGTTTACATCAAAAAATCTTTTGGGATTTTTAAACTAACTTTCCATTATAAGCTTGGTAAGAAAAAAAGACCTAGAACTACACAAATGAGAAAGCATTTAAATTAACATACAAAATTATTATTACTACTTAGACAATGTAATGATTTTGTAACTCTATGAAATTCTTTAAGTGTTTAGGGAGGGCTAAATTGCATAATAACCAGTTTCAGCTTTACAGCTGCAAGAGGACAATAGGGGAGGGGAGAAAGGAAGGAGGTGAAGATACTTTCTGTATTTCTGCGCACAGATATGCACAGAGACTAGAATGTCAAAAACTTAGAACCCCAAAGGAAATAAAGAAAGGTGAAAAAATTCAAACTAAAAATATGATTTGGAAAAGCTCCTTATGTTTTTAAGAGTTTTAGTGTCCCTATTTTCTTTCCATGGTTTGAGTTCCCCAGACAGATCACATCTCTCATCACATACTGCAGCCTGGGACTCCCAGGATAGATTTATGTTGAACACCACATATTTCTAATGATGTTAAAGTTGTACAATAGTTATACAATTTCTGTCCTGCTAATAACAAAAACTGTATGAAGCAATAGTTGGAGAGGATGCAAAATGTTAGGGAAACTGAGAAACAGTTACTTTAACACTACTTGTTTATGACACAGATGGACATGGAAATGGTAAGTTATCATCCCCCACCCCTTTTGAGTGCCCACAGTCCTCTTTCTGTACAGTCCCTTCTTCAGGGCTCCCTATTTCCTTTCTGTCAAACCCCCTTTCCTTTTTTTTGTTTCATATTGCATAGACTCCATATAGTATTACATTTACATAAGGTACTGTGATTTCTGCTCAGTTGCATGAACTTCCAGACAATACAATTCCATTCATATCCCACTATATCCTGAGATTTGCAACAGGAAAATGGTTTAAAATTGCAGATTCAGGTACAGAATGATTTAGAACTATAAATGTATCTAATTTCAAACTTGATAAAATCTGAAGAAATATGTACCAGGAGCTTGTACAGACAAGACTGCCAGGAAGATGCAATACTGGACAATATTGGGACCTCTGTTAAATAGAAGTTTTCAGGAAAGTCTGGGGAGAGGAGAGGAAGGAAATTTTTAAAATACTTGTTGAAAGATCCAGCAGTTTGTAGAAGAATGGGAAAAGAGTGTCCATGTTAAACCCACCAGTTCAGTGAGTTCTTAAGCTTCTCTGTGATGACAGTTACAGAGAAGCCTGGAAATTAGAAATATCAGAACATTTAATTCGGTTTCACTAAATGGAGTTTCAGGAATGAGCACCTGTCACAGTAGTTGAGGGACGAGAGGGAACTCCAGGAGGTTCCTTCAGGAACAAGAGCCACTAAATAGGCCATGATGGCAGAGAGACAGTTTGGTCAGTGTTCCCATCCAGACTAGCATGACTAGTTGGTGGTCTGTGCTAAGCCAGCGTCTTTTTCCGCTAACACCTCTCTTTTTCAACAGCAGCTATAAAAATAATGAAAACTTAATATTTTGTTAAGCCATTTAATAAAAATCTTAATTTATTAAACAGTGGCCCTTCTTAAGCGTCAAAACTTACCTTAAAGAAAAATAAGAACCAACACCGGTGGGAGCCATGGGAGCCTTCCACTTGCTTAAGTGAATAAAATACAAAAATTAGTGTTCCAACAATTAAAAAGAGGTTTTATTTTTATTAAAAGTGATTAATGCTCAGAGAATAATTGAAAGGCTTGAAAAGAAACTGTTCGTGATCTTGGCTACTGGAAAAGTCATTTTTATAACTGACCCTCAAAATGTTAAGCAGCTGGGAAATCATCTACTTTTATATATTTTATTTCAAATACCATGGAATTTTCTTGAAAAGAACAAAACTTTTACTTCTAAAACTAACAAATGGCTTTGTAGTTTGAGGGAAAAATATAAATGCAAATATATAGAAGTTATTTTAATATTCTGTAAGAAAAGTTCAAAGCCCCTATAATACTGATTAGATACTGTCTGAGCATTAGAGTCAAGGTGGGAAACATCCCAGGAAGTGTCCACTAAGTTAAGTTTTCTCTGAAGCAGAGGAAGATCACTGGCTTTGCAGATCTAAGTCGTAAGTCCATGTTCTTGCCAGATTGACCAGAAATATTTAATTGAAATACTGTGTGCTTTTAGGATGTGACACCAGCACCTCTGGAAAGCATATTTTAACATACAAATTGCAGTTCAAAACCCCTGTATTAGAATGAACATGACTCTGCTGTCAGGGAGCTATGCAGCAACTTTGTGTATTTTTATTAGGTAAACTTTCTTTCTTCAATCTGTTTTATGTACATATGTAATTTTAGAGGGACACTGGAAAATAAGGTATATGCTATGAGTAATATCAAGTCTCAGGAAATAGTCAGCCTGTGATTAATATGCAATGTGAGGCATAAGTTTGTAGCAGCATAACAAACAAAAAGCAATAAAAAACCCTAAGATTCTTAAATAATTCTCAAAGATTCTTAAAAGTCTGAGGCATCATGTTCCTAATGATAATCAAATTCCATCTGAGAAGTCTTCTTCGTTCCAAATACATACAAATAACCAGAAAGTAAAATATATTATAAAATAAAGCAAGGTCATTTATATGAGTTAACATCAAACCATTATAAAACTAGTACAACTACACTGTTAACACTGAAGAAGCTCATTTTTTGGCAAATATACATGCTAAAGAGGACGTGAAGCAGACTAAGTTGAGGTACAACATTTCCCTAGACACAAGCTATTCTGTTTTCAGTACCTATATTGTAGGTGATGGCAGCTGCCCAGAAAACCTGGGCCTTCTTCAACCACTTCACGTCAAAAGAGGGGTTCCCTAAGTTTGAAAGTGATGCCCCACAGACAGACTTAGCTGGAACAGAGTGACAAGGCTGCAGTTCCACTAGCTTCAGCAACACCAGTTAACGGTGTCCCCTCTCTGCTGCCGACGGCTGAGCGTCCCTGTCTCCTCACCAGCACCTTCTCTGAAGGCACTGTGATGGCCTCTGCAGCTCTCCTGTGGAGACCATCACAGGTTCTATTGAGAACAGCTACTACAATGGGATATCCAGCATAAATGCATCCAACTAGATGGTTTTAAAGTCCTGGCAGCTTAATGATATAACTAGGAAGGGGACATTGTTGGTTAAATTTAGATTCAACTTGGAAAATAATAACGGGGTTCTAAAACAAATTTTAAGTTTTTAGGTCCTGGTTCTGTTTTGCTCTCAGAAGATGAGAAATCTTTAAAAAGCAATTCCTTTGCTAATGCCAGAACCAGACAAGCACTGGCTTCAGAAAACCTCCACTGTTTTTTGTAGTACAGGCTTCCATTTAGTAAGACATGCATGTTTTTTAATTAAATTTCCCATGAAAAACAGTGGTTTAAATTGAGGGAAACTGTGCCTCACAAAAACTCAGTAATATTGTTGAAACCAAAAGATTAATTTGAGAAGACAGGCGTCTTCATAAAAATCCTGAACACATTTACTTCTATTTTTCTGAAGGTAAATAAATCAGCCATAAACCTTCACTAATTCCCCCTCAAGCTTATCCATTTGGATTTTACTGGGTGAAGGATCAGGAAGGGCAAAAAATACTGTATAGTGCTTCATGGGTGTTTTCTACAGCTGTGTACTTGGTAGCACTGGGCAGCCCTGGAGAAGGACAGAGCTGGTGTGCCTGACTACATTCATGTTGCACTGCAGGGTGTTCTGCAGCATTCCCTATGTCCCTGGTTCCCTGTGCCTCCTCCAGCCATCCAGAGAGGAGCCCAAGTCTCAGCGTACCTCCCTGCTGTCCCAGGAAGCTAGGGAGGAGGTGAGGGGAAGGTAACACATTTCCCTATCTCACCCTAATCTGGAGCTAGACCTTGACCTGATTGAGAACCTTCAGCTAGGAACTGTGAAGCTCTCACAGGCCTTGTAGTTGAGACCAAGCTGGTCAAAGCTCTGGAAGAGCCAAACAGAAGAGAAGCAGAGGGAACCACCCCCTGCTGCAGAGGGAACCACCACGTTTTGTATCATGAACAGGCTGTGCACTTTGGTAGGTGTCCTGACATGAGCCCTGGGACAACCCAGACACCGAATCTCTAAGAAGAGGCTTTGGAATTCCAGCTGTCCACAGCTGTTCAGAGCAAATGTGTCCAGTGAAGTCTCTGTCAGGAGAAAATAACTACGTCTACCTCCAGCTGAAAACCGTTGCTATGTCTAAGCCCTCACACTTCCTTGATACAACTCCCCAAGTAGCTCACACATCTACGCCATAACCCAACAGCTACCTGCTTCTCACTTGGCAGCAGCACAACCTCACTCATTCACACATAAACAGCAGCCATATTTACTTTACTCCTTTTTAGTCAATAAATGTCTTTTTTTTCCCTTTAGCATGTTCCGAATGTATTACATACCATGTCTTGGATCAGTGATGTTATCAGTGATAAACAATCAATTTCCAAGCTTTTGCAGCAAAATCAATACCTTATAACACTGTACCACTACAATATCTTCGACTACTTTGCTCAGCTCATTGGCTCTCAACTGTGGGCCCAGTGTCTTTTATTTTGTATGAAATATATCAGACAGAAACACAGTAAGCCTGAAGGTCTACAAAGTAGCAAGATACTTCTGAAAGTGGATGAGTCCACAGGATCATTTCCCGATATTCCATGGTAGCAAGGGAGCATTTAAGTACAAAGTAGAAAGGTATTGTGCTTCCATATTCTACATGTATGAAAGCTATGTGATTCTTTCACACAAGGCATCCTGCAAGGCACTGACTATTTGTGGGTCCTCGAGGTGTTATGTATTCTGCCAACATATATCCAGAAGCCAACACAGGCAAGAACACTTTGGGTGTTTCAACCCTAGCAGAGAGTTATACAGGGCTGCTGCAAATTGTGCCCTTCATCAAACAGCCCACTGGCAAAGGAGAAATATGCTTTCTGTGTCCAACTTCATGATACCTTCAATTTCAAGATTAATATAAGAATGATAGGCAGCTGTTAAAGTAGTACACTTGATTATCTGTGATAGAAAATGCATTGCTTAAACCTATCATTTTTTTTTATATGTTGAATATAGGTAATTCTATCTTATGCTAATATGCGTATTGATCTGTAGGGCTTCTGCCTCCATGCAGTTCTATAATGTAGAGTTTCCATGCAACAGCAATATGGCACAACAATTCATCTCCTTTCAAATGCTACTAAGCCGGGGCCACGTTTCTACGCTAAAGACAGCTTTTTGGTAGCATGTAAAAATGTCTACTACCTCTCTCCAAGGTTCAGGAAACTTAAAGCTGGAATTAAATAAGTTCATTCATACTTTCATGAGCATTTTAAGCCATCAAAAATTGGACGTGCCACAGGAAAAGGCCACCTGTCACCTCCTGCACTGCTCCATCCCTCATGCCAGCACAAGTCTTTGGGCTGCAGCATGATTAACTGGATTAATCACATATTTGTCTATGATCCAGGTTAAACAGGCACAGCTCTTTGCTGGGTTAGGTTTAACCCAGATCAAAATTATGCCAGATCAAAGTTTACGTAAAACTACTATGCTAAAGTGCAAGTCATCTGTTGACATAAAATCCAGATGTCCTTTGGTCTCTCAGCCACCATCATCTAAAAAGCAGCGCACATACCTTGGCAAGCGAATGAACAGGTCCTGCGGGGCTAACTACCTTCTCAGGTTACCACACCTAGTATAGTTCCATGTTAATTAGGCTACTATTCTTCTAAATGCAGACATTTTTCCCCACTTTTGGAGGTATCAGTTTTTAATATGTACCTCTGTTTTATAAGGCCAGTAATTGTTAAGGGCTCAAAAGACAAGCACTAAGTGCAGAATAGTGTTAGTGCTTTTAATTCAAAATCAGGGGAAGATCTGATTGTTTTCCAAGTTGTTTTCTTTTATTTATGTTGACTCCTTTAAGTTACAGTGTCAACTTCAGAATCCACATTTGGAAGTGAGGGGTGGGGAAATCAGGGCTTACTACAACAGAAAAATGCTTATTGTTTCATTAGTCTCAAGTCCAGGAAACGAACATACAGCAGCAAGGCCAAAACTGCCAATTCATGTTCCAGAATATTGAATGGTAAATCATCAGATATGGGAATGGTGAGGGTGGAAACAGAAAAGAATGGAATTGTTTATTCCCTTATGGCTTTAACTGAATAACAAACAAAAAAAAATCTAGTTATAGCAAGAAAAAGAAAAAAATCTTGGCTTATGTGTGCCTAGGTTTTGGACAGAAGCAATGTTATAATGTATAATTCTATAACTTACTTGAACAGTTGCTTTCCATATGGGAAGTAACAGATTTGCCCAGCTGCATTTTGGCAAAGCCTGAATCTACCATTATTCAGGGTATAACAATTTTGCTGAAATTTGGAAGTCTTACAAAAGGTATCTACACATTTCACTGATGGTCCTTGACACTGCTTCTCTTGCTAAGAATAATACATGGCTTCAACCCCTTTTACAAGAGATCCTAAGCCATGTTTATCTCCCAGGATTGTCAGTATAATTGTGTTCTGACTACAGATGACTAAAATTGCATTCCTTTCTTCCTGTGATGAAAGAAAGGACGGAGCTTCGGTAAGCATAGAAAAGATGCCTTTGAAAGTCTCATTTAAACATTTTGATCTTGTATAATCCTCTAAATATACAGATTCAGTTCAGCTGCTTTGTGACCTTCTTCCCAGGTTATCCTGTGTCTTCTGGATCAGTAACTGAAGAACTGAAAAGCAACAGTCTTCAGTAGCCTCAGAGCAGAAACCAGTATTTGTTGCTTTTTTCAGTAGCTTAGCTATAACTACAAGGTTGATTTCACTTCTTAATATTTTGAAGAATACTATATTTTCGATATTTATGAATCTGAACTACCAGTGGTTGGGGCTATTTTTTGTCTAGAGTCTTTATCCAATAGCTAGAATACTAATCGATCTCCCCATATTCCCTGCTGCCACACTAGTGTCAAGAATTGGGAGAATTTCAAAATAACACAAAGAAAAGTAATAGGCACAGATGTTTGGCATGTATATACAGGATATAAGTTGCCGAGTGTGAGACTGAACAGAGAAGCCACAAAAACTGTCACAGTTTCAGAAGACTGATGCCAAAGTGACTTAGTTACCAGAATATCTGAGTCCTCAAGTGTGAGTCAAATACGTATCAATTGGAACTTCTCTCACAGCCAACCTTTCAAGTATTGTACAGGACATTACTTCTCCAAGAATACTTTACAGGTTTATTTCACCTAGTGTTGGAGAAAAAACAAAGGTGTCCAACACAAAAAAGACAATGCAGTGTGAATTAAGAGAGCACCAAGAAGTGGTTCCACAAATGCCACTGTAGCCTCCTGGGGAACACTGCAGCCACAGAGACCATAACATTTTCAGTATCCCAAAGGGAAATTACCTCAGATTTCCTGTGTTCTCGTTTGTCTGACACATGTTTTTATTACATTTTATATCTTTAAGTATTCTGTATTCCATGAAATCACTCCAAAAAGCAATTTACCACATTATATTACTTTCTGCTATCTTTATGTATCATCAGAATTTTGAGAACTACAACTACTGTGGTTTGGAGAATCCATGGAAGGCATCTGGCACAATTATCAGAGCTCAAGAAGAGACTGCATTTGTTGCCAGATGGTCTTCTGTATTTTGCACAGAACAGTCATTGGATAAAAGACAGGAGCAGCATCGGAACAGGGAAAAGAACTGAGGCATGTGGGTGAGAAGTTTGAATCCTCACAGACAGACAAAGAAACTGAACCAGTCTCCATACATCCTGGCTAAGTGCTTCAGCCACAAACCAGAAATGGCCCAGTTGTCATCCCCAAAGACAGCAGTCCTGAGTGAAGGTCCCAGGTGAGTGGAGAAACCTCCTTGAAGCCCAGATTGAACCATATAATGGTCCAAATTTAGCATTCATCCTGTCTTTATCTTTTCCCCGTGCTAGTTCTAAGCAGCTCTGTGCTGTGCCCAGTAGCTGGTTTGGATCCTGGTGTCTTGCTCAGTGCTTTGGATGCCAGTTTAGATACCAGCTATTAGGTTGGCTCTGATCTTTCATTTGCAGCTGAGTTTTGAATCCAAGTCTTGACCATGACTCCTGGCTACCAGTAAATACTGGGGAGGAGACCAAATTTGAGGAGGAGGCATGATTTTTCCCAAATGGTAAAAAACTGAATCATCCTGTGAAATAACAACCTTCCCCACACTGTGTATGGATCAGCTGTGACAATAAAGAGAAGCAGCTCAGGACATAGATACTTCTATGAGGAACAAACAGAAAGTAGGGAAATATACCACAATTCATCCCTTAAGGAGCAGCACTAAAGCAACTAAATCGCTGAACATACTGTCTTAGTGAGGCACAAAATACTTCCTCTACAGGGGTCCCACCGTACAATCATTTTCTAAAGTGCAGAATTTTGCTGACTTTACATTCCAGTAAGAGATCTGGAGTAGCTTACAAAATGTTGCCATATTTATGCAGAGGGAATAACTTCAAACTGCCAGCCCTCCACAGACCATGAAAACACTCCTTCCCTCCAACCCCACAGTTCCTACTCAGTGTTTTGTGAACTTAAGGCACTGAGAGTACATTTTAACCAGTTCTTCAACAAGTGCTATTCTAACTTTCTGCTACTGTCAAAAATTGCAATTCTCTGTGCTTACAAAAAAATGTAAAGAAAACTTCCTGTAAGGCCGAGATGCACATACTCCTAATCACAAGTTTCAAAAGAAAATAAACCAAGGTGTCGAATGTGCAAACCATACTCTGGCCAGGAACGGGTTAATGAAGTGCTCTGGGCTCTGCCCCCCCATGCTAGTAATAGGAATCAGGCTTGTAGGGAAGGATTTCTTGGTGACTGGCCAGGAAGAGAGCCTATAATCTGCAAAAGATGGGATCTGGGGCTGAGTCAGAAACTGCCTGAGAGTCTTCTGCCTGTCAGAGCCTCACTAAGAGAAGCTAAGCCTGCGTGCAACAACTGGGGATTTGTTACCGAGACCGTCTTTGTTTGTCGTGTAGGCAATGCTCTGCTTAAAGGAAGGAACAGCCAAATAATGTGTCATACGCTTCAGCTATGCAACTTTTTGGCTATGAGATTGTGGTGATCTTATTACAATCACTTCTTACGTTACAGTGGTCAAAGGCATATGAAAGGGGGACATTTCTTTATCATTTAGTCAAGTACAAATGATCAGCTGCCTTCACGTAAATGACAGAGGGAAACTGCAAAACAGTGGAAGAAACTGGTAAGGTTTAACTCACAGAAGGAAAGCACTGTTAGCAGAATTTCTTCAGAAGGGTCCGTACCAGGTCTAAAACCAGCGAGAAACCGAGAAAGGCTATAAAAGGTTCATTATTACAGTAACCTTTCAATTAGAAGAAACTAATTGTGATCAGTGTTCAGCACATCACAAGCTCAGACAAAAATCTTCCCTATTGAAACTTATAGGAACAAAAGCACAAGGATGAACATTTCATGTATTCATTTCTGATCTCTCAGCTAATACACTACTACTATAAAAATGATAAGATGTCCAAATACATATCGAGGCAAATCCTAAACACCATTCTCTGTTACCTCAGATAGGCTGCTTTTTGAGTGAAGTAATCATGCGAACTTACTCGCAGCTGTCTTTAAAGAAAACAAACCAACAAAAAAAAAACCGAACAAAAAAACCCCAAACCTGTTGTTTATATGTATTTTACTTGGTAGAATTATCAGACTTAAAATGTCAACAAAAATATCAGATATACTTGAAAAGTCTTCTGCTTTCAAATCATCCTCAAAAACTAACTGTCAGGAAAGATGCATGGTGCTTCTTCCAATTTTAACATTTTACAAATGCATTCCAAAACCAGTGATATCATCTTTGTGCATAGTTAATACCAAGATTGTGATAAAACTGTTGATAAGCAAGATGAGAGATACCTATTGGTGTAATTTCTTCCACAAGAAATAAATCAGTATTTTTCCTCTTAAGGTTTTATTATCATTTTGCAGTCCTTACCAGAAAAAGTTGGATAAAGAGCAATCAAAGACCTAGAGTGCCCTCTGGTGGTCCTACATCATCAGTAGTCATCTCAGAAAATTCCTGGTTTTATTAAAAAAAAATAAACAAACTGGTTTGGTTTTTTTTTTCTTTCCTGACTATTCTACACAGAAATCTTACAGCTATTAAGCTAATATTCCTAAATTTTCCCTTAAAAATATATTTTTAAGAGCTAGACAATTAAGCATGTAGATCCAGACTGCCAAGAGTCACCTAAGTAAAATGAAGTCCAGAAAATAAAGCCTGTGCTTTATCTCTACCAATTCCAGACATTACAAAAAAATGAAATGCAAACCACAACTTAGAAAAACTTCTCAGCAGCTAACTTGGTTTGATAACCTAAGCACCACATTGGCACTACATAGAAGGGAGGAGGGGGAATTAACCCTCTACATTGAGCAAAAGTAACCACGTGGGTAAGGAAAGTGAAGAGAGACTTACAAAATTAATTCTGCTGTAGCCAAGACAGGGGACTAAATCCTTCCAGGAGCTCCTGCTCCCAGAATTTAACATACGTACTTATCTGCTAGAGGCCAGATATCAGTCTGTGTTGTGCAGAGCCTTCAGACCTTCAGTCAATGATTTTGGGCCCCTATCACTGTCATTGCAGATGAGTTCCTGCAACATCACTAATTGCAAAAGCAGCTCTGCACTGCAGGCAATACAGACTGGTCCAAGTTAACTTCCAGGGGATTTTCATCCTGTGTTGCAAGGACAAGGAAAGGATTTAGTCCTTCAATTTGTCCATCCCTCATCTGTTTCTTGGTTCCTCATGGGCTGACTCCAGTTTTCACTCAGGGATGGCAGCTTCCCCTACAGCAGTAAATGGACAATTCAAAACTAAAAATGAGTGACTATTCCCCGGTTCAGATGAAGAACGTCCTGCAAGCAATCAAAAGCTGATGGGTATTTTAATGCCTTGCTCTAACAAGTTGCCAGTCACGTCATTACTGCCAGTCATGACTGGACCAACGTCTGCTTTGTAACTGGTGCCATTGTGGGCAGAACAGTAAAATATTCTCTTAAAGGATATAAGGTGAGCTGCAGACACACTGCATGCTGATGGTATGAGAAGGAAATCTAAACTTGCAGAACTGATTCAAGGATAAACAGATAACACCAACAACAAAGGCAACTAATTCAATGTCTACTCCTAAGAACAGTGCAGCAGAAATTCTCACTGAGAACAATTCAAATCTCTTTCCTAGGTATCTCAAACCTTTTATACTAAAGCCCCAATAAATGATCAATTCAATTTTTTTCTAATGTGTCTGAAAGTAACAAAACTAACACTGGCACTCAATTTTCAATGAGACTAGGAGATTAAGTTTAAAACAAAGCAGAACTGGAGTTAAGCATACACATTTTCTGAATATCAGATCTTTCAGTTCCAATAGTTTTACCCTTGAACTATAAACCAATGATTTAATGCATTACCTACTGCCAAAGTTTCCCAAAGAGGGTAAAAATACCCTCTCTGGGCAATCTGTGTGCAAATGGAACAGCTTATTAAGGATTCCTTAATTGAGAACACATAAACAAGGGTCTTAGCTACATTGAAACAATTTCTTGAGGCAAACTTCATGGTCTGATTTCCCAGAAACACACTGGAAAATTAGCAAAAGGGAATGTCTTTCACTGCTTTGTTTTAAGCCACAGAAAACAATGTCGGACCACACCCACCAAAGGGTCAGTTTGACTGCCTCTGGCGTTAACACAACTGTAATAATCAACTCAGCTTCTGCAAAAAAATAAAAAGGATCAGGTAAAAATCTCTCCTCAGCAGATATTCCAGACTCTGTAATATGTGACAGGGAGGCATCAATTCCATTTTCTGTCCTGAAAGCCCTATGGTGGTTTTTACATTCTTTGTTGTTACTGTTGATGATGATTATCAGCATCATAATTACCAAAAATTTCCTGTTCCTCAGCTAAAAATCATCATCTTAATGGTGACTGATTAGCACAACTCTGCCAATACACCCAGCCACATTTGCCAATGTCAACTGAAGCAAAAACATGTATTACTAAACCAAATGGGAAAAAAAATAAAGTGTGGTTCCTCTCTGAAAAGTGGTTCTGTAAAATAGATAAATAAGAATTATTTCTTGCTTAGTACAAACTGTTTTCTGCTGCTGAAGTTGGATCTATTCACACTAGCAATATCAACATCTTTACGGCTTTTTTTCCCGTTACTAGAACACATTCTATGATCTGGAAATTGTATGTGGTGAGGTGCAGACAGAGTTACAAGATGTCAGTGCTTGCTAATTTCAAATATTCATTTTGGATTATTAGGTCAATGTAGTATTAGATATTGTATTCCATAACTCCTATGTTGCCTCAAGGAAAGACTTTTTTGATGGTACCACAAAGAGGAGTTCAGCACGCTGCTTCTAATTAGGCAAGCTTTGGAAAGGAATGTTGAGGCAGTACACAACAGATTCTGCTAAATGTTTCCTAATTGATACCCTTAAATTAATCAAGTCTGATTCTAGTCATAGATATATAAGGAGTTGGTGATTAACAGGGACAGCGAAATAGCTCTGATCCCTCTGTTTACTTTGGAAAACCAGCTTGATTAGTGGTGACCTGACAAAGGGTGGATGAAAGCCTGCGCAGAAGTCTCTACAGCCAAGAGGAAGGGACAGACGCTTCCGGCAGTGGCAGACCCTTTCCCCTAGTCTCTTCTTCTCCTTGGCAGCAGAAAGTCTTTTACCCAAGTCCAGCAACTCAGTCCGTTTTCTCATTTGAAAAGGATCTCAATTTTGACAGCTCTGATAGGACTGAGAATGTGGCTGAGATACAGCTTGATTGAGATGACCTGACCAAGGGGAAAACATCGCAGACTACATAGACGTGATTTTCCCAAAGGAAGTATTCAAATAGCAAAGAACTTTCATTTACATGGCATATGAGGGAATAAAAGTTCACCTTGTTGTCTTTATCATAAGAAAAAGACACCAATAGCTGGATTAAAATCAAAAAAGCAAACAAAAAATCAAACCACAAACAAACAAAAAACCCCAAACACACACAGAGAGGATTTAAAGGGATCCTCCTTTTCCCTTCAGCTCACCTTTACTGCAAAAATGTTACTTGCTAGCCAGCAGGGGAAATGCTCTTCAAATCTGACAAATCATTAGAGAAAATAGCAAGAGGTTGTCACAGTGGGTTATTCTTACACAAAGAGGTGTAAAACACATTTGTCTGTGATGTGAAAGTCCTTGAGACCGCCTAAAACTTTCAGACTGAAGAACGTGCGGCACATACACAGAGAAATGTAAGAGAATTAAAGGAAATATGTCCACCCTTGGAAAAGTCTTGAGTCATAGCAAAAACCTATTAGCAGAAACGGGGTAATTGTTTATTCCCTGGAATTGTTAATGCTTACTCAAAAGATCTTATTTTTTAGTAGTTCCACTTAAATCATTGCTGTTTGTGAGCACACTCAATGTAAGATTTTAATTATTATAACATGAAGATTATATTCATTGGAAGTAGCCTCCAGCTTAATTTTCTTATCAGTAAAAAATAGGGGACATCAATGAGATTAATTCAGTTAGGAGAGCTACTTGCACAAGTGGGGTTTTAAATCTGCTTTAGCAGGCAATAAAATAATTCCCTGAGTAAATAAGAACGTAATTTTGCAGTTAGCTGCTTGTTTTCTGACTACGTACCTCCTTTGTTCCCAAAGGTGAGTGTTCTTAAAATTTCAGGCTAGATAAATACATAAAAGCAACTGATTAAAATATTCTCTAAGACACAAAAGACTTTAGAAACATATCTGGTCTAGGAGGTACTGCTTAACCTACCAATAAATCCAAAACATACATGTAAATCAAACCCAAACAACATGAGTTAAAAGAGCTTCAGTGCTTTCATTTGGTTTTAGCTCATCAGTTAAATCTCAGCCTCTGCAACTATTTTTATCTCTGTGGATTATAAAAAGATATTAAGTGGGCTAGTCTTGAACACACATACTCAGTTCCCTCTTGTAAGGGTATTTCTAGGTTTCTAGGTCCTCTACTATCACCAAAGTCTTCCTCCACGTTGCAATGAAACACTAATAAGGACAGCATACCTGTGTCTCTTTTGCATCTTCTCTCGCTCTATTACATAGACCATTCGAAGACTACAAATTGTAATAACCTTTCTTGCAGCATTATCAAGATATGTTCAATAACAGAGCAAGATCAATAATGTGCATTTCAGAACTGTGAATGTTAAGGATCAGCAGAACAAGTCACTGACAACAAATTATAGACCAGTATTTACTAAAAAAGAAAAAACAATTGATGGACTATCTTATTACAGGGATTATTTCTAAAGCCTCCTGAATCATCAGTAAACTTTTCCATATGACCTTGCATTGAGTTATTTGACCTACCTATGCCTCAGTAAAACCAGCTGGAAAAATGTGTAAAAGTGTGCTATAAAGCTGGTAATGTATCTGAGCTGAATTCAGGGTAAGTGAATTGCAAAAGCAATGAAAAGCTCTGACTGCTGCCTGGAGGCAGCCCCATGCTGCGTTACTCCTGGGAGGCCCAGGATGTGAAGACTGCAGCCAGACTCCTGAGTTTGGGTGTTAGGCAGATGGAAATTCATTAGCACATGGCAATGTCAGAAAACAGAGTAGCAGTAAAAGCTCATTTTGATGCAGCAGTATCTAATCGTGAAATCGAAGTTATTTGCAAAACAACTTCATCAGTCTTTAGCTATTGTAGGCAAGAGCTCAGGTGGAAGATAAACCCTTGTTTTTACATTCCAAGGATAGCAAGCTTCCTTCTCATTTGAGGTTCACAATTACTGAACTATTGGGAAAATGGTCAACCATGATTTGCTTTAAACTTACGTCATCTTTAGGATCTTCCAGTGCATTTATGACTGGTTCATTGAATTTTTAAACTATGTGCGTTTCCAGGCAAGGCAGACATTCAGTTTAAATTTATAGAGCTGAACATCCTGTTGTGGCTGTGTAACACAGGAAATTCACCCCATTAGTTTTCTGGACTTTTAGAAACATGGAACAAGACCTTTAGAGAATCCCAGCTCTTTTCAATGCACTGAAGGAGAACAAGACTGCACAGATGTGTACATTGTGAGGAGAGGGGGAAATACCCATCCTGTGTAAGTAAAATGGCCTCAAGTTGGCTCTAATTTCAAAAGCCATTCTGCTGGGTGAGGATCATAAGATAGCAGTAGTTTTATGACTTTTGCACTTTTTGCTGCTGAGTCAGGAGACCAGAACCAGGTGGTGTAGGAACAACAGACTTGATCTACACCTCTGAGAAATTCAGCCTCAGAAGGAAAATTCTCAGCCACCTGAGAAATTCAAACAAAGAGGAAGGAGAAAGATTTAGTCTTTTCAAGATCTTTACAGTCAAACTAGCTGTTCAAAGCCACAGAAAGCCACAGAAACTACACATCAAGTAGTTTCACATTATAGATACTGCACAATGATATTTTGCTCTGCCCTTCCACTTTTAAAAGGCAAGAATAATTAACTGGACAAGTGTAAGTATGGCTTCCCTTTCAGTCTTAAGTTTTAAGCCCAGTTTCAATCAGTTTGGGACGAATTTTGCAGGCTTGCAGATTTATAATAAATTTACAGATTTATTACAGATTTATATTTATTAATTATAAATTACAGATTTATAATAAAAATCCTATGGACTCAATTTTGGTTATTACAAGACATTGACTCATATTTTAGAATTTCAACAGCAACCTGTTTACACACCAAGAGGAGGTGCATCTCTTTCCCCTGCCTGCACTTCAGCCAAATGCTTTCTGGGCATATTGGCATTGTGCCTTTGATCTAACTCAAGCCAACAGCCTTAACCCAACAAGTTCTCTGACCTTCTGTTGTTGGGCCCAAACTAGCCTAAGTTGTTTTAAGGCAAAGTCTAATTCCTTTACTTACTCGTCAACAGAATAGCACCTCAGGAGGTTTTCTGCCTGCATAGTATGAATGTTTCTCCCCAGCACAAAGACCAACAAGTTATCTTAAGATATATGTGCTTTAATCTGATGCATTTAATTCTGAAGTGAAACAGAGTAAAAACCAGGCATTTCTCTCAGATTTTGTGTCCAGTTCACTGGTCATACTGCAGGTAGAATTGCTCAGGCTTCCCCAGGACTGCTGTCCCTACCATTCCCCTCACAGGTTGATACCCAGAGCTAGAAAGTTTGTCTGAATGATATGCAAGTTAGAACTCAAATACGAGGTCCGAGGGTGCTTTATGCATTGAGACCTAATGTGTAAGATAGGAACTTTTTTGAGAAGGATGAAGTTCAATTTCTTTGAAGTTGACATCACTTCAGTCTCTCAGCTTGAGCCTACTACCACTGAACTCAAGAGAAGGATGATGGCCCTAGTGATACAAAATTGTTGGTCATGATATTGTTAGCATCATCTCCAAAGACTTAGATTTAAAATATTTCTAGTAGTGATGGATGAAAGCCACTGACTTTAATGTAATTTTGAATTTATTCTACACTTGATTTTTTTACTTGCTACTAATAATAAGAAGCAAAAAGGGGAGAATTACCACAGAATACGTCACCACACTAACATAAGAAGGAATATTTACTAAGACATTGTGGCGCACTTGTAGAGTGTCTAATTTATAAATTTAAAATAAATTTGTAATCTGAAAATAATACAAAAAAGTAAAGTAAGAATCGTTAGTTATTTATTATATATATATAATCATTAGTTATTTATTATATATTAATCATTAGTTATATTATTGTTATAAAGTTTGTTTTCACCAACAGGTGGAGCCATCAATTCTGAATTCATTATCTGTTTGTGATCTAAAACAACATAAATATTTACTAAACAGTAAAAGAAAATACATTTCATACCCTGGCTGACGCAAAAACAAGAAAAGCTACGCAGAGTAAAAAGGACTAAGTATTACGCCAAAACAGAGACATTAGTTTAAATAAGGGACTGTGCCAAATAGAAATAGTGTTTCAGTATCATCATAACTACTTGAAAATATAGACTATTTTTAATCTAAGCCGGCCTAAAAGACTCTTTCTTTATTAAAGATTTTCTGGTGCAAAATTTTCTCTAGCTAGTATGAGCAACTTTTAAAAATGGCTAAATTATCATAAAGTTTAATTACAGAAAAGGTAAACAAGACAGACACATTTCAGAAGTTTAGACATAGGGATCACACTGGAAGAAGCTTTTGTTTATTCTCAACTACAGCACTATAATTTCTAAATTTTGGACAAATTATTAAAGTTTAGCGATGAATTCTACTTCTGGATAAGTGTGACTTCCATTAACTTCTTAGAATAACCACTCCCCAAATGTTACAGAAAATAACATTCACAGGGAACTTCAAATTCATCATGCCATTATTTTCAGTCTACTTAATAACAAACTTTCTCTCTGCTGAAGTATCAAATTAAGACTTCCGTACTGGAATACATTAAGCCTGAATGATACTTCACATACAAATAAGCAGAAACCACTTACTTGCTGAGGTTTTGGTTTTACTTCTGTTTATAAATTGAGTAAAATAACATACTTTCAGGCAACATGTGAGGGGAAAAATAGAAATAATTACTCATTACATTATTGCATAGGTCAAAATATTATCGCACCATTTATAGTGTGATATATATTGCAAGGAGCAAAATACTGAAGTAATATCAGTTAATGTTCACTGGGAAACTATGTATACAATCCAACATAGAACCAGCTGTTCACACTGGCCAATACCTAGTTAATTAATAAGCTAGCAGGTTGAGGCAAGTAATTCTTCCCCTCTGGATCAAAAAACACTTTTTGCATGGTATCACTGTATGGCAAGCCATGTGACAGTATAGTCATGACACTATTGGGTAGATCATAGTGAAAATAAGAATTTGGTTGGTACTAAGGTTCACTGAGATAGTATCTTTACAGAACCTATTTTTAAAAGCACTTTGGGAATTCAAAAAACACTCAGAGAAGGGGAGTATAAGGATACAGGCAGGATACAACTTATCACATAATTTGTGTTAAAAGCAGATGAATGGAATGATGACAATATAAGCTGAACAATAGAAATATACTCCCAAATCTCCTTCCCAGGTGATAAAGCAAAAGTCAAACCCTTTGATGATCTTATATGTGACTTAAGAATGGGGATATTTTAACAGTCCATTCTACTCCCCCCTGAAAATGGCATCTATGACAGTTTCTTTTAGTGTCTTGTGAGTGAAGAAACCCACCCTGAAAAAAATCCAAATACAGTATAAGCATTTTTGCAGTCAGTGGCATGCCAGCAAGAGGTTTTCCTGAATCTGCTATTGTTGAGGTCTGTGTTCTTAAGTAACAGATGCCAGAAAAAACAAAATTTAATAAATGAGCTGAGACGACAAAGCTAAATTTAAGTGAGGAAATGAACTGGCAAAACCTTTCATTGACATATGATTCTGAACATAGTGTAATTTATTTTTACTTTGTTAATTATCCCAATCTATTTAATTTGTTATTTTATCTGCCTCTATTATACATTACGTATTCCTGAAGAGAAACATTTACAAATTTTTAAAGACAACTTTGAAATTCATTTCTCTTGCTCATAAGCCCTGTTTAAATGCTAGTGATACAACATTTATTAAATTTCAGGAGTATAATGAACGCATAATAAAATCTGTTGCATGATAGGAGAAAAAAAGGGGAACGAATTTATGAAGGTCAGATATACAAAAGCTTGGGAGGAGATTAAAGTCATGCTGATGATATTTTGTTGGTTCTTAAGCAGAATCTTCTACAAACATTTAATTAACAATACTTTCAACATGCTGAGAGAATGCTGCACATAAATTACTGGGAAAATTTACTATTTAAATCAGAAGAGTTGAAATCAAAGAGAAATCCAACTATTCCCATCAGGTTTGTAATGTTTGAAATTCAAGACGCTATCTTCAGTGCTATACAGACTGATCCAGGGAATACACTTTAATTCTCAAGTTCAGCAGATGGAAAGAGCTGTAGTACAAACTAATATTAATTCAATTAATGACATTGTTAATCTGTGATAAAAATATGAATACTATACCAATGAATACTATACCAATTTTCAGTAGGCTACCTAAAGCAAAATGACTGAACTGGATAAATTATAGGTGAGCAGATCCTTGAGCACACAGCTACCCATTTCCTATTGAATTTTCCTATAGAATTATATTTGTAAGATATTTGTGTATCATGCAGTGATATTAGAAAACTGTATGGCATCAGAAAAGCCATGGCATCAGAACTTGTTCTAGATAAGGGAGGGACACTACCTGGTTTGTCAGGCTATTGAGAAGCTTAAAGGAGCTCTCCTCTAATTCAAAGGAACAAATTGAAATAAAACCAATCTGCATGAATGGTGACTAGTAGCTAGGCATTATTTTGCTGAACAACCCTCAGAATTTTGCTGACAGAGATATCTAATAATTTCATACAGTAGATACCTCTTCTGTCACTTGGTTTGTCTTTATTTTATTGGTTATGTTCATCAACGTCTTTCAATATCCAAAACCACCTTCTCTGCCTTTCAAGCTGATAACTGAAAATAATCCCCCATCAAGACCTGGCAGGTCACAAGCGCTGGACAAATTCCTCTCACAGACCCTTGACCAAAGCAATCAGATTTTTTATAAAACTGCTGTAATGTAATTTTTTTTAACTTTTAATTTTCTGATTTGCATTCTGTGAATCACATTACCAGGAAAAAGAGGCTACAATATAGCAGCAGTCTCCTGAGTGTTGCAGAGGCTGCAAATAGTTGCTGGAGTAGAGTTTTGGCCTGTGCCATGTGCTCTGATGCCTGATTAGAAACAGTTTTATTGCTGGGGATTCATGTGCTCTTTGGGATATTTGTTTTATGGTAGACATTTCACTGGCTTCTAGTTCACCAAAAAAGAATTTTGATGGTCTCTGTTGACAAACAATTTTGTTTAACACAAACAGAACAAGAACCTTTCATAAGTACATCAATTTTTTCTTTAATATGAAATACTGTGATATAAAAATTCTACAGGAGTACAGAAAACTACTTAGTTTCAAAGCACTTGATATGTCAAAAAAAGTTATACTTAGCTTGCAGACTGAGACTTAAAATGCAGAAGCTACCATATTACTTTGGAGTAGAGTGAATGTGTATTACTGGCTCTGCTGTCAGTTCAAGTGTCTGTGTGTATCTTGGATGTGCCACATGGCAGGGAACTCGCTCTTCTGGTTATTACCTGTGGAGGCGGGAAACCCGAACCTTCAACTGGAAATAACTGTAATTGTGATCCACCTTGGCAGCGAGCCTGGACCGTATATTGTCTCTCTGTGGGCTTCTGTCCACTCCCACAGATGCCATAGTGGTTTGTCAATACAGACAAGGAAGGAAGAATGAGACTATAAAATTAAAGGCAGTCTGAGAAAGGAATATATAAATAAATGACATTCAGTCCATTACGCATGGCTGTAGGCCAATACTTAGCACTTGAGTGTAAAGTGAGTGCAAACATACTTAAGTTCCCTGGTTATGCTTCCCTACACTTATTTGCTTATGCCCTCAGCTACTTCATTACCTCCTGAAGACGACTGCCTTCCACATAGCTGGCTTAAGAGGCAAAAATATTAATTTTAAAATGTCAAGAGGATACCATTAGTGTGTTGAGTGTCAGTTCTCTGTGTTTCCTATTCATTTTGTGCAAGTCAAGTTGTCCAAAAGGCAGAAAAGAGACAGAAACATTGTTGAAGGGACTTCTCTGGTAGATGGGAATCTTCAAGAGATAGAGATGGAGTTCCTACCCCTAATTTCACACCAGTTCAAGCACATACTAAAAGGAGAATGGAGCTGTTTATTCTTGGAAAAAATATGACTGGAGCACAAGAAAAGGCACATAAATGAAATTGTTGCAAGCGACAACAATGGTTTAAATCACGTTGAATAAAGGTGAGAAGGCAAGGATAAGTATACAGAAATAAAAGGAGAACATGAGGCTTTCCAGTGTCAGCCTAAATTATGCTTCAAAAGCAATCCAGCACTATAGCAATTCCCTGATGGTTCACACAGCCTGGCATTTCTTTACTTTTTTCTCTAAGTAGAACACACTGATAAGCAAAAAGCAGCAGTGAACATTGACTTTTACATTTCCATTTGGACATATTATCTATTTTTCTACAGAAATGTAACTTATTTACTTATTGCCCTAATAATTTATTATGTAAAATAAAGTAATCCTTGCCTCTCAAGTAATATAAGTTTTAGGTTTTCTGTTCCTTTTTTTTTTCCCCTGGTGAATTTTTTTAGTGAATAGATACACTGATGAAAAGCAACCAGAAAAATCACAGCTAATAATAGGGTCAGCAGATACTGTAAACTGTTATATGCAAAATAAGGGCAAATCTATTAACATTTGTTTCAGCAACAACAAAACTGAAAACACTTTAATATTTCCCAGTATTATATTTAGGATACACACTGCCTCTACATCGAGAGGTTTATCTTGAAGGAATCTGAGTACAGACCACAGAAGTCTCAATATTTTTCATATCCTAATTCTTAAAAATATATGCAAACTGCTCAAACATAAACACCAAAAGCTGAATATGTAACAGAAACTAGCACCTTTCAAGTCCTAGTAATTTCAGTAAATGAACATATAAGCAAGCAGGGTCATTTTGTTAAGATGAAATTGTAAAAATAAAACGGGAAAACATGACTTCTTCTCAGTGTACAGTCAGTATATGTGGACTACTCTACAAAGACCTCTAAGTTGACACACAAGCGATACTACCCTTTAAACATAAATCTTGGTCTTTGATGAACACCTTTTGATTAACATGAGTGAAGCTTCAAATTCTTATGCAAAATCTGTTCCAGTGATATCAGTGCACAGAACAATGAAGAATAAGCCATAGTGACTGCAACATCATTAGTTTGGAGAAGGAAACAAGGGGAATGGAGCTGTCAGAACACAATGTATGCTTGGAGTTTAAATAATTAAATGAACTGAAGTTTAAAATCAGCATAAAAATGCTTTATGATTCACTGCAGCTCTGAGGCTTGCAGAAAAAAATAATAGTAACTATATAATTTGCAAGTAAAACAGTAAGTAGTGAAAGTAACCCAAATGTTATCAGCTTATCCTCTAAGAGCTAAATTCTTCCTACCTACGAAAATTCCATAGTAATTCTAAAGATTACCCTTCATTTAAATTGCTCTGTATTAAAGGACAAATGGCTTTCTAATTTGTGATCTCAACTTTCAACAATCTGCCAGTGTATGCTATGTTACTACACTGAATTCAGATGGCATTGATATAAAACAACAAAGTCTCTAGTTCATCAATGCACTTCAGTAAATCAACTGGTTCAACGAACACCTTGATGGAGTATTTTTTTTAAGAAGTACATTCGACACGATAACAATATTTCAAAGCAAATAGGCACGTTCCTTCTTCTGACTGGATCAAAACCGGTTACAAAGATTTAAATTTTTTTCCCAAAAATGGTCTAAAGAGTCCATTGTGGCAGTATTTTTGCTGGAGTCACCAAAGTTGAATGAAATCTGGAAGGTTAATTAAGGAATACTGACAGAATCGATCTGTGATTCTAAGTTCTTTTTAGGAGATTTAGGTAGTATACGTGCCTTTATTCAGTGTGATCTAAAGTCCCCTGTACAGGTATGCATCTCTAGAATTTCAACTGATAAGCAGTTCTCCAGAGCACTTATAAATAATATTCTCTAGAACAGTGGCTTGGATCAAATTCTGCTCCCCTCTAACCCTTGATTCAGTTTCTGCAATCCAGTATTACTCATAGGCAAGGTAGGCAGTTCTCTTGCTGCTGAAGAAGGCAGTCTGCAGCCTTGTTCCTCACTTAACCTGCATTGGAGCCCTAGAAAGCCAGACTTGATGCTATTGACACCATTACAGGAGGGACTTGTTTCCTATGGGACAACAATTATTACAGTGAAGGGCTGCTTCTCCTAGTAGTAGCAGCAACTGATCTCCCTTTCTGTCCCCCTTCCTCAGTCCCAGGGGTAGCAGAAGCAACTGTGGCTTTCTGGCCTTCCCTCATCCTCACAGGTACAAGAAACTCTGTAGAGCAGGAATGAAGTACAGTGGAGAAAAGGGAATTCTGGGTTTTGGGAAGAAAACGGATTGTGGAACACCCAAAAAAAGGAGCATGAATGCAAGGGGCAGGGAAGGCTGCATACTTTCAGGAAGGCAGGAGAGGGAAAAAAAAACGATTACACAGCCTTTCACAACCCCTTAAAACACCTCTGATTTCTTAGCCAGTTCAAATTCTTTACCAGTCCTCCCTCTCTCTCTCCCTCCCTCTTTCTCAAGTTCCCTGTTCTCTTTGGCACTCTTCTTATTTGCACCCTCCTTATCTGCTCCAGCTTCCATTGATCTTGATCCCATCCAACTGCTTTTCATCCAACAGGTTTTCACCACTCCTGCCAGAACCACATCTCCACAAAACTGAACTTTCCTTGCACTGTTCAGGAACCCTAACCCAGTTTTGCTTGTGCTATTGAGGTCTAACCCAGTTTTGCCTGTGCTATTGAGGATCTTTAATCTAGTTTTCAGTCTCCCAAATTTGGAAATGTTTAGCTGGTCTAGACTAGAATCACTCTGCTCCATACAAAAATATTTCTACCCAAATAGAAGTCTAAAGCCAGGCATTAGTATAGAGATTCACCCTAACAGAAAGCAGGTGAAGTTATAGATACCAGCTGGTTCCATAAGCCTTGCATTCCTTACTTTATTCTATGTTTTTAAAATTTATCTTTGACCCTTCTGAATTTCTTTCTCGCATGGACACATATTTAGTCAAACCACTTAGTGGTTTACTTCGTTAAATAAACAAAAATAATAAATTGCTTTTAATTTAAATAAAATGCAGAAAGTTGATGCAGCATCTCTTTTTACCAGTTTTCAGACTACATATGAAATCATGTGCTTTCCCCTATCCCCAGTGACAATACTAGAGAGAAAACTTAATTTGCATTTTTCTTTTCATAAATGTATATGTAGATATTTAGACATTGATCAAACCTAGTGCTGTACAACAGATGTTACGAAGAATGAAAGCCAAAACACTGAAACTTTTGCATTCCTAATGAGCAAACTGTTCCCTTTTTATTGTCTTAGTTATGGTGTATTGCTAGATTCAGATAGCTCTGATAAATGTAATGATACAGAGATCCATGTAATAGTCAAACACTGTGCAGGTGTACCTCATTAATGTCAGATATGGAAAGATGGTTCCTTGGAGACTAAAGATTTATATAGCCGAATGCTTTGCATATTCTGTGCTGAAACAAGTTAGATTCTGTGACTCTAGGCCAAAGCAAAGCCAAAGTTCACAGCTAGACTCTACAACATAACTAGCAATCAATTCTCTTAAAATGGAAAGCAGAACTTTTGCTTTAAAAGTATCATGGGACATAAACTCACATTTACTTTCAAGTTCTTCTGAAGCTTGAGGCAGAATCTTTTTTTTTTCATGTTTCTCACAGAAAAGGGTAAAAATATTATTGCAAGAAGAAAAAATGTAGTGCTTTCTCAGAGGAGGACATAATATGCCCTCCTCAGCTTTATTTGAACACCAGTTCACTGGAAGAGGGCAATGGGAGCTTTAGCCTCCCGTTGGTGCCAACTGGTATGGCCTGCAATTCCACATCACACGGTACAGTCCCAACCCCATGGTTTCCTCAGTCCTAGGGGTAATGGGTCCCAGTGTATGTGTATTTGCCTCTGTTCCTTTCCATTTAAATTGTAAAAGAAACATAAGAACAAGTTGCGCTTTTGAACTCGGACATTATGATTGTTCCTTCCATTATGGACGAGAATTCGCTGGTCTTACTCCTAAATTTTCCCATATGCTTCAAATCTGATGACTCGTGTATAAAGTGAATAGATCTGACAATGATTTAATAGAAATTACTTCATACGCCACACATCATTAGTTCAATTTCTAAGTCACACACTAGTTCAATAGAACTTTCTTTTTAAAATTCTCTCACCTTCTCAAAGTCTTTAGCATATTTCAGTTTAAGAAAAACAAAATTTCCAAAAATTATTTCAGTTACTGCAAATAATTCAGTTGGACTCTTGGTGTTTAAAATATTCCTTATTCATTTTTGCATCCAATTTTTCGGCTTCCTATCAAACTTCCTCTTCTGTTTTTGAACTGACAGAAGTAACGGGCTAAGTCCCATGGAAATGAATGTTTCAGCAAGACATAAGCCAGTAAGAACTTTCATGGGCTGTCAGTACACAAAAGTATCAGCATATGTCCACATATTCTTCACTGCAGCAAGTGGGACACAGCAGAAAGGGAATGTGAGAGGTTTTGTGTACCATTTAATGTGGTACTGAGTGCTAAGGAACCTGTGAAAAAGTGGTATTAATCTGCAGCTGCTGCCAATCGAGTTACCACTTGTCTAGTGTAAAGGAGGGAACTGAGGATTCTTAAGCACTTCTGTGCAATTCTCTCCCTTCCCTGTCACAGGATATGACTTTTGACATAATCTAGCTGTTAGTATGAACTGAATTATTATGGATTATATTTTAATGCAAGCATCTGTAAGTACTCCTGTAAATATTAGAAATTTCACTGTACACATGTTCTAAAGTCTGACCTCTTCAAGGAGGAAAAAAGGGAGGCTAGATTCCAAATATAGAAGGTGTTTGTCAAAAATATGCAGTTTTTCACTTGAATGCATATGCATCCATTATGGCTATTTCAAGACACGCAGCAATGTGAATCACAAGTCCAACTTAAGGAGTAGACTGCAAGACTGAAATGTTATTGGTAATATAGAAGGATTCTTCCCCACTTAAAGAACAAAGCCCAGCAATTTTTCTGAAGTGTCGCTACATAAATTACAGAAGCCAGGCTCATGCAAAGTCAACCAATTTAGGAAAGATGCCAGAGATTCATATAATTTTTAATTCACAGATTGATAAAATAATTCCTATAACAGTGTTCACAATCTTTTGGCTGTGTGACTTAGAGCTATGACAGGCTCAAAGGAATCTGGGAGAAATGAATGGCGGATATGTTTCTCCAGGTCCACTTAAACCCTCAGGCCAAATGTTCAGTAGGGATTATAAATTGGTACATAGATCCTTGAAAATTACTGTGGACGAATCTGGTTTTGTTCACAGTTACTGTATGCTGTGTTACTTTCGAAGGCCGAGGCTGAGCAGCAGGAGAAAAGCTCCCTGTTCCCATTGTACGGGCTCCTGCCCTTTTGGGTCAAGGAGAGACAGGAATGTCTCCCCCCGAGAGCAGATAAACCTGCTCAGCACAGAAAAGGTTCTGGAGTGCAGTGTGGGGCAGCCATAGAGAGGAAGTAACACACGCACAGTAAGTGAGAAGTCTGCTGCAAGAGCAAACGGTTGCTTCACTGTTACAAGCCTCAGAGGTGATGAAATCCTCCCATGCACTTTTTCCAACGACACACAGGATGCTCTGCAGAGGTCTCTGCAGCACAACAGGCCACGGCACTCTACTGGAAATAAGAGCAAACCTGCAGACACTTCACGCAAGGATAAAACATGCAGAGAAGATGACTCATATGTGTTACTCTGCAGATAGGGGTTTTTTTCTTCTTGGTAGAAGCTCATAGTTCTAGTTTGTGCTGCAATAAAATTAATTTATAGTTCAATGCCCTTTTTATATCTGAGGGGAGAGCTTCTTAACAAGAAAATGGATCACAGAGCCACCTTTAAATTCTAGATGCACTGGAGTCCCGTCCCAACCTTTCCTCCTTCTTTGCTTTGCTGTGTTTTTATGAGCTGCTAATACAGAAATAGAACCTTTGTACAAGAGTGCTGGCTCTAACACAACCTGAGAAACTATGCTGTATAATTATTTTCTGTTCACACCAAGACCAGCAACATTTCAAGAGTATTGGCATCAGCAGATCTTTGCCCATGTCAGGAAGCATGCAGCTTTGAAGTGAGAAGAAAGTGGAAGCAGATCAGTTAAAGGAAGAAAAATAACACAAGAAAGTAAAAGAAGAAAAGCAAAGGATAGAAGAAGAAAGTAACAGGCAAAAAAGAATTAGCTGGATATGCCACTAAAGAAAGAAAAAGACAGAGGGAAATTAATTAACTTGTCAACACCCTTCAGAACAAAAAGACTAGCAACCAGCATCCTGAAGAATAACACAGGTCTTCCCTACTGGTACCAGCATCCAGTCATGTGGAAACCAGTCATGGATGTGGAAACCATGGGGGTATTGATACATTCAGTGATGTGGATCCATAAAGGAAACTGAAATTAATCTGATGATAAATACAGAGTGAGATTTTCAAAAGTGTTTATCTCAAGCCACAATAACTCTAGTGGGCATTTTACTACTTGTGTTCAGAGCAAATTACACCAAGATTTTCTGCAAGTCCCACATATAGGGCTTAACTTGGAACTCATTTACACTTATGTAAACCAGACATCCACTCAAGACAGCTAAATGATATTAAAACAGATTCGGATTCTTACAGCTTTGACTTCTGCCAAACATACCAGGTTCATTTGATAACAGAATCCATAGTAGATTGGGAACTTGGGAGCCTGTTTGATCCACCCCATTGCCAGTAGGCAGGATCAGATACACATAAACCATCACTCAGACATGTTTTTCTAACCTGTTCTTAAAAACTTCAGGCAGGCTCTCTCTGAGACCTGCTCCGTATTTATCTATCTTAGGTGCAGATTACCACTGAATATTTCATCTCATAAGAACATGGCCTCCAATTATTCCTACCTAAATGCAGTGGGTTTTACACATTGTGAGGGAATTGTATTTTTAAATACTTCAAAACGTTGCTGTCATTGGTCAAGATACTCTAAAATTCTAATATTATCAGCTAATTCTAATATGAAATTATTAAATCTAAGATTACTTTCTCCACAGGAACTTTAATGAAATATTCTATTCCATCATTCAAGTTATTAATGAAACTATGAACGATAATGAACACTTAATTACCTGTTAGGTAACTGCAATTACCTAACAGTTGATTAGTTGATTCTTTGTTCTTTTATTTTTCTGAGAGTTTTAACTTGGGATGACTTGTGTATAATTTTTTTTTAACAATTTCATTGTAAAGACAGGCGAGTTTACCTTCCACAAATCTCATGTCTTCTTTATAAGTCCTCAAATACAGCCGCCAAAACTTTAATATTTATCCATTGATGTTGTATTTCTAAAACAATTTTATATTCAGAGCGAAACCATGAAGAGCTAAGGTACAGCTGTATGAATAACGAAAGTCATGAGCTGTCATTTCTTAGCATAAAAAAATAGAATAAAAGCATATCTGACAGTGCATATTACAACTTGATGAACCCCTTTAAAATCTTCACTTTTACATGTCAGAAGATCTGTTGGGGTAGGATACTTATTTTTATGATGAGGAAATATAGGTTGCTCATTTTTAATCTTTAGTTTTGTACACTGAAAGCGTCATACATATAATGATTCTGTCTAGTAATGTTTTACTTAGAGTGTATGTTATAGAATGACTGACAAGTATAAAACTCGGTACAAAAGTGGGTTTTAATCTTCTTTGCAAGCCGGAGTGTAGCTATTAGCCAAGCAACACAGCCTTTTAAGAAAACATGGAAAAACAATGTTCCAGGTGAAAGTCTCTCCACATCCCTGAAGTCTCACTCTATTTCTAAAACAAACTCCAAATGAAAACACATTAAGTCAAACTGGTGTGCTATAGCCACTTGCCAGATTTCAATGGAGAAGAGAATCCCGGGTCTTTACCCTGCGAGCCGCAGGCATCCTTACCCCACGGCACATTTGCTACAGCAAGGGCAAACACCAGAATGCCTCCTCTTTCTCCATGCCTTTTTGTATTTTGTACTAGACAAACAATTAGTCTAAAACTTAATAAAATGGCTTTTTGTCCCTTGGCTTGTAGATCAAACCCTCAAACTGCAGTCATCTTAATTTCAATTAAACAAACAATAGTAACGACAGTGAACACAAAAGTACTGCCAGTATCCTATAAAAGATTATCTGCCACAGCCTTTTGTGGGAACACAAGAAAAGAGTGTGGCTATTCTCTCAGTGCAATAACTTTGATCAAGAAAGTTAATAAATTATCTTTAATTGCAAAATTCTGCGCATTTATAACCTATTTTTGAATAAAGGGTGGGGACATGGACAATGAAGTTGAGTGTTACGGACAAACTTAGCCAGTCTCAAAATCAGAGTGTGGAAAGCCTGGCAAAACTGCTTTTAGGTTTCGTAACTAGTGAAAAGCCATTCCACCCAAAAGCACTATCAAAAAATTGAAATAAAAAGCATTAGTGCAGCAATTTCAAATTAAACTGGAGAGCAAATTTCAGGTATTATGTGACCTGAGTCCATCACAAGGCATCATGAATATGTCATTGTCTTTTTTGTGTGGCAATATCATAAGCATGATATAATTGCAGCTGGCTCCCAGACAAATAAACCTACAGACCTGCTAAGAGACACTATGTGGGACTCTGTTAAAAAAAACCAAAACATGCCAAAGCAAGCATCAGTGCTTCAGATGCCTTTTTTCCTGGATAAAAATCAGAGAAAAAAATCGGTATAAAAGAAAGGACAGGGCAGTAAAAAATGGAGGTAAAAAGGCAAGAGGAAGTATGTGGATAATATTGCCAAAGAAGTTGAAGTGGTTGCTGAAAGAAGTAATAGTAAATCACTTAATCAGCTCAAAAAGGTTCCAGCTAGCCAGTTTACACTATCTGGAAAGGTTGCCAAGGATAAACAGAAAAAAACTTCAACACAGAGAAAAAACAAGAAGTGTCACTTTCCAAGGACTAACTCAACTAGCATCACAGGACACTTCAACAAAGAAAATACATTCCCAGAAATAAAACATTAAACATGTCACATCACAAAGGGAGGCCTGGAAGACCTACAAACAGTTAAAATTTTTGAAAGTGAAGGCAGTGGGGGAATGATATAGGACCAAAAAAACCCTTTAGAATAACAACACCTGAAATTGAGATACCAAAAAAAGTGTCTTACATGAATGTGACGTAGTGTTACCGTGATTGAGGCGATCAAAACTACTATGGACGTAAGTAAAATCATTGTAAGCACTTTTTTTCTTTTCTTCTTCTTTTTTTTTTTTAGAGCTGAAGTAAAGCAAGAACAAGCTGCATTTCATGTGCTGCCCAGATTTTTACCCTAAGTAAGTATAATCATCAAAGAGTGCATCAAATACTATTTACTGCTCAGCACAAATTTCATAGATTTCCCCAGCACATGGAGAGCTTCTATCACAAACCACTACAGAACATCTTGAATTGTTATTATATTCTAACAAAAATTATTTCCATCATTATAGTGGAGCTTGCATAGTTAAACATAGGCTTGAAAGAATGGTTAATCATATAGACTGATATTAAATAATGATGTATTCTCTAAGCTATCATGTTTGGTATTGCTGTTAACTTCAGTATTAGAAAATATAGACATACAATATATGCATTCTATTCCACAGCAACATTAGATTTTGAATATCTAGACTTTGTTGATGACATAGCTTTACACACTAGCTCAACAAAAGGACAAAGAAAAAAAGGAGTCTAATATTACCCAAAAAAAAAGATTTTTCTGTTATGATAAAAAACAAAATTAATGAAAATCAAAGTAAACTGCAACTCAAACAGTTAATTAGAAAGACGAAGTACAACAGGAAGTCAGTCAATTTCCATACACTGTCAGTGATGAAAAAATCTACAGGATTTTCAGAAGGAAATCATTAATAAATGGGCAAGGTGGCAGGTGCATTTACCAATTTAAGGAAGATTTGATCACTAAAAATCTCTAACTTCAAGCCAAATCTGTAACGCACGTTATTTCCAGATGGATCTGCAAGTTAGACATCAACCAGGGGTACAGACATATACACCTCACCTTTACACTTATCAATAAAGAAAATGGAAATATTCAGGACATGTTAAAAGATGGTCAATCAAAATGATCAGAACTACCTTTTCATAAAACTCCCTGGAGGAAATAGAGTATGGGAACTAGGCCTCTCTTTCCATTGTAAGACATAATGCTGAAGCCCTTTTAGAGCCAAACAAAACTCTGATATAACAAGAAGAATTGAGACTTTGCATAATCTAAAAAAGGTATAAACCAGGCATATTTGAAAAATATTTGTTTGGATTACATCCTATTTATAGTTCTTGCAAGAGAATCACTTGCTGAGAATTCAACATAATAAGAAAGTGCAGAAGTACAACATACTATATCATAAAGAGCAGGAGTCCATCTGGCAACCATGTTAACAGATATTAAAAGACTATTTATAAATGGAACTTAATTTAAAGTGTTTCTCAGATTTGAGCCTTCAAAAATTTTCAGTTTATTTCAATTGGGCCAAGTCAGCTTTATAGCATGTATGAAAATATGTAGAACTGCTTCAGGTTATTGCCCAGACATGCTGCCAAAGCCATGTATACTGTATCTGGGATTAAATTTTCCAATCATAGTAGGAAGCTCAGCTAACAAAAAAATCTTGACTTAAAATCCTTTTCTACTAACCTGCCGTGCCAGCAAGAGATACTGGAACAATCCAGGTGTCTGAAGCATGGCAACCAGTGGCATTTTGGGTATCTTAGGACATCCAGGACTTTTGCCTGGCTAGGTCTGACACATGACAAATGGAAGAGCTGGAAAAGCTGCCCTTCTATAGCAGCAGCTGGAAATCAGATGGGATATCTCAAAGCACCTAAAATAACACTAGGTACCTACACTTGAGGTATCTGACTCATACTTATTGTTTTATTATTGTTTGTTTTATTAAAGTACCAAAAAAGGAATCTCAATCTGATTAGAATATCTGCACAAGAATGAGGTACAAATTATAGGCATAATTTAGTAATTTATGAGTTTAGCCCATGCACACATATCAAACAAACAAACTGATGAAGGGAGATGATAGTTTCATTTTCGTGTTGTTGCTGTTAATCAGTGTATCTGACTAATATTAGTTTATCTGCATTCATGGCACATAATATTGTTTAGATAAAAATATTTCATTTGGAGGAATATGCTTTTGAATAATTTTATCCAGATGTTGGTCAGAAGCTTCCAAAATAAAATAAGTGCCAGATCTTATGCCCCTTATTTATTATCACAGCTGAGAAGCAGGATGCTGTCACCCAAATATCCAGTGTGGGACCACCTGGTTTGACACAGAGAGATATGGAAGTACCAAGTTCTGTTATTGAAGAAGTACACACAAATGGGATTTAAAGTACAGTTCATCTTGTAGCCAAGATACTATTAGGCAAATAATGTGTATGAGCAGAGAATGACAACAAAAGCAAAGCATAAGGGCAAACAATCACATCATCTCCTGTGATTCTGACTTCTGTTAATACTTACGGGAACCCATTCATTCTTCAAGAATCTTCTATCCATCCTAAAAAATCCAAACTGTATTTCAGTCAACAAGCAACACAAAAGACTTCACAAAAATTATCATGCAATGTCTGATCAACAGTTTTGAAGCAAACTAAGCAAGATGCAAGGAGAAAACAGTGTTCACCTCTTCCCGTTTCCAGTATTCTCTTTGTCAAGTTGGCACTGTATTGCAATGACTCTCGCTGACAGTTTTGTATCAGTAGGGTAATCTGTATTTAGCCCATGGACTTTCCTATAACAGTTTATGCTGTCCATCAGAAAATGCTCTCGATGAATCTAAGCAATGACATGACCTTTTACAATCCAAGCCTTTCCTCTTCTGCCAAACCTAATAGTTTTTTATAGAACAACTGCCTCTCCAGCTTTGTGCCATCATGCCCTACAATTTCACAAGGCTTAGCACTGTACTGTAAAATCCTCAACAAAAATTTAATTAAACAAACAAGTAACTAACTAATTATTAAGAAAATCATAATGAACATCTGAGGAGAATCAGATACAATGCTTATTGCTCTTTACACATATGGTTGCTGGTCTGAGCACACATAAACAGTGCTGGAGCTGCTTTCCCACTTTCAAATCAGAAAAGACTCTCTTACCATATCACATAAGGATACAAAAACTCATTCATGAGGAATATATGCAAAGGTAAGTCAGTCCCATCAGCCAGTATATACTACCATATCACAATGCAGTTTTAATAATATATATTCTTTTTATCAGTTCCACTTACACCAG
This sequence comes from Larus michahellis, assembly GCF_964199755.1. Taxonomy (NCBI): domain Eukaryota; kingdom Metazoa; phylum Chordata; class Aves; order Charadriiformes; family Laridae; genus Larus; species Larus michahellis. Next base: position 21,137,368 of record NC_133900.1, on the reverse strand, counting down.
CTTTGAAAATATTGTATAGCAAATGTATAATCTGATACACTATACCAAATAAACTAATAGAAGAAATGTAATTTTTCTGTACCTCTTTACTCCTACGACTCTGTAATTCTTCTAAAGATTCTAATTTTTTGAAGTCATAAAGACAAAGGCAGACTCCATTTCTGAAATTAATTCGTCTCTGTCTTGTCAGGTGACCGGTGAGGTGTTTTCAGAGTATTCAGTAATGTAAAATCTGGGAGTATTCTTAGCATCACATATGTATTTTACTTGCATATTGCATCCCAAGCTATCTTCACTGCAGAATTTGAGTCCAACTTTTTCTTCCTTAGGAGGACAGTAGCAAGATAAAATCACAGATAAGCACTGCTCAGAATTTCCTTCTTATTACCACTGTCCACTCCTTCAGATTTTATATATTAAATACGATGATTTGGGGGAAAAAATAGTATCTCATGTATCATCTTAAGATCTTCAGTAGGAATCGTGCTGCAAACTAAGACCACTGTATGTGAAGGATCGGGAAAGATACCTGTGAACAGCGTGGCAGAAATATCCAAAATCTACATTGGAGATTATAAAATAATTTACTGCACTCTTCTGATGGAAGTTAGATATCGTGTTTGTGCTTGCCAGATAAGGTTAAATCATAAGGTATACAGTTATAATAATTAGCTGTTGATGATAGTTCTATGAAGATGTGTGTCACTTGCTCCTACAACACAAGTTTACTTCTCAATGTCTTTTCCAGTTTGATGTAAAACAATGTGTTCTCATTTCTACCATTATAAATACCTGTGAATACTGCTTTGGCAATGGTGAAATTACAGCCCCAGGGTAAATGGCAAATTCTCATTAAAATACACCACTATTTCTTTAGTGTTAACTGAATCGCTCTATAGCCTTGCATTCCTCCTTCCTGCAACCTTCTGGATGTGTTGCTGGTCATTGCACTTGCATGTGGGAACAGTGTGGCCCCTGCTTGGCAGACACAGGTCCCACATAAGCAACTATACCAGCTCTCCGGTATCCTCTGTGTTCTGTGAAGTGGGACTAGATACAGGAACAATTAAAGCTTTTACAGGAGACCAGTCCAAAAAATTAAGATGCTGCGTGATAGCAGACACACAAAGGACACAATCAGACACGTATATGTTACAGAAAAATCCTCAGAAATCTTTGTGCTCCAAGATAATTTTTCTTACTATCTTAATGACAAAAGACCATCTTTCCCTCTCAGTTACACACCTGCAGTCCCAGTGAAGCCACTGGTGTTAAAAAGGAGCGCACTTGACCTACTCTATTGAAAGAAACAATTAGCATGATTGTTATAAGAGCAAATGGACTAGGCTAAGGTGCTATGGGGAAATGGGAAAGGGGAGAGCGCCCTGGAATCAGCAGAGGGGGAAGCAGTGACTGAGGTGAGCCAGCTGTGCTGTTACACTGGAAGAGCTGCAAATGGGCTTAAAAACAACAGGTGCCCTTTGTCACACTCAGAGGCACTCCAGACACACAGTTGAGGGTGAATTTTAAGATGTATTATCAATATGTGATACATATATGTATGCTAAGAAGGCAAATTCTTATGAAAACTTGTTAAATGTGGTTTCTTTAAATAATTATTTCTGTAACTTCATGATGCTTTTCCTTTAAAAAATAAAAGTGAATGTTGCTATTCTTACATTTAATGCATTTCAAATAAAAATGGCATTGTTACTGACTTTTCTGTGTGCTGCAAGGATGATGCAAATTGGCCTGCATATAAAAGAGACTCACTTCTGCTTTGTTGTACTTTTTAAAAGGAATTTCTCCAACAATGCTATTCAAAGAAAGAAACCTGTTTTTTTCCCCTGTTGTTGCAATTCAAATAGTTATAAAACCTGGTAAAGAGAATGCCTTGGAGTCTCTCATTTCGTCTCAGTCTGAAACAGGATTGCTGATTTTTAAATAATTTCTTTCAGCTGCTTGTTCAGAATCCCTTACAGAACTAAATGCGCCAGCTTGTCTCTCACTAATCTGCTTGAGGCAGATCGCTATGTTTTTAGAACAAACAAATATTAAAATACATGTAGAATTCAGGTGAATGTTAAAAACAAGGCAGTGGACTCTGTTCACAGCTCATTGCAATGTTTTCACAACAAAAGGGACATTTTATTTCATTAAATTAATTTAAAGCTCTGTTTATCAGAGAATTTCTATTGTTGCCTTCTATCCAAAAGATGTAATCAAACCATCCTTAACTGATACAATGATAGTGTTAAAAGTCATATTTTAGCATTATCTTCTCCTGATATAAATCAATCTCATTTCTGGACTATGAAGGGATGTGTAGTACCATTTCACTGTACTTGCAAGAACGAGAATTGTGACGGAGTGTTTGACAGAGCAAAGCTGCGACTCTGGTGCTTATAGCTTTTGTATACAAATCCATTTAGCAAAGAAGTGTGTATCTTTGAAAAGGGGAACATTTAATGTTAGGTAATTTTTTTTTTTCTGCCCTGCATTTGAGCTGTTGGATACTAACCATTCTCAAGTTTTACTTTATTTTCTAAAAATATAAAAATCCATAAAAATATATATATTAATACACATATAATGCATAGAACAATTTTTCTGCTGATATTTGATAGGGTATTTGGTGCAGCACCCATTGTAGAGAAATTTGCAGGGAACACTAAAATTAGTAATGTTTTGCGCTTTCTTCAATAATAATTATTGACAGCTCAGTGATTCTTCCTATGAAATAGACCATTTATCAAAAAAAGGTTTGGTCATTCTGAATTTCTCTATTGCCTATTTTTGCCAGAACACCTCACCTGGAAGTTTTTTAGGGGTAGGTGGAGAAAATGAAGAAGGATCCCTGAAAAACAAGGGGCCACAATAGTGTATTTTTACCCTCTTTCCCACATGCCAGACTTCCCTGGGGGATTTCACTTCCTAAGGGGATTCTCCAGCTGCTGTTTCTTACAATATTCTAGATCTCCCTTGCCTCCTATTGAAATAGCTAACTGTATCAAATAGGGTTTAAAGAATCATTGGAACAGGAACTGGTTTGCTCATAAACCAAGGGTTCTAGTCACCAAGCCAGAGAATCATTCTCTCTCAGTCGTTCTGACTCAATGCACATTTAAGTATCTGACAAAAAATTACACATCTTCTACAGCAGTACTTTTACAGAGGTACAAGACTGCCACACTCAAGTGTAGTGCATGAGACATGATCTTGGGAGACAGATCATTCAGAGTCAAATACAGGGAGGGATAGAAATGTCTTCCATTTCTATTTGTATACTCCATTTGCTTCACTTCTAAGCTCCCTAGCCACAGGACTACTAATAAATATCACAAAATTCCTTGATCTGCAATACTTACAAGCTTCAACTCAAATGTTACTTGATACCATGTGATTGGGTCTTGAACAAGCAGTGACAAGTGAAGAGAGATGCTCTAAGTACATCAAAAGAGAGATTATTGTTAACTATGAATTTCAACAGAAAAACTGCTATTCCCATCCCTTTCACATCCTATTATTTCCTGATATAGACTTCCTGAAATGTAAACAGGTCATAGTAAGCAAACTAATGTGTTGGTGCCTATGTCATTCCTCTGAAACAGGCAGTTCTGGAAGAGTCAACTGAACTGACTGATTTCTTCTGGAGAACATTAAATGATCTCCACAATGTCAAATTAGGCCAAGCTAAATTGCAGGCCTTTCCTATTGGCAACAGTTAGTAAGAACATTGTCATTCTGGGCTTGTTGCTGAAGAAATACTTGAAAGAGAAAAAGATTAAAACCTCTGAGTTCTTTTTCTCCACAAGGGCACAGTACACTGTCACTTAAGTGGTGAAAGAACAAGACCCAAGGTTGCAGCTCTGCACAGGATAATGAGTTACAGCAGTTGACATTTTAAAGTCAATACAATTTTAGAGGTATACTTACATTTCTTTTTTTTAAGCCTGTTTAATATGATCAATTAATCTCTAAACTTGTAGGACTGATCTCAGGATTGACAGAGTCTCTTCAAAGGAATGTCTTTTGTTGTCTTGAGACACATTTGATAGATTTTTTACGCATCATGGCATAATAAAAGTAAGATATGTGCTGAAAATATTTTCTGAAGAGCATAACTGAAAAGCAGTTATTTGAATGACCACTTTGCAGAGTTATTCTGAGTGAAAGCTTTGTCTTCAGTCAGTAAACTGAAAACATCCATTGTTGCCATCACCCCTTGGGAATGCAGCTTGGTATTTAAAGCCCAGCAAGTTACAGTACTTTTATTTCTGGGTACTAACACAATGTAGTGGTGGTAGTATGGAGCTTTAAACAAGCTTTTAAAATTTGCTTCTCAGGAGGTCCAGTTCAGCATGGTTAGATCACTGCTAGTCTAGATTTGTTTTCTGCATATTGTAACAAAGTATGCATAACTGCATAACTAATATAAGCAGGTATATACATAAATGTAAATAATCGGTACAATAAGTACAGGATGTCTCAAACACTACATTTGGTATGTAGTTACACTAGTCTTACTCTTCCGATGCAGCTCAGTAAGAACTACCTTGTAGGATCCAGCACAGGTTTTATTCAAGACTTGCTGCATCTGAGCAAGGCTTTCAGAATTTGCTAGTCATAGCATATGTAAACATGATAGCCTGATAGGATTTGATTGAGAAAGCTGCTGGTTCTTTGCAACAATATCAAGCTTTAGTATGTTAATTCAAGGTTCTCAAATATCTAAGACAAGTTGTTTTTTCCTTAAACTTCCTTTTTGACCTCTTCACTGGCGTATCCTTTCACCTTACACTCTTTTGCAAATAATCTCAACTTTTTCTTGACTTGCATCCAAAATATTCTTTTTGAACTCTCTCAGCAACAATCCATTCTCTGCACAGTTTTGTGTTATCTGTGCAGTTTTTCTTGTTTTCTTTGACATTCAGTAATCAGCAGGCCTGGCCTGCGATCAAATAAGTGTTAGAGCTGAACACATGGAGTGGCTGCTGACATCATAGGGTCAACTGCAGGATAGATTTTTCTGGAGCCTTTGGTACAGGGTATCAAACAAATTGTTAATTGCTGCTGTTCTGTTAAGATACGTCCATTTTTGTGCTAGTAAATTCTCATAAGGTCCTGGAAAATTTTGTGGGCTGAAATTGATGGAGCAAAAATATTTACCAATGGAAGAAGTCACATTACTGAAAATTTAATTCCCTGATTCTTCATACTGGAGATGTTAGCAGGACAGATTGTGACTAGTTTTTATGCAATGCACAATATAGGGTCTTGACCCCTTATCCTCCACACCTGCCAACACCTGTACAGGCATAGTATTCATCATATAAATCTCTCGTTCACATTTCCTCTTAAGACTTGTCCCTGTCCAATTTTAAATATTCAAGAATCAGAAGGTATGATCAGTTCTAATTAGGAACAACTTGTATCTTAAAGTTATTTAAGGTCTCATTACTCTATATATACAAATCCAATAGGTCTCCGTGGTCAGTTTAGGAATGTCCAGAAAATCATCCAACCCAAACAGTCTGAGAGCCTAAAAATTTGTGAGCTAATGTTTTTCTCCTTTGTTTATCAGGAAATTAGGCTTATTTATACAATTTAAATTCAGACATGATCAGTCATTCTGTATACATAAAGAATTAGATCTGATATCCCAGTAGACCCCAAAGAGATCACATACATTTTGGAAAATAAATACACAGCCATTATATTTCTCTAATAATACAATTATGACAAGGTTTTTCTTTTACATATGCAGTAACCATAGCTCTTGGAGCTGCTTTCATGACAGTTCTATCATAAAAATAGTCTGACAAATTGAGAACTAAGGATATTGCCCTACAAGGAACATCACTGGGAAAGATTTTTTTTAAAAAAAAAAGTATTAAAAATAGTATTTAGAGTTTGGACAGATGTCTGTGCATCCGTATTAGATACTGTAAACATCAAGGAAGGATAGGAATAGTTTAGCTTAATACAGGACACTATAAATCGGGGCAATGGGATTATTATTCTTTGTTTTATGTAATAGCACCTAACTGCCTTGAACTGTAGGAAGCTGAATTGCTACACATTATCTAAACACAGCAGATCCTTGCCTTATTGAATCAGATTGGATGTTTGAAGAGGAGACATAACAACTGAGAATAGCATGTGGTGGATGCTGGCAAAGAAAGGCAAGGGAAATGTTACAATAAGGCATGCTCCTGTGTTGGCTATATAGACGTGCTTCTAAATCACATACAAATTCAGTGAAACACTGTCCCTTTTGTTAATAAACCTGGGTAGTAGCAACCCGCACTGACTCCTTCATCTTTTGAAACCAAAGAACAGAAATGGGGATGGGATAGAGGAAATATTTTCCAACTGTGAGTTCTATTGGGCGATTAAATGCTCAAGGAAACAAAGCTGAGGATATTTTTATTCCTCTGGTCATTTTACAGAAACACTGTAAAATATTTAGCAGTGGACAATTGGGAAGAACACAGACCAAAATATTTAATCGGACCTGTTAATAGCCTGGTACTCTAAACAGTCATCTTAACATGCAAGAAAGGGGAGCTCTAATGAAAGGTAAGATGAGAAGTGGGAAGAGCAAATACTGAATTTAGAGCAGCAACAAGGAATGAACGTGCCGGTATAGTACAAGAAGGGAACAGAATGGTTGCAGACGAGCTGTTAAAAACTCTGCGAGGGAAGTGACGGAAGACATAGAATCAATACCAAGCCTGGAAGAAGGGTCAAAAGAGAGAAAAAACAAAGGTAGCTTCTTTTTTTTTTTTTTTTTTTTTTTTTAGAAATAAATATGTTCAAGGTTTGGGGAGGAGGGAATAATCTAGAATAGAAAGCTATAAAATTATTATTTATGGCTTGGAATTTCATCCGAGGTTTTGTGACTTGTTTCACGGTTAATAAATTAACTTAATAGACCCACCCACTATTCTGATAGAAAAATGGCCCCTCAGTTTATACTGAACTGTTTATTCTATATATTGAATACTCCCTGTAGGTGATGGAACACTTGAGACTGCCGACTGTCAACAGAGCAATCTGACACTTGGTATTAATGAGTCAATAAATATGCCCTTTTTGTTATGTATAAAGGCCCAAGATGTTTTTCTGTCTTTGATTTTTCCTATTCATTAAAAATACACGCCTTTCAAAGCATTCCCTGTCAAACAGAGATAATGGAGATTTCATTGGCCATTGCCTTACACATGCTGATATATCTTCTAAAAAAAAGTGCCAGAATGTTCACACAGGAGGAATCTGGCCAGCTGGAGGGCTTTCTTGAATAATAAAATATAAAATTAAAGCATTTGTAACTGTTGTATTTAATATAAAAATCTGCAAAAGGTAATGACCGGATGGGCAATTTAAAATAAAATCACCAGCAGTCAGAGAAACATAACTAAAAGTTAGCAAGGGGAATTATGTTCCAGATCTCTAGAGAGCACAGTTGGAATATGGCATGTATTTTTTTTCAATACAAAGCAATTACGGGCATCTCCAAATAACAAAAATCCATAAAATGTTCTGGTGTTCTTATTCAATTTTTTTTATTAGATAATGTTGAAAAGTTACAGGATCCCATTGCATGCTGACAGCTCTGCACATCTGATAGGAACACTGGAGGGATATAAATGCTTACGTAATCAAATGCTGTATATATTTTTAAACATGTTTAGTACAGCATCATGAAAATGAATATATGAACCTGTAAAAATTGAGAACTGTATTTGTCCCTTAAAGAATCAAATTCAGTGCCTGTGTATATGCTGAAACAACTCAAAGTGAAGCCAGTACAAGATGTGAAACATCATGAAATACAATTTAGCCTGTAATAAATCATCTAAATTGACTTTTGCAACCTACTGCTGATGGTGACCATATCGCCACTGTGAGAAACTCATCAACCTTCTCATCAATCATCAATTTTCTTTGCATGCTGATGAAAATTTTAAATACTTAAAAGGATTTCCAGTTATTTTGAAAACCAGGATGTCCTGCTTCCAGACTCACTCTATAGAAGCTAATCCACAGGAAACTCTATTTTAAATTTTAAAAAGTTTCTTCCCATTCAAGTTAATCAAGATGGGTTAAGCTGTTCCTAATAAGAAATTATAAACATAAATGAGAAGTTGGTATCAGACTCAATTAATAAAAATTTCAAGTTATAAAGAATAGTACAGTAAAGAACATTTCTTTGGTTTACATTTGGCTTTGGACCACATTATAAATTGAATGGCAATATGTTTAGATTTTTAACTATAACTGAAAAAATTATTCTTTAAAATATTAGTAAAGCACATGTTAACTAGCTTAAAAATGGTTTATTTCTAGATCTCAAGGTAGATATCCATTAGAAATCTTCATTCAGTAAGACTGCCCCTGATAGGGTTTTCCTGGCATTAGTACTAAGGTTATTGGTATTCAACGTTTTTATCGATGATCTGGAAGTGAATATAAAATTACAATTGATAAAATGTGTGGAATCCATGAAGAGTGTCAGACTGGAAGGAAGAAAACGATGTGATCTGAATCATTTAGCAAGCTTGGATCATTAAAATTTTATTTCACCATTGCCAAATTCAGAGCTATGAGTTTTATAGTAAAGAATACAGATTTTATTTATGAAATAGAGGTTTCATCCTGCAGAGTAATGATTAAAAAAGGTTCAGAGTCAGAATGGAGGGAACACTTGCATTCCTTCTGCTGTCAAGCTATGGCTAACAGAGAGAATATGACCTTTAGGTCTACAAATAAGGAGGACTGAATAGAAATAAATGGGTGTTATTATTTTGTGTAACATTAGTGAGACCAGGCATGCAATACTGCATACAGTTTTGATGCCAGTAGTTTCACTGTATTTGCAAATCTGCAGAAGGTAATGCAACAGACATTAAGATGATACAAAGAGAGGAGAACATGCCTTAGACTGAAAGACTGCACGTAGGTCAACCTGTTTATATATATAAAAAAAAAAAGACTGAAAAGATGCTGTCTTCAGAAAAGCCAAAATTCTGTTTAACAAAAAAGGTGTGATATGGACAACAGCTGAAGCTAAATAAAGACAAAATTAAACTGGAAATAGCACACAGATTTTTAACTACGCTTAGCTACTTGAAGTGATTATCCAGGGAAATGGTGGGTTTTCTGTCCCCTGATATATTTACCCTAAGGCTGGAAGTGATGGTTTGGACAAACAAGTTATTTGGCTTGGCATAGCAGTGAGAGAAGTGAAAAGGACAGTGGTATACAAAGCAGACTAAAAGATGTAGAGGTTTCTTCTAGCGTTTAAAAAATATATAAATCTATTCCTCTGTCTCTACTTGTATTGAGAATGACTAAAACAATGAAAGATCATAACCAACATAGGGTATACAACCGCAGTCACTGCTAAATCACTGTGGGCCCAGGCTGTCCAATGTTCTCCAGGGTCTCAGTAGGGGTGAAATTACTAGAAGTATGGAGCTTAGGGGATATCCATCCAGGGAATTCCCTGCTCTAGCAGGGCTCCCTCAGCTCCTTTAGAGTACACAGCCGTTTTAAAAATCATTCCTGTGCAGTCAGAGATGTGTTCTTCTTCTCTCTGGCTGCTCCACATCCCAATACACAAACCAGTGTCGGGAGGAAATGGCTTAGCATGCCTCGACTTCAAAATAGAACTGCATCTGTTCCTCTCTGCCTTTCATCAGTTTTATTTCAGTGTTTTAATTTTTAATGGCTTCAGTAGTAAGTGCCAAAATACTTTTGTAGATTAGACTTTACTGCCTATCTCTGATCAGAAAGATATCTAGACCAAGGGAAAGGAGAACTTTCACAGTTCCTTAGGAAAAAATGGGGGAAAGGTTGAACATCTTAAAATATCTATAAAACCCTCACTGCAAGGAGGAATTAAAACACATGGCATAATGTAAGAGTTTGTCATTCTGCCCCACTGCTGTCTTTTTAATTTTTTTTTATATTTTGCTGGCTAACAATATCTCACATGCCTTGATTACAACATTTTGACTCTAATAGCTAAAGGAATATTTTATTACGATCTCATGATATTGAGCGAGCTGAACATAAAGGATGTCTGGGAGCAGTGAGATGCCATTCCTTAAAATTACTTGCTACATAATATGCAATCAGTTCTTCATCTGTACAGTTTGTATCATTTGTTCTGCCTCACTCAGCTTGTACCTCATTAGTTCAAAGAATTCGGATATAACTCTTCCCACTGGAAAAAGAAAGATTTTAATCATTTACTAGTATAAAATGTAATGCTTTCTATTTCCTTTGGTGGACAAAATACAGAAATTTTTATATGCACATCTGAGAACTTCTGCAGTCAATTATTTCATAAACACCTGACAGTACCCCTGCAACTTTCTAGTTTAAGAAAAAAGTACACGTATCATTCTTTCATAGAAAAAACTGAAAATAAATGTGAAAACAAATCAAATTATTTAAAATGGAAGTACAGATACCAATCACACACATAAATTGCACTAATTAATTGCAACTGTTAGTCCACTGATATCCCAAATATGGTCTGTATACCTAAAGTAATTAAAAAATTCATAATTTATTACTTTTCTGTATATTTTCTATTATCTTAAGTATCAAACACTTGAAGCTCCAATACACATTTTTGCATGCTAATTGATAACTCTTCTCTGATTAGACTACCAGTTAAATCATGTTTTCTTCATCCTTTTAGTTCTCAAGGAATTTTCTCATTGAGTTTAATGGAAATGATACATTTTCACTTTATTAGACAGACATTTACACTTTACCCAAAAGGCCTAAGTGATTGGAGGTATGTATTTTATGTATGTATTTTATGTATGTATATTATGGAGGTATGTATTTTATGTTTTACCAAGGAAAAAGAGAGTATCTAAGCCATGACTTAAAGGGGAAAGAGAACAAATTAAGAGGAGGCTGCCATATATGTTGCTTTCTCTAGTTACATTTTCATAAAATTAATTAAATTTCATAAGGTTACAGGTATGCATGTCAGTAGGAAAAGAAAAGGGGCTGCAAGCACTTTGCAGGACAGATTCAGAATCAAGAACTATCTCGTAAAATTTGAGTTATAATTCAAAATTATAGTAACAAAGGCAAATGCCAAGTGTCACAAATTAAAATAAATTAAAAAATGGGGAATAACTAGCAGATAGCAGATTGGGAAGTGAAGTGAATCCCAAATCATACCAGTCATACACAATGCTGCTGCAAAAAAGGGTCATTCAGTATAGAATATATTAACGTAACTGTCATGTCAAAATAATAAAAAATTGCTCTGTGATGAAACCTCAACTGAGTGCATGCACAGTTTCAGGCACTGTCGTGCAGGAAAGATATAGGCATGGGGGAAAGCATGTGGAGGAGAACAAAAAGGGAACACATTTAGCAAACATATCTCAGGGAAACTTGAAGGAATTTATTCTAGAAAAAAGGGTAAGAAATGTCTTTCAGTCTGTAAAGAGTGTTTGTAAAGAGTATAGCATTCAGCTATTCATCATGCTAACAGGAAAGTTCAACTTGCAAAAAAAAAACAAAAGTAAATTAAAATCCAGTTGGATATTAGGAAAAACCTTCCAAAACTGCCAGCATCAGGAAATTCTGGAGCAGTTTACTACGAGACATCGTGTTTAGTTTATTAAGACCTGGTTAGACCAGCTGCTCCCTAATTAGGAGCCATGACCCCAGCTGGAGTCAGAGCTTTTCTTATCCGGTATGAAGAAGCCCAATGGGCGGTCAGCTGCCGCAGGGGAAGGCAAGGCAGAAGTCACACAGGGAAGCAGACTTACCAGCACAGAGCTCTGAGAACTGCTGTGTTAGACAAACATCTGCATTTTTAAGGATCTATCTGATTGCCTAAAGTACACTCTAGTCTGCTTCAATGAAGTGAGTTAGATTAGATCTGCAATATCTCCAAACAGATACTCCGTGAAACAGATGTCCTCGAGACCTCTGGTCACCCTACATGTTTAGGATTTTAAAAGTTCATGTGCATCAGTTATATTAGATTAGACAAAAAAGATAACTCTGCTAGCCTTTACAATGATGGTAGATTATATTTTTACATAATTGTGCAGAAAGAATATCTGAGCTGTAAAGTCAGTGGAAAGTACACCATGTTCTTTTCTAGTTTTGCTGAGGAGGAGAAACGTTGTCCTGTTGTATCATAGTAAAGAACCTTCTATTTTATCATTGCACCATTTATGAGCTTTGAAAATACCATTTCACCATACACAAAAAAAGCATCTGTGGCTAGAACTATAACATGTCCAACAGAAAATCTGAATCTTCCAAAATATAATTGCAAAGCTTCCTAGCTGCTTGTCCAGGTTTGTAAGCTTGTTTTTCTATTCCGCAGGCTGCCCATAGCCATTTACTAGTAGACAAAAATACTTGGGAATCTGCAAAATGACAAGTGTTATCACCAAATCATAGAATAAACCAGGTTGCAAAGGACTGCAGGACGTTAGCTGGTACAACACCTTGGTCAAAGCAAGGCTAACTACTCAGAGTCACATCCATTGAAGTTTTTAATATCTCTAGGAATGGAGAATCCACAGCCTCTTTATCTCTCTGTTCTACTGTCTCTAAAAAGTCCCTCTTCTAGAATAATGTCTCATTAAAATAAGGACACTGAACAATTACCAGTGTGTTTTACATGGGCTTTTTTTTTTTCCTTTTGCAGGGCTTGGATATTTGGTTCATCAGGAAGGTCGAAGAGATCCAACCTTGTTTTTTACAGTCATTCACTCCTGTGGGTTTACCCAACATATGTTTTTTGGGTATGATAATTAACAATCAAACAACTAAGGCATCTCCACAGGGCTGCTCATAATGATAATGGAGGAAGACCTTCATGACTCGACATAGTTAAGTCTATCCTTTTGTATTGTTGGGTTTAAATAAACCCAAATTCCTTAAAGGTAAAGCAGTGAATAAGCTGTGAATTTTGGATTAAGTGATATTCAGATATTAAAGGGAATCTTTTAAGTACTTTTTTTTTTTAATTATGTGCCACTAAATGCTATCAACCGCATTGTTATTATTTGTGAACCACATTGACCTTAATATGGCCATATATCAGAGTGATACAAATTGCAAATTTTGTCCAATTTGGAAGTCAAGCCACAATTGTACTAGATTTCATAAACTCAGGGTTGCTGTCCTAAAAATTTTCTACATGCCCTATTTCTAGGGTCCTGTTTTTGTAAATAATAATGGCACACACTGAGCTGTGTACTGAGTCAGCAGGAATATTCACATTGTACAAAGCTAAGCATGTGTCTTATAATTCACCATAGCATCTGGACCTAATTCAAAACAATGCACTGCATTTACTATATAATAGGGAAAGAGGGGGAGAGAGAAGAATCGTGCATGTTCTCAGAGTTTTAAGTGTCCACAATTCAATAGTTCAAAAAATAAATGTTTTTGTCTATGACTGTAAATAATTGTCTCTCACTGTTTTCTAATGTATCCATTTTTGTTTGTCTAATAGATAGGTAGCATCGGATATGCACCTTGAGGAAGGATTTCAGAGATGGTAGTATTCCTGAACAATGAAATAGTTAGAATAAGAAACTATGTATCAGAGTTAGCTTTAAAAAAAAAAAAAAAGAAAAAAAAAGAAAAATTGAGGAAGAAATAAATGAGAAAAGTAGGTGCAGGGTGATTAACAGAGGAACGGACAGTGAAATACAGCGACTTAGAACAGGAAAGGCACTGTAACTGTTTTTTCATCTTAGGGAGCTTCTCAGTGAAACACAAGACAGAAAGGTATTGAACTGATACTGAAGTTTCTGCAAAATTGTGCTCACAGATTTCAACTCCGGATTTCCCTGAGAGGAAATGTGCTTGTGAAACAAGCAGATGGTCTGAGCCTGTGAAGTGGACCTGAAACGTTAGTGATGTTTCAAAAGTTACTGCATATGTGTAAAACAATAGTAGGACATAATAAAATGCATCCATGGCCTCCCAGACAAAATGTTGGAGAAACAGAAAATATCTTCAAAAGCTGGTCAGAATTTCTAATGGGAAAAAGTGAACCTATCCAGATATGGTAGCCATAACTAATGGCGAGAACATGAGAGTGGGAATCAGATCTCCTGCACTGTATTCCCTGGTATTTATCAGCATAAGCAAACATTTTTTTTCCTATAACTTCATTTATAGATCTGAAAACTGTGGAGATGGACCATTTAATACAACTGAGGTATTTAAATAAAGGGAGCCCTATTCCAATTGCTTTCATCTGCAAATTTATTCTTTCTGTCCTATGTAGCACAAATGGCTTTTGATATATTAGGCATATTCCATTACTGAGGTCTGTGCTTGTGCTCCCAACACGTCACTGAAATAATAAAATATTTGCCTTTGGCTTCCACAGAGGTACAAACAATTTTCTGACCACTGTATAAAAAAATACTAAATGATATGGGATTAGTCTACATCGTGTGACAGAAGTATTACACAGGCATTTTCCCTACTAACAAGCAGTCTGCTCTTCCAGGATGCTTATAATTTTTCATTCCAACCATGCTGGCATGAAGAGTCTTTGAAATAAGTGGATTTAGTTTGAAAAAACCTTCTCATTTTTAATTCACTGGTAGGCAAGAAAGACATATCTTCAGGTTGTTTTACTAAAGTAAAATAATCTAGAGGTGAGAAGGAGGGTTAGGATATTTTAGGAGGGTTAAGATAGTTTTACATAATTACATAAAAAGACACGTCTTTTATGTTCTTTCAGAGGATACTGTCTTAGTACTGCTACCAGGCAGATAATTATTTCGTTTGCACAAAAAAAAACGGTCCATGCGACAGCGGTGAAAGTTGCTGTTTCAAAACTTGCTTAATGACCCATGGTATAGAGAAAAGGTTATCAGGAACTTGCTACTGTCATTTAGGGGAAGTATTGCAAAAATATACTATAACATATGAAGTGTAAAATAATTCCAGGCAATTCTTGCTGGATAATAATGTACAAAGTAATTTGCAGTCAGCTGTTACTTTGCCTCTCTCCTGGGCTCAGTACTTGAGCAAAGTTCCCATGATTTCTGGGGAAGAACTAGCTGGGACTGTTTTCAATGGTATCTGCAGATTAAGCAGAATTTACTCCATTAAATCCTGTACTTCACAAAAAACTTTAATATAGAGCATAAAGCATAAGCTAGACCTATTTCAGATAAAACCAGAAAAGCTTTCAAATACAGAAATATTATTTAAAGGTTAGCTATCCTGTAAATTGTCATTAGGTATAAAAATTTGTAAAATTAAAAATAATTTATTTCAATTGATGAAATAACTACTGGTTTTAAATGTTTGCTTTAATATATTTTCAAATTGTACAATATGAATTTTTTCCTTAGTCCTTTGTAAAATGGTATTTTCTGCATTTTCCAGCCTTTAATCAATAACACCCTGCTGTTACTGTTGGCCTCTTTTGTGGAGGAGATCAAATTGGGATTCCCTCCAGAAATATAATTCCTTAACCATTACAGAATTCCTTAAATGTCAAGAGGGCAATTCTCAGTGTTCTCCCTTCACAGAGCTGAAAGAGCTGCCTCTGCTGCCCTGCAGAATGATGAAAGTCATCAGGGCACAACCACACCTCAAAAGGATTCCAAAAAGTAACTTGTTAGTATTTTTATGCTCTTCTAGGGGGCCAAAAGAACATCCTGCACTTGCTGTCTCACTCCATTCCTCAATGCTTAGGATGAAATCGGAGAAATTGTTCTGTAAGTCCTGTTTCCTAGTCAGATTCTGACCTACTGATTAAAAAGAACTGAAGAAATATAAATTACAAAGTTTTATTTCTTTGTTCGTGGCAGACCTTAAAGCTGAGAATCCAATTTTTCAAGTTTAAGAATGTCTTTTTAATTGCACTGAGAGCTGCTGCTTTCATACATGGTTAGCTATTCCTCTCTGTTCCGAACATTCATAGTCAGAGAGATAAATAAAATAGGATATTTTAACACAAAATATCCAAAGGTATGCACAGCACCACTGTGGTACTTGTCAATGTAATAAAAGGTGCTAAAGCTGGTCTGATCAGTGAGCTATTAAATGACTTTTTTTTTAGAAATTTTTTTTTTAAATGTCCACATGTAATACAAGCAGAAATATTATAAATGCTTCAAAAATACTTCAGAAAAAATAGGTGTACTTTATATTTTACTATAAAATGGAAACTAGTCCATAATCTAAACAATGTGATTACACCTTACCCTTCCAGCAGTCTCCAGTAAGTTCATAGAATGACTTCATCAGTTACCAATCAGAAAACATACCCCTAAGCTACAGTATGAGTTTTATTCTATACCTTGCCACTGATTTATTATAATCATAAAGGCCTGTTATGCATCTTGACATAACTGGGCATTAATAAAAACAGAGCTGCATAAGTTCTGCCTTTATAGATGTTTCTGGAATGCATTGGTATTATTTTGGCATGCGGTTTTAAATTGAAGGTATGTGCTCTGCTGTAATGCAGTTGAATTTTTCTTCATCTAAACCACTTGTGCTTAAGAGAGCTCTAGGTAAACATAAGTTGAAGTGGTTTGTGCAGCAGGTACCAGATACTACAGACAGTTTTAAGTTAGTCTCTTTTATGTTCCAAATTAACAGAAAAAGATTTTTCTTTTTCACTGTATAGATCATGCCATTCTTCTTCAACACCCTGTGGAGTTTTGATATTGCTTTCCTGTTTGGCAATATGTTGATGTGGTTTCTCTCCTTAAAAGCTTCTGGATGAATCCTGGTTTTCTTCTTCAATAAACTACTGAATGCTACCAGGCAATCATTGAAGTATTTTGTGCACATTAAAGATGTACAAATAATTTGCAGATTCCAGCGTTAAAAGTCCTGTCTTAAGATTCTCCTGAGAAAGAAATGAGGCTTTATCTTAACCTACAAATGTTATTACATCTACTTTAAGTATACTATGATTTTAATGTTCAACTCATTATACATCTTTTCCTAGTGAAGAAATCAGGTTAGCAGCAAGAGTCAATATAAAATGCTTTACTGTAATTCATTTTGGCTAGGTTCTGGTTATGCAACTGACTCTTCAACCTGGCTACAGATACTTGTTCCATGTTTTACTTGATGTGTGCCTGTAACACGCTAGAAACCCCACCACCAGTGCGGCATAGAGAGAGTAATGGTACATCTCAACTTACCACAATAGACCCTGAATGACAGTTACACTGTCTCCTGTTTTCCAGTGGTACAGTAGCTATTAAAATTTATGTTGTTTGGAATCTGGAAGTTGTAGATTAAGGCAGGGGTCATTGTGGCAAATCCACTGCCAGAAGAAGCCAAAATATTTTTCTGATTAACCGTAGCTAGAAAAAAGGTTGTATCATTCATGACTACCTGAGATGGACAACAATTATGCACTAATAAGATGCACAAGTTCTTAACTACAGTTGATTATGAACCGAAAAATATTTAATTGGTAAAGCAAACAAGCTTTAAAGATAAATATAATGACAAAATGCAAGGTATTTCTGGTGCAGAAGGTGCAGATAATGTGTTTCAGTTCCTGAAGACCTCTCATTTAGTAACTTTGATCTCATCAGTTTGGGGCTTTAGCTCACGTGCCTGCATCTAAATTCCCAATTGTAAAAGCTGCTAGCAAAAATCAGAATCCACAGCATCTGAGACTCTGAACGGAAACATTTTCAAATCCCATGGTGTAATTGTTCTGGTGAAAACTATAGCTAGTGGCAACTCCAGCAGTTTGTCATAATGAAAAAAAAAAAAAAGCTATTCACAAAAGCCTGAACTGACAGACACAAATCTGATGCTGCTCCACTGGGAAACACAACGGGAGTTCTGGTCATCATTTTGTAAGCTTCCTGCAGATTTTCTGTAATTTCTCAAAACATTTCTGTGTGACCTCAAACCTTACAAATTTTTATTGATAACTTCTGAAGGATGCAATAAGATGTCTGTTATTTTTGTAAGCCCTAGAGCTTATGACAGGTAAAGAAAGTCCATTTAATGTTCTCCCTTGCTAAAAGTTGTTCTTTATTCTTGTTGTTACCTGATAAATCTACAATATAGCATAACCTTGCCACCAGCGTTCTCAGAAGTGGTTATATTTCACTTTGTGTTTATCTTTAATTTGGTCAGATTTTTTGAAAGTGAATGTGAAACACTAATCCAGTGATGAAAAAACTTCATTTCCCTTTCTTTTCCCCTACAAAACATACTTTTTTGAAAGCATCATCTGTGTTGTAGCCATAGTACATAATTCAAATCTTCAAATAATTTATTTGCTATTTGTTAAAGCACAATTTTAGTCACTGTTACTTTATACGCAACTCAAATACTGCATTCTACATTGGATTTCGCACAAAAGCTTTAAAATAGCAATAAACAATGATTCCCACTTGAAAAAGAGGCGTGGTCTGCTTGTTTTCTTCTCGCAGAACATACTTCATATGATTCCTATCTAGTATGTGTCTTCATTCTCTAAAGGGAATACGCCTTTGTTGGGACTGGTTTAAAGTCATGGGATGCAACAGTTTCATTGGAGTTGGCTTTCTGTTTCTCCGCTTCACTGCAGTGATATCCCAGATAATGACATCAATGTGTGTATATATCATAGCTCTGTATAAAATATGCTTCATTTCCTCTGATTTTTCCAAAAGAAAACTCAGAGTCATAAAAATGAGTAACATCTTTTTCTTGATCTGGAAATCTCTAAAATCCCTAAGAACAGTTCAGTTGTGACAGATGTTGTTAAATAGCTACATGGGCTGGGTAATTTAGCAGTATGCAAAACGACTAAGGAAAAAACATCCAGACTTAATCATTTTTTATTAAACACAGAACTCCATGCAAGAAAAACAGCAATAAATTCTGGTATTTTGGACCCCAGACTGTCATGGTGCACAACTTTATGCAGGTTTGCAAAACTGATAGGAATCAGAGAAGCAGGAGGAGGCTGCCTTTCCTTGCACCACTTTGCATCACTCCCTCTGGCACTGGGGCAGCATTTGCACTTTTCAAAATAATACCCTCTTTGAAGTCTGCCATCTACAGACATATCAGACACGCATCTAAAGCAGATAGAGATAAGGGAAGGTCAGCAACCTTTTTCCTCAAAGGAAGACCTTCCCCTTTTATGTCCTGTATGTGCAGTTCTGTCTCAAGAACTCTTTGCATCCTTAGAATTTCTCCTCTGCATGATTATTTCCAGGAAAAAAGATCAGTGACGTATTATAGGACGCAGAAGTTTCTGCATTTTTTTTGCAGGAAAATCAAAGAACCATCTTGCAAGTTCCACTCCTATCACTAAGAAATGACTTCTAAGCTACTAAAATCCCCTCTTTGTATATACTTGCTTTGTCTTTAATTTCCTTCTCTCTTTATGAGAACACATGCAGTTAGAACTCACTTAAAATAGACCCTAGTGAAGTTATCAGTATTTTTGTTAAATTTTGAACAGAATTTATACAACGCATGCAGGGGAAAAAATAATTCTATTTCTCAGACCAGAGATAGGCTGGAATATATAACTCTACCAGCTGCCGGTCACAAGTTATACAATTCCATTTTCAGAAATGGCTGTACCTAATATTGTTTTGCTTCCATTTTCAGAAAAATCCATGTGCAATTTCAATTATGTTGGTTTGCATTGCGTGTGCTACATGTGCTTGCTGACCAAAGCAATCATTGTACTTGTCATTTAAGTGCCAGAAGTTTGGGGTTTTTTCAGTCTGCACATGGCCTCCACAGCTTTTTCCATCATGTTAGTAATCTTTTATTTGTTAATCACATTGAGAAGACTGCTGTTAAAGTAGAGCACTGTGGAGTCACCAGATGTATGTGCACAGAACTTCCAATGCCCTCTAGTGTTTCTTGCTTGCAAATTAAAATTTATAGTCTGAAAATTTGTTAGCATGGTTGGTTAGTTGGATTTTTAAATCCCTGTGTGGATACTGAAAACAAACCCATTGTAAATACAGCCACACCATGAAACATAGAAGATTCAGAAAAACTGTCCTCAACTGAGATAGGCTGTAGAATGTCTTCAGTGTTTGAAATTAGAACAGTGAAAAGCAGGATTCTCAACATCTCTTGCAAACTGTAAGACCCCGTTTATTGGTAAACCCACGCATGCAGGACATGCCTGCACAAGAAACGTGATTTATCTACAGTGACACAGTAAGAAAGAAGCCATGACACTTGCTATAGCTAAGGAGTGAATCTTCCAGAGGTTTGGGACACAGGATTAGATAGCTCTGTCCCTGCAGTGCCACGGTCTCCTTTCAGCTGTGTGATCCTATGCACTAGATCAAAATCACCAAGTGCATCTGCTATAGGGAAGACATTGAGGAAGCAGGAGACTATGTCAGATCAAAGTGCCTCGATAAGATGGAAGGCAAACAAATACCTGAGATTTCAGAGACCAGAACAAAATAAAGTTGCATGATAGTTTGATTAGAATTGCATTATCTCAGTAAGAGAGAGCATCCTGTCCTAAATAACTCCATGGTTGTCCTGATTTTTATGTGTGTACACAGTGAGAAATAGCATGGATGCTGGAAGACAAGAGGAAATCAAGCCAAGACATGACACAATGTATTTACAAAGTTCTCTCACAAATTACAGAAACCATAAAGACTACATTAACATCAAGATTTCATCATCTAGCTAGCAGCTATCTAAGAAATAACAACTATTTTTAGAACTGTGAATACTTTGATTTCCTGATAGGTAGCACAGCAGTAGTAATGTATCATTACAGCACTGTGCCCAAGCTAACCAGCTTTGATCACACCTTTGATAGTTGCATCAAGCAACTATCTCATACCATGTCACTCTTACTGTCTACGTTTTTGGCTTGGTAGTTGATAGATCTCTACCCTCCTGCTGTGTGCACTCATGAAGATATGCCCTTTGAATCTCTTTACATTAGCTTCCTGGTCAGCAATTTCTGAATATAAAGGTGCTTAGTTCTGCCTCATTTATCTGAAAAATACTATTTTTAGTGGTTTTTAATACTTCAAACATATAAAATTAAACAAAACAAAAATTCCAAAACAATGTTGTGACAAAACTTCCCCTAATCATTTATGACAGTTTACCTAGTTATTGGCTTGTGTATTTTATGAGCATATTGGTGTTTATTGTATAAATGTATTGGGTTTATAAAAATAATTTTCTTACTTCACAAAAAATTATACACAAGTCATCTTTAAAAAGTAATGATCAAAACAGAGGCACACAAAGTGGTATTTATGGGACAAAGTGATCATAATGTTACTACCAGTCACTGAGGAAGAATGAATGGTAAACTGCAACACAGAAAAACAAAACATCAAGTAGAAATAAACCACCTTGTTCTTTCGTGGTGTTCACAGTAAGTAACAGTCAACACCAGTTAATCCTTTTGCCAATATATAAAGTTTTATGGCAGTTTGTCGTCTAATAGCTTCAGCATTCAGTAGTTTCAGCAGGGACAAAACTAGGCTCAGAGTTTTTTCCAAGTGGTTCTATTTACTTTTTAAGGGCAAGGTAGGTTAGGGGAGAGGCAGCTAAGCTTTGGAAGAAAGGTTTTCTTTTCAGTTTTAATGTTGAGGTGTTGGTTTCCTTTTATTGTTTGTGCAGTCTTCAGAATCAGAAAGCCTTAAGAGTGGCAGCACAGGTGGAGACTGAAATCTAAGCTATAATTCTAGGTAGCTTCAAAATGTAGCTGGAATTTAAGGTTCCTGCTGGGATGTGACATACAAATGATTTTTTTATACTTTTCATGGTCTTCAATTGAGGACTGTGTAAATATCAAGCAGGAAATAGATGACTTAAAAACAAGACGCTATCTTTAATTCTCTTATTTGCAGAAATAAATATATAATGCCGAGAAATTTAATTTTTAGGGATACATCCTCAGGCACTTAACTTCCCATTAATTTTGACAGGTTTGAGGAATTTGAAGTCCTTTGAGGATGTAGGTCTTAACCTCAATTATGCTTATAATTCTGCGCACCATGAGGAAGCCCAGAAATAACTAGAAACAACGAAAAAGAGTGGTTAAGTTCACTTTTAACTGTAGTTCTTCATCATCCTCAAATCTACACCAGTTGAAGAAAAGCCTAGAAATCAGATTTTAATCAATAACTTTTTACACGTCCAGAATGTTTAAGCTATGAGAAGAACTTTTTTAAAAGTCCCTAAAAGCTGGTAAGTAATGGATAACAATTTAGAGAAAAAAAAAAAAAGGTGACTATAAGAAAGATGGGTCAGGACACGTTAAAATAGAGATAGTAATAAAGTTATGTCCCTAATCATTTTACCTGAAATTGTGACTGTGAAAGGCAGTAGTTTATCTGTACAGCAATAATCTCAAAAAAAGTAATTGGAATTGATCGTAAAAACTTTGATCAGCACCAGGTGGTGCTATTCTGCTTTTTTTAAAAATCTTGTGAGCTACTAAAATATTTACATTGTAAAAGAATAGCCTCCGATTAAAACTAAATGAGTGAGAAAAGTATTTGTTTCCTCAAGCTATACATCAGTTGTGTTTGCTTTCAGTGTTATGCATTTATATATTTAAGAAGCAGAGAATTCTACGTATTTGCTTGGAAATTTTTAAATTACAGACAGGCTGTCTAGTCAATATTCCGTAATTTTCCTTTCCTTCTCAGTTAAATAAGTTTAATACACAAACTTAACATTGCTGTTGTATGAATATATGACAGAATGCTTTTTGCTGTGGGTTACTGTCAACGATTGTGACATATACTGGACATTGCCAGCCCCAAATATTAATTAGCATAAGTCAAATCATTAACCATTAATTTCTTTTTAATTATGAGATCTGAAAATAATAAAAGTATGGGGTTTTCTTCTTACTTAGTACCAATAAAGCTGAATTTTCACATTCTACTTTGAAACCACTAGGATTAGGTATAGGAATAATTTTCTTCAAAATAAAAACTAAATTTTCACAGGTGTCTGGAAGCTGGACTCAGAAAAAAAGTGCTTATTTTTGTAAAAACAAAAAAAATCAAGAACAAACACTCAATAAAAGTTTTTGCAAACAAAACCATAATGCAACAACATCATGCTGTTCACCTTGGATGAGACTAGCTGAACAGAAAAGTCTTTGTCTCCAGAAACTCAGACAAGTCCAGAAGGTGGGGATAAGAGGGAGAGAGCGCCTTAAAATCAATTCTAGAAAATAAATCTGGGTTCAAGGTTCAAGAATATTTTTTTTTAATTTAGCATGTTTGCCAGATATTCTTATACTTTGCCCAGATGTTCATATAAAACATAAGTTGCCCCTTTTTATGGTTCTCGTCTATTTCTCAGAAGACCAGATGGTCACAAATCATGTTTACAGACAAATTTACAAGAACTTTATCAGCTTCAGTTTAACAAAATCTAATTATGTTTTATCAGTCTTTGCAATATATCAATAATCTAATAATTTTTAGGATAGCTTTTTCAGATAGATTTAGTCTCCTCATTAGTACAAAAAACTGTCTTAGAGGAAGTAATAAGAATCCAGCAAATTATCTTAAAGGTCATGAGGTAGCCACCCTATTCCCACTATTCTACAAACTGAAAAGTCCTTGCAGAGGGGAACTGATAGATTGATATGAAATGAGTGACATCATCCTACGCTGCTCTTCACTTTATCGCTTACTCCTTAGACTAATGGTTTACTCGTGGACTATTAATTCTTATTTCCAGGGGTTCTTGTATTGCTGACTTTGCCAGTTTGTCAAAAGCATTGCGTTTGTGGCTGGTTTTGAAGAGATGCTAGAATTACAGGAAATTTGTTTGACAAATAAACTGGATTTTCCCTCTTGCTGCTGGAAGGCTGAACTGAAGGCAGACACAGTAACGCACACAGTATTTAGCGCCCCTGCACTCTGACAAGGACAGATCATTAAACTCAGCGTAGCAGAGCTAAACCTTCTGCTCTCTGCAGTGCAGTGCTGATAGAATACAAGTGAGTTAACAAGACAACTCGGGGAACACAGCTTTTTCCATACAGACAGAAAAGAAGGAGCTATTCTTTAAGTGATGCAATAACAGCAAAATCTCCATGTGTTGTTTTTTTTTAATATGAATCTAGCCTTGATTAGAATAAAAAGCAAATCCAGAAGTGGAAGTCCATATTTCATCCTATCAGAAGTGAAAAGTATAGTGTTGCCTGTGCTTCCTGGAATCTTGATAGCTGGTTATGGAAAGGAAGCAGAGCCTGGAAACATCTCCTTGGCACAAATACCCTACCAACCCCACCTCTCAGTCTTTTAAAACATGGCAACAGATAGGCAGTAGCAGCCTGAGTATGCATGTTCGGATGAGTGAGAGCATATCTTGTTATCTGACAACAAATATCCTCTCCACAAAATTACTATCGCTAGCCACCATTAATCAGCAGAAGATCAAGTAATAATAGAAATAAACCAGTATAGGCTTGAAGAATGTTTCTATACAGAATGGCAGAATTTATGCATATTTGTTCTTTATGGGTCATGATTCTGAAGAACTATATTCACTAATGCAAATCACTACTTTTTACTAATTTTTGCAGTTATTCTTAAGCTTTTAAGATAGTAGAAGCATATTTGTTAATGAACCCACTTACCAGATAAGGCAATATAACACAACACAGAACAATCTAGTGCTAATTGATCAGTTTCCTTTATGGGTTTTCATCCCTTATGGTAATGTAGAGCCCCTGCTTGCCTACTACATCCAAAGATAAACATTCTCCTATTTAAAAGGTAAACTATATATGAGCCAGTGAGATGGAAAAAAAAAATAAAATCCTTTGGCTGTCAAACCTCAAATCAGTGTTTTCAGATGAGTGGAAAATGTGGTCTCCGGTTCATCATTGCTGGATGCCTTCAGTTACCACAGCTTAATGCAATAGATATGTGAACTTGACACTCAGCTGCCACAGTTTATAGCTTGGCATAACAAAATAAATGGACGTAGACAGGGGCTTAAGTTAATATGCTGGACTATGAATTGCAGCTAGTAAGATGCATTCTCAGTGCCTGTTCTGCTGCCTGTTACTGGGATAGTTTCATAAGCAAAGAGGTGAGGAAGGATAGAATAGCCAGGAAAGTAACCTCGTGGTCAAAGAAAAATTTGCCATAGCCCTTCGTTTGGGAACTGAGTACAGTAAGGTACAGTCTCCCTTACTCATAGGTATTATTAAGCAGAAAAAAATAGCTTTTTCTATTAATTTATCACCATGTTATGAGGAAAAATTGTCTAAAAGAGACAAATCCTCCAAATCCTCCCTGCTCAGTTCTCCTAATTTCCATTAAATTCTTACAGTCTTGTCACAACTTTTGTCTTACCCAGATTGAGTCACAGTCAACCACTTTCACTCAAGCCTCATACTTCACCCATCCTGGGGCAGCAGCCAACAATAGCCTACAGTTGACTACTGCCAGGACATCAGACTAGGAAGTATGTGTTGCCTCAAGAGGAGAGGACCGATTAATAATTACCTAATATTTCCCCCTCCAAATTCAATGGAAGGAATGGTGTCTCCTCCAAAAGATATCAACTATCCTCAGACTGCTAATATCACACGGCTAATGATATAAATGACAAATCATACATCTGAAGTAATGATAACCTGATTTCCGTCTTGTGCAGCTGATGAAAGCAGGTTAGTCTTTGATCCCTAGGCACACTAAAACTTACTAGACAAGTCAAGGAAGTCAAAGGTCTTCAAATATAGCAAAAGTAGCTTTACTACCTCTTTTAGTCTTTTCCAAAAGGGGATTATGATGCAAAAACTTCTGAGCCTGTCAGTATAGGAAATAGTTTCAAGAGCACCAAGAGCCTAACAACTGTTTCTTTAAGAAAAAAAACACACTACAATCTCAGATCTCCATCATAAGCATAGCATCATAATACTTTGCTGTGTCTTTCTTTTTTTCCTTTTATATCAGAAGCACCAGAAATGCTCTTTAACAAAGCAGAAGGGCTTTCATAAGGCAGTTCCACAGGCAGTAAAAGTACCACAAATGGAAGGGGAGCCCAAGCATGCTACAATTATTTTGTATGCAGGGTGCCTGTTAAAATTCTTTTTGTTGTCATTGCTCTGGTTTTAACCTGGTTAAATTTCTTCCCCAATCCCTAATGGTTCTGTTTCTCTGCATTGCAGAACTTTTTATGAGCAAAAAATGATCTAAAATGCAACTCCAGTTGCATGTGTTTCATTGGATTCAGGAAATATGCTGTAATGCCATGTTCTCTATATGTACTTAGAGTTAAATACAAAAGCTGACAGACTTCAAATGGAATGGTGACCTTCCTTTTTCTGTGGCCTACTATGCTCATGCTAAAATATTGCAGAAAATACAATGAAATGGCACTTGGTATTTTAGCGAAACTTCAATATATAAGACTCAACTAAAATAATTCTTGTAAATGTCAAGGGCTGGAGGATTTGCAGAAGTTGTATTAGAGGATTAATCCTAGCTCAGAACTCCCTCCTTAAGAAACTTATGTGCAGCTAAGGTAAGATAAATATATTCAGAAAAAAAATATATGTCTCAGAAAGTATCCACTGTATCACTTTCAAATTTCTGATCCTCTTTAATTTTCCAGTTGTGTCATCCATAAATATTGAGCCTAGGCACACCAACAGTGGTAAAAGTTGTAATTCATATTTAGAAAACATTCTATTTTATTTTAAAATTAATAATTTTGTTTATCAGCAGCATGGTGCTGGATCTGTTGTTTCATAAGCTACATAAAACCTACGTCACCTTTTTTAATGTTGGCATGTTTTGAGGCTCTCTTTATTTACATTTACATCTTCTAGTTTTGCTGAGTTGTAAGCAATTCTAATAAAGATCTTCACAATCCATTTTAAGCCTGTGTAAAAGTACAATATTAGTAGCAGATGATGTTATTATTAAGCTCAGCATTAGGTCAGTAGTTGTAAGAAACACAAAAAATGGTCTCCCGTGAGAAGGAACCCAGGGACAAAGAGAAGCTGACAAGCATCTTGGAAAGGCCTTCTGGCAACATAGTGTGATTTTGATGGTAATATTTGGGAGTTTTGTTGTCTTCTACCAGTAAATGCCAGACCTAGAAGAGGGTTTTGTGCTGTCCTAAGCAAATTGGGAAAACACACCACTGTTGTGTACAAAATTAAACATCTCTGCTCCCTCAGGGAATAAAAATAACACTAGTGTGAAAAAAATATAGCAAAGTAAATCTCTGCAACTTTTTCTCTGCTGCTGCTACATAATGCTGTTCTGAAAACCACATTATACAGGACTGATGGGAATCCAACGCTGCAGATAAGCTGCTGAAGTCCCACATCTACATGAAATTCTAGCCTAAAATTTATAGCCTCAGTATCTATGTGTAGGGACTTTTGCCTCTCATTTGCTTGAGGAAAATACACACAAGCGCTGGCAGCTCTGGCTCCTAATCACGCTGCTGTCAGATGCTGAGCTGCCAAAGGCTGATTAGTTCAAAGAGGAGTTACAAAATATTTTTGCATTAATCGATGCTACTTTAAGCATAATCAGATAATTTTTGTGGGTTTTTTTTCCAATTCCACATGTAGACAAGAGTGAACACACAGTTTAAAATTACCTACGCTGTCTCTTCCCTGCTTTCACAGGGCTCAATTACCATAGCAGACACACTGTGAAGACACAAAAGTAGTTATGATTAGGAGGAAAAACTCTAACCTTGCCATCTGATCCATACTTCCAAGAACATTTGTATGTGAAATATTTTAAGCTTCAGACCACACATTGCCCACTGGTGCAGTCACCTAGAAACATGGATTGTGCCTAAATGGTTTCTTAGAGCAATGGGTATACGACAACCATGCAATTTCCATCAGCTTTCTGAAATCAAGGTGTGGGTACTGCAAGTTCTCACAGTGCCCACTGTGGAAGCATTATGCTTATTTTGATACTTAACATCCCAAACTCCTCCAGCCACTGCTAGTTAGATCCAAAATCCTGGTATACCTCCAGCTTCCCTAGCACCATAGCCTTGGTGCTGAAGATCATGACAAAGGTTTTATGGTCATAATCCTAAATAGTACCACTGATGTTGCTCACCTCAGAGGATGACGGTGGTTTCCACGTCTTTGACAGTAGTAGAATTCAGATGAGATTGTCCTTGTCTTAAAATTTCTACCTGGTATTAAAGAAAGAAAGCAAGCAGAATTTTAAAAAGCAGAAAATGGTATGATACCTAAATTTTAGAGCCACACTACTTGGTGAGAATCCCAGACACAGTCTCACTGTGATCCTGCATTCACCTTCTCCAAACTGAGCTGTTGACACTGTCTACTCAAGCCAAAGTCTTCAAGAAAGCTAAAGCTGTTACTCCATGTAGTGGCCAGCATCCCATGGAGCTGGATGCTAAAATATTAAATGGCTTCCAATTTGTTATTCATTCTGTATCATGCTAATGTTCCTCCTCTTAATGATACTTCTGGGAAACAACTTCATTGTTGTGTTGCTATAATTATCTCAGACACAATAAATGAGAGAAACTAAAACCGATGCTCTAAATAACTGACTGCAAGACCGTAATAGCTCTTGATCTTAAATCAGCTATGGAAGAAAATACGGACATGACCACATCTTCAAAAATTCTAAACATTAGAGAAAACTGATCACTTTGTAGAAGGGAGCAGAGAACATAAATGGTGTAAATTCATGGGTAAGAAATAAAAATGTCGAAGATACAGGTCTCACCACTTTTACACATTTGCCTCCCTGTTCATTCAGTATATTGTGTCAGAATTTTGCAGATGGGAAACACGTAAGAAGTCCTTACTTGTAACTCAGTAATCATCCAAAACCACTTGTCATTACTGTTTGTGAAAGAGGGAAACAAAGACTGGATTCGAATTTGTGGGATTGATAATTTTTCATATTAATACTTAAGGAAATAGAATCAGCTGGCAGTTCCATTATTTTAACCAACAGGAAAATATGTGAGGAAAAGCTATTTTCTCACATAATGGGAGCTGTGGATGCAGCTCCAGCGAAAAAAAAATCTATGGCTGCAGTTAGGAATGATTTTACTGCATTTATATGGAACTTGTATTTTCAGAGTTTGCTAGCTCCTGAAAGTAACAATACCGTGCAGCAGCGTGAGGCAGCCCCCCTCGACGGCCGGTCAGAGGTCTGGGACAGACCTCCCGGCAGGAGCAGGCGGCAGCAGACCACCGGCTCGTCAGGACCAGTCACACAATCTCCCCAGCTCAGCCGCGTGGGACGCGTTTCCCCCGTGCCCCGCGGCGTGGCGCCGGCGGGCTCTAGGACCGCGCGGGAGGCGCGGCGGAGGCGGGCGGGTTGAAGGGCTCCCACCTGCCCACAGCCGCCCGTAGTACCCGGTGCCGTGGAGCAGGCAGCGGCGGCAGCGACAGGGTGGGCGATGAAGGGCCCGCGGGCGGCCGCAATGTTCGGGGCGGGCAGGTACAGCATCCCGCGGCCCGTCACCAGGAACCTGGAGGACCTGGACTCGGTGCAGAGCGTCCTGCTGCACAGGTCAGTGGCGGGGACGGGGAGGCGGCTGCGGCAGCGCCCCGGACGGGGGGACCGGTGGCGAGGCCCGCAGGGCCGATGCGATTCCCCGGCTCTCCGGAGAGTTTCCCCGCGTCAGCCTTTTGTTGTGGAGGCAGGAAGCGAGAAAGGCCGCCGCTGCCTCTCCTCACCTTCCCCGGGCAGGGGAGGCTGTGCCCACTACCACGGGGGTAGGGGCGGCCGGGCGGCAGGAGCCGGGGTTGGCCCGGGGCTCACGGGGAGGGAAGGGGCGGCTGCCCGCGGGCCATCGACTTGCCCCCGGGGTTCTCCCTCCTCCTTCAGAAGCGGTGGACCTGCAGGTGAGGGGAGCTCCCCCGATGCGCTTTTGAAGGGCGTCCCGCAGCCCGTGCGGGACTGCACGGGAGCCCAGGGGCTCCGTCTGGGTTTCCCACACGTGGAAGAAAACGGGCTGACAGAGGGAAACGCTGTGGCGTCGATTCCGTAAGCATTTTGGACTCTTCCTTAAGAGAAGGAAAAGAAAAATATCTTAACTCGCATGCAAATCCAAGATAGGCACTCCTTAAGAGGATGTGCAGGAGGCACGCTGCACGAGAAGAAGCTGCTTTTTCCCCTGCCTTCACCATCCCTAACTTGCAATTCTCCACGGTATCCCCTCACAAAGAAATCTCGACAATAAGATCTTACCCAATAGGCCAGTGCAGGACTTTTAAAGCTACCATCAATGCCATTTTCTTTGCACTGGCTGAGAGACGCTTAAACTTTACAAGGAAAACACCACCACCCCATTCAGCAGTGTCCAAGAGAGGCTCATCTCCAGTTGTTCTGTGAAGTGCCTATTTCCTAACATGTTTTCTCGGCTACATTGATTTATTTCCTACTGCAGAGAAAAAATACACTCTCTCTGACTGACAACTCCAAACAACTCTCTCTATAGAAACTAATTATTAACTCAGCTTCTATCTAGCTCAAGGCACCAAGCTGAATAGTTGTTTAAAATCTATTCCTATGAACACTGAGGATGAAAACAGAGCGCAGCAAGAAGGGCACGCCGTAATCAGCCTGTTCCTACATTGCACTCTGAAGCTGCTTGATAAGCAATAAATGTGCCCATGTGCTACCAGGGGACCCTCTGGTATCTGACACCCTATGCATGCATTTGTCAGTGCCTTCACAGCAAATGTTCCCTTTCAAAGTTGGATTAAAAACATGCTGACCCATGGTATTGCTTATATTAGTATACTTTCAGTGTAATAAGGTACTATTCATACTTGAAACATTTGCATGTTGACTGACTGCAAATAATGGTTTTCTTTCATGCTTGACATGCCTGCTATGCATAGCAGGTGATCCTAAAAAAAAGTCTGGAGATTTAAAGGGAAGTAAAAACAGTATGAAAAATCTTATTTGAAATTACAGCTGTTTTTCATGCTAGAGGGAACTCTTAACTCTGTAAGACTGTTTTCCAAAAGAATGAGATGGGCTGAACTAGTCTTCCTGAACTCTTCATGGCTGTCTTCTGTTGGGTTTATGTTTTTCTTCTAAAATACTTTCTATGATCCAGTTGCATAGAGGGAAGTTGATACAGAAAGGTTAAAAAGTCAAAGAATGGGCTATTTCATTTATTGAGCACTAGAGAGCTTTCTCACAAAATTTCTGTTCTTTTGGTCACAAAGGCAGCTTTCATTCTCCATTTAGTCTGTTTATATGTAAATATCCCAATTAAAATGACAGTCCAGTATAACTGTTGAATTCATGTCACTTTGCTATGGATGGCCTCTATGCAGTAATGGCAGAAAAGCTGTGAACAGAAGATTTTGTAACCGCAGTCTTATTCATGTAGTTTTATGTAAACCTTGTAATCACAAAATCATATTTATAAAGGAGGGCCTGTGAAGTGTGCCTTTTGTCTCATAAGTAAAGAAAGAATTTGGCGGGGTAGGGGAAAGCTGTATTGTTGTCATTAATCTTGAAAAAAGAACTTATTTCTGTCTCGTTTTTGCTGATGCTGTGCTCTGGAGGAATGAAAAATCAATAGGAATCAATAGCTGGAAATTCTGAAATGTCACTCTTTAGCAATCCAGATTTTCTGTTAGTTTTTCTTCAGATGTTTGAGTAAAGCAGGTGTTAGCAGCAAGAAACAGAACTGTCAAACAAAAATGAAAATATTTTCCTCTTAAGTTTTATCTGCTTGTAATGTATCATGTTATATCTCTACTTGATCATGTTAAGTCTGTCCAGTTGTTGATAGAGCCTTCCTGGAAATATTATCTGATTTGAAAACAAGCAGAAAGGAAAAAAAATGAAACAATAAAAGTCACTTAGGCCTTCTTATTTCTTTATCAATAATGTAGAGCTGTAATTTGAAGTATGGAAGGACCGGGGGAAAGCAGAGAGACACTTAAAATGCTGTTGATACACATAGGCAGTGTAAGAAAGACAGATTCAACTATAGTCCAGGTATATCCCAGTGAGATTTGTCTCACAGTATTATTGTGGCCTGTTTATAGTGCTTACGCTGTACAAAAGAGCCAGAAAGCTGGCAGAGCCAGTTGTTAGAGAATTCTCCCAGTTTAGATAGTACAGAGACAGCACCACAGTCTGTGCTCTTCCTTACCCACGCTGGAATCTAGGAGGGGGAATGACCCTGAAGAGGGGAGATTGCTGAAAAATCAGGGCTCTGATACAATTCCTGGATAGCACATTGGCACCTCACAGGTATAAACTGGGAAGTCCTAAATATCAGGTAGCATTCACTCATAGCAGAGGGAGCGTTAGTTTGCCCCAGTGTACCAGAGTCATAACACTGTCCCAGTTCTCAGCACTGTGTTGAAAAGAGCTCAGCTACATCCACGATTCAGGCCAAACATGCCTGCTGAATCTGAATCGGTGACATCAGTCTGGCACATCAGCAGTGATCATGGGTCCTGGTAAAATTTTTAAGATCAGGCACGACAATACAAAACCAAACAGGACAAGTTAGAATAGCCATAAACACTAATCCTAAAATTCCCTGTGCTCTTCCATGTAGCTGCTAGGAAAGACTATAACTCCAGCCTCATTTCTTCATCATCGGGTTGAAAAAGTCAGCTGTCAGTATGGAACAATGAAAAAAGGTTAGTAGTTTAAACCGGACAGTGGTTGGAGTAGGGGTTCATAAGCATTGATGCAACAGTACCAAAAAATAGAGTTACACCCCAGTTATTTTCCTCCTTTATTAGAAAGGACCAGTATATCTCTTTGGTGTGTCCTACACACTGTCCTCTTTTAACTACGATCTACTCCTGAATATAAATGTGGATCAAGGTAGACTGTTATTTTTAAAGCACAACAGCTTTTGAAGCACGTTAAGCCAAAAAACTAACAAGGAACTCTTGTTCTGAAATGAATTTCCACACATGGATTTAGTTCCCTGCAGGAACAGCTAATCAGAACAACCTTAAGGCGAAAGAGAATGCTTTTTAATTATCCACTTTTAAATGCTCATTAACCAGTTGTCCAGTAAGGGTGAGTAGTAGTATTGATGCCAGTGATGCCCTGTGGCAAATTTTTACCATCTGCTTGTTAATAACAGCAACCTGGCATAGAAGGCTTGCGGGTTCCTTAGTGAGAAGCATCAGCCCAACTACTTGGACTAAGTGTAAAGGATCTGCCAGAAGACAAATTATTTCAAGTCTTTTCCTAATATTTATGCACAAGAAATGAGAGGCTTTCCTCTCAAGAGGGATTGTGTGGGAAAATCTGTGTCTTCACTAAAATAAAATCCTGCTGTGTGAGATATATTATGTCTTGCGATCTTCATTGTTCCCACAGCAGCAAAAATTCTACATTTATTTCAGAAAAATACTTAGGTGACTCCCAACTACCTCTCTCAGCGGACCAAAATCTTCCATCATCCTTTCCTTCATGATATGGTTATCCCTATAAAATAGCAAGTAGTGTAAGACTGCCGCCTCCTTTTTAGAGAGTCTGTATTTCTCACTTATTGAGCAAACAACTGGAAACAATTAACCAACTCTTGAACTCAGTGAAATTTAACATAACTAACACAGGACCATCTGGCATAGACTATCACTTCTCTACAGAAACACTTCAGTGTGCTGTTTGGTGTATTTAAAGTGCTTGCAAATATAAGCAGAATTAGGGAGGGCGGGACAGTGTATCTCACCTACTTCTATTAAAATTCTAACTCCTGCAGCATTCCTCTTAGAAAATCATAACTCATGAGCCTCTTTGGAAAACGTTGTTTATGCAGACTATTTTGTTTTCACAGGGTAAATTGTTTGGGAGGTGGTGTACTTTTGAAATATTTTTTCCACCTGTTGTTCTGGAAGTGATAGAAAAAATGAAAGTTGTTGCATATCTTGCATTCTGGCAATTGGAAACAACCAAAGATCTGATTCTTTTGTTTTTTCAAAGAATTGTCTACCATGCATGGATTATATACTTTGTGTGAAGTGGTTGTTGCCAGCTCAGATAGGAAAAAAACTTAAATTATCTACCATATTCTGTCCTAAACTGGATGAAACCCTATTAGAACAATATTTTTTTTCTTTAGATAGGGAGTGTTTCTGTTGCCTCCTTTGGATGGGTTTGTAGTCGTAAAATCCACGCAACAGTGATTTATCCGTAAAATCAGGTCTTGTACAGGCACTTCAGAATGGCCACAAAATTTAATGTAGGTATCTTTAACTGCTCCAGTTGAAGCTTAATTAGAAGGATCTGAGTCCAAAATATTTCTGACTGTCAGTTCACTTGAAATCACACTTATTAACAAACACTTCCCTAAACCAGTTTCAAGCACAGGAATTTCATACCAGAATTCTGTGACTCCTACATAGTGCTCCAGCACCATAAAACCTCACTGCTGAAGCTGTGCAAATATCCCACTGAGCAGAGATTAAATCCAATGCATTAAAAATGTTCCAACAATTATTCTCCATCCCTCTCCTTATTCACCATGCGTGTCCTGATAGGTTTACTGACATAGCTACACAGCAAGTTGTCTGCGGGGTTGCCATGGGTCTTGTTTTTCATGGATGTGAATAATTTAAGTCCTGAAAACTGAGTAGGTTTTTTTTTTTCTCTGTCTCTTAACTGTGCATGATTTTGCATTTGTAGACTGCATTGACTGCTTTAAGGTGCCAAATCATCTAGCTTGTTTGTGTCTGTCTCGCATCCTTGCCTCTCCTTCTTAACCTAACTGCTTTTCTGACTAACCTAAAGAGAAGTTACCTTAGTTTCTCACAACTCTTTAAATGATTATAATAACATAAAGCACAAAAGTATTCCACTGCTAGCCATTTGACTTGATGAAAATTACTATTTACCTCATGTTTCTTTCTCCAAATCAACTTTTGATTATAAGCAATGCTTTGAGGCTCGCCCCAGGACTGAGTTTCATTAATAGTCCCTTTTATGGGACTGTTGCTGAGACCTTGATATCAGACCACTAAATAAATAGTCTGTTCTTCATTATGTGTTCTGTATTGACCCACTGAAACACTTTCAAGCGCCTGCTGAGATTCGGCTGTTTGTTTTGAAGAAGTAAACAGCGAGGTTGGGCTCTTTGAAACGTTAGTTATTATTCTTGCCAGCCAAAGGAGGCAGGCAAAACTTTAATTTACCTCCTTCCCGAGACGGGCAGCGTAACTACTGCTTGTCGAAGCCCGGTGCTCCGAGGCCCGTTGCCGGTGGCGGGATTCTCCTCACAGGCGGCACCGCGACCATTAACGTTCAGTGCACGCGGCAACCCAGCAACCGTTAACCTTCAGCGCGCGCGACAACCCCGCCCCTTCAGGCTTCCCCCCGCCGTTTCCATGGCGCCGGGCCGGGCCCGCCAATGGGAAGGGTCAGAGGCGGGTCACGTGCCGTCTTGGCGCGCTGGGGTGCGGGTGTCATGGCGTCCGGGGGGGACCGTGGGAGCTCGGTGGCTGAGGGGATGGAGGCGCTGAGGGGAGAAGGCGTTGAGAGTGCAGGCACCGGCGGCGGCAGCAGCAGCAGCGAGACCGGCTCCTGCGCCACCTCGCTGTCCGCCAGCTCCGAGTAAGGAGCGGGTCGGCGGAGGGAGGGGACCGGGGTGGGGGGTGTTTTCCCTCTCGTGAGGCTGCCCCGCCGAGGAGGCGGTGGGTGGGCCGTGGCCGAGCGGGGTCCCCCGCCCGTTACTGTGTGTGGCGTCGTGCTGGTTTTAGTAGCAGAGAACGCGTTGTGCTTTGTGAGGCTGAAACCCCAAAGCGAGGTGGGAGGCGACAGCGTTAGTTCAGCCGCCGGGTTGATCCCTCTGGCCCGGCTGGGCACTGCCTGAGACGGAGAAGGGAAAGAAGGGCTTCCCTCATGTATTTATAAATGTTTTAGCATTGGGGATGCGGCCTTACTATTCTAGTGCCTTTTGGGAAATGGTAGGTGAGGAGACAGCTCTGTAATACCAATACGTATTTTAAAGTCATATATGCAACCACTGGGGTTTTCTTTTATTTCTTTTTTTTCAGTGTGTACAAAAATTTACTCTTTGCCCCCTGTATTAAAGCAACTCTGCTTGACAGTTCAAATGTGTATTTCCAGGTCTAATCAATGGCATTTTATTTGGCATGTTATTTTCGTTACGTAATGCAGCGAAGAAGACGAGGGAGAGGTCTGAAGTGTGTTTAAGTATACTTTGTTTTGTAGTTGTCCCATATCTCTGGCTCAGTGAAAGACATAGCTGTTGGATGTATAGCTACCTAAATTTGTTCCTGTGTTTATAAGCCAGAACTCAGCTGTAACACATTTCTGTTTGAAGCCATGCTTGTTTATTTATTTATTGTGTTTGGTGTTTTTTTTCTTTTCCAGTTCTTTCATCTAAAATGCTTATTTGCTGGCATTCTTTATATGTGTTCAAGGGATAAAGCTGTGTTACACAGTTTTCAATACAAAACTTAATGTATGGTGCCGTTGGATAAACTGAAATGCATCTTTCCAATCACTGCATCAACAGAACTGTGAAGCTTTAATTTTAGGTGCAGATGGTTTCTGCTGTTGGACCTCTAAAACTCCAGCCTTCTGAGCACAGAAACAGGAGGCTAAGATGTGACTTGTAATGAAAAGGGAGGGAAGAAACAGTAGAGTTTTGCAAAGTAACAGGTACAAAGAAAGGTCTCTCAGCTATTTTAATATAATGGCATTTGTTCCTCTGTAGATGATCTGCATGTGTTATAATCAGCCATATTTGATTAAATTAAAGAAGGAAAAATTTTGGGAATGGTTTTCTGAATTCAAAGTTACAGACTTACAGAATAAACTCCTGACAGTTGAAGCTGCGCTGCTTGATACCACAGCTAATGTGGACACACCAAGATATACCAAGGAGCATTCACACGAGGGTAGAAGTAGGGGTGATATGAGTGGTTCTTTGTCAGACCCCTGTCATTTTGTGCAAGGCCTATTTTCAGACAGAGCTGTGAAGTGAAAGCTTACATATGCCATTGTGAAAGAAGTGTTGGTTTGGGGTTTTTTTATAATTTTGTCTATTTTAATAGAGTTTAACATTTGCTGTCACGTTTGCTAATTGCAATGGATCAGAATGCCTCTAGGCAGCTGTAGCTATTAAGAGGATGGCAGCTTTGCATGTACCAAATTGATACCGCAGTATGAAGCTATACTTTGTTGTTGCATAGGCAAAGGTTGGGAAACTAAAGATGATGATGATCTTAACTTCTGCAAAGTACTGTATGGTGGAATTTAAAAATACTTAACCCTTGATTTGTTGTTTTCTTTAATTGCTTGAAAACAAGGCTCATAGATGTAAACTGTTTATTGTTTGTCAGTTTCCATGGGTGAGAAGAGTCTTCTCTTGCTTTAGAATCAGAACTTGGATCCTTCATTTCTAGTATATGTTTGTTCTACTCATGGACTCTTTCAATTGGCACAGTTTTTCAGACATTTCTCCCAAAGAAGAAATATGTGTGTGGGATCAGTGAAACCGCTCTTCAAGGAATGTGGGTCTTCCAGACTTTTAGATCCTTGACTGAAGCTTCCAGATGTGTATAGAAGCTCAGGTTATTGTGTAAGTGCTTGCTTTGGCACAAGGGAAGAGAGATGGAAATGAGATATTTATTTGTCGGGTAATGGTAGGACTAGAGGGAATGGATTAAAACTAGAGATGGGACGATTCAGACTGGATGTTAGGAAGAAGTTCTTCACCGTGAGGGTGGTGAGACACTGGAACAGGTTAGCCAGAGAGGTGGTGGAAGCCCCATCCCTGGAAGTTTTTAAGGCCAGGCTGGATGGGGCTCTGAGCAACCTGATCTAGTGGGAGATGTCCCTGCCCATGGCAGGGGGGTTGGAAATAGATGATCTTTAAGGTCCGTTCCAACCCTAACAATTCTATGATTTATTTTTTTTTTTTAGCTTGGTTTAAATAAATTGTGAAACTACAGCATTAGGGAAAAAAACTGTTGTCACAGGTCTAGATTTCTTGTTTCAGACTTTGCTTTTTTAGATGTCTGTATGGATCTTTATTCAGAAAGCGATAGTTCCCTTACAGTACACTCATGAAAATGTCTTCAGAGAGAGCAATTCATGCCATTGTGATGCTTCTTCAGTCTTCTGTCTTCATCAGCTTACGTGCACAGAGTGGCTTTGCCATATGTGCTCCTCCTTGACAGCCCTTCTCTCTGGAGTGGTTCTGTTTGAGTGGACCCAGTGTAAACACCACACACAACCCTTTTTTTTTTTTTCTTGGTCCATATAGTAGGTTCTAATAAAAATACATGATGAAGCTGGAGAACATGAGTGTATGCATCTGAGCTGAAATTTTGACATCTACCCCAAAGAAGAAAGAGCTTTTCCAAAGAGTGCAATCCCTTTTTAAGAGGGAATAAAAAGGCTATCATCCATCACAGGAGTTTCTGCTAATGCAGAGGTTATTTTTTGTAAATTTCTAATGTTTCCTTTATCAATTTTTGGGTTTTCCCAGTTTTGCTTGCATGTATCGGAATGCAGGAGTATTTTTTTTAAAAATAAAAAAATAATCAAGGAAAAAGTCTATCATTATTTCTTACATACCACCTTTTGTGAGATGTTGGATCAAATAACTGTCTGGCCTGAACAGCCTTTAGGTGGTGTTATCATTCTGATACTTTTTTAAGTAAGATACTCAAGATCTTGATTAAAACTCTGTAGAAGATGCAAACTTTGACTTACCCATGACCATCAGGAATAGCCAAATTATCACAAGTGGTAGTTCTTCTTTTAGAACTATCAACTTGGGCAAAATAATTAATAAATTCAGAGGAAGTATGTGATGTTTCTTCCTGTCTGCAACACCCATAGACTTCTCTTAAGTCACTGGGGTTCCAGGAAGAAAATGCCAATGTTTTCTATATTCTTAGTCCAGCCAGATCCTCTCTGAGCCCTTAAAGGTGCTGTGGTGCAGTGTTTGTATAATGTTAGCTGTTCAGCTAAACTTTGAAGCTGTATCATTTATCTGTGTATTCAAGTTAATGCTCTATTTGAATTATATAATTCTAGTTTTAAACAAAACTTGCATCCTCTATTTGTTAAAATTAGCTAGTTCTAGTATGAAGTACATGAATGTAAGCAACTTTAAACAATTATCTAAGTTTCCATTCTAGCTTTTCCTTATTTGATTTTTATCAATGCAATCTCAGATTCAGAGCAAGAAGTCAGGGAGAATGAACTGGTCTTGTCTGTTCCTGAAAATCTTCCATACAGAACATCCCAGGTGTCCCTTACATCACCTGCTAATGCTGATTTGTGTGTGTGTGATCAAAAACCTCTCTTAATATTTAGCTTAAATACTTTGATAAATGAAATCACTGAGTACTCCTACTTTGACGATAATTGATCCTCATCCTTAATACTCTGGGGTTCATTTTGGGGTGGGGGAATGGACCATTTGACTTGTTGCCTCTCAGCTATCATTTTCTGTTTGTTTGTCTGTTTTTTTTTCTCAGCCAAAAGAGTATGATTTCCTTCAGTCTCTTTCCCTTTAAAACATGTTTATTAACTACTTACTATTTGTCTCTTTGCTTTGGGCTTTTTCCAGTTATTACATCTTTCTTAAAATGTACTATGCAAAACTGGACATGGTTGACACATCGCCATTGCCAAATTAGGACAAAAAATTTCTTGCACTGTGCAGATGGTGATACTGTTGATACATCCTGTAGTCGCCTTGCCTTTTTTTTGCAGCAGCTTGTTGCTAGTAACTTGAAGTGATCCACTCCAGCTGCTAGAACTTTTTCTAGTTCTACCTTTTTACATTTTTGTTGTGTGTTTTTGCATGGGAGCTTGAATATGCTATTTTGAATTTGTCTTAAAAAGTGTTACCTAGGTTTTGTCTTAAGATTTTTTGTGTATTGAGGTGATTTTAAAATGTTATTCTTATCTTTCCAAAGGGCTTGCAGTACGATCCTCCTTATAATTGCATAAGGGAAAAAATGAGAGAACAAATAGGGTTGTTTGGTTTTTTTCCTAAGAGAAAGCCCCCTCGTGCCCTTGAATGTAATTACTACTTAAAACTTGTATATGAAATAAATCATTTGGGGGTGGTTTTTTTGGTTTGCTTTCAGAAAAGGGAATACTGCTTTTTGCAATGGTTGTTTTCTTGTAAGGCATTCGAAGAAACTCTTTTAACATCTGGGAGGGATGCCTTTCCTTGCCATATCCATCACTTGTCTGAGAAGAGCTCTTACCCTCATGGCAAATTTAAAGCAGTTGAGCTTTCAATATTCAGGAGGCAACTTTATTTTTTTCCTTTTTTTTCTTGCACCCTCCTTATCCCTTCCCTACTTGAAGTAATCGCTTGCATAGCAGTCTTTCTTATCAGAGCTGTCACTGATCATTCTTCTTTCTTTCCCAGTGACCTTGAGCCTGAGTGGTTGGATGGTGTGCAGAAAAATGGGGAATTATTTTATTTAGAATTGAGTGAAAGCGAAGAAGAAACTCTGCTTCAGAACAGCTGTCCAGAAATGCCGGCAGTGAATCATGTTAGGTTTCGTGAAAATGAAGCTGAAGTTATTCAAGAGGGAACACGAAAAGAAAAAAAGTATGAACTGAAGAAATTGACCAAAATATTAAAAAAGAAGAATCTTTTACCAAAGCATTCTGGTAAGAAAGGCAGTGGAAGCTGTAATGTGCACGCCGCTGGTCCTACTTCCATATTGAAACACCAGTCTGCTCAGAAAATGGGTGTCACTGTTCAGCAAAAATACAAAGATGTATATGTTTATGTAAATCCCAGAAAACTGTACAGTGCTGGAGAAGATGAACAGCACAGGCTACTGGAGACCTTAGTAGGGATTGTCCATCAGTCTTCATGGAGCAGCAGAAGAGCAGAAAAAAAAGGCAGGAAGGATAAAGTCATCAGAGGAATTGGTGAAGAGAGGCTTGTAGTACATGGCTTGGTGCCAGGTAGTTCAGCAATGAAGACGGGTCAAATCTTGATCGGTAAGTAATTGAATGAATAGTTAAGTTCTGCACTCTTCCTTTAAAATTATGATTTTTAAATATTTTTTTCTTTTTTGAGGCAGCTGACTTGAATACTCCTGAGACATAAGCAATTACAACAACTATTTTGTCAGTTCTTGAGGGATTATTTTAAATAAATGTAATCGCATCTCGTGCTTCGTTACCTATTCAGTTTTACTATATTAGTGGTTTTAAGAACATGCGAAATAAAGTTGGAGGTGTTAATATAGTAAGGAGATGACTATCCTTTAAGTGTACAGGGAGTGAGCAGCTTGAACTTGGAGCAACAAATACCCCACCACCACCACCT
This sequence comes from Larus michahellis, assembly GCF_964199755.1. NCBI lineage: Eukaryota > Metazoa > Chordata > Aves > Charadriiformes > Laridae > Larus > Larus michahellis. Next base: position 21,096,049 of record NC_133900.1, on the reverse strand, counting down.
TTAATTTAATGTGGTATTTGCTCAGTAGATAAGTGGGACTGGGGAAAAGCTATAGTCAGCCAAATATTGTATTTTATTTTTATTCTTTTCCACACCATCCCCCCTTAGATAAAGAGCTTTACTGTATATGCTTTAAATGGATTTTGTACCATAAAAATGAGGAAAAAATACGGAGTAAGATATATTCATATGTTACAAACTTTCTGCACAGCCTTGTTTGGATATTCTTCTGCTTAGCAAGTAGAACAGCTGCTTCTTCAGCAGTTGTGATCAGGCGGCCTCCAAAATACATAGTGGGGCTGCAGTTTGAGGAGGCAGCGAGCCAGAATAGCAGCTCTCCTTTGTGTTGGTTTGGCTCTTGTCAGACACTTCCATGAGCTGATGCAACTAAATAACCTGGCAGAAAACTAACCCAGAAGAAAAATTGCCAGTCTAGTTTTTGCTGGTGTAGTAAGTTAAACTTGGGTCACAGAAGGGCTGACAAGCACCGGAGCGGGAAGAACGGAGGGGAATGAACTTCTGTGGCCAGAAGTGAAGGAGCAGAAACACTCCCACTTCCAGCATCAAAAGTCCATAACAAGGACTCAGCACTCACAAGACCCAAAGCTCAGTGACAGTTAATGTGAGACAGCTCTAGCCTACATCTGTAACGGGTGGAAAGTTGTTTAATTACCCTTCAAGTTGGTCCCTTGGATGGAGAGAGCAAAGATGTGATGTTGGTTAGACGATCGTGAAAATCTTAATACTAGAGTAGCACAAATCCCACAAAGTCAGCATGAGTGCTTTTGAAATTCCGATGTTGTGTGTGTAAAAAGGCAAATCGTGCTTTGACTAGCTGATTCTTCTAGCACGTGTTTTTGGTAGGGATGCTAAAGAATACTCCAGAGGGAGAATTGGAAAACTTTCAGATTTTACCAGAAAGAACTGATTAGTCAAGAAGTGGGGGACGCAGAATGAGGGGGAGGAGGGAGTGAGTTTCAGCTTGATCTGCTTAATGGTATTTAATCTAATTAGTGTAAGAGTGGGTATTTATAACCTGTAACTTAATTTTGGGACACAAATTTGTGTTTGTGTCCCAAATACGTACATGTAACTGCATGTTTGTAAGAGCAGGTGTGAAGTCAGAACAGCGCAGGCAAATACTAGATCCAGGAGATAAAGCTAACCTTCTAAACGGAGATGGTACTTCATCTGCAGCACTTAATGCTTCCCAGAGCTAGTGAGGACAAAAACTGTAGGGGTTTTTGTTTTGTTTTAAATAGAAGAACATTTAAATTAATCTAAAGAGTCTAGCAGTTTAATATGTCCTAGGCTATCATCAACCAATATTGCCTTGTTTTTGCACATTGGAAACAAATACTTTCAAGCATACTGTAGTTATTCAGCTCTTAACTGGGAAAATGAGCTGTATTCTGTGCCAGCAGTATAACATGTATAATTTTCATATAAAAATACTTTGAAATTATATATCTATAGTGAACACTGAGTACTCTGGAATTTTTATGTGGTGTCTAGAAATAGGGATGCTTTGCATAAATTAGATGCTCAGGTTTCAGTGCTGTCTGCATAAAGAATATACAGTAAAAAAATGTTTGTTATGGTCAAAACTCTCTGGTTTACTGCATCTGCATTGCACATCAGAAGATGGGATAGCCATGGTATACATCCAAAGCCTGATTTGGAAGCAACTGTGTTTCAGCAGACAGCCTCTTCAGGTCCTCACAGGATCTGAAGTTTCACAGAAAGTTCGAGAAGAATGCAGTAGAACTTTGCTTTTTGTTGTTAAAAGTAAGTTTTAGGAATCCTGTTGTGAATTGTGGAAACAATCAGTAAAGAATATTTCTGTGGTCAGTCTAAAATTACAGTAGTTGCACAGAAGTTAGAAGCTTCTTGAGCCATCACAAATGAGGAATACCTGATCAGGATAGCATGGTGCCTGCTGGCTGGTTTGGTTAGAACTTTGTTCATCTTCATTGACCTGCATGTGCATAGATATGAACCTGTTCTTGGTTTGCTTTCTAATATTTTAATAGACCATTTTTTGTAGTAGTCTTTTGTGAAGCAAACACTAAGTATATTTTCCTTTTAAAATACATGCTTTAAAACTACATGCTATGTTCTTCCTGATGATCAATTTGCAACACGTGTTGCAGGCTAACAGTCTTGACTCAGGGAGTTATTACTGAATTTAATTTTTTGCCAATTAACATAAAACTTTGTATTACTGTTTCGGGTAGTGAGAAGATCAAAACAAGGCTCTAAACAAGAAAATGCCTTTTTCCTTGCCTTTTCCAGGCTCAGCTTTGATCAAAGACCTCTCCTCTCCTCCTTCCTAGTCTCAGCTACCCTTGTTTTCACTGCACGTTAACATCGTGTGTCCCAATCCCTTTGGTGAGGTGGCACAGGAGGGTGGGATTGTGTGTGGGATGTTTTCCTTCTGCTGCTCCTGGCTTCTTGTTTCCTTCAGCTGCACTGTGATGACTCTGCAGGCCACAGCCCTTCAAGGATGGGTCCCCTCTGTCGGCTACAACCCTCCTCCTAGTGACTGCTGCTCTTCCTTAAATACGTTTGGGCAGAGGTGCCATGGCTCCCCTGGCTAGGCAATGTTTTGCTATGTGGTGAGCTGCTTACAGCAGCTTCAGAACTGGCTATGAGCAGCACAAGGTGGCTCATGACCTCCTGCCACACGAGTCACTCCTGCAGCACCACACTACCAAATTCCTGCTGGTTATGCCCAGCTGAGAGTTCTCACTCCCATCTTATTTAAAATTTGACCTGTCTAGATTATTTTTCCCAAGACTTGGGTTTGTAATATGTTAAATAATAACCAAGTTACTGATTACTTTGTATTTTCATTGGCAAATTAGTTAATTTGTCAGTGATAAGTATGGTTGCCACTTAAATGGCTACTAAGGTTGAATCACAAGGGAGACTAAACTATCTTGATTTTTTTTCACTCTGAACAAAGTTACAAAGTGGTTATTGATTTAACATTTTTAGTAGAAATATCTGCTTTTCCCGCCCTAAACAATCACTTTCCTCAGGTGGCTTCTTCAATTTATTCTGAAATGTGTATCCCTTATAGCTTTGAACAGTTAAAACATCTGTTTATTATTTGTGCACTACACTTTAATTTTTTTTAAGATTGCATATGGAAGTCGTAAGTCTTCTTGCTGTACTTTATTAACCAAGTAGAATGCAGGCGCTGACCATATGAAAGTAAATACAACAGTTTTGCGAGCTAAAAAAACCCTGCTGCTTTGTAACTCTGTAGAAAGATGCCATTCTCTACATGTGTTGTTTATCAGTTCATTTATCTTTTTTTTTTATATTTAGCAGTCAGCATCCATCTTAAATTTCCAAAACAAAAAAGCCCTCATTGATTTTTAAATTCTTGCTGTCACTTTCATTTTGGTTAAGATGAAATACAGTTGCTTTTATCTCATGTTTTTTAAGTGTCTTTTGTATCTTTGGCAAAATTTTTTTCTTGACTGAGTTTATTATTAAGAACAATATGCAAAGCTTGGTCTGCTGTGTAGAACTTACTAGCCTTATCTTTGAGTGTATCTTCAAAGATAAAAAGCTCCACTAAATATTTGCTTTTTGATCCAGGCAAATAAGGGTTGTGATAGGAAATGCCATTATAATTTGGTGTTTACTTTTTTTCCCCCTCCTCAAATTGAAACCTATCCAATTCACAGCAGGGGATATCTCTTATAAATGCTTATGATCATAATTTTTACTACAGTACAAATGGAAAAGTAATTCCAATGGGACTGAAAACACAGGAAAGCTCTTTTCACTAGAAACTAGTACTATTGTTACCCTCTTTGTAATTATCTTTTGTTCTTACTGCACTCATCACTGAATATCTGAAGGGTTTGTGTGAATTCTCTCACCTGATCAGTAGGCACAATTTAAAAAAAAAAAATGTGTGAAAACTACCTAGGGACAGGGATTCATCTTGGATGATATGAAAGATGGGCCATAATAATCCAGATCTGAACAAGTATGCAAAAGGTGCAGGCTGCTGTTGGAAGCTTCTGTTACAAGGTCCAGATCCCAAACCCATTTACTGACAAATGGCTTTCTATGAGTTTCTAATACAATAATTCTGTTGATGTTATGGGGGAGGGTTATTTGTTTGTTTTTTCCAAATAAATGTTTACGTACTGATCTTTGCTCATTTTAATAGTAAAAACGCAGATATTGCTGTTGGACTTATGAAGTTCTGCTAAAACAGGCCATCATTGCTATAAAGCCAACTATATGTTAAATTTCTGTACCATAGACTAGTTGTTTAAAACAGTGATCCATTTCCATAAAAATAAGCAACTTGCAGTCATCTTCCAACAGTCAAAGTAAGTGCTAGTTTTGTCATTTGCAGACCATGTAACTAAGAGTCCTGTCAGAAAAATGTCCTTGAAAGGACCAAAATACTGTAAGAGTTTGAGATTTTCATGAGGAATTACCATATATGGTGTACTTCTCGAAAAGCCTCGCCAAAGTAGAGATGTTGGGCACGCAAGATTGAAATACAGAGCTTGCGTAAGCTTTGCAATGTTCTCACTGTGGAGTTTGGGATGTCGTTTATGTTCTTTTAATCTCCTCTTGAAGCATAACAGTGTTGGTTTGGGTAAAAGCAGCCTGCTAACATATAAAGCAAGTAATTGATCTGGCTTTCTTCAGTAGAATGTGTTCCACGCTTTGCCTTATTTGGAAAGGAGTATGTGAACATTTATAAGTACTTCCACCAAGTCATTACTAAGAACAGAGGCAACTAAATATCAGGATTTGATGAAAAAAAGTGTCCTCAGTCCTCTCTCATGTGAACAACATGGTTCTGATTTTAATTCAACCAAAAATGTTCATTTCCTATTACAGTATGGAAGTGGTATTCACTTACCCATCAGCGTCCCCTGGCTACATGCAAAGATCCACTTTTAGAAATGGCACTTGCAGGTTTATCTCTAGGAAATGGGTATTTAACAAAAGTAATAGACTGGTGCCTCATGTGGCAAAGTGAAAGACAGTTCTGAAATAAACATTTTAGGGATGCCAGCAGTTCTAAAGACCTTTCTAAACTTTGTCTTTAAAAATGCAGGAATAATTTCATCAGCTGCGTGCAAACTAGGTGTTTGAGATCAATATACACTGTTCTTAACTAATACTGACTTTATGCGAGAAGTTTTTTTTCTAATGAGAAGATGGAAAGATAGAACAAAGAAAACAGGAAAGAATTTCTGCCTCTCTTCTCTCTCTGTTCCATCACTCTAGTAAAATTCAGTTCTGCTTGGCATTGTGTGGAGAATGTATATGGACATCTTATAGTTTTGCGGACTGAGAATCTTTTTATAAGTGATAGAACTCAAAAGGTTGATTATTCATTATTATGGGATTAAAAAAAAAAAAAGCTTAATTTATTCCTTAAAGAGGACACGTATTTTTCTAAAGATAAATTTACTGACTCGAGGTCTGATATCCTGGAGGTGCCTGAAGAAAATGTATTTCCTCTATTGCAGCTGCTCACTGCGTCTCTAAAAACGGAACTGAGTGAGACTTTGTTCTTATGTCCTTATCTTTTAACATATGGGCTGACGACTTTTGTGACAGACAGTAGTGATCTTGCTGTTAGAAATGCAAGCCAGTAAGAGCAGGTCAAGTGCTATTCTCTGTGGTATTATACAGTAATATTTTTGTGTACAACCATATAGTTGAAAAAGCTAAAAGAAAAAAAAGCAAAATTTTACATTATTTTATGCCAGGTTTGAAAACAACATTTCATGCAATGTCTGCTTCTTGTTTATATAAGTATATACATTTACTTCAGCAAAAAGGAAAGAGTTCACTCTGATCTCTGTACCTAAGAGAAGTCAGTTGGAGGGGGTTTTTCACCCACTTCACAGAGCATAAGAATGACTGAAAAAATGTATTTGTAGTACCATCCATACAGCTTCTATCTCTCTGCTATTGAAAAGTGTCTCTGCATCTGAAATTCAGCAATGTTTTAGTTGGGAAAAATTTGACGTAACTCTGCAAACCATCAAGTTAGATCAACTTAAGCAATTGCAAACACCATTTACCCATTTATTTCATTTGACCTAAATTGATTAAGCATTAAGTAAGTGAAATTAGATTAAACTTTATACATTTGTGTTATTTTTTTGATGGACTTAATGTCTGAAGTCCTAAGTCAGTCTCACTGTCTGTAAGTTTTTCACACTGCTACAGGAGAGGAAATAATTCTCAAAGAACGTGTAGATGTGAAACTCTAATAAAGGAACACTTGCATATATAAACTCTTTTCGCTGGCATTAATTATCACACTGGGTAGGTCCTGTGGTTGTGTTCTGCTTTAAGATATTCTGTGTTCATAATTTTACATACTTCCTATTGTGCCAGCGATGTCTTTCATTCTGTTACTTCATAGTCTCTATTCTTTGAACGCTGTTGTGTTTGACAAAAAGAAAAGAAGGAAAAAACGCAAGCACCCCATCACACACCCCCAATTCTGGATCAGTCCACACTGATCAATGTGGATTTTCTCAGTTGTACATCAATTGCAGTTCTTCAGTAGTGATAGAGCATTTTCTGGGAAAATGAAGGCAGTCTTACAGGACTGCTTTAGCTGTGTCTTCTGGAAAGCTGTACTGTTTATGGTACATGGTTACATTTTTACCAGTTGAATGGTATAAATATTTACTGATGCAATGAAAGTTTTACATATGTACCTTTGGTGTTGAATAAATAAAACACTTTGAGTATACAACAAGTAAACACTGATGGATCTTCTCCTTTCAAAGTTTCTTGTATATTCCACCCTGGGAGACGTGGTTCAAAAATATTCCCTTAAGTGCTAAGGTGCACATGTCTCCACAAAATGTGTGCAGCTGGTTTAAACGTCTCTGTGGATTAGAGACTCTACTGTTGTCTTTACAGCAGAATTTGTAATGTCTCTAGTAAAACAAGAACAAGACAAACAGAACACAAACAACTTTTGTTTAAACAGTGTTCCAGATTAGTACAAGAGCAATTTATGCTTTCTCTTGTATTTATGGATGATGATCTTTAATACATGGTACTACAGCGCTCTTCAACAAAGAGCGTAGTAATTCTGTTTATAATTTCTTGTTACATTAGAATAGCCTGAATGCTCTGCTTTTGATTACTAATTTTTAAGTCCCGGGGATCTGGCATGGATTTACTGAGTTGCTTTTAAATGCTGTTTAACTTTCAGCTTTCCTGTCTTTGAATTATTGTTGTGTTGAAGATAGATTTGATAGGCTAAATGTTTACTGTGCTGCACATCAAGAAACAGAGAGGTTAGGGAGAGAGGTACTATTACTTGAAATAGAAAAAAAACAATTCTTGGTTTTGCTGTAAGAAAGAGTAGGAATAAATTTTGCTTTAATGTATGATAACAGTGAGCAGTTAGTTGTTGTCTAGTATATTAAAGAGGAATATTGCTTGCATTTTGGGGGGATTCTGTATTTCCTTACTGATGGTTAGTTAAGAGGAATGTTCTTTCTCCCATTGGCCTTAATTATGTTTTGCACTGATTTTGAGCAAAATCAACCTAGTACCTGGGGAGAATTCCAGTTGTATTTGATGGTGTTTAACAACAAGACAGAAGACAGAAATAACGATAAAATATCAGAATTCTTCTAAACTTTCAGATTCTGTTGACTTTACTAGATTCTCAGGAAACGGAGAGACCTTAGAGACAGATTCTGCTTTTCCTCAGTATGCATGTCATTATCATCACTACGTTAGTTTGAGCTGAGCAAGTCTTCTCCCTAGAAACCTTGAAATATGCACTGATCCTTACAGTTGTTCAGTGCTGTATTTCTGCAGTTGAGCACGTTTTTCTTGCCAAGTCAAGGCTTAAAAAAATATAGTTATACTAACATGCACATTTGCTGTGAATCCATATCCTTTTTCTAATCTCTTTACACTGCCTGCAAGAGCGATGAGCACTGGGGCTACTCGCTGGCTGAGGTTTTCTCTTTTGCAGGTGTAGTTGAACCCTGCTGTAAGGCTGCCTCTGGCTTGTCACATGTCCTGGCGCAGTAGAAAAAGATGGTTGTCACGACTGAAGCTTCTGGCCTGCTCAGGGTGTTCTTGAATTCAGATTGCAATCCCTGAACGTTGCAAGTGGAGCGACAGTAGTTGTGAGGGACATGCTGGTTTGTTTCACCATATTCAATAAGGCTCACGTTAAGTGTGAGGAGAGATAAATGTAGATACAAATAATAATAAAAAACTGAACAGAGGAAATAATGAACTGTCCCACTGTCTTTGGATTTACATTATATCCACATCCTTTGCTATGCCTGTCCCAGAACCCCTCCCCTCGTGCCTTTCCCCGCACATGGGGATACCTCATACTGCTCTTATAATACCATTCCCTCTCCTGCCTCTCTAACAGCTTTTTGGACAAGTCAATGTTTGCGGTGTCTGATTCTGAACTGCCGTTGTGCAGACTGGCCAGCCTGGAGCACAAACAGGGCAGGTGATGAGCCTGTCCTCACCTGGGGCAGGAGAGGGAAGAAAACGGAGGGGGCTTCTCTATCCAGCAGTCCATTAAGAGAACTCCTAACATGTAACATGGCTTGTGCCTTCTCTTACGGCTTTGGCTGAAATTTAGTAATGGTAATTTAGTAATGATTTCTACTCTAGTTGCTTTCACACCTAGCCTTTACTCACCTCATCTTTAACCAACATAAATGGGTTCTCCATTTCCCACGGTCACTGCAGTATTACTTTTATGCATCTGATCTCATTTGATTTAGTTTTTCTTGAGCTCGGGTATATGGAGTTGTAAGGGATCCTGTCAAGTCCTATTAATACTCACCTACATTCAAAGGACATGCCTTTCCTAACACACCTGGGTGTTGTGTTTGTCTTAATGCGTTTTGTGTTACTTGGCTGCCTTCTTGAGAATGAATATACTATTTACACCATTATATTTCTGTTATTCCAGTTATATTGATTGGTTTCTTCCTCTGTGATATAGTTTCTTTTATACTGAAAAGTGTTTCCAACTTTGGTTGTTGACGTTAGAGAAACCATGAAGGACTATCCATTTAGTGAGCGTTTTACTGACTTCGGTTCAACCTAAAATCACACCTTAAATGTTGGACTGATGATCAAGTAATCAAATCTTTTGGTTGAGTTAGTCTCCCACTACCATACCTGAAGTATCTTTGATATGTATCCTTTTCTTACTGATGCTTTTTTTTTTTTTGAAAGTAGATGAATGGCCAAAAAACCTTCTGTTTTTACTTTTCAATTTCTATTTGTTTTGACAGGTCTAAATAGTTTTTTCTTTTGATGTTATTTTAGTTTTATGTTTTCTATTTCACAGGTGTTTTTCTCTCATTGTTCTTACTCCATGCTTAAGCGTGCATCTTTTTGAGGGGGATGAGGCAGAGATTATTGACTAATTATTACTGGGATACTTCTCTAGAATATTTTCCCTCACTTCAGATAGAACCCCCAGTTTGATTTTTCTACTTTAAACTTGAATGGGGATTTTAAGTTTGTAAGCTCTAATTCGGTTCTATTTGCTTTTGTAACTAGTGCCATTACTTTTTCAAACCCTTTCCATTTGCAGTTTAAGACTTTTTCTTTGGGATTTTGGGGTTTTTCTCCCCGTTTCCAGTAATGAGGAGAGAGTCAGATTTAGAAAACACGAGATGTTGTTAGGTGGGAAGAACTGGTGGATAAAAGCATGAAGAGGGCAGAATAAGAAGCCACAACAGTGGGCAAGGCACAGAAAAGAAGAGGAAGGACTAAATCTTGTGGCTTGAGAGACAAAGGAAGTGTAGGAATGAAATGAGGTAGCTGTGATTTAAAAATAAATAACAATTTAAGAAGTGACATTTCACAAGATGCTACGCCAAACTCACTGCTCGATACCACAAAATAAGGGTGGCCGACGTCTATCACATCCTGTCTACATACTCCCTGTCTCACTTTTGTCACTTCTAGTGCTCATTTAAGCATGCATCTACATTACAAAAATAAATCACCTGCCAGAAGAGTGAGTGGTTTTCTGCCAGTTTAGTGAACTAAGCTGAGTTACTAAGGTGGCTGGGTAGCTGCCAGGACTGCTTCAAAGAGGGGGGTGGTGGGTTCTCCTATAGTTAGGTTCAGCCGACGCTTGAAACCTCTGGTCTAAGTGATGGCCTAGAACTTGTAAGCTGCTACAGGAGGAGTGAGTTTTGCAGCGCTTTTGGAAACAGTAGTGTTTCTATCAATAGACGTAGCAGTATAGAAGACTGGCAAGTGAACAGAGGTGTTTTCAGAGGGAAAAAAATACTTCTTGGGCATAACTTGATTGGTGAAGTTGTTGGGTTTTCTGATTGAGTAACAAAAGCGATATAATCCTGGATGGAGGGGAGAAGCTTTAACAGTTGTTTATGTAAAATGATACAAGTGTGGTAGTAAGGCATTAAGAACGTGGAGGTAATAGACTAATGTTTCTAAACACAGTAAATGCTGCATGTAGAAACCATCTACTTAAATGTAACAAAAAGACATTTATGATTGTTTTGAATGTCCTATTCGTTTTTAAAACAAAACACTGTTTGGCTTTGTGCTGTGGTGTAATACCATCTAACTTTCTCATGCCTTTGTCTGTTTTATCTCCAGGAGATGCTCTAGTTGCTGTAAATGATGTTGATGTGAATTCTGAAAACATAGAAAGGGTTTTGTCTTGTATTCCAGGTCCTATGCAGGTACAGTAGTTGAACATTTATTCCCAATGTCCTCTGTAAAAATTAATATTGTTTCTAGCCTTTTTTCCTCAGGAAATAAAACTTAGGTGATCTTTTTCTTAGAACTTCCCCATCTAATTTTTGAACACATTGGTTGACTTCAGTGAAACTTAGAGTAGAAATTTCAGAGTTTAAATCTGGTAAGTTTTGTGAAAATAGGCAGGTGCAAGTAAGTGGCTCAAGCCAATGTCCCGTTAAGGGACGTTAGGCACAATCCAGCTGTTACACATTCTGTTTGTCATCAGTAAGAGTTAGAAAGCACGTGCAACATAGTGCAAGAGGTAGCAGCATCCTTGTAGGTTTAGACTAACCATAACACCTGATTTTTTTGCCCAGTTTGAGAATCAAGGTATTCTATGCTTGCAGAATTCTGAGTATTCATGTTTCCCTATGAGAACTAGTACATACATATGTGGAAAATCAAGTTTCATTACTTTTCCTGCTCAGAAAATAACTTTATTATTACGTTACCACTGGCATCAAAATTAGCCATCGATAGTTGTAGTTATGGGCAAAGATGGCAACTATGGTTGCTCTGAGAGTTGTTAGTTTGAATGCTCTGATCTCAGCAAATGAAGGACAAGGCATGTAATGTTGTGGTGCCTTGTTCCTGGTGGGTAATAGGGCTGGAGATGTGCAATTTGGCAATAGCAGGTATGAAGCAAGGTATTGATGTCAGCCTAAAAATAAGTATGTCAACCGCAGAATGGTAGTAGCTTTTTTTGTCAGTTACTGTTCTTAAAGTGGTAATAATTGCTATGGAAATACTTAAATAAAATAGTTATCTCCTCATCAATATAAAGGACTGACAAACCACAAGAGAATTAAAAGAAGCCTGAATTAACAAGTAGTGCTATTAAAGATATTTTAAACCATTCAAATGGAGAAATTGATACTGCTTTCACATTTAAATAGAAAAATATATTCTTGAGTATTTAAGAGCTTTTAAATACCTTGAAGATCTTTCAAAACTGAATAGTGATGATGATTGATAGAAGTCAGTAATAAAAATTGATACAAAATAAAACCCCAAAACTGACCTGATGAACAATGTCTCTTCCCCCCAAAATCTACTGCAGGTATCTTCTCTTCTAGCTGAATGATAATTTTGGAGCTATAATGAAGAATTAAATAACTAATAAAGAATTAGATATTTCAGAATTAAACCAGGAGAGTGTTCATTACCTAGGCTGTTAGTAGCATAAAATTAAGTATTTTGAGTTATTCTGCTTAAATACATTTACTGGTGGACCAGAACACAAAGTAAAAGTTGCAACTTATGAGATGGAGCAGGTTAAAATTATAGTGTCTCTTACAGTGTGTCTGTAACCTCTTGGTAGTTTTTCTTCAGGTAGAATATACGAGGTGATAATAATAGAAATGTTTTACTGTCTAGAGATAAAAAGAAGTGGAAATTTTAGGTTTTGTTAAACATGCTTCTGTTGGCAACTTATGTAGTGTAAGCGCCTGTAGAGCTACATCTGCAACTGCAGTAAGATTGAGCACTAGTATGTCAGTTTAGGAACCTTTCCAAGATACTTGACAGTATGAAGCTTGCCTAAGCTACCAGAGTTGTGGTCAGGTTTTGGCAGGGCTCCATGGTAGAAAAACCTTGTCTTGCCTGTCTTTGACCAAATACGGAGTTGCTGTAACTGTTATTAAATACAGAATGATTAAAAAAGAAGAGATTATATAGTTTATTTAATTGCACCCTTGCTAGATTATACATACCACTTGTTGCTAAAATGCAATGCAACCCTTTATATAGTAGTTACTTTTAATGCAACATTAAAGTTTACTTTGTCAGTAAATCTGTCATGTAGACAGTGATTACTTGAAATGTATAACTGTTTGTCATGTTGGCTTTCTAAAACCTTTTATTAAAGTGCAATTATTCCTTTTTTACTGTGCAGTTTGAGTCAAGCCAGAAGAGTGATCGCTGAAATAGCCCAGTGGAGAATTTAAATACAGAGTTCTGGGGTTTTTGCTGTGTTCATGCTGCTGAAGAAACAGAGGGTGGTTGTTTCTGAGATTTAGTAATAAAGACAGCTGTTAAACAAGCAAAATTGTTAACGTATTCTCATTCATCTAAACTGCATCATGCAGTTTAAAGCCGTTTTATCATAGTTGTAAGTAATTTACATAAGCAAAGTCACTGCTTTTCTGGGTTCAGTGTTAAAAATTACTGGAAGTAATTTCAAAACCTAATTACCTAGATTCTCTCAGTTGCAGCATGTGGCATAAAATTTCTCATTATTATATTTCCAGAATTTTGTTTTCCTTACCTCCGTTTAGGCAAACTGCTTCTAGGCATGTAAGGGCCAGATTAGTGTCTTTATTGAGCAATACAAGTCCAAACGCTACATCAGCATTGGATACCCCGTTTAGAAGTTCTATAGCAGTCACTGAATGTGACAGGACAAAGCATAGCTCTCAATGAAAGCTTGAGATCATACAATAAAGCTATATTCTGCAGTTTATACAATTTCACATTTCTGTAATCAAAACAGCTGCTGTTTCCTATCACCACAAGATGGAGAAGACAGAATAGGAAATGGAAGATAAGTTAAAAGTACATACTTTTCCTTATCCCGATACTCGGAAGTTGCAGAACCATTTTACCTGAAACTTTCTAAAAATATCAGCCTGAAGCAGACATTCAGAATCAGAAATTTCAGCGTGAATTTTTGAGTTACAGTTGTGCAAACCATAAGCACGTGGAAAACAGAGACTTAGAACAGGAAATGGCAGTCAATCTTAAAAGGCAGGCAATGCCACCAGCTCTGTCTATAATAAAATCCATATTCTAAGACATACAGCTTTTTTGCAGATGAGAAGAAAGTATGCCTTTCTGGGACAGACTAACCGTGTAACAGATACATTTTCTGTTTCTTACACTGACAAATGTTTAAGAGTATTAAGAAACAAATTAAATGCAGAGCGACCTTCCCATCATACTTTTCCAGCTTCCAGCAGTCAATAGTTAGGGACTTGTTAGATCGCTTACAGGTTTGTACCACCTTCTTTTTTAATCTAGTTCATAAAATTCCTTTGACCTCCACAGCATCTGGTAGTGGTGATTTACATAACTCATTTGTGTCTTATGTTCATTTTTGTTGGTTTTCAAATGCTATCTAATTAGGTGCGTTTCATACCCCTAGGTTCCTGTCTTATGAGGAGCAGTTAACTGTTCATGTCTTATTCTTCGTATCGTCGCATGACTTTGGAGAGCTCTGTCATGTTCCCCTTCTGTCACATCTTTCCTAAGCAGAAAAATCCCCATCCGTGTACCTCATAGCTTGCTGTATTGTCTCCTTCATCAGTGCCTTCTTGCAGTTTGATTAAATTCTTTTTGAGAACTGTTCTAAATATTGAGAATGTGTGCATGCTTTATAGAGTGGAATACTAATATTTTCTGTGCTTTTACCATCCTTTATTTAATTTCCTTTTCTGTTTTCTGCTGTGCATTGAACTGATTTTCTTTAGGAGGAATGGTATCAAAGTTGTGAAAGATTTCATAGGCAGTATTTACAAAAGGGGACTTCAGTAGTCACATATTGAATCAGGTCCTGCGCACTGCTCAGGATGAAGATTCGCTTCTCCTCCACGAAAAAAATAATAGTTTTTTAGGGTATGTACAAATGTAGTCTCTTGGTCATTTTTTATTACAGCATTTTCCAGCCTAGAGAGTCACATTAATTTTTCTTTAAAGGCAGGGAATAGATTAGAACCTGGACAAAAGTAGAGAGGAACCAAAAATATCACATTTCAAGCTGTTAGACAGAATTGAGAAGACTTGTAAAGGAACTTGTAGTCAAATTGTGCAGAGAGTCCTTTCTCAAAATACAGCGACTTCCCATCTGAGCAGTGTGGTATTGCCCACAGTGACATGGGAGGCAGCATGGATACCTACAGGAGGAGGGAGAGTTAAAGTTGTTTGGCCCAATTTGTTTTGAGCCCTTGCTTGGAGGGCTCTATGGTTGTGTCTCTAAGACAAGACAAACTGAGTTGTTTTAGGGTTTTTTATTTGTTTGTTATTTTTAAATTGAGAGACTAAAGGCTGCAGCAAGAATTACATCTGTGCATCATTAGCGTAGAGACTGTAGCCTCAGTGTCATGAATAAGTGTCCACAGACAAGACGTAGTAGAAATTAAGAGAAATAACTATTAAGCCTTGAGGAAATCTGCAAGTTAAACAGGGTATGAGGAAAATCCTCTGAAATACATGCAGATGGTGTGACAAAGAAAGAGAATGGACTCACAGAATGCCAGAGAAGAAAACATGCATCTATAAAACTGTGAACGATTAAGTTACTGAGTCTTAAAAAGCCACTGCTTCTTAGCTGGATGTTTCTGCTCCTCGAGTCCCGTTAATATGCAGTGTAATGAACCAAAACCGAAATGATGAAGAGAGAGCGAGGGATGATTACTGTCAGAAAAGAAAGCGGTAGCGCATGCCAGGAGAGCAGGATTAAGCGCAATGCTGTTCCAGAGAATGGGAAGAGAAAAGTGAAAAAGAGCTGATAGCAGCCAAAATTGGAGAGGAAAAGATTAATGAGAAGTGTTGGGAGGGAGTAGAGTGGAATGGGAAGGGGGTAGCTAGTGACATAAATGTTGTAGCTGGAAGAGCCGCTGATGGCACTTCTTTATGATCTAGCTTGACAGGCAGTGGGTGTTCTAAAGCATCGTTATTTCTTGCTGGCGCTCCTCTCTTTAACTATGTGTATATACATACACAAATATGATAATGTAAATTATCAATATTTAAATGTATAAATTATCTCTACTTGGGCTTTTCAAATTTATTGTAACTGGGAAAATATAAACCTTTTTTGTTGCATCGATCATTAGGCTAAGCTGTCACTGACTTTAAAGGGAAGCAGGATTTGGTCTGATATATTATGTTTAAAATTTCCCAGTCAACAGGCGTGTTAAGGATACTTTAAGGCAGACAAACAATCTTGAGTAAAAACATGTGAAAGAGGGAACTGAGAACGTGCCTACTTAGTCCAAATAGACGTATTTTCAGTCACTTCGAACAATGATGAAAACTAAGGTATCAACCAAGAAAATAAATCAATTTATTCTCCTCAGAAATGACAATTTTATGCTCAAACAAGAGCTAGGTATTTCTCACGTATCCTTCTTTCATACTTAGGATGAAGTGTTCATTCACAAAAAAAATATTACTCTTTCATCACTGCACTGGCAGTGCTTGTAAAAAGGAGGTCTATAAAGCAAATTGTAAAACATATTTCCACACCAAATTTGGATTTTGTGTTGCTTCTGAGCCCGGAAACATGCATTTATGCTAAGATTCCTGGGTTTTACTTTATTTGGGAAATAAAGAACAGTAAGCGTCATGTAATTTTTTGACAAAGTAAGCTTGATCATCTAAACTTCAAATTATTTTTTGAGAGAATGCTCTGTTTGTGCTTTTAAATTTTTTTCTTCTGAAGACAGTGCAGCAAGTGACGTAAACAACTTTTATGCTTCTTTCTAGTTGTGTACAGTTTTAAATACAGCAACAAAACCCTTATTTGCTGACTCTACAGTTTAAAAAAAAAAAAGTTAACAAAGTGAAAATGGTGGCAGATTGAAAGAACTGCTGCTGAGTGTTACAAATTAACAGACTTGTAAATTGATTTTCCTGTGCAAATGTACCTGTCAGTGCACTCAAAATGGCAAAGAAATGCTCATGAAAGAGCCTCGAGGATATATACTTATGAAAGTGCTGACATTCTGGAAGAAGTCAAATACTGTGTGTGTTTCCAAAGCATGGTAATAGGTTTTGTGTTCAAACAAACCCAGAGCAGTAAGTATATTTTTCCAGTCTCAAAACCGTAAGAATTAAGTATGAAAACACACCAAACCGCATGCTTACTCACATGGTTCACAGAGCATGTAATAGCTGGCTTTGTCCTTAATAATAGATGGTTGTGTAATGCTGAATATATAATTGGTTTTCTGAAACAGCAGGAATTTTGGAATGCTTATGCCTTTGTCAGTAAAGCTAAGAAAACTTAATCTCTTAAAGGGCTGAAACTGCATCTGTTTGATTCGATATTATAAGTACAGCCTCATTTTCACAATAATTCATTATCTTACTAGGTTAAACTTACATTTGAAACATCAATATTTGAGCCTGAAGGAACTTCTCAGCAAAGGTGTAAACAGGCGCAGTCAAGTATGAACAATCTGGTTCGGCTCTTGTGGGGAGAAGACAGTACAGACCTTCAACAGGCTGTACAAGACGTGCCTCATATCGTTATGTTCCTCGCAACGAAACTGGACTCTGAAACGTCTAAGGACGAGGTACGTGGCTAAATAAAACCGAAGATTAAAGGTAACAACTGACAACAGCAACTGCTATGCCTTTTGATGTAAGAAAAAGAATAGAAAACCTTGCTAATGACTTTAAGTGGTCCGTAAAATGTCCATTTTGACAGAAATAAGGCCTGAAATTCCAGGGAAAAAAAGTTAGCGTCACTGCTGACAAACTGTAATTGGACTTGAAATCACTTCAGCGCTGCTGAATGTCTGTACGTAAAGAGCAGGCTAGGGGCGTTAACGGACAAAGCAGAGAGAAATTCAGCAGTTGGTTACTGTCTCTCCAATGCTCACTGTGATGTTTTCAGTGCACCCCTCAAACTTGAACTATGAGATCTCCCAAGTCAAAATAATTTTCCCGAGCAGGAGCTGTTGTCAGTCCACACGCAGAAGTACCTCTCCTTTGTCCCGTAAAGCTTCCTTTCACATCTTTTTCAGTTTTGTGTTCCTCAGAAAAATTTTGCCAGTGTACGCATAGCCCGTTGTAAGTTTGTGGAGATGTTGTTCGTGGTGTAGCCATGGCTACAAATGCTTCACTCAGAACGCAGGGAAGCCGCAGAATACTTCGGAGGGCTGAGTTTGGCCTCTTGTCTGATCTAAAAAATGACAAATGGACAAAGTGGACTTTTTAGGAACAGACATTTGGAAAAAGACTCTTCTCCCCTTCTGTAAATTCTCCTTATATTTAGTGTAGTGCCCCAATGATCTGTATTTTCTGTCATGTGGAGATATCAAGTGAAGCACAAGTTTTGCCAGTCCCCAGGGACTGGGATGGGGGACAGTGATGGAGTGGGAAGCAGAATGAGGACATTTTGCTTTCTCTCCCCTGGAATTAATCCTTAGATCCAGTCAGTGCTCCATCCCTTCTCTGAGACGTCTTTATTTCTTTGATACTATTTTTCAACCGATAGAAGTCTGTATCGCTCTGTGGTGATGTGTAATAGAGAAAAAGTGCTACAACTACACATAATGGAGTTTAATTTTATTTTCTAGAGATAGGGCTGGGAAGGAGAACCCCAGAAACTTACATGATGTCATAATGCCATGTAAAAAGTGTGGAGTTTGCAGAGTCGATTTCTTGAAAGCTAGGAAATAACTTTAATTTCGCCCTTTTGTACATATGCAGCATGACGTTGTCTTTGACTATTTCATTTTTTCTGAAAGATGCTTGTCTTGTGCAGAGGACAAAATGGAAAGATGATAGTGTATAATTAAGCCTTATTAGGCAACCATAAATCCAGTACTTCATAATTCTGGAGTACTTGACTTTGCAATATAAATCATGCTCTTCTAACATAATATTTTTAGGGTAATGTACGCTTCATTGTGTATTACAACAAGATACTTACACTGTAAGATTTGGTTTGCAGTTCTTTCCAATCTGGTTTAAGAGACTACATTTTTTTCACGGGAGATACCTTCAGAAGAAATTCAGTTTATATAAGTGTCTCTTATAATTTTTAAATTTTTTTAATGGTATTGCAACTAGGCAAGGTCATTCTGTGTTCTTTTTCCCACCTAGAGACTACTTCGATTAAAACACATGATGCTGCAGTGTTTTTCTGCTTTGGTATTTCCCAGTAATAAAAAAAGAAAAGAGCTCATTTAACTGTGAATTAAATAAACTTAAGATGCTTTATCAAAGTTCACTTACATATTGCAAATAACTTTTTTTCCTTCAGTTCTATGTTTGTAGTCCAAGACTGCTCTGTTATGTGGATAGAGCAGCTACAGACACTTGCAGTAGGCTTAAAGACCGGCGTTTTCTTGGTCACTTACATACATTTTTATGAAATACTAAAATGAAAACTTATTTCAGGGCCTCTGGCTCCTCCGTTGGTAGTGAATAGATATGCAAATGCCTAATTGCAATTCCTGCACTTCAGAGTAAATGGAGTACTGCTTTCTTGCCCCATTATTTCTTTACATTCTCCCAAGAAACAGGATTAACCCTGAATGTTGAGCAGAGGTAAAAGAGGGATTGTAATGCACTTGTTCACCCTTCAGACCATGGAAGAATTGTTTCCTAGAAGTCTTGGCAGCTGTGCGGCCCCAGATAGTCTCTAATGTTGAGACATGCTTTGCTGGTGTAATTGAGATCTTTACAACATTCCCAAACAAAAGAATGTAGCCTTCAAGGCGTTTGTCTTTAATTTAATTTGGTGAACAGTAAGTGACGTTTATCCTGTAGATGTACTGTTCCAGATGTAGTTCCCACTAGCACTTCTAATTAGCACTGCCGTTACTATACACCTATGCCATATTGCACAATAAAAATATAATGACCTTTTCCTTGGCTGCTTTACCCATAGCCAAAGGAGGCGTGGTACACAGCTCACATCCATGTAAACTATGGCAACTAGAACTAGTAACTAATTCTTCCATTTGTGAGCTTTTGGCACCCAAAAATAGTATTAATGAGCTCTAAGACTTGTATGCTCTATCTACTCAATTAAAAAGGAAAGTAGTATTAGAAACAATGCAGCATGTGTGCATGCATGTGGGGAGTGTCCCGTATGATTATGGTTTCAGTGAGTGAGGTTGATCATGTCTTTTTTATGGTTTAGTATTTATTTGTACTTATTTGTACCAGCTTACACTCTAACATCTTGATGTGACTGAACTCCTTTTGGTGATACCATGTTTCAAAAGGAGTCACGTTCCTATTCCTCCTCCACGATAGCGTTACTGGGAGCGTTGTGTTTAGCATACCTGCAGAGTAGGTGTCACTCAGCAGCTGGTGAGTAGCTTGGTTCATACAGACACTGACTTGTGCTTCCTGGAGCATTTCTCTCTCTTTATAATTTCCGAATCAGTCTTTAAGTATTCATAGTTCATCTTTGCATATATTGTTTCTTTGTTAATCTTACGTAAGATGCAACTTAAAGCATCTATTGTCAGTGCACTGTGTTTGAAGATTACAGGAGGTTTTTAGCTGGTCGGCTCCGTTTTGACAAAATTTCTTTTAGCCCTTTCTTATGTTGTCAAGAGCACTAATTTTTATTTATTTTAAATGTTATTTAGGCTCAGTCTGAGAAATTAGTAAAATAAAAATAAAAAAGGGAAGCTGTTTGATAAGCCATTAGTTTAGATACTCTGCCCAAGTTTGGGGGTTTTGGGTTGAGGGAGGGTTTACACTTTTTAAGAACTGAGCTACTTCTCATTTATTAATTCCATTGTCATTGGCCTATGAACTTTCACCTTGCTTTGAAGACAGCTGATCTTGTATGGCAGTATGTGTCGAACCTTGCTAACTCATTAATATATACAGAAAATGCAGCTATGACCTTTTGTTACAGTTGTCTTTTCTTTCCCTGGGAAAGGGTACAGATAATTCTCAAATGAATTTTGTGTAAAGGCCCTGGTTCACAGTGAGGAGGGGAAAAAAAGGCTCTTTCTACCCTTTGTAGTGCAGTAATTAGAAAATGGCAGGTTTTTTCCAGCTGAGAGATTGATTCAAGGAGGAAAAAATCCTTGTCACTAATGAGTATTTGAAAATAGAGCTAATTAAATTGGATAAGAATGAAAAGTTTGCCAGGTCCTTCTGTAATGAAACTTTACATTCTTTTAATCTTGATGGAAGGAAAATTTTCTAATGGGTATTGGCACTGGCTGGATGTGCTTAGCGACACAAATAGGGAAGTTAATCATGTCTGTGTTTCTTTTGTTTGTGTAGAAAGATAATTTAGTACGCTCTTTACATTGGATATGCTTAATATTACGCGCATTATTTCTGGCCCATCATGATTTGGCAGAAAGCAATAAATGTGGGGAATCATAGGTTTGCTTATTACTATATTGTTATGGCTATAATAAATTTTTTTTTTTTAAATTGCTTACGTAAAAAGTTCATTTTAAAGAACTGGTTAGAAAAATAATTGTCACAAATACTTACCTCTACTGATCTTGAGTTTCAAGATGACTTCTTTAAGAGTATGCTGACACAGATGGTCAGAGGTTTGGTGATAAAATTGTTAATGGTGTACAAGTTATTGGAATATACTTGTTATATTTGAGTCTATCAGTTCTGTTTTGTGCTATACATGTAAACCAATTAGGTAGGGTTATACAGAGGGACTGGAGTTTCCATATTCTTCTTGTTGGTTTTAAAGAACTACGTTTGATGACTTAAATCACAATTTAAATATTGAAAGAACCATACAAAGAATAGCTATCTCTTGGAATCAGATTTGTTAACAGTGTACTGGAAGCTGTAAAATGCAGTGGGCATACTGTTTCTCATTTTATATTTCTCCATATAATAATGATTGTAAATAAGTCCTCCTTTTCTATAAAATAGGAAAGTTAAAACTGTCAGAAACGTTCAGGTGCATTTTAGAACTTTCCAATATGCCTTTGCAGGCAACTGCTTGTTTTGATACCACGTGGAAGTATATCATAAAAGCTTTCATATTTAAAAAAAAAAAAACAAACTGATGCCAGGAAAAGAATTTGTTATCTTGTTTTCTGTGGGTGGGCTTCTTTTTGTGATTTTGGTTTTGCTTTGCTTAACTAACAGCTAACTTTCTTCACAGCAAGAAATTCTTTATCAGTATCCCATATCAGAAGCATCCCAAAAACTGAAAAGTGTGAGAGGAATATTTCTCACGCTGTCTGACATACTGGAAAGTGTTACTGGTACCCAGATTATCAGGTAAAAATATTTGACGTGTAATGTATAATACTTTTATTATTTTATACATATGTGTACAGAGAAACACACATAAAGTCTGGACAAAACAAGAGTGACTCTACTTGTTACTGTAATGTTTAATTAGAACAGTGTGCTTGAAGTTGAAAGGCTCAGCCTTGGATGTACGTTGGTTTGGGGGAATTTCTTTGTCATGGATGGCAATGACTAGGATGTTTGTTTCAGTAAAATTGTTTTTAGATCCCTTAGATCTCTTAAAGCATCCTTATCTAAACTGGGATTCTGTGGCACTGTACTGTGGCAGACTGGAAATTCTACAACAGCTTCATTCAAATTTTTAAAAATTTAAAAAAAAAAGTAATTCAGTTAAATTCATGAGTTACTGCTACTCTTAAATTAATTTTATTTCATGTTCAACTTGCAACAGCTGAAAGATTTTTGTATCCACAGACCAGGACTCTAGTAAGAAGTCTAATAAAAATGACTTCTGAGTTTTTGGAGTGGCATAGGGGTGGTGGAGATATGTCAAGAGCTTATTGAATATTTAAGGATAGATGAATTTTCTGATGGAATAATTAGAAGTGAGATAGCAGGTGCCACTTTTCAGTTTCACATTTATTCCCATTGACAGTTTACATCTCTTTGGGGGTCTTGGGCAAGATGCTCTTCTGCGCATCAATGCCTGGTGTGTCAGATACAAGACCTGGATTGATATAAAAAAGCCAAATATAAGTGGGATTTCAGGCCTGAGAATAGAGAGTGCAAGCAGTAGTGAACAGCATTGGCAATAATAAGGAATTCCTCAAAAGGCAAAAAGCTTGCTTAATATATTTAAGTTGGATTTACCACTGATAAATTTTTCCTTAAAAGGAGTTCTTGATGTCCTTTTGAATATTTTTGCTTAACAGAAAATTAATACTGGTTAATTGACTTTTGTTTGCATTTGTTTCTCTTAATTTTTTCTCAGACTTGTTGGTATCCTGCTATTTTGAGTAAGAAGTTCTAACACTGTGCTTTAAGCATGCTTACAACTTTCTAGTTATTAAGTTACTAAAACTCAGGATACTGATGTCATGAAGAATAGGAATGTGGATTGACTCCTTTAGCAGCAGGTATCCAACACAGGTTTTTGATCTTTTGCGTGTACCAGTATTCTAATGCAGTGGCACTTTAATTAGCACTGAGGTGTGTTAACTCCTCTTGAATGCTTATGCATTCTTCATGAAAATTCTCCCATCTAGAAGCATTTTCAGACATGTCCAGATTTTCAAACGAATTCAGAAGACAAATCAATCTGTTGTTTGATGACCTATACCTATGGTATCATCAGAAAAACAACACAGAAATCCATGATAATGTGGATTCACCTTTCCTGTTAAGGGTCTCAATTTCCCATTTTTGAGTTCTAAAAACAGAAAAGCATTTCTGCTGGTCTCTGTGGACTGTCTCATCTCTTAAAAAAAAGAATAGATAATTCCCAGCTCTCCTATGAAGCTTTTTCTGTCAGAAGAGTAAATTGTGATTACTGTGTCTGCACATGTATTGCGTATGTTTCAGGATGGGGATGTTTATTTCTTCGTAGTTGACTGCTTTATAAATATATAACTTGTTTTGTTTGGAAAGCACTTTTGGTTACATGAAGGATGAAAATTACAGTGTAAGTGAATCTGTGAAGCAAGTTGATCATGGAGACATATCCTTAAAATTAAATTCCCGAATCTTTCAAGCTAAAACTTAAATTACCCTTTTTTGATTTTGCAGCAGTGTTATATTGTTACTTAAAATTTGTAATGTGATTTTAAGAAAGGTGGGGTTATGCTATAAATTTAGTGTTCAAGATACTTACAGATCTTGGTTTTAGAAGCAGCCAGTACATTTAATCTGATCATCTGGTGCGTAATGTATGTTTTACTGCTAATTAGAACATTGGGTCTAATTCTGTTTCATGTTCTAATCCATTTTATGGTTCAAATGAGATTTCTCTGTGTCTTTCTGGGATTGCTGAGCTTCATAGAGCAATCTCCTATACAAGGAGATAGCATGAGAGTTCAAGTTTATGTTTATCACCAAGGTAATACATTCAAATACCTCTTGGGCTTGTTTTCGAAACATGTGTGGGGTCTTTTTCAGTGATTTTGTGAGTGACTACTGTGTTCAGAACCTTCATTAGTACCTCCGGTTACCTCACTGTGATCTGAAACAGCATTCATTTTCTAAGTTGACTGCATTAAAAGCTAGGCAGATACATGCCAGGAAGACCTTTAAAGAGCATGTGAATCATTCAGAAGATGACTGTGGCGCTTCAGTAGCGGTTGTTGATCCTTTATATTTGTATACTTGAAAGCGTTGTTACTACTGGTGTGATCTGTTTGGAACAGAAATATAATTATCTAGCCCAGCTGCATGCATGTGACTCTATATGAGCATAAGACTTTGCATATAAATTGCATATAAATCATTCTGGCTTATAATGGTGGTCTTTTATAACATCATAGTATTAACAGAAGTGCTTCATTTTTCTAGTTCCTCCCTTTTTTTATGTGGAAAACTGGTTCAAGTCGTTTACTGGAAGGAATCTGACAAGTTGCTTGTAATTGGCCTTCCTGAAGAAAAGTGAGTTTCAAATAAAATGTTTTGTTTTCCTTCTAATTTTATTTTGATTCCTGTTATGTGTCCTCAAATGGTACTATCCTATCAAAAAAAGCAAGAAAGGGAGGACTTACAATGTATTCTCTTTACTATCACTAGTTTCTATACGTGTGATTCCACTTTTTTGATTGACTTTGTTCACATCTTGTATATATCAGTTGTTACAGCTTCTTTTTCATTTCCTCTAAAGGGAATAAGATCTCGTTAAATCTCAGAAATACTTGTAGGCTGTAAAACAGTAATTTTCAGTGTTTGGTAAAGTCAAGTCCTGATTAGAGGCTACTGAATAACAGCAGTAATATTACATATTTATGTGTTGTAGCAGGACTTCCTCTCCCCCCTCACACACTCCCTCCCCGGCCGTTACTACTGTCTGTCTTCGCGGGCAAGTCACTCAAAGGAACTACCTCATACAGTCCGATGAAGAATTTTTTTGTTTGCAATACAGCGAGTAAAGATGCTATAGGTGTGCATTTGAATTTTATTTTTTAGTGTGCCACTTTCTCAGCTGAGGAACATGATCGAAGATGTTGTCAGGACCTTGAAATTTATGTACGGTTCTTTAGACAGGTCAGTTCTTTCAAACGTGTTTTCTTCTCAGTCACTAATATTTTCATTGATGCTCACTGAAAATGACAACTAGTAGCATTAATTTTTAATCGTTACATGGAAATTCTTTGCATGTCTTTTATACTTGCACAATAAAACAGGAATCTGTTCTTCTTGCCTTTTTGTTTCACTAGCAAAACTCTTTTTAAACAGTCTTTGTTACTTCAGAAAGTTTTGTCCTTGATTAGGTTAAATCATTAGAATTATAGAATCTTCATGGTTGGAAAGGACCTTTGAGATCGAGTCCAACCAAACAACCTACAACCTCTGCCACTAGAGCATGCCCTGAAGTGCCCCATCTAGACCTTTCTTAAACACCTCTAGGGATGGTGACTCAACCCACCTCCCTGGGCAAGCTGTTCCAGTGCCTGACCACTCTTTCAGTAAAGTAATTCTTCCTAATACCTAATGTAAACCTCCCCTGCCGCAACTTCAGACCGTTTCCTCTGGTCCTGTCATTATTCACTTGGGAGAAGAGGCCAACACCCACCTCTCTGCAACCTCCTTTCAGGCAGTTGTAGAGGGCAATGAGGTCTCCCCTCAGCCTCCTCTTCTCCAAGCTAAACATGCCCAGCTCCCTCAGCCTCTCCTCGTATGACCTGGGCTCCAGACCCCTCACCAGCCTGGTAGCTCTCCTCTGGACACGCTCCAGCACCTCAATGTCCCTCTTGTACAGCGGGGCCCAGAACTGAACACAGTACTCGAGGTGAGGCCTCACCAGTGCCGAGTACAGAGGCGCGATCACTTCCCTGCTCCTGCTGGCCACACTATTCCTGATACAGGCCAGAATGCTGTTGGCCTTCTTGGCCACCTGGGCACACTGCTGGCTCATGTTAAGCTGGCCGTCCGCCAGCACCCCCAGGTCCTTTTCTGCTGGGCAGCTTTCCAGCCACTCTTCCCCAAGCCTGTAGCGTTGCTTGGGGTTGTTGTGACCGAAATGCAGGACCCGGCACTTGGCCTTCTTAAACCTCATACAGTTGGCCTTGGCCCATCGATCCAGCCTGTCCAGGTCCCTCTGTAGAGCCTTCCTACCCTCAAGCAGATCAACACTCCCACCTAGTTTGGTGTCATCTGCAAACTTACTGAGGGTGCACTCAATCCCCTCATCCAGATCAGTGATAAAGATATTAAACAAATCCGGCCCCAAAACTGAGCCCTGAGGGACACCACTGGTGACCGCCTGCCAAGAGGGTTTCACCCCATTAATCACAACTCTCTGGGCACGGCCATCCAGCCAGTTTTTAACCCAGCAAAGAGTACACTTGTCTGTGCCATGATTCACCAGCTTCTCCAGGAGAATGCTGTGGGGGACGGTGTCAAAGGCCTTACCAAAGTCCAGACAGACAACGTCCACAGCCTTCCCCACATCCAGAAGGCAGGTCACATGGTCATAGAAAGAGATCAGGTTGGTTAAGCAGGACCTCCCCTTCCTAAACCCATGCTGGCTGGCCCTGATCCCTTGGCCGCCCTGCACTTGCTGTGAGAGCTTGCTCAAGACGATCCTCTCCATGATCTTTCCTGGTACCGAGGTCAGGCTGACAGGCCTGTAGTTTCCCGGATCCTCCTTCTGACCCTTCTTGTAGATGGGCGTCACATTAGCCACCCTCCGGTCATCTGGTACCTGCCCTGTTGACCAAGACTGTTGATAAATGATGGAGAGAGGCTTGGTGAGCTCTCCTGCCAGCTCCCTGAGTACTCTTGGGTGAATCCTGTCCAGCCCCATAGATTTATGTACCTCTAGGTGCAGAAGCAGATCACTGACTGCTTCCTCCTGGATTATGGGTGGGTTGCTCTGCTCTCCATCCATATCTTCCAGCTCAGGAGGCTGAGCACCCTGGGGATAGCTGGTCTGACTATTGAAGATGGAGGCAAAGAAGGCATTAAGTATCTCAGCCTTCTCCTTGTCTTTAGTTGCAACTTCCCCCCCCGCATCCAGTAAGGGATGGAGATTCTCCCTGGCTCTCTTTTTGTTGTTGTATTTATAAAAGCTTTTTTTGTTGTCCTTAATGTTAGTGCCCAAGTTGAGCTCCAGCTGGGCTTTTGCCTCCCTAATTTTCGCTCTGTATAACCTAATGAGATCTCTGTACTCCTCCTGAGTTGCCTGTCCCTTCTTCCAAAGGTGGTAAACCCTCCTTTTATTCCTAAGTTCCATCAGAAGTTTCTTATTCATCCAGACTGGCCATATTCCTCACCCTTTAGACTTGCGACACTTGGGGACAGCCTGCTCCTGGGCCTTTAAGATTAACTTCTTGAAGAGCGTCCAGCCTTCCTGGACCCCTTTGCCCTTCAGGACTGTCTCCCAAGGGACTCTCTCAACCAGTGTCCTGAACAAGCCAAAGTCCGCCTTCTGCAAGTCCAAGGTGGAGGTTTTGCTAACCCCCCTCCTTATATCGCTACGAATTGAAAACTTGACCATTTCATGATCACTAAACCCAAGACAACACATTCACGTAATCTAAGTCACTGTGGATGTCAACAGCACTCTGCAAATGTTATCCTTTGCGTTAAAGCACTGTTTGTAAAACATACATATGAATCAGTGTTACATTTTTAACAAAGTAAACGCTCCAGACTTTTCAACTTTATTGGGCAGAGTGACTGTCTTTCTCTGCATTTAGAAATGACCCAGAAAATTTTCAATCTGACTGTAACCCAAATGAAAATGCCAAGGTAGGCTCTGCATATGCTTGCGTTCAATTCAGGGTTAAAGTGTGTATGTCATAGAGAAAAGCCAAATATTTCTATTCATTTTTCTGTGTTGAACAGCATAGAAGTTTCTAGAAAGAACAATCTCGCACAGTGTCAGGCTTCCTCTTTTTCTTAGGACGTTTTTTATGTCACTTCATGACAAGGAGCAACTTCTAATACCTGCAGCTGTTTAAATGCATCTCAGAAAAAGCTTAGCTTTGAATGTGAGGTGTAAAGTACTCAATTTGATAGAAGTATTGGAGACCATTTGGAATAGTAGAATGCTTTTTTGAATTGTCTGAAGAAAATAAGATGATCTTTAACACACCAAAAATAGTAAAATAAATTACTAAAATAAAGAAAAATAATAATCTTAATTTCCAAAAGGATGAAGCTGCTCATTGTCTCATCTTAAGTTGCTCTAAGACACCTACTATGATACTATACTGCTTTCAGCAAGGCAGTTTTTTCTTTGTTTGTAGGTACTGCGTAGATATTAGCCTAGTGGGTTTTTTTCATGTGTAAAATTAATGTTAAAAAAAAAATCCAAAAGTAGTATCATGCTGTGAAGAGACTTCTACAGTGCAGAGGGTTATATAAACAAGCTACAAGTTTCTCAGTGTTATTCTAACTTGAAGTTTGTGTTTGTTCAGTGCTTTTTGCCAGGTGGAAAATGTTTCTCGCCTGGATCATTTCTTCAACCTGTTCTTCCAGCGCGCGCTTCAGCCTGCAAGACTCAAGTCAAACACCAGCCCCAGCACTCAGCACTACGACACCTGCAGTGCCTTATTCTTAGACAATCTCCCGGGCTTGCGCTGGCTGACGCTGCCTCAGGAAATCAAGGTAATTTCATTTTCAGATCGCTCTAGGAAAACTTGGGTATGAGAAGCCAGAAAATGGATGCCAGTATCTTCTGCTGTTACTGTGTGATTTATGTCAAGTGCTTTGCCCATCCCAGACTGCTCATTTTCCTACAGGATCCTTTATTTAAGTTTGGAACTACACAGTTATTCCCACAGGAAACATTGCTATTATGAATGTATTTTGATGACTTCAGAGTTATCTAGGAAGAGAAGTTGATGACAAAGGAATTAAACTTTATTTAAAATATATATATATATACACATGCACACACACACCTCTAACAACTAGCATATGCAGTAGGGAAAGCAGCCCCTGCTATGTAGCTTGATGTTTGATTTTAACTATTCAAGTATTTTTCCAGATAGAAAATATTACTCCAGAAGCCCACGCGTAACTTGTAATTTAGGAGAGTTATAAATGGCTGTTGCAGAATCAAAATAAATGCCCATACATCATTTGTTTGACACCGTACAGGTACAGCTTTTCTGCACCGTTTCACTGTGTCTGATTACCTCCCAGTTAGAAACTGTGTTGTGCTTTTAGCCATAATAAGACAAAAGCAAATAGCATTATAGCTTTCAGTCTTCAATCTCATTTTAATGACTTTACAGAGTTAAAATTGGGATCATTAGGATAATTATTGGTAAAGTTGTTTTTTTTAAAAATTAAAATAATAGATTTTATATATGTGCGATGCATTGTCCCTGCGAAGTCTTCTCTGAAGTGGATTTTCATATACACTGTAGAACTGATGTTATTAGACCAAAATAAAAAAAAGGTATTATTTCTCCAATTTAAAACAATTTTAACAATTTTTGTACAAGAGAGAACAATCCCAAGGAGGTTTCTGCAGTAGAGTTGCAAGACCAACACATACTGCATTTATTCAGAAATTTATGGTATTATTTGGAATTACATATTCTTTTGAATTACACAAAAAGAAAACTGAATTCAGCTTGAATTATGCAAAACGAAGTCTGCAACAGGGGTTGCAACTAGCAAACCTTTGCCTTACAGGGTGGCAGATTCTGTAACACAGTTCCAGCCCAGCTTGGCTCTGCACAGATAAGCAAGTCTGAGCTGCGTTGTACAGCAGTTGGCAGGCAACATGCTCCATAACTGAAGGGAATAAAACGTTTATGCAACATGTAGTTGTAAAATGTGGTCAGTCAGCAACCTAATATATATTTGAAATGCAACTTAGTGCACTAACTGTTGTCAAACTTTTTTTTTTCCTATCCAGGAAATGACACTTTTTTTTTTCCCCTTGGACTAGTTGGTGATCTTTTTTTTTTTTTTCCCTCCATGCTTTTTTCTTTTCTCTCCAGTTTCTGTGGAGAGACTCTGTTACGCTTTGTTCTCTAGTTTAGCGTTCAGGTTGGTTGTTTCTTGTAAAATTGTAGGCTTTAAAGGGATTTAGAAAGTAACTTAGTTTATATTTATGATATAGACATCGTTTTCCAAAATTGTGTGGGATCATCCACATTTTCCAGAAAAAAAATTTTGTTGCAGAAGATGAAATTTCCAGTTAAGCTTTGGTGAAGATCTTTATATGCTGTAGGGAATATAAAACTAAAAATGTCAGTTCTTTGTTGGGCAGAAAGCCATTTAAATTTTAACTGGGGAAAAGCTGAGAGACTGGTTAGTTGTCGACTGCCAACAGCCTTGCTGACATTTCTCTGTTTGAAAAACTGGCTGTATTTCAATTAGAGGCAGCCTCTTAATACAGCCCAAGAAATTTGTAATGATGGTTTTTAGGTTCTTTTCATTAAGTAGCACATTTATGTCATGAACTTCAGTACCATTTTCTTTAAAGGAAAGTATTTTTAGTAAAACTTACATTAACCAACAGCTCTTGTAGTTGGAGAAATAAGCAAGCTTAAAAGCGGTTTCAGTAGAACAAAGATAATGTGTGAGAAAGTTTTGGCAATTTCCATAGAGACAAAAACTAAATCCATTGTGAAAAAGATTTTTCTAATAACTCAGTTGGATACAATAGCTTGCCAGATTTCAGAGCTGTCTCTAGCCTTCAAGGGGTAGCCTCTAGACCTCCTGTTTTAAAGCACGCTGAGAGCAAGAGTGACATCTCCTTTATACCAAACAGTGGGTTCAGCAGGCACACATGCAGAGAAATTTTACAGTTTCAAAGAAGGGGGAAATACACAGCAATTAAGAAGGATTTTTCTTTAATCTGATGAATTGAGCTGTTCTTGATATTTGATATTACTACTGAAAAGTATGTGCCAATTTTTATTCATTCTCTTTGTACCTGTGAATCCTAATCTTCTGAGACTAGCAAAATAGAGCGAATTATGCTGTTATTCTAAGTTAATGTGTTGGAAATCTCTGTTAAAATGTACCGTTTAAATATTTCAGATGGAAATTGACACAGCGCTGAGCGATCTGGAAGCAGCTGACTTTGCAGAGCTGGTAAACGTTTTATTTCTGTTGTTTGCATCGCACACTATCTCTTTACCTTGCTGTCATATTAAGTCGTTTAAAAAAGCACCAATTCCAAACTCACCCACTTTTTTTAATCAAGTGGAAGTCAAAGCAAAGTTATACTGTACTGTTCTTGTTTTAAGATAGCTCAATTGTACCATTCTGTTTATTTTGAATTTCTCTCCATGGTTAACATTATAACCGTATTATAAACCCATAGCACTAGTCACTGAATGATTTACTATAATTTAAGTCCATGGGATGTCTACAAGGAGACTATAATTTTAACATGGCTGATTGTTGTTACATGTCATGTTTCATATAGATAACTGTCTCCTTCCTAAGCAATTGTGAATAAGCCTGAAAACTTCTATGGGGC
This sequence comes from Larus michahellis, assembly GCF_964199755.1. NCBI lineage: Eukaryota > Metazoa > Chordata > Aves > Charadriiformes > Laridae > Larus > Larus michahellis. The sequence continues at coordinate 21,064,656 of NC_133900.1, read as the reverse complement.
ACTAAGAACTTAATTTTACAGTTTACAGAATGCAGCTACATGTTATGCTTAGTTTTAATATTGTTAAAGGAGGAGACAGTAATTTACTTAAGTATCACTTGCTGTGTGTGCTCTTTACTGCGCTGTATAGGGCGGTGAGGTGTAAACATATTGAAATTCCATTTTTATTTTCTAATCTTTGTGATCTGAACTTTCTTAAACTCATGTCCCAGAACAGTTACTTTAAAATTATTTTCCTCATAGGTATATTATAATTGAGCATAAAGGTAACTTGTTTGATCACATATTTAGCATATTTTGGGACACACATATTCTTAATTACAAAAGATACTTAACAATTCTTAAAACCTAAAATACAAGGTAGGCAGACACATAGTCTATCTTGGCAAAAGAAAAAAAAAAAGAATCACTGTACTAAACAACCTGATGATTATTTAGAGAAAACAATATTTATAAGTTGTAGCTTATTGCACAGAACTTTATAACACCCATTTAAACTAATACACACTCTGTCCACCTAAAGATAGTGTTACTAATTTGAGGGCCCTGAGCATCTAGATTAAAAGATCAATGAACTGGTACATTTTTGGTAAAATGTCAAATACTGGGAAAAAATGCTTTGACTTGGAACTTTTACTCTAGGATGGCCTCTGGTGTCAATAGTTATGCCTCTGCTACTCGTTGTTAAGAACTTTGAGAATTAGCATATCCTAACAAAAACAGTTTATGGACAGGTAAGAACTAAATAGGAAACCGGTTATTTTTAACTGAAAATTGCTAGAGAAAATTGTAGTGACAGGAAAATCAATAAAAACTTGGTATTTCACTTAACAGTTCAGTGTTAACTGCCGTACTGATGATAAGAAGTGGTCAAAAAAGAAAATATTAAATAAGATATTGATTACAATTGACTGGAATTAGTTGACTTGCATTTGGTAACTAAAATAAAAATTCTGAATTAAAAATTATACCATGCTTTTTTTTTCCACAGTCTGAAGATTATTACGACATGAGAAGATTATATATGATTATGGGCTCTTGTCTCTTCTACAAGGTAGTATTAGTGAGTGATTAAGGCCAAAAGATTAGGAAAATTCATCTGGAAATCTCACTCAGTCATGGAGTAACTCTTTTCAGAACCTCACAAATATGAAAAAAATGTATGATTCCTTTAAGTGTGAATTTCTAATAACAGACCTAAAACTCAAACACCATAACAAAAAAAAAATTGACGTCGGGCTGTGATATGTACTATACGACCAGGAAGAACAAAATACTTGTTTGAAACTGTCTTAAAGGAATTTTGCAGTGTATAAAGCAAGGATTGGAGACAATAGTAAGAGTCAATTCAAGTGATGCTGTATGATATTGTAATAGGATTTTTTTTTGTTCATTGCCATTTTTTAATAAAGATAACAGGTGATCTATCTTTAATCTGTCTTTAAATCCAAGACTTTAGTCATTGGATTGACAGCTTTTTTCACTCTGGCCTCATTTGTAAATTTATTTCTTTTTATTAAACGTAGACAGTGTATTCAACAGTATAGAGAGGAAGATAACAGTCTTTGCTTTAAGGAAACTTATATTTTAAATATTTTATCATGCAATTGTTCTTTACGCTGGTAGTATTATGAGACTAAACTGTTAGCACAAATGGAACTGCATGGTATCTACCATGACAGCGCTTTAACTGTAATGCCCTTAGTGCTAGAAATACTGTTGTACTATGTATCTTCTTTGGAAATTTTATTAATTCCACAAATACTGAGCTTTCACCGGAGAGAGAATTAAATGAGAATTAAAGCACCTTAACTCTGTAGCTGTTTAGCAAGCCGTTAAAGCCATACATTTTCCAGCTCCCCTTTGATAACTTACATATATACTGATGTTTTCTTTGTTTATATTTCAGTACTTGTATTCTTCAGATGCGGTGCAAAAGCTCGGTGTTATCTGTTGTACAACTGTATACCAAAAAGAGTGTCTTTGGCGAGAAACTGACAACCTCAGTGCATGTGGAGCATGGATAACTCTAGCTGAAAAGTACTCTTAAGTGATAAGCGGTGGTGGTGTATTTCTTACTGAATATACTTCCTTTTCTGTGTTTAATTAAGGGTTACTTGATTGGTAATCACTTGCCAAAGGAAGATCTTATTGATATAGGTTTATATTGTCGGCACTATTGTCTGTTACCCTTGGCAGCAGAACAGAAGATTGGTCAGTTAGTGATATGGAGGGAAGTATTTCCACATCATCATATCCAGCCATGGGAAGTTTCAAGCTTCACAGGATACAGGGAACCTGAAGCAAGGTACTTCTTACTGATAGTTGGCTTGGTAAGTTAATATTTGCAGTGTGCCTGTTCTCTGATGCTCTGTTTTGCTGTTGTGTGTTGTCTATTGTTGAACAAGATCAACACTTTTTATGTGTTTTTATTTAGTAATATTACAAAATATTTCTATTATAGCTGTTTCATGGGATAGAATTTCTCAGAGAGTAGCATTTTTTATGCATGTGTAAAACTTGCAAGTTTTAAGTATGAATTTTCATTATTTTTATACCCTTTCACTTCGGTTGAAAATGTTTTTGCTTTCATGATTTTGTATTTTCAGACAAGTCTTTTCAGAAATGTGGTGGTTTTTTAAATGTGGACTTTTTTAAAGCAAACAACTGAGTATATAAATGATAGCTTTTTTAACTCAAATAACATGATAACAGATCTCCATGGACATGATTTGATTATAAAAAAATAAGTCTGGAAATGAGGAAGAAGTGTTAAATATAGTGCTGTATTTGGCTTAAGTAACAGATGAGATATAAATATAATACAGCATGTACTGTATATTAAACCAAAGGCTAATGTTGCTACCTCCATGTTAACAGAGACACTTCATGCTGTGCGTCCTGCTCGAGGCAGGAGGCTGTGCATCCAAAGCTATTGGGAATCCAGGACCAGACTGTATATACGTAGATCAGGTCAAAGCCACTATACTTCAACTGGAAGGAATAGACGCCAGCATAGAGGAACGGCTAGATTCTCCTTCCATTCCACCTTTATCTTGTGCTGACTGGTTCCTTCCTGCAACACGTGACAAACCAGAGAGCTTGACCACCTCACCCATCCTAAGTAAGCTACAAAATACTTCCAAATCAGTAACCACTCCAGCGAGCAAAAGGACCCTGTTTGGTGACTCTTCTATAATGACACGTAAGCCGAGCCCTACGAGAAACAGTGGAGGACCTGACCGTGGAAATGAAGGTCCTGCAGAAGATGAAAGCAGTAATCCACAATCTGCAGTGGATCAGGTCTGAGAACAAAGACAGAGGGAATTTATAAGGTTCTGGTGGGCTTGGGGGAGATGGCAGTTCTCTGAAAAACTCACTCAAGTAACTTCCTTTTTAAAAAAGCATACTATAAAAGAATAAATCTAAGATCCCCTGCAAATACTTCTGTTGCCTTGGGAAGCTTTGGGTCAGCCCCAGAGCCATCACATTTATTTATCATTGCTTGCAAATATTTGGGGTTTTCCCATGACTGAAGTGGGCACAGATGCATTGGAATCAGCAGAAATAATTGGAGAATATTCCCAAAATAATAACGGTGTAAACATAAATTATCAGAACAAATTACTGCACAGTTGTACAACTGCTTCTAACCCATTTTAGTCTTAAAAAGGCTATAAAATGCATTTATGTAAGTTGATGCAACCATTTGGGCCTTTTAAAAAATGCTACATGATTTTCTTCTAAGTAGGTGATTTCTTGATTTGATTCTGTTCTTTTGTTAGTTGTGGTTTTTCTTAGTTTATTTATCTCCTTTTTTTTTAGACCACTAGAAAAAAACATACCCTACCAAATCCATTTCATTTAGGAAACCTCAGAAAGAACCTCTCAGAGAAAGATACAGAACTTCTTAACGCTATCAAGTAAGAAAACATTTTTAATTCATCATTTCAGACCTAAGGCCGTGCTTGGATCGTTTTTTGACTACGCGCAGATCACAGAAGCTCCTGCATCATTTTATTCTAACCAAAACTTTGCTATGCAAGGATTCTCAAAAGTGAAGCTCTTAAATGGAGAGCTTAATTAGAAAAGACAGCTGTTTCTCAAGAATATGTCAGTAGAATGTATGCGGATGTCCCACATACATGTGACCTTGAAAGTTCAAATAAAAGAGTTTTTGGACCACACACAAATCCTGCGCCTCCCTGGTGTCTAGGTAGCTGTACAAAGGACAAAGAAGCCAGGATCTTCACAGTTCCTGCCTGATGCTTGTGCCAGCACAGTCTGATCTGGTGTTTTAGTTGAGCTCTAAAGAAAGCTTTCCTTTTTTCTTTTTTTTCCTTTTGCCCCCAAAGCTTTTACTTCTCTGTCCCTTTTTCTTTTTTTTGGTGAGAATTTTTGAGAACACAGTGCAATACCTAACTAGTTCCATAGTTTTTTGCGTTTGTTTGGTTTTGGGTGGCTTGTTTTGTTTTGTTTTGTTTTTTAAATTGAGTGTTAACAGTCTAAATTAGTAGGATTTCCTTGGTGTAGGAATAGAAACCTTTTGAATGTCTGTATCCACTTTTGTATTCTATTGTAGTTACCAGAAAACAATTCTGTCTTAAGAAACAAAAGTATATGCTGTTTAACTGAAATTTATTTCAAAGTTATTTGAATATTAAATGAATTCTCCTGTTTTTGAAGGTTGACATCTGGTCCTGAGAATACCCTCTTCCACTATCTATCTTTGGAAACGATGCAAGGAATCTTTATTACTCCAACTCACAAAGAAGTAGCACAGCTCGGTGGCTCCATCCACCCTCAGTTAATTGAGAATTTCTATCGATGCTGTCTTTCAATTCGTTCCGTTTTTCAGCAGTCCATGAGGAAAGAAGTATGGAAGCTTTGTTTTCCATTTTTCTATTTACATTCTCAACTCTGTATGTCAAGATTGTTTTCACTTAATTATTTAAATAGTTCACTAGCAGATGTATTTGCATGTGTGTGGTTGTTTTTAAAACTCCTGATATTTTACTGTTATGGGCAGGTTCTTTCTCTGACCATCCAACCAAGTATGCGTGCAATGATGGCTCGCTCTCCCACCAAAAATGCCCTCAAAATAAATACTCAATGTCTCCAGTATAGTACTTTCTTACTCTGTTTCATATTAGGACTTGTTTGTAGCTCAGCAAAGAGTTTCACGCCCTGGGTTCAAGAACTGTTAAGTAGCAAAAGAGTGGGGTTTTAGCCATTTGAACGCTAGGGGGGGATTTCAGATTGGCAGCAAAAGGAAATGTAGGCCCTCTTTTTTCACAGAAAATGTCTTCATATGAGCAGTGACAGTGCAGTCTCCCTTCACTGTGTCTGAACAGTGACCTGAGGAGGGCCTCTGACCATGAGAGGGTCGTTCTTTGCTTTCTGTGCTACCCAAGATTGCTTATATGTCTGCCATCAACTACTGTCTGTAATTGTTCACATGGATATCTCTCTAGAATAAGACTGGCTATAATGATTGATTCCTTTTAATTATGCTGCCAGCTCTCTTGGATTTTAGATTAGGTGGGATGCCAGAACAGGTGAGGCTTCTTCCCTTTACAAAGATACCAATTCAAGCCTTGCGCTAGATGTGGGCTGAAGCCTGATCCCAGCTGCCAGAGCTTTATGTGGGTACGCAATATTTAGATTAGCCTTAAAAATGGACAGATCTGATGTCAGCAACTGTACCACCTCCTGTTTGACTAAAAATTTCTGTTTATTCCAAATGATCCATCTGGAGAAAGATGGTAGTAGTAATGCAGATATCTAAATAATAGGTATAAGAATCCATTTATGAGATACTCTGTTCAGATCAGACATTTTGTGTTCAATGCACACTTTATTTTGCTGAAAGTCTGGTTTGTTAACTGCACAGTTGATTTTTATTGACATGAACCAAATAAAGATAACATTAATCTCTGCTAATTTTGTGACCTGTTTAGTTCTTTTGGAAAAGAGAAATAATTAACTATAAACCTAAGTGGAATACTGTCTGAGTTGCATTTTTTTAGATCCTAAAGTGACAATCCAAGTGAATTAAATGAGAAATGGGAAATAACAGTACAAACTGAATGAACAGAGTTTGTAAATAGCAGTATAATTTTTCTTAATCATTTCTTGAAGTTACTGAAGAAGTCACTTCTGGTTAGACCTATGTGCCTTGTTAAATCATCTGGGAACTTTTAAGTGCAAAAAATAGGTTAATTTGGTGGATTGTTCTGTCAACTTCATATGACGCTGAGGTTTGGCTGAGTAGGACTTTGGCATTGAGTCATGTATTTTGGGCACTTCTGTTGGGAGATGTAGAAACCCAAAAGCAAGCAGAGAGAATACACAAACATTTCTTATCATCGAATTGCCTCTGGTTACAACTGTTAAATAGACATTTTATAGTTCAAACAAACAAACAAACAAAAGAATAAAGAAACTATTCAGCTACTAGGTGAAGCTCGTAAAAAGTGAAAAACTCACGGTTGAAAGTCAAAACTTCTGTTTTGGCCACCGCTACCTCAGCACATGATTTTCTGGCTTCTTCAGACGTGAGTAGACTAGGCAGCAGCGGGGTTCATTCTGCTCTGAAAATCAGAAATAATTGATGAACATGTGCTGCAGAACAAAGTTTCTCTTTAAGAGCAATGTGGGGTAGTTTTTGCATGTTGGCTCCAATAATTAATGCTGAAATTAGCAGTTTGTTCATGGCATGAGGAAAATGTGAAAGAATGAGTGGAAGTTTTTTCTTGTTCATAGTGCACGACAAAAAACTCAAATACAGAAATTAATATTATACTGCTTACTCTTTGTCATCAACTAAATATTGTTACAGCTTAGGATTCAGAGAATTGCACCAATAATGCAAAATTATTTAAACTGATCAATCACTAATTTTTGCCTCACTTTTAGAGAACTGAAAATTCACAATTTAACTTCTAAATGTGTACAGAAATTTTGAATAAATTTTAAATTGAGAAAAAATAAGCTCTGTGTTTTTAAACCCTACAATATATGCCACTGTATGTAAGAAGCAGCCCTGGCCTCATTTTCTTTATCATCATCTTAGTATTTTCTTAAATAAAATCAGAAGGAAAGAAGTTTTAATGGATATGGAAGTACAGACCCTTGTAGTTCTATCAAATATCCCCTCTTAGTACTTAATTTTTTCTTTAGTATTTTCAGTATGAATAGCATGGTGTAAGATGTGCTAAAATATAAACAAATGTCAGCTTGGAAATTGCGTAATAACGACCCCATTTTTTTGGTGGGGAAGACTATTAAACTGAGTACAAACATATTCCTTACGTTTTTTTCAGTAGCAGTATTAGCAAGAACAGGGTTTGAAACAATTTTGTGTACTAAGAAGAGAGATAGGAAGGGTAAAGTCATCTATTGTGTCATTTCTTCCACTCTGTGAACTATTAATTTAGAATATGCTTTATGAATTTAATCCAAAGCATGTTTAGGGAAACTGAAAAGACATTTTCGCAGGCAAATATTAGCCATTTTTTTCTCAAATGCTCCCTTTTTCTTCTACCATTTTTGAGAAATTAAGATGTTTGTGATAATGTGACCACCTTTTTTCTTCTAGACCTTCAGCCCCCACATCTTCAATATTGTAGGCCAATTGAAAGATGTGGTTTATGCTCCTACATATGGCAGACAGAAGTCCCATGAAAAGTTTTTTTCAAGGAAACCTTTTCTTTCACCTCCTCGGATCTTGTCATTGGAACATAAGTTTAATTGGTAGATCCAGAGATGCCCTGGCCTTAAGACAGATTTGTTTCAAAGGGACTTCCACTCCTGTTTCCATAATCTCATCTCACTTCTTATGCTTCAAAAAAAAAAAAAAAAAAAAAGGTTTTAAAGCTTGTTTTTCCTTCACTACTATATAGACATTTATAAAAGAGTACTAAATTTCCTTTGACTTCAATGGGAAAAGAGTTGAAGTAGTGACAAACCCTTTCAAAATTCCTCGTGTGTTTAACTCCATGTTCATTCCAGTCTTTTTCCCACTTGCGTTTCTGGTGAAAAATACCGTGGCATTATTGGACTCGCGGGACTGTTAAGCACCAAGACAGAGCAATGAGAGAAAGTAGATTTTGTTCCTACAATTTGATCCTCACCAAACAGGTACCAGGAGTTCAGTCAGAAACACCTGGAACTTTTACAAGGTTTATTCAAAAGCTCTTTACAAAACATAGCCCTAAAACCAAAAGAATACAAAAACGTCTTTATTTTCTATACATCTTACACGTTCACGCTGAGTAGGAGCAAGAAAACACTCTGAGCAAAGTGCTTCGACTGTTTATTTACAAAAAGAAATTCCTGCCTGGCCAAGTTTATTCAATAGGCTTTTACTATCACAGTTCTTAATTAGGGAGGCACACAGAGAAGGAAAGATGAGAGCTTTAGCTGTTGTAACGTGCTTGTTTAGAGAAGCTGTATTATCTCAGATGTCTTATGAGAGAAATAGTGTTCAGCTAGAAGGGGAAAAAAAAAATCCAAAAAGGGAGCATTTGTCTAAGTTGTACAACAATGGAAAGGCCTCTTGATGCCAAAGTAACAAAACTGTGGAAAAAAAGAATCGTGTAAGCAAGTTAGTTATATCTCCTAAGTCTGCCTTTTTTGACAGCAATATCGTTCATCAGAGATTCCTGAAGAAATCACATGCTTATATTTGCTAGTGTTTATGTAAAAAGATTTCATTCTGTACTAACATTTCACCAATTGTTTTACAGAAAAAGAAAAACGCAGGCAGTGGGGCTTCGGAATTGAGTAAGGAAGCTGAGGACCTAGATCTAGTAACAGAACATGGAGTTTTGTTTGAGTGCTCTCCTGATAACTGGACTGATCAGAAGAAACCACCACCAACAATGAATTACTGGGTTGTGGGGTGAGTTTAAGGACAAATGAATGTGTTTCTGCTAGTGTTTCCCATTTTGAATATGCCACTGTACTCATTACGAATAAATTTAATTGTGGCACATCATGGAAATATTTGAGCTGACTGACTGATGTGGCTTTAACTTGGGATCTGGGAACACATTGGTGTGATGTTCCAAATCTTCTGTTTCAAATCTTGTAATTGTTTTAAGTCCAGGCCAGTAAGCCCCATTCTGTAGCCACTACTTCTCACTATATTTCTCACTTATATATCTCACTATATTTTGTGCTGTCTACATTTTAACTGTAGTAAGCAGACAGTCATGTTAGCAGCAGGAAGTCAACAAGGGTGTTTCCTTCTTTTCTACATTCATCTTCTCTATTTGGTATTCTTACTAGATAAATAGAAAGAAAAATGTAAATGCCCAGTTAAATGGAAGCATATGTTTTTCACCATATGAAAAACAAATTCAGTATAGGCAGGGGGTGAAAGGAAGACAAATGATTATGTTTGATTAATTCATTAAGTTATAATTGACTAGTTCAATTATTGCGCAGATAGGAAATTCAGAAAACAGCAAAATACATTTCTGAATATGGCATAAGAACCTTTTTTCTGATACAATGAGGGGAAACGTCATCCACAGGTAATTTTATTGGCCAGGAATAATAATGTAGAAATTCTCTAACGCAGCTTTTGTTCAACCTGTTTGCCTTCAAGTCATATGTTTAAAGAGAAAAAAAGAAAAACAATTGTTTCCCACCAAGAACATACATAACTGCAGTTTGTGTGCTATCCTTGGGGTTGGAAAAATTAAAATCTTTAGTTTAAACATTTTAGAATGTTTATGCTGCTGTTGATATCTTTTAAAAAACATTTTTTCAGTAAACAACGTGTTAAATCAGGGGCAGTCCATTAGTATTTGCAGAGCTATATGGTATGCTATAATGCTGCACACGCTTGCGCCAGGTTTTAACAGCTTTCCTACTTTAGCTCTTTCCCTAGAAGAGCGTAATGTGACCTGTGGGAATGTACCTACCCAGATCTACTAAGTTTAAAAATTAGTAAATATGTGAATACTGGCGCTTGCTCCCAAGTACCAGCTTGTAGCCTGGAAACCTGCATTAGTGCAAAGCACACCACTACCATGCAAACAGATCCTGAAAAACTGAAGAATTTTTTCTATACACAGTCATGAGAAAGCTCAACAGAGAACTTGATTTAAAAATCTAACGTGTTGAAAGAAGTAAGATAATGCAGGAGAGCCACAGAAGTTTGCTAGCTGTCTTACACAGCAGTTGTTTTTAACATCTTACTGAAACCTCGGAGTACAACCAAAATATATCGCGCTGCTGAGGAGAAAAAGCTAACACCTATGATAACTTTTTTTTTTTTTCTTTTTTTTTTTTCCTCCAGGAGGCTCATTCTGCATCCAAAACCTCAGGAGTGTTATGTCTGTTTCCATGACTCAGTCACAGAAGCTGCTGTTGAACTGGCCTTTAAACTGTCCTTCGGCTTAGCTACATAGATGAGCTTCCTGAGCATTCAGCCAGCCTGCGGGGTGTTGTCACCTCTTTGGAGTACTTCAGTATCAAGAGAAATTAACTCAACTGTGGTGCTGACCCGTGGCATATCTTTGAAATGCTTTTAAAAAAGAATAAATCTACCTTGTGGTAATGACACAGGTAAAACTTCAGTGATGATTTTAATGAGCTCATCGATTGAATACTTAAAATTATTTCAGAGAAACAAAGTTCTTATTTTTATATACTGTCAAATTACTTATCCTGGTCATAACTTTATTATATTAAAACATCACATAATTTGTACATTCACTGCTGTTCAGTGTATAATACACAATGTAAAATGATAAGCTGATATCCTCACAGTACTCTCTGAATATCTGGCAATTTGGTGATGGAGGGGGAAAAAAAATATTTCCAATTAATCAAAATTTTTCACCTCTAAGGGCATGAAAAATAGTGCGTGTTTTCAGTAACGTTGTATTAATCAAACCAGAAAGAAATCTTTTAGACAATTCATGGCATTTAGCAACACAAAACTAATGGTTTACCATTTTTGCCAGTATGGTCTCCTGCACACTTGAGCACTACAATATGGTTGATGTTTTACTTGACTTCATGATTTTTAACTATAAATAATACTTATATTTGTTAAAACGCAATTTTGAAGGCACAAAAGAAGATGGGGGGAGGGGGGTGATAGTTTTAAGACTTATGCATGGGCACAGCTAATTTTTTATTATATTCATAATAAAACCATGTATATTTGGAAAAGACCAGTAAAGCGTTATTCTACTGTTTTTTTACTTAACATATTTTCTCTTTTGTTTATTTAAACAATATTTGTTTAGCTAGGCCTTCTACACTTTACAGCTGGATATTACAAAAAATGTTAGATTATATCCATATAAGGCAAAAGAAGGCAAGATGTTTGCAAAATCAGAATTCTTCTACAAAATTCAGCCTTCCTACAAAATGTTAAAATGTTCATAATCTGCAAACCAGCTGCTCCTACAGGTTTTTTAACTAAAGTTTAGTTTCAAATGTAAGATTTTTGGGGCTTTTTTTACCCACAGCCAGCACGCTTACATCTGGTCATCTGCATAGCATTTCTTCATGTTCCACGTCAAAAATGCATTTTTATTATTTTTTTTTATTTCCGCTATTTCTATTTGCTTTTCATGAGTGCTTTTCATAAAATGCATGACTAAAGTTGCATTTTAAACAATGGGATCAAAAAGTTTAAGTATTCAGGAAAGTGAATTCAGCTCCGTAGGCTGTCATGATCAAATCTTCAGCGCTTGTTTTCACTAGTAAATTACACTGTTTAGAGTAGTTCTAAAATAGGCAATCAAATGCTTATAACTGCCCACTCTCACAGAGCGATTCACAGCTTGTCTTGAATCACTCAACGGTTGCTTTAATTCAAGCAGTAGAAGTCTTAGGCCTGAATTTTAAGCATACGATTGAAGATTTTGTTAATCAGCCTTCTCCAGAATTTATGGTTCCTAGAAGATGAGAAATAGAGTGTTTCAGTTTGAGACATAACAAAACTGAGTTATATCAGTAGTGCTTTAGATTTGTTCTCCGTCAATGAAGTGGTGTGAGATTTACTCTGAAGAATAAAAATATGTATTAGTATGGATAACATCTGAACAGCACCTTTTGAGAGTCTAAATACGTGGGGTTTGAATATGAGATTTTGTTGTACGGGAGGAAGGAACAGAAAAGCAAGCAGTCTTTGCTGCATGGCTTCTAGCAGGTTTAAGAGCTTTCACAGAACCTGTACGTCTGTGTGTGTGTGCACATAAGTATGTATCTGCACGGTAAAGGGTAATTTTGCTGATGTTTGTCTCGTTTCAGTCTCTTAAAGGCTGGGCTATATGGTTTGAATGCTAAAAAAGAAGGTATTTGAATGCTTTAAAAAGAGGACAGCTAACTTTTATCAAGCTCCTTGTGTTTAATCAGACCTAGCTGGGCCAAACACGCACCTGAGCCCAGGCAGAAGAAACAGTGAATCTGAAGGTGGGTGCGGAGAAAAGCAGCGACGGAGGTGGGACTCCTTCAGCACCAATCAGCTATTTAGACTGGCTCGCTCCTTCACAAGACACCCTACCTTAAACAGAATTAAGGGCATCCGAGTATGGTACACCTTTTATACTCCAAGCAGTGTAGTTCGGCAGCAAAACGTTGCAAAATTTGCATTAATTATGTGGATACTACGGGATTTTTATTGGTTGTTCGTCAACTGAGCAGAGACTGTATTTTGCAGATTTTTAAGAGTATGTTTAAAAAGAGCCCCAAAGGATGACAGGATTTCATTTCCTACAGAACACAGAGTTTTATCAAGTATCTTTGATACAAATCTTGTAGCTTTGTAATTTTCAAAGATTGTGAATCAGCGTATAAAATTATATTAAAAGGAATAGATGCAGAGAAGCTACGAAAGGACTTGAAATGGTAGCATTAAGGCACTAAATGAATTAATTTCTTTTGCCTTTAAATTATTATTTTTAAAAAATACAGCAAAGCAGTGTGGCGCACAACAAATCAATGGAGTACCAGCGTTAAAATTACTAATGTCAAGGGAATGCAAGAAACAGACGTTAGCATTTAAAAACATCAACAATTAAAACATTTTGACTGAGCAAATAGTGTTTCATGCCTTCATTAATCATAAAGTCAGGAGATGCAGGGGACGGAAAGCAATTAAAAAAAAAAATGCTATCAGCAATCTAGAAGGAATTGATATTTCTGCCCTGCACTGGAATGGGTATAAACAACACGACTAAAATTCATTTACTTGCCATATATAATGTTTATTAACTCATAACTCAATATGATCAACAACTACCCTTTGTTACCTGGGGTTTTTATTCTCTAGTTCCTACTCGGGGGAGAGGGGCCAGTTCTCGCAGCTGACAGAAGCTCCTGGAAAGTTCCAGAGGTCTCTGGAAGCAGCTCAGGGAGGGTGGCGCTCCCTGGAAGCTCCGTTTCCGGGCCCGGCCGCCCCTTGCAGATGGTAATGGCGGGAGCCAGAGGCGGCTCAGCTCCTGCATACCCCCAGACCATCAACTTTTGAGGAAAAAGAAGCCAGTTTAGTGCCCGCTGGCTGTGTGCTTTTTTGGGTAGAGGAGGAAAAGGCCAGGGCGGTGCCATGCGCCATGTTGGCCCTGCAGGGCAAGGACCTCTGCGACCCCGTATCTCCTTTGGGAAGGACCTGAGGGCCAGCAGCGTGGTGGCTGCCATCTCCAAGAGGGCGGTGGAGACCCTCGAGAGGGTGAAGCTGTTTCTGCAGGTGCCGGCCCCCTCCACGCAGATCCAGGCACAGTGGGCTGCTTTGTGCGTGTCCCCAGGGAGCGAGGTAGGGACCCTGAGCCGCTCCCCTGTCCCAGCGCCTTTCCCTCGCTCTCCCAAACCTTGTAGAAACAAAAGCTTTTAGAAACGCTTTCAAAGTGATGGCGATGGAGCCTCCATCGTGGGCCATGGCATTCAGAGGAGTACGGGCTGTGGCGGAGGAGGTGGTGAGGAAGGGGTGGCTGCTGGGTACATCCCCACAGGATTTTTTTTGGTTTATTTGGTAGTTGTTGGTATTTGTGGACGGTGTAAAATACCCGTAACGTTTTCCTTGTGATAGTTTTACAAAAGCAGCCTTTATTTGGCATCCTCGTGTTAATGTATAGGAAAGCAGGATCAAAATAAGAAACAAAACCACAATTTTGAGGGTTTTGTCTTAGAGAGTCTTTGAAGAGTCTTTGCCTTCATCCAGGGTAACACAAGAAAATTAAGTCGTCTGAATGAAGAGCACGGCTACACGTCACAGAGATGACTGGGCTGTCACTGCTTAGTGAAGTCTAACACGGCCAGCCAGTCCCACGTCTGAGAACATCCGCACGTACATTTGGTTTCTCCCCCATGATCCACATAAGGTTTGCTCCTGCAGTACCCTCCCCAGCTCCATTTAGCTTCTTATGCATTTATCTTAGTGTCCAAAGGGATCCTTTCTTCAATTTAGAATAATATAACGTCAAAAGCGGTACCAAGTTTGTGATACCTGTATAAGCGGTTCATCATTGCTCTAATGTGGAGTGTGAGCACCCCCTATGGAAGCGAAAATGCACAGGCAGGCTACTTCAGGAACACAATTTATACACAGTCCTGTGAAATATTCTTCTGTTCTGCAGTTCCAGACTGCATTTTACAAAGGTACCCCTCGTCTAAGAAATGTATGAAGTAAGGAAGTTGAAAACCTTACCTGTTTCTCAGCATTACTGATGTTTCACTTGCAGTTTCAAATTTTCTTGTGCTAACACCGAATGCATACATCTGTCGGTAAGTGTCAGAATAAATCCAGATTTTCAATTCCAAATGCTTGAAAAATAAAGGACCTGCAAAAAGAACAATTTTGGCCTTTGTTACAGCTCATACCAAAGTAGAAACAATAAAAGGAATATTGTATAATATACTTGGTGTAGTATAAACTTTGGAAATGTTATTTTAAAGATCCATTTATTTTTCTGTAGGATGTTTCAGTTTTTGGCGTGGCAATTTGGCAAATGTTATATGGTATTTCCCAACACAGGCTCTAAACTTTGCTTTTAAGGACAAATACAAACAGATTTTCATGTCCAAAGTGGATAAAGAAAAACAGGTAAATAATCCTCCATATTAGTTCTGTTTAATAAACAAACTACATCCACCTAAGAGCTGTGCAGTTCCTTCTCTCAGCATGGTTCGTAATTAGTGGTGGCATATTGATAAGATTTTGTAATCAGCTTATTTTATAACAAGAGGAACAGTGAGCATGCTTACTCTGTAGTTTATTGTTGAAAGTAATGAAATCTGAGTTTTGATCTTTGATGATTAATAACTTTGTGAGGTACATGTAAATAAATGCTTATAAATATAAGTTAGAATTTTCAAAGTTTTGTTCAGGACATGTAATTATTTTGGAGTTATATGATGCAAGTATTACAATGGATGTTAAAAATCTTGGACTCAGACATGTATGTTTCTGGGCCAATCACATTCTCACAGTTAAGACTGCATTAACCTGTACTTTAGTCTCAGATCTTTATGTTCATGATTTCACTCACGTGAAATTACAGCTGCTTTTATTCTAACGTGTGAAGTTCTTGGGTTGTGTCCCTCAAGCAGGAGTCTCTAATTTTGAATTTTTTCACATTATTTTCTTAATAATTATTAGTATATGAGTGCCAGAAAGACCTTACAGATAGGAAAGTGCGTATTACTACTGTACATAAGTAATACTTCACACTGAAAACTGATTTCTTGCTACGTGTAAAGCTAGAAACATACCTATTAATAGTTAAAGCATTTTTAAAACTTAGTTTTGTACAATGCACCAGAAAAGGAGCAGTTTTAGGTTATAGCTCAAAAAGGCAAATAAACATTTGGGCTATGCTGCTTTACCTTGCAATTCTGTGTACTTGGGAAAAGTCCCTTAACTTGGATGGATTCGTGAAAGACACGGAGGTCTACAGCCATGGAATTAATTACAAGAAACCTCGCCCTTGGAAAGTGAAATGTTGATATTGGTATTTGACAAATTACATAAGATTCATTCATATCAGCAGAACGGAACATAAGTTCTTCATATCTAATTTGTTTCAAGCTGGAAAATCTGCTTTATTTGTGTCTGTCTTCGGTTATCTGTTTTAGGATTTCTTTGGTTGGGTTTTGATAATTTAAACAAAAATCCAATGTTCTGTGCTTTCTCTTGTTGACAGTTTTTTATCGCAGTGCCAGAAACTTTCCTTGCCACAGGCCTTTCTGGTGGTGCTGACCAGGAGGAACGCTGTCAGTCATTAAAGTTTGATTAATCTCGTGTTGCACGCAAATTCTTAAGCAGTCCTTTTCTAATTACAGTCATTTTGATTGCAAAGAGTTTAAGGTTGCTGTTTTCCTTCTTCTCTTAAAGTGGAAAAAGTAAAATGTCCATGATGTAAATAAGGCAGCGTTTATAGTTCTTCAAATCTCCTTTCCGTCTCCTAGAAGTGTTTCCAGATGGCTTACATGTGTATGAGCTTGTGACTCAAATTTTAGAAACATTCCATGAATAGCACTCAAGATTAATTTCTTCAGAAGTAAAGTATTTAGCAAAGCAGCATATTCATGGTTGAAATCGGGGTCTTTGGATGCTTTCTTATGTGTTTTGTGCAGGATAGGAAGTGGGGAAGAAAATATGGTTGACAGGCATTAGGTTTTGCTTAGTGGGATTATCTTTGAAAACAAAAAATAACTACTAAAACATTTAGATTGTAAAGTGCCAAGGAGCTTCTGTTAAAGACAACAGACTATATCTATGTGCCAGATACGAACCAACAAATAAAAAGTGATTTTTGGGTGCATCTACATGGTCTGCATTTACTACACAAGATGTGATGCTGTTTAAGGCAACAGAGCTATGTCAGATATCATCACCTAAAAATGTTACGCAAAACGTTTCTTGTACTGTGATTAGCTTTTTCTTATTTGGTAAACACTATGGGCCACAGTGAAAGTAAGTACATTGGTTTTTATTTTTCCCTGTTCCACCATCATAGAATTGGTCATTGCTGAAGCGGGGAGATCCACGGGCCGGTTGTTACGGAGGACGGGGTGATTATAGATGAGAAAGATGTTATCTGCTATCTGGGTCACAAGAGCACCATATAATTCAGAGCTGAAAAAGAAAACTGAATTAGTATTTTCGTGATCCCTTCAATAAATGAAGGTATATGTTTTGAAGTTCTTCCTTCAAAGATGGGTTTATTGCTTGCTGTGTTTTCACCTGTAGAGAATCCTAAGAGCTTGGGTGTAGTTACTGGTGGAATGTGGAAACAGATGAAGAATCTACAGATATAAAAAGTGGATTTTTTTAACTTTGTCACAGCTTCTGGCTAGTGTTCCACTATAGGGAAAAGCTGAAACTAGTAACATTTCTAATAAGTTTGAGTATGAATGTGTGGGCAGGAAGTGAAAGGATGGTATTATGTCGAAAAAATCCTTTTCAGAGAGGGTAAGAGAATTCATACGTAAGCATTGTGCTGAATGAGGACAAAATTGGAATGGAAGTTATATGACCTGAAAGTGTTTCAGCAACTGGATGCCACTATCTGAACAAACTGTCTTCATCCATCCATGTGTCTCAATTTCTTCTTTATGCTTTGTTCGTAAGAGGAGGAAACAATGTTTTTCATATAATTTTGATAATGTTAAATGCTTCAGTCATGCAGAGTAGTTTGTACTAAAGAGAAGGGCTTCTGTAAAGCATAACAATGTCCATAAATTTATTTTCTATTAGGTGCTGCTGAGCAGCAGTTCCATGGACTTGGTGACTGTATTATTCAAATTGCAAAGACAGACGGACTTCCTGGCCTGTATCAGGGTTTTGGTGTTTCAGTGCAGGGAATCCTTGTATACCGAGCCTCCTATTTTGGATGTTACAACACCATTAAGGTAGCTTTTACAAACAAAAAAGCAGATGTTTTAAACCTTTAACGTGATATTTTAAATATTTATTATGAACTAATGAGGATGTTAGTTACAGCTTTTGTCCTTACAGTTATTTGTGCTCAATACAGTTTATTACTGAAGAGCAAAGTAATTTTACAGTAGGATTAACAACAGAAATGATAGAAATTAGACTTGATAGCTGCTGGATTTGACATACATTTTACAGAATTTGTCCAGGCTTCCATTTGTGTTTTACTTCGCAGGGATTATTGCCAAATCCAAAACAAACTCCATTCTTTCCTTTTTCATTGCACAAGTTGTGACTACGTTCTCAGGAATGCTGTCTTATCCTTTTGACACTGTCAGGAAATACACAATTATGCAGGTACAGTCTAGCTTGAAATCCTTTTCTGAAAATTACTTACTAGATTTTTGAAGTTTGTGCTAACTAAAGTGCTGTATAGCTTTACAGCAGGTGAGACTCTATTCAGAAAAAAAAAAAACTGGAAACATCTCCAGAAAGACAAGAAGGAAAATGAAATAATAGTATTGTGGGAGCATGGTAAAAGTTCACAGGTTGGTGAGAGCTTTTAATAGAAAAACAGGATCTCTTCTTTTTCCTACTCAGAAGCCAGATATTTGGAGTAATACAGGTTTGTGGCTAGAATAACATCCTTTATTAGTCCAGCTAAGGCAGTTAGAAAAATAGTCTTTGTGGCACACAGCTGTTCTTCAGGTGTGAGGCAGAATCAGTAACCTTCAAAGCTCAGTACGAGCTGAGAATTATTTCTCAGCATGTGATGGGTATGATAGTGTATAATTACCAATTAATGTTGGATCTTGGTGCTAGCTATTAGGTAATTTTACTAGGTAGTTCAGTAGCATTTGAAGTACATATAATAATATAAATTCCTGCTGTGAAGATCATCCTCAAACACTAAATAAAAAACCACAAAAATGCTCTTGAAAAATCAGGACCTTGCTCCCTGCATCCCTGAGGAAGTTTTGCCAGCTGACAATAGAAAAGGGGTTGTTAGTTCTAAAGAAGGGTCTCTACATTTTATTTCAAGAGTATCCTTTTCTCTCAGCATTCTAAAAGTCAAAAGAACATAAGAATAAATGTTGGCATAGAACTTGCTTGGGTGCTCTCAAGAAATCCCAGGGGATACTTCGATTCTTAGGTCATGCCTGCATACCTCCTTGAAGCTTACAGTGGGCAAACACCATTAGCACTACTGGCTTCTTCCTTACAGACTAAATACGATTTCACTGCCTTCAGATTCTGCTTTATCTGCTTAATCGGCAGTAAATCTACAGTTAATGCTGCCTTTATTCCTAATTACTGTGCTTCTTGAGGCTTTACCGAAAAATTGCCTGTATTTCTGGTAATTAACTTACCACTAGGATAGAGAATAGTATCAAGATTAAAAACACAAATTACAATCATATGAAGTAAGTTAATAGGTTTACCAGCATAAAAGAGTATGAGAGGACATATATAATATATGTTATGGAGGTATAAATATATTTCACATGGTATCCTTGTTTCACTCATGTAGTTTTGAAGCTCCAGGTACAAATAAAGCTGATTGATTACTACAATTTTTATCCATTTCTTATCATGACATTTATTCTAATCCAAGAGGAAGCCTTGAATTAAATACAGCACCTTTTAATCCTTCAGTTAAATTATATTTGCCAGATGGGATAACTTCCTGAAATAACGAGCACAGTACAGTTACTGCTTTCAGCAAAGTTGATTTCTGTCAGGTAATCAGTAATAACCATTACCAAATATCCTTTCATTTGCATATATTCACATCAATTCAAACAGAAATATTTTAAATGTTTTTTAGCTATGATACTATGTTTATTTAATGGATGTATGTGAATATTTATCATAGATCTATTTCCTGCATTTATTATGTTCAGGAAATGCATAGTGATCTCCTACCTTGATTCCTAACAGAACATGTAACAAAATGTAACACTGTCTCCATCAGAAACTTCAAATATCACTAAATTAGCTGCAGAGTGTATCACAAAGGCTTAAAGTAGGCAACAAAGAAGGCAACTCTTTCTGCCACTATAGTCTAGAACCTTACCTTGATACTGCAAGTGGATTTAACTAAAGATGTAGCTAACTCAAGTCAAATCTTCAACATCAAGTAAAAAACCTGGTGTCTTCTTTCCAGTAAAATTTCATATAAAGATAGGGATTTGGGGATTAATCTTGCCAAAAGAAAGTGTACTTGTTTTTTGCTAGTGAAGACAAAAACCAGTGTCAGTTCCTAACACAGTCCCCAAATCCTGAAGAGAATGCAGTTCCGAAACAGGAATTGTTTGACAGCTCACCAAGCACATCTACAAAAAACGGCTTTGTCAGGGCCGTGCTGTTACTCAGAGTATCTGAGAGATGGCTGTCGTCACCCTCCCGAGTTCCAGAGCGGGCAAGACTATTTCCCAAGTGCTCTGCTGTGCAGAGAACGGCTACACAACGTTCCTCTGGGCTGTCTCCACTCCGCTGTTGAAATTTTCAAACCTTAAAGGAGCTGGCGTGATTTTCAGCCATGCTGCGCTCGGAAAAAGCTGCAGGGAGAGTTCAGTACTTCAGCTGTGACTTCTGCAGAAATGGTCGTATGCCGGCACGTGAACATTCACTGCTTGTCATCCTTTATTTCCTTCACCCCTAAGCACTTGAAGCAAGTTTTAGTGAACAGGGTGGAGGTCTGCAACTAACAAGTCCTCCTTTTTGCTTTGTTTTCATTTGTCAAGCAAATTAATGCTCACAAACAAGGCAGGCTAGATGAAAACTGCACTGCCCTCCTTCTTAGCCTTCCTATGCTTTTACATTATCGTGCTAGTCAAGACCTTAATATTTTTTAGAGGACTCTATCGATCACTAATGAACTGAAACCTACTTGCTATAAAAATAGTCCAGTGGTACTAAAGAAGGAGAAAAAAAAAAGAAGAGCTGTGGAAGTTTTAATAGCACTGAAACAATTCAGAGCACCCTTAGGACTGGAGTGACCTCATTTAATTCCTAAGCCTTCTACTTGCCCAGTAAAGCTTAAAAGAAGCATCAGAAGAAGGATCACAGCCTTTCTAAATTTAGCTATTGGAACAAGCTAACAGAGCATTACATCAGATAAATATTCATTAGTTAAAAGATCTCTCCTTCACAGTTAAGTGAAACATTAGGAAGAAGTTCCTTAGTGTTCTTTACTAAAGAAAGACAAATTTTGCTGGGCATCTAAGTTTCTTTCTCAGTGCAGTGCAATAATGATCTGTCCGTATTATTTTGTGTGCAGAGTGGGGAGATGGAACACCAATATAAAGGAAGCGTTGGCTGCCTTATGAAAATATACAAGCGAGAGGGACTTGATGCATTCTTCCATGGAGCGTTCTCCAACATCTTCTGTGGAACAGGAGGAGCCTTAGTGATAGTTCTTTAGGACAAAATTAAGGACATTTTTAATCTTGACGTTTCAGAGAGTTTGGGATCTGATTAAAATAGTAAGTGAACATCTATTGTGCTTGAAAAGTGCTCATGATAGAACTCTCATTGTTTGCATAGCCTATTTTTAATGTTATATAAATAGTTTAAATGTTATACAAACAACGCTTTTAAGAAATTATTTGGATGTTTTTGTGACTAAGTATGTACTAAATGAAATAATTTGCTTTCAGGGAACTAAAGAGTACTGTTTACATTTCGTTCAAGGAATGAATCCAAGAAAACGCTCGCCTCCTGTTTAAAATTCTCAATGTTTCCGTTTTATTCACACTAAATGCTACAGATCTTGACTACTGAATTACAGCATGTACCTGAATATATTCTGGTAACGGCAGCTTCCCTCACCTGTCAGCAGAGCCCACTGGAAGTATGTGTACCTATCAGCCTGTTACAGCTTCTACGTGAACCACAGTAAAAGAAAAACCTGTTTCTAACCTATTGATGAGTTTTCACAGTATTTCAAAGCACAAGTCAAGACAGTGAAGGAGTTTACATTTGGGTTTTTTTAATCGGCATTAAGAAATACAGCGCCTCACTCTTCTCTCTGTCCCATCCCTCAAACAACAGCAAGACGACTACAGTCTGGCTGGCAGCATTTCAAGCCCAAACGCAGCCCAAAGACTTGGAGATCCAAGCACCTCAAAACTTAGAACACCGAATACATTATTTCTTGAGGAAATCTAAAATGGCTGAGGATTCTTCTCAGTATTGAGGATAAATCTTACAGTGCAATTAAGTGAGAAGATTCTGAGGTAATAATTTTCAATAGGGAAAGGAAGAAGAAACGAAACCTTGTGGAATATTCATAATTTAAGGAATCAAGAAAGTATTTAGGAGGCCATTATTTAAATGTTTGGTTTCAAAGAAACAAAGGGTAGCAGTGTTCCTAATATTTCTCCACAACCCTTAAATGCCACATAAAAACCTTTAGCTCCTTGAGTTAGTACAAATAGTACTGCAGTGATAGGACGAGTGGTAATGACTTCAAACCGGAAGATGGCAGATTTAGATTAGAAATCGGGAAGAAATTTTTCATGATGAGGGCGGTGAAACACTGGCCCAGGTTGCCCAGGGAAGCTGTGGCTGCCCCATCCCTGGAGGTGTTCAAGGCCAGATTTTATGGGATTTTGAGTGATGTGGTCTAGTGGGAGGTGTCCCTCCCCATGGCAGGGGGGCTGGAACTAGGTGATCTTTAAGGTCCCTTTGCAACCCAAACCATTCGAGGATTCTGTGATAAATATTCTTTTAGCTGCTAAAAGTCAGTTGTGATCCACAGGCCAAGAACAGGAAAGTCTCGGACAACAGCAGTTCCAAGATTGCTGCGGTGCCAGTAGCTGACGGGGGGTATGTGCCCAGGCAAGCCTGTGGCTAATCTGACTTGGCTGAACGCTGCTCACATTTGCAGAGCTGGCAATCGGCATGACACTGAAGCACACAAACAAGACTTTTATGAAATACTTGCAGAGTTTGGCTTATCCTGCTTGCGATCTCATCTGCAACTCGCCAAAGTCTTAACTCTTGACAAGGCAAATAAAAAGTCTGTTGGCAGTTTCTTGTTGCTATCACGAATGTCTGTGCATGCCTGCGCCTCGACGCCAGCTGCTGTGGCTGCCGGAAACAACAGGGCAGCGGCAGCACGGGGGTGTGAGATCCAAGCCGAGACGTGCCCGTGCTCCTGCAGTGGGGGCTCGTCCCCTGGCTGCGGGGTGGCACGACTTATTCTGGGATGGCTCGGCGGTGTCGCCCCGCTCCACGGGACTGTTCGCGTATCCTCCCTTGTCCCAGGGAGCCCTGGGTGGGGCTGCGGAGGAGGATGTGCAACGCTTTGAGTCACCCAGAACTGGAACAGGGAGCGGAGCTGGGATGTGTCTCCCTGGCTACTGCGGGGGAGCAGGACCTGCTCTGCGTTCCCCGTCCTGATACCAGCAAGGAAAATGCGGTGGTTAATTACTTGTACTAATAAATACTAGTTGTGTTACATGTAACTGTGTTTAACAGGGGCTCCTCTGGCTTCTGGGGGTTTTGGAGAAAAACGGCGTCTGTCACCCTCAGGAAAAGAGTTCTAGTTGAAAAAACAGTAAACGGGGAAAGAATCAAATCAAAGATCCTGATGGATGTGAGTCTGGTTTAGTGGATTTGCACTTTATTTTTAGTCTCTCCGGTGGAACACAACCGTGCAGCGCCGTGTCCCCTGTTGTGTCAGAGAGACGTCACGCTGCTGTGTGAAACGGAGACGTCATTTTTAGAAGCGAATGAATGAATGAATACATAATGAATGAATACTTACCGTGCTTCTCCAGCTGTAGAGTTCCAGCCTTCCGCGCTCAAAGCGACGCCAACAGAGAATGAGGTACCTGTGGGAGAGAGACTCAGGTTTCGAGACCTCTTCGAGGACGAGCGCGTTAATTGGCCTAATTGCTATAATCACATTAAATCACCCTGCGTTGCAACCAACGTTTAAATTGCGCTTCTCCCCGCCAGCTCCTTTAAGGGGGGGGGGGGCATGGGCGTGGCCCGCCGCCGCTCTGACGTAAGCTAACATCCTGACGTTCTCGATAACGCCACCCCGCCGCGTGCCGTTCCAGATCTTTCTGGAAGGCGCCGCCCGCCGCCGCTCGTCCCGAGCCCTTCCGGACCGTTCCGGAAAGTGCCGAAGCCGGCGCCGGCGCCTGTCGCGTTGCCGGCCGGCGGGCGCAGCGCGCCTGCGCAGAGGGCAGCAGCTGCCGGTTGGTGCCCGGCGCTCCGCAGTAGGGGGGGAGAGAAGAGAGAGAGACACGGGCGAGGAGCCGGGTGCTAGCAGTAGCCCAGACGGTCGCCGCTGTTGACTTGTAAGGCCGGCGCGGCGGGGGGAGCAGCCATGTCGGTGGTCGGCATTGACCTCGGCTTCCTCAACTGCTACATCGGCGTGGCGCGGAGCGGCGGTATCGAGACCATCGCCAACGAGTACAGCGACCGCTGCACCCCGTGAGTACCGGCCGCCGGGCACCCCCCTGCCCCCGGCGTTCCACCTCCGAGCCCGGCCGCCTTCTCCTCCTCCTCCCCCGCAGTGGGCTCCCCGAGGCGGGCGGCTCCCCGCCGGGCCTGCTGTGAGCGCCCGGCCGCTCCTGCGGCTCCCTCAGCGGAGCGGCGCGGGGCCCTGCCGGCCGGACCCCCACCGGAGCCCGGCGGCCGGTCTCTTGCCGGGACGGAACACGAGAGGGATGTTTTAAGTGGGAGCCGAAACGCGTGTGTCGGGGCGAGAAACGCTTGGGATCCCCCCCGCGGCTTTTGACTCTTGGTGTCCTTGGAGGTGCCGCGCCGTGCGGGCGTCCCACCCGCGGCGGGGCTTTTCTCTGCTTGTACCGCTCCGGTTTCGTGAAGTGAAGATTTGGGCTAATTGCACGTATTTCCCCAACTCCAGAAGGGTTGGCAGGGCTGGAAGCGTTTTCCTTAACGATTTTAGGAGGGAGCGGTGGTGGGTTCCCCGGGGTCACGGGGATGAGCTCCCTCTGCCCGGGCCCGTTCTCACTCGCACCGCGGCCGCGGAGCGGCGAGGTCTTGCTCGGGCGGGGGGGGGGTTGCAGCGGGCAGCGGCCGTGATGATGGGATACGCAGGAGGAGGTGGAGATTTTCCTCTTCTGTTTCTATGGGATACGTCTAGGGCTGCTCGAGCTCCATCTGTGCGTGATTTTCAAGGAGGATTCAGGAATTCGTATAATACTCATAAACATCGGGGTTTGGATGCTGCTTCCTTTTATAAAAGGAATTTGTAGCCAAGAGCAGAAAGCTGTTCCTGCTACGTGAGGCCATAGTAACTTTAGCATCGCTATCTCTTTGATCTCGGAGAAATGTAGGGTTTGTTTTGCTTTCTCAAAAGTTGTTTTTTTTTAAAGTCCAAAGAAGTTAAGTGCTAAAATCCACCTGTCTGTGTTAATGGGAATATTCTTTAAATTTCTTCTTAATACTTAGAAAAATATACTTCTCCTGTTAACCCTCAAGAAGGCATTATCCTTGCACACGTTTTAGGAGAACTGAAATTCTGAGACCTTTCAAATTCTGTGCAAGGAAGCCCCTGAAATCGTTGCCCAAAGAATTCTCAGACAGCTCAGTTTCCTTCCCCTGTATGACAAAGACCGCTTCCAGGTCTTAGCTATTCTTGGAGTGTGTTCTTGTCAGATAGGCTTCACATGGGTTTCCCTATGCTTAATATTTTTCACATTAATGGCCGAGTAACTGTCCTTCCAAGACACTTGGAAAGTGATTATGAAAGGGGTTAAAGTACAGTTAGCAAGAGAGCATCTGGAGTGCACAGATATTTAAAGGCAGTAGTTATCTTACTTACAGTGACATTTTTCCTGGTTTTTTTTCTTCTCTTTCTCCAAAATGTAATATTGGAGAACATGAGGAACTTCTTTTTAAATACTGTTGTCTTGAGGCAAACCTAAAAAGTAAATAGAAATACAACAGGCTTACTATTGTTATGGAAGTTTATCATAGTAACCAAACCTTACCTCAAACAGGATTTGAGTGATGTAGGCAGATCTAACTCTTATATCATCAAAACTTTTCTGCTTATTACACATAGCAACACAGTAAATAAACTCTTCTATGTTTCTATAGAGGCATTTACATAATTTAGATACTTGAAGTTAGCTAATAGTTAACATTGATTGGATATGTCCCAAGTACTTGGGACTTACTCCCAGAAATACAAAGTTTTAATGTTTGTTGTGTCTGTATAGTGCGGTGTAAAAATATCTGGACAAGCTGGTACACTTTCATGCTCAGTGTGTTGTTATTAAGCCATGTAAAGATAATGGGCTAGGTCCTAAAGATAGGTCAGTCCTGGCTGTGCTCAACAGGGCTAATTGCTCTTTCTGGGCAAGGCTAATTAATGCAGCCAGCTTCCAGTTTTGGAGCTGGTTCAGGTATCTGTGCAATACTGCTGTTGGTGTAAGCACACTTCAGCGCTGCAGACAAAAGCAGCGTAGGCTTATGGAAGATGTGTATTATCACAATTTAATACAGTGCTCTTAAGTCAAATCCAGTGTTCCAGTTGTTAAAACATTCAGGTGGTCCTTTAGTAATATTGTTTGCCAAAAACCTATGTCCTCTAATCTAGGGCATGGGATTGTTAGTTTTTGTAAAAACCTGTATTATCTTCGAAGCTGTAGCACAAGCATTTTAGAAAGAAAGGAAAAAGCTTCTGCTAGTAAACCATCCACTTCAGTAGAACTTGTACTTTTTAAGGCTTTGGGCAATAAGGTTCTCCTTGGATGTTAACTGATGCTTTGCTTTTTCTCCAGCAAGTGTGTGGTACGTGTTTCTAGTGAGCCGGGCTTGTAAAACTCATGGCAAATGGCCCTTCCAAGTGCTGTGCCTCACTGCAGTGGTTCTGTGGAAAACCAGTTGATTGTTGATAGCTTGTGATTTTTCGGTAATTAGTGTAATCACAAACTGTAATTAAAATGATGAGGTAGCATTTTCTTCAAAACAGTGCAGGAAAGAATTGAAACACCCTTCTGGTGAAGGGGGTTGGTACCTTTAGAAAAGTGTGTGTTGTGTTCAGAAGCTCCCTTCCAAGCCAGCTGAGGGTAGCGGTGGGGGAGGCAGTTTGGTTGTCGCACTTGTTGTATCCTTATGGTGGATGTGCTTTCAAAAGGGCTGTCTTGGATACAACTGAAATGTTTGGAGCCAAAAAGAGCATAGTTTACTTTCTGATATCTCTGCTTGGCAGCCAAGGGAGGGAGAAACCATCCATCCTCTTGTGCTGGAACTGAGTAATTGAAGTAAACCGTGGCAGGAACTCTGGTGGCCTGAGTAGCTTCTGACTACTCAACAGTCAAATTCCAGCACGGAAAAGCTATGATATAATAGCATGTTATTATCCATAAAATAAATGTCTTGTAAACCATTTATGCCCTTTCTAAATTACTCTTTTATCTGACTTTTCTTAGTCATTATAAAGTACAATTGGGATCTCTAGTGTTAAGCGATGCCAAATATTCTAGAAGCTGTTTGTGAAAGCTGAACTACATATTTGAAAATGTAGGGCAATGCATTGTCTGTTTGCAGCAGTTAAATCTGGAGGAGGTTTTGCATGTTCGGTGCAGTCTTACAGCAGAAGAGGTTGCTAGATAATAACTATCAAATTACATACGGTGCCCTCATTGTAGTGATGATGGAGAGGAGACAGGAAGCAATCGACTATAGTGACCTTTATGCATTCATTAAACAATTAAATTTGAACCGCATGAAATCTGGGTTGTATCTGTTAGTTACTACTGAATGGTTTCAGCCAGATCCGTTCCCTTTTGGGGAAAAAGTTCTATTTCAAATCTGTAAAGCGAAGGTGTGGTCATAGTAACCTCCAACAAAAAAGTTTCCGAAGGCAGTCAGTATGAGGTGGCTAAGTGGTGGCTGGGGACCTGGGGCAGCCTTTGCTAGAGGCTGAGGGGGTTGCTCAGTGAAAACCTGGGAAGCAGGAGCAAGAGGCCGTGGACCGCTCTAGAGCTTCCCAAGCCCTTGGTGGTGGGGAGCTGTTCCCAGATGTCTCTCTTTCTGCCTGTTCCCTGTCTGTACCTGGTAGCACTCACTCGCGGGGAGTGCTCTGCAGTTTGTAGAACTGGGCGGTTCAGCTACCTTGGGCTTAGGTGTTCTCTTTATTGTTCTCTACAATTATTGTTGCTAATGGCTGCTGCAGTGTGACTGTGGTACTGTCAGACTTCAGGGGTGTTGAGTCAAGAAAACCTGACTGGTAAAGTTCAGTGTTTTAAATTAAATGTCACAGGCTTCTTTGGTTTTAAGCTGCGACCCAAAAGTAGCAATTAATTCCTTACCTACACGATAAGATCTGTAGAATGCATAAGCTTTTAAAGAATTCCTTAAATGCAATTATAATGAATACAATTGCGGTTGCTTGCAGTTTCTAAACTAATTTGCAAAGAACAAAATAACAGGAATTTCACTGCAAGTTCTGGTGCTTCATGCAATAACGCTGTTAAATACCACATCCATGTTCTGCTACTTTAATTTTTGTGGGTGTTTTAAAGTACCATGGGAATATTCTATGGTGTTTTCTTTTAAAGCTGAATTTATTTATTTTTTTCTGTTTTTACTTAGAGCATGTATATCTTTAGGATCTAAGACCCGGGCCATTGGGAATGCAGCGAAGAGCCAGGTAAATGGATCAAAAACTCTGGTATTACTTACCTGACTTGTCTCCTATTGAATTGTGGAAAGAAAAGTAATGAATAATTGGATATTTTTCTGTTTTAAAGTAAATTTTCTACAATAAGTGTACATTTCACAGTAATAGTTACTGCTTCAACAATATATTCCCTGTATTAAAATGGAAATGATGTTTCTGCATTATTTGTCATTCAGAGTAAAAAATGGGAAGAAACAGAAAACGTTGTTTCTTTCCCAGTAAAAAATTATTATTTTTTCTTGCTTACTTGTGACGGTGAGAATAGAGTTCATAATTAAATGTCCATTGGGGGTGAGGAGGAATACTGTGCTTATGTTTTAGAAAAGTGGAAGCTGAAGTTGAACAATGGAAGTTTGGTATAGATAGATACCAGTTGTTGCTTATAGTGTGAAATGAACACATCTTAGTAATTTACTGTCTCAATTTGGAACTTTGAACAGAAGTTAAATTTCTCTAATCCTGTGTAAATTCACTTCCAACCTAGGACAACCTTCCTTAAGTACCATGAACGGTCAGTATGTGCAGAGGCTGTATCGCTTTCATTCTAAGAAACTTCACACTTTTTATCTGAGCTCAACCCCTGGACTTTGCTGGTGAGAAGGTGTCCTGTCAGCACTCTTCCCCGGCTACTAAGTTTGCTATTTACACTAGTAAACTAAACTAGTTTATCTTGGAGAAGATTACCCTGGAGTAGTTTCTTTTGATAGCTTAAATATTGTGTTGGTTAGGATTTATTTCTTCTGGTCCTTTCTTTACTTAGAAGTATGTCCTTAAAGTAATTAGATTGAAATACTGGTGAGAGTATAGGTGTGAGAAGGCTTTATTTGTGTCCAGATGGGATCTGAATTAGAGGAGAACTTTAAAGAAAGTGAAATGCATTGATTTGTTGAAGCTTCATTTAAGGTTAATATGGGTAATAACTTCATTTGTTCATGCAGACAGCCATTGCAACAATATGTAGTAATACGATCTCAAATACTGCATAGTGTATTAGAAAGCTCCCCTAAAATAAAAGGTACAGTGAAAATTGACAGCAGCAAGCTAATGGATATTAAAGAGGGAAGTAAATGTTAATTTTTTTAATGGAGACCATAGATTCAAAAATAGATGCCTCCTCCTTTCCCCTCAGCCATTGCTTTCCAGTAAATATGGAGGGCTTGACATGGGTCTTCGGTATGTCCATTGAGCCCAACAAGAGATCCTTTCTGGCTGGTCTTCTGTAGTCTGTGTATCACGGGTAATTAAAGTATCTCTTCCACAGATTGTCACAAATGTAAAGAATACAGTACATGGCTTCAAAAAACTGCATGGAAGAGCATTTGAAGACCCTCACATACAAGCTGAAAGGGCCAAACTTCCCTATGAACTGCAGAAGATGCCAAATGGCTCCGTAGGAGTAAAGGTGAGTTAGAGCTTTGTGCGGAATATCTTTAGTGGTAGAGATGAGCACTTCAGACCTCTGTTTCTTAAATTCCTACGTGAATTGACTTGTATTTTCCTTAAGAAAACTCTAAATATATTCTTACTCATTTTGAAAAGAAATTTCGTGTGATAATCAGTACAGTAGCACCTTTTATTTTTTCCAAAGCCTGCCTTAGCATAGTTTTGCTACATTTCTCATTTCTCCTTTGTAATTTGTTCACTTCTTTAAATGTTCAGAAAGATCCAGAGTACTTACTCTCTATTACATACTCATGTCTTCTAGTAATCACGCAGTGTAAAAAAGGTATTGTGTTGTCTCCCATACAGGTCTGTTATAAACTGTTAATAACTCTCACTCCAAAAAAAGTTGTTTCATTCACCTTCAATAAAACTGACTGTGCAATAAATCTGCTGTTAGCAAGAGATGAAGAACATTTTATTCCCTGCATTAACAGCTGCTCAAGTACCGTACTTTCTCCGAGATAGCCATTGAGGTTTCTCATCAATTGTATTAGCTTTCTGTAGTCGCATTAGTAGCTTTTCACCTTCTCTTACTAGATTTGCCTGCAAATACACATAATTACAGTGTGGGATTATTAGTCTCATCTGAGTTTAGGTCTTGCAGACATGCAGAGACCAAGTTTCAGGAAAACAAGATAAGGCTCTGAAGATGTAATCTGTACAAGTTATTTTTAATTCCCTTCCAAACTAAGTTGGTAGAAACTGCTCTTCTCAAAGATCAGCCTTTCTGTCTTTTGTCTCTGAATGTGTCTATCTTTTACTATTTTCATGTGGATTGGGAGTGCATTTCTGAAGCAAATCTCCCAATTATCCTCATGTAGTACACTTTGAATTGCTTTCTGGTGGGGCTTTATACCTCACAAACAAAAAGTTTCTTTTGTTCTGTATAGTTGCTCATATCATACTCATTGCCAGTGTAAATATAGCTGCTGTTCACCCTTCTGTATTTCCCTGCACAGGAGTGTTTGGAATTGCTAGAGAGATGGCAGCCCATCAGGAATTGAGGATGTAGAACCTCATGTGAAGGCTGAAGACTCAGAGGTGTTTCCTGAGCAGGGCAAGACTGTTAGAATTGCCTCGTTTGCCCTTTCCCCGCCCCATGTACTTGAGTGACACTTGCAGGAAGCAAATGTTCCTTGGGTTTGCTCCAAAATTCTTGGGTTTAGCTCAGGTTAGGACAAGTCTAATGCTATGTTCATTATGTATTTTCTGTTTGGTTTTTTTATTATTTAAAAAAATCCCAAATAAACAGCAAAAATACTGTAGCTTTGTGAATAGCCCCTTGAGATAACACAAGTGTTAAGGTTTCCCAGAAAACAATTTTCAACTGAACTGTTATGATTTGTTGTAGGTAGCTCAAATCTATAGCATCAATTGATACGGAGAGTTATTTGTGTCCAGAGTCTGGTGTTAAACTTGGGTATCAGTGCTCAAAATTACAAAAAATGTCCGAGTCACACATCTTAGAGAAAAGTTGAGATGATTTATTACAGAATTACAATTCTCTGTTTCAGGTGAGATACCTAGATGAAGAGAGACTGTTTGCAGTTGAACAGATTACAGGAATGCTACTGGCCAAGCTTAAAGAGACTTCAGAAAATGCTTTGAAGAAACCAGTGGCAGACTGTGTGATTTCAGTAAGTTGTAATATATTTATTGCAATTCTTCCTATAGATAACTTTAAGCTAGTACTATTTATGCCACGGTGTAATGGTAAGAGATGCAAGTGGTGGCTAGAAATCACATTCCCCCCAAAATGGGCCGTTATTATAGGTTTTTTCAAATGAGAATACTTTTGTAATCATGTATGAGAAGATGGGAAATCTGTTAAAGCAAGAGTGTGTTTTTAGAAAGAACATACTACTAAAGTTGATCCAGACTGGCTAACTCCAAGTGCTCTGTATAGTAATCCTGATGACTGTAGTTACTGTTACAAATGGGAACGTGCCTATGTGTAAGCATTATCTTCCTTGGTTCCAAAGAGCCTTCCCAAATTCAGGTTGAATTGAGTGTTGCGTAGTTGAACGCTGTTGGGTTTCATCGTAGTTGAGAGTTGCCTGAACTTTATGGCTCTGAGGGTCATACTCGCGATTTGAGAAGCCTAAACTACCTGCATTTGTTTGAAAAGGTCTTTTTATTTAGCTGGTTTGCTTGTGTTGGGTTTTTCTAGCTAGTGTCCTCACCTGCGGCGGGGGAATGGGGGGGGGGGCAGTTTGAAGAGGAGAGGTTTTGTTCCTGATACAAAGTCCTAAATGTCTACTGTTGATACTGTCTTTGTTTACTGCTTCACTTCTGCTCTTGCGCTGGTGAGAAGTCTGGGCATGAAGTATTGGGGTTATCCCCTCTGTCAGACAGAGGCATGGGAACTGGAAAGCTGCGTACTTTAGCTGCTAGAAGTCTGCTTTGATCTCTTTTCTTGCTTCCTTATGGTATACAAAGACACTTGGAGAGAATACCTCCCACACAAACAAGGATCCTTGGTAATGCATCACAAAGGTAGCTAATGAAATACATTATGAACATAGTTCTATTTCTTCAGCTTAACTGAAGTTGAAGATACACCAGCTGATTGCAGCCAGGTTCTAAATGCGCTCTGATTGTGCTTCCGCTATTTTTGGTGGAACTGAGTATTTGTAGCGCACTGTGAGCTGGCGCTGTGGCAGAGGTGATAACTGAAAAACGGATACAGATTCAGTTGTAAGTTTAGTTCAACACTAAGTTTAGTTCCAGCACCACTGTAGTGCTTCTGCAGTAACTTACTTTGGGGCTATGTATGAATATTTATCGTGTTGACTTTGTGCTGCACAAATGCTTTCAACAACTGGTAATGATTTTAAGATCAAAGACTCATCAGAAGAATCTGAGAAGACGTTTTCAGGGTTTTTTTGGTGCTTAAATCTACTTTGTTTAAAACTACTCTGGATGTCCTTTCGTTTTTGTCATATTTTGAAATTTTAATAGAAATATGCACTAAAATGAATTACCTAGCTGTTTTATTCAGACTGCCTTATTAATCTGAGGTTAGTTTATAACAGCTTCTTGTGGTATTGAAATTTATAGCGTTGCTTAATGGATAAGTCTGACTTTTTTAAATTAAAAGTCCATACTTCATAATATTCTATGTAATTATTTTTTGGAAATAGGTACCCAGTTTTTTCACTGATGCTGAGAGAAGGTCTGTAATGGCAGCTGCACAGATTGCAGGATTGAATTGTCTGAAGCTGATGAATGAAACTACAGCAGGTAAAGGGTGGCAACACATTTTTTCTTTCTTTTTGTTTTTTTTTTTTTTTTTGTTACCCATTCAGGCTACTGAATCCAAGGGCGATGACACACTCCTGTTAGACAATTAAGAACTTGCAGAAAAAGTGATCCAGTCTAGTACTGCCCAGTCCGGCTTGGGAACTGGAAGCACAGCAGCTCTTTTGGTGGGGTGGTGTTCAGCGCTTATGAGACATAATGAGAGTTTGGGTTTGCGAACTTGAATACAGTGCCACGTGAAAATAGCTACTCTGCTTCTGAAATAAAGCTGGTGACTGTGCTTACTGCTCTGCTGTACTGTGGAGCTACAGCTGATGTATCGGGAGGGTCTGAGTTAGCTTCAGAGTCTCTTAATAATCTAGCTGAGGTGTGCACCTGACCAAAATTCTCAATTGTTGTATTAAATAATAGTATAGTACAGTATTATCAGATGTAACCTGCATTTGTCTGAAAGATTACAGTAAATAAATTATTTAACGTAGGTGTGTAGTGGGGTCTTCTAACTTTCTTTCCAGCTTACTGGAAGATGGGTGTGCTGGAGTAAAAATACATCTCATGGAAGAAGTAGAGAAATACTTTCTAATCATAAGCTAATATATATTAGAAGTGAAAGACATTGAAGGGAAATTCTAAAATGTGTAATCCAAAGATTTTTCATATGTATGCTTTAAAACCTGTTTCTACACAAACTGTACTTTTATAGAACTTTTTCTGAAAGCAGACTTGCTGATCATATTTAGAAACAACTTGAACTGTATGACTTTTCAAAATACACAAATTTAATCAAGTGTAAGTCTGGTATAATGACAGTTTCAACTTGTGGCAATCCTGTCAGTTGTAGCATCAGCACAGCTGTTGGTTTTATTAGTTGTTTGCTGCCTTCCTCTGTTTTTGATGAATTCTAGGGTGTAGAAATGCATTACACGTCATGGGAACTAAAGTTGAAGACATTTAAACCAGTAATTTATTTTTTTCTTAATTTAAATTCCCTTTGCTTTTAGAAAGTCTCAACCAACTTTCCAAATGAGTGCTGGTATTGAATTCTTAGATGCATTTAGTCTTCTAAAACATTATTTTTTTTTAATCTCTTGAGCATGCTTGAATTTTGCAAAGCTGAGCTAAAAAATACTGAAGGTAAGGCATTTCAAAGGAGAGGTGTAGGCATGAGACTTAATCTGTACCGTTTCACAAATTACAATGTTATTTTGGCTACAAGCAGAACTGAAATACAAGGTGATGCTTTAGTAGCGTTAAACCTTCATTTGACACCTCTTTTCTCCCTTGACAGTGAAAAATGTGTTTTCAACACGTTAACTTTCTTTGTGATGAGCTGCTTTACATCTGAACAGTAGTTCTTAAACAGAAACAAAAATAACCGATCTGATACATCCTGGATCTAAAAATTTCAATTTATGATGGCACATATGCTACTGACTTTAAGTTAGTGCTTTGAAGTTGTACAGAATGCACTTGTTAATTGAAAAGAGATGTTAAGTTATACAGAACAATTAAATGTCAATTACATGAATGAACATGAGGTAATTTACTAGTAAAACTATAAATCAAACAAATGAAAATAAAGAACTTGGCAACTCAAAATGATCTAAAACTTGTGACCCTTTTGACCCTTATGTTCTGTTTGAGCAAAGTAATGGAGGTGTTTAGAAAGAGTAAACAGTAAGAAGCGTCTTTCTTTTGGTAGTGCTTTTAGTGCATGCTTTACAGTTGTGCACAGCTTTCCCTTAACTTCTGTGGGGTGGTGTTTTTCAGTTGCATTAGCCTATGGAATATACAAGCAAGATCTGCCAGCCTTGGAAGAGAAGCCAAGAAACGTGGTCTTTGTAGATATGGGGCATTCTGCGTATCAAGTTTCAATCTGTGCTTTTAACAAGGGAAAACTGAAGGTAATCTTTTAAGTCATACAGTAAAATCCCATATTCCCGAAGTATTTCATTGAACAGTACTCAAAATACTGTGCTGTAGAGAGATTATTTTTTTTAAACTAAATAAATGTCTATAGCATATATTTTTGAAATGCTGCATACAAAAACTTTGTTGTTTTTTGGCTATTTCAGGAAATCAATTTTTATAAAATGCAGAAATGAAGTATCCCAAAGTGCTTGCGAAACATACTGCACTGTTCTTGTGCCGTGTTGTGTCACTGAAATATTTGCATGTTCTGGTAGTCTCATAAGCGTTGTAGTTGTGCAACTGAAGGGAAATTGTTGAACTCCCTGAATTTCGCTGTGATGATTTTTTTTCTGCCATCCATGATGGTTCAAAATTAAATTCAATAGGATGTGAAGTAAAACTGAACAGTCTTCAGTTCCTGGTTTGGAGATTTTTGTCTGTGAGCTACGGACAAAATGTAGCTGAATGTTTTTGTAAACTTGTCTTTGATAGCAAAATGTAGTCATCTGAAGTCATATGGAAGATGATAGCAAGTTTTTCTGTTTTGAGTAAATGACACGAAACTAGTAAGAGCATGACAAAGTACCTATCCTAGTCTGCCTTTTCTTTAGTGAGCTAGTAAGCTGAGTAGGGGCTGCAGCAGGGTAGGAAACAGCATAGTAAATGTGATTGATAGTATTTTATTTGGGGAGGGCAGAAACTAAGTAATTGAGGAGTGATCTTTTCCAGTTGTTCTATCTGACAGCTGCATAGAAGATGGCGAGCAAACCACAAACAATATTCCCCATATCAAACTTGTTTTTAAAGGTCTTAACCTTAGAAGGCTAGTGTCTGTATGAAAGCTATCCCTATATCCAAAAAACATTGTCTAACAACTTCTAATCTTTGTTCTTTCACTTCTGTGCAGGTCTTGGCTACTACCTTTGACCCTTTTGTAGGTGGTAGGAATTTTGATGAGGCTTTGGTAGACTACTTCTCTGAAGAATTTAAGACAAAATACAAACTGAACGTAAAAGAGAATCCCCGAGCGCTGCTACGATTGTATCAGGAGTGTGAAAAACTAAAGAAGCTTATGAGTGCAAATGCTTCTGACCTTCCACTCAATATTGAGTGCTTCATGAATGACCTTGACGTCTCCAGTAAGATGAACAGGTACTGGGTGTTATTTCCACTGAAGTGCAGTGAAGCGTGGTCTCTAAGCTGTCCTGTAACATGAAACACTTTCCCTGTTCCTGCAGGGCTCAGTTTGAGCAATTGTGTGCTGCCCTTCTGTCCAGAGTGGAACCTCCTCTAAGAGCAGCCATGGAACAAGCTAGTAAGTAGGAGTTAATTTAGGTACTGCTTTTGGTTCAAGAAAGTAACTAGTAATCCAGTTATCCTAGATCTCTTTAATGATTATCTTTTTAATATATTTTTGTATTTATTAGAATTGCAAAGCTAAGTACTGAAAAGTTAAATGTAAGTTCCATTCATATGCTTGTCATGTATGCATGATCCCATTCCTGCCTCATTTCATGCACATACCACTCTGCAGCCTTGGTTTATTGACCCTCATTCACCCTGTGTAATGGAAGAGGTTGGCGCTCTGAAAGATTACTGTATTTAAAAAAAAAAAACCGCAAAACCACCAAACCAAAACCATAATGGGAAAAAACTTATTATTCTCTACTGCAACTGTCTGGCCAGCCTGTTCCATATGTGATACGTACATGTCCTCACTGACCTGAGAATTTGGCAGTATATTCTTAAAATAAATTATCTAAAGCATGTGCAAATAACAATTTAATTTTTTTTTGCCTAATGTAGTATAAAGTAGAGAATTAGACTTTCACAGGAAAAGGTTTTACCCCTAATTCCAGCATATTCAACTAAAAGAAAGGGAAGAATTCTGCTTATCTTGTGACTTGGCTAGATAGCTAATACAGGAAGTAAGAACCTGAGTAACTGTTGGGCAGAGCTGTTCAAGGATTGACAGTTGTTTGAGATCACTTTATACACATATCTTGAATTCAGAATTAAAAAGTTACCCTGCAAGCACAGTCTAATATTTCTTATATATTTTAATTAAGGGTTTCCTTATTGGGAACCAAAATTGAACCAAATATAAAATGCAGTATATTTGGGTTTCATTTTGTTCCTGTTTGGGAGGGGTGAGGTATTGTCCAGTAGCGCAGGGCTGCCAAAGAAAACCCAATTGCGTTTGTGCACACCAGAAAGGGGGTGCACATGGACAATGAGTTTTAAGGAACAGCTGTCCTCATTGATGGTTGGCTTCTGCATTTTCCATGATTACACAACTAGAAAACTCTGTATCCTGCAGGAGGGACAAAGAGTTTGAATAGGACACATCATGAAAAATCTGGTTTTAAAGATCTTGTAGGCCGGTGAATATATTCAGTACTTGTCACAGTGTCTAGATAATAAGAGAATGCTTTTATCTGGGTTTTTTTGGTTGTCCAAAGACAGCTTTTTGATATCTTGATGATAACTTAAGGCCATGTACTCTCTTTTCTAGAACTTCAGCGTGAAGATATCTACAGTATAGAAATAGTAGGTGGGGCCACTAGAATTCCAGCAGTGAAGGAACAGATCTCTAACTTTTTCTGTAAAGAGATAAGCACCACGCTAAATGCTGATGAAGCTGTTGCAAGAGGCTGTGCCTTGCAGGTATAGTTATTGAAATTAACTTCAGTATTGCTTCTTTAACATCAGGTACTAATGAAATGCAACTAACCGAAAGCAAAAGGTACTATAGTGGAAACAAGATGTAGAGTCTTACTTACTCGTTCAGCAGGTGGTGACAGTGACCATGTCAGAAATGAGTGTATTGCATTCGGTAATTTGCTGCTGTGTCATGTTGTAAGGATGGACTTGTTAGAGACCTGTTAAATGAGATGACCCAAATTGCACTGTTCCACTTCTGTGTCATCATTTGGAAGCTCTGCTGGGTATCTTTTCTGATAATCACTGGGGAAGTAGCATCTGTTGCTATAATTTATTTAAGTCTTTCAGTTCAGTTAGGTTTCTACTAAGCATAGGACGTTTCCGTTAAAAATTATGTGATAAGCAGGACCTCCATGTCCTGCTTATCATATATGATTTGTAGCCTTTTTGCACTTAGGTATTAATTACTGTGATTGCTGTTTATTTGACTACATGGATATAATAAAATTTTGGTCTTTGTTTTCTAGTGTGCAATTCTTTCCCCAGCTTTTAAAGTACGGGAATTTTCCATCACAGATGTTGTTCCTTATTCCATAACGTTAAGATGGAAATCATCTTATGAAGAAGGAACAGGGTAAGTTGTATGGTGCCTACAGAGAAGTGTCTGTTTGTGTATATAAACAAAAATGTTGAGCTATGGGAGTTTTTCAAGTTCTAATTTTCTTATTTTGCATTATACCTCTTGATTTCTGATTGCTGCTTAATAATTGGAAACACATTTAATTAAAAAACGTTGGTGTGAAGTTGCTTAATTTTTGAGAAGTGTGACTTAGAATGCATAGTGCAGCTTTGAGACCTACAGGCCTTCAACCTGCAACTCTTGTCATAAACTGACTTAAACTAAATTATTTAGCTGCTTGGTTAGCAGGGTTGCTGATCATTAATGCATGTTGAGTTTGATTATCCATTACGTTACGCTCAGTGGTTTAACCTTACTTAATATTTTACTGCTGTAGGGAGTGTGAAGTCTTCAGTAAGAACCATGCTGCTCCATTCTCAAAAGTAATTACTTTCCACAAGAAAGAGCCTTTTGACCTGGAAGCTTACTATACCCATCCACATGAAGTGCCTTATCCTGATTCCAGAATAGGTAAGGACATGTGAATAAAACCCCTATACCCAACTCCTGTTGATAATGGGAAAAGTGGTTCTCCTTTTTTTAAGGTATGTCACTTCCATATTTCCTAGGTTACAGAAGAGCCTAGGTTCAGAAAGGCTCAGCGCAGTCATCTTGGTTTAGCAGCAGTGATCAAACAGTATCGACATCTTTTGGCAGTTCCAAAAAAAAAAAAAAAAACCACCGTACTTTCTATCTGTCTTCACTGTTTCTGAATGCTTAAAAAAACTTAGGTACAAAGACTTTAGTGCTCTATTGTCTGGTTCTTTCAACCTCTGTAATACGGATAAGGACCTTATGTGCCTGCCAGCCTGGATTTTTCAGAGAAATTGTATCAAAAGACCTGTGAGAACTGGACAGTTATCTGTCCAGACAGGTATCTGTCATGCCTTTTTCTGTTAATCTGAGAACATACAAGATAGGCATTTCCTGAACTTAAGCATCTGTAGTAGAATCTAAAGCATTAGATGGTATGACTAAGTTTCCTGGTAGCTTATACTACTTTACTTGCAGTTAGGAGACTCCTCAGGATCTTTAAACTAATTAACAATTTTATTTCCTGATTTACAAATCTGATATAAACCTGGTGCTACCTATTTAGCTGTCTATGCAAGAAGGCTGTCATCTCCACGAAAGAATATTCTCCTTTACATGTGCACAGTCTGCATCGCTTACACTCAAATTTCCAGCAAGTTGGAAAATAAAGTATCAACCTCAATGCTTCCAGAAGCCTTGATAAGCGCTGTTCGTTCTCCAAAATTTCTAGTGCATTCACATTACCAAATTCAAATAGAATCTTTTATCTCTGTTAACATTTTATTTTTCAGTGTAAAGTTTGAGTTATGTGGATGAAAGAAACCATTCGAGATGAATCAGAGTAATTTCTCTAGTGTGATGGTTAGAGAAGGCAACAGAGAAGTAGAACACCTAATAATGTGTTATCTTGACTTGACAGATAAAGCAAAAACATCTTACGGGGGAAACAGGTTTTAGTTTATCTAGCTGCGGCTTACATTGTAGAATTGACAGCTAATTCTAATTGACAGTAGAATTGACAACTATTTACAAATAGTTTATTTAAGTTACATGAAGCTGCTACTTAATTTAACACCCTTCAAGGAATGTATTTTATATCTTTTTTTCTCTTTCGTTATTTTTTGGAACAACAATTAAAACCATCTTTGTTTTTTCAAGGGCGTTTCACTATTCAGAATGTTGGTCCCCAACATGATGGCGACAATTCCAAAGTGAAGGTTAAAGTGCGCGTCAATATTCATGGCCTTTTCAGCGTGGCTAATGCTTCTATAATAGAGAAGCAGAACATAGAGGGAGATCAGAACGACACACCCATGGACACTGAATCATCAAGTAAGAACCAAGGCAGAGATGATGAGCTGGTATGTAAACTTGTAAATATCTGTGCTCCTTGTAATTTTGACATAGTCGATAATTGGAGATTAAATCATAATGTATAGCTTTTGACAATTACTACTTCTCCACCCTTAAATGACTTCTTCAGTTATGTAACACATTTCTTCATGTCTGTCCACGGTGACATGTGGCACTAAGAAAGCAAAAAAGAATGTAAAACCAGATTCTAAAGAAAGCTTTAATTTTTTCATTGTTCTTTTACCATATCTCTACTAGTCTTAGCATTATCTAGTGTTGCTGTCAAATGGCAACATGTTTACAATTCATTTGTCAACAGATCTCATTAAAGTTTGGGGTTCTTTTCCTCAAGTACTACATTTTCATTGAGTAAGAGAAATATGGTATTTCTTTATATATGAAAAATTTGTTCTTCATAAACATTCTTTAACTAAGGGCACTTATTTATATACTTCAGTGTTGGCAGCTCGTACAAACTGGCTTGAAAGCCCATATGGGAAAATTACTGGAAATAAATGTGCAAAAGCTTTGTCATTAATACTGAGAAATTAATGAAATGATGTTCTCTCATTCTAGTGCAAGGAGGATCAACTTTTTTGGTAGTGCCCTGCATCCTGGAAGTAGATCACTGAGAGCAGTGAGGTGCAGCTATTACATTTGACGCTATGGAGTTGAGGAGTGGGTGCCAGGGAGCACTTTGCAGCTGGGAACGGCACACCAGCGCTGGTCTCAGCAGCCTTTCTTTTTTGCTTGTGCCCTTATGAAGCTTGGGATTTTGGTTATGTCACAGCTCACAGGGGAGAGAGATGATGGCGTAGAGAAAAAGAGGATAAAGGAGCGGGCAAGCTGTCACTTCAGACTCCTGCTCTTTCTGAGATTGCGAAGTGCTCGGCAGTGACAGGTCTCCCAGGCTGTCAGGCACACTGAGGGAGGGTTTCCTTAGGGAGTAAGGCTGGACAGAAAGCAAACAGCAGCTTTATTTAGAGGAAGGGGTGAATGCATTTCCTGTCATTATCTCTTCAAATTTGTCTTGGGCAGCTTGTCCCACTTTAGTTGAATATACTACAAGAATTGGAGCAAGTGGTTACACAGTGAGCATTACATAAATGATATAAGCAACTCCTTAAATATTATACTGCTTTCCAGGAATTTGAGCATATTTGAAATACCAAACATGACGCAGTTCCTTGTGGACAAGTGCTCTGCATCTGATGTTTGTATGCAAGCAGAACCCAGTTGAAAGTGGTGTAGCTGGCACTTAGTGTAATAGGTGTGCTGCCTGAGGAGGGCAGGAAGATGAGTACGCTGTGTTCAGTATGAGAGTAACCACTTCCATCTTCAGGCTTTCAATTTGTAGTACTGCCATTCATCTAATGCATCTCCTGTTTTACAATGGTGTTTGTCAGCAATTACCTCTCACTATTGAGGATGATACCCTCGACTCTGAGGAGGAGGTTTGTGGTGTATATGTGTATTATTTCCCCGCCTCTAGCTTTTCTGTGTAGGCAAAACAGTTCCTTCCAGTTGTTGCCTTTTCTGTGTGAACAGTAAGAACAATAAATGAGGATTTTTTTTTTCTACTCTGAAGTGACAAAACTTAAATTAGGTAAAAGTAGCCTTCTTGATTTCAACTTCTATCATTAAAAACTGCTGAATCAATTAA
This sequence comes from Larus michahellis, assembly GCF_964199755.1. Taxonomy (NCBI): domain Eukaryota; kingdom Metazoa; phylum Chordata; class Aves; order Charadriiformes; family Laridae; genus Larus; species Larus michahellis. Next base: position 21,022,565 of record NC_133900.1, on the reverse strand, counting down.
CATGCCTAAACTGCAATATACGCACCTGTGCTAGAGTTTGAAATCCTTAAATAACTTTTTCTTGTATTTCGCAGAACTAACAGTAAATTATTTTATATGTGTATGTAGTTTGTGAATCCAGGAATCTTACTTCCTTGTAATGGAAGTAATCTTAGACCTTTCAGACCTCAGCTACAGCTTGTTACTTATTGGTGCTCTGGATGTCCAAGTATTGCAGTCATCCTGAAAGCTTTAGACTTATCTATTACTATGTTATTAAAAGTTTTTTTCAATTATGACAAGGAATTGTATTACTTAAACTAAATCAAGTGATCAGCACTAGTAATTAGTGGTGTCTTTAAGACACTTAAATTTAAAATAAGGCATAGGCGAACTTACAGATAAATTTAAGTGAAACTTTCTTAATTTCGGGTGGCAGGGAGGGAACCATCAGCGGTTGTTCACGTGCTCCAAGAGGCTACTACAGAAATTAATTTCTGTGGTCCTATGAGGCAGATGCAGGTAGCAATTACGATGACTAAATTACTTTGGAATACGAATTTTACAGTTTAGGTGAAAAATCATGAGAGGTTGAAGTTCTGGCTGTTCCATAGAGAACCTGTCGTTATTGCCTGTGTTGGTGGTGTGTTTCTAGATAATGTTCTTCACATACATTTTATATGTATTTATTTCTAATTTAAAATGAAGTGAGTATTCACAGGGGTTAGTGTAATTCTTTAATGGGGACCGATGGCAACATTATTTCAAGGGGGACAGGCAGAACAGAATGTCTGTTTAATTTGAGCGAGATACGAATACAAGTACTGTATCAAATGCCTGTTTAAACATGGTGAATCAAAAATTCTTAAGAATGATTCATAAGTCCTTATAGTATCTGTATTCTGCTGTAACTGATGTCAGTCTTAAATCATACAGCAAACCTTTGCATTCAGATATGTAACTCTTTTCCTAGGATAAAATGCAGGTTGATCAAGATGAAGGTGTTCAGAAAAATCAAGCTGAACAACAGAATCAAGCAGATGAGGAAACTGAAAATGCAGGAACCGAAACAAAAGTTCGTATTCAGTATTGATAAGGAAATGTAATGTTGCTTCCCTTAGACTTTTTTTTTTTTTTGCACAGTATTCTCAAAGTCATTAATGTTACTAGTTGCAAACATGGGACTGTAGTTAGGGGAGTGCAGCTATATTGAAATGGTTAAGTTAGGAATACAACTTTAGCATTTCCATTTTCAACATAGTATATGATTGAGACTTTGAAGTAAGTTTCTTTTAACATAGTTTTATAGTGAAGTGAAGACGGAATCTAAGGAAAAACTTAGGAAGCATGATGAAGAAGAGTATGTTGTGCCTTTAGCTTTTGAACAGGTTTCCCCAGTAGTTCTTCACATTGTGTTTAAAGAAATTAAATTGCACCGGTTCGGTTCAAAACTAAGGTAGTGGTGATTCTAAATAGCAGAGGAATAATTAGGTGCTTCATTTATGGATGATTTATTTGTAGCTGTCATACTAGTTCCATTCTTGCAAGTTACTTAATAGCGTAAATCTTTTTATAGGCTGCTTCTGGAGACAAGCAAGATCATCCAGCCCAGCCAAAGGCTAAAGCAAAAGTTAAGAGTATTGACCTACCTATACAGGCAAGCCTCTATAGGCAACTGGGACAAGATCTTATCAATTGCTATATAGAAAATGAGGTAAGCAACGTAAGCAGATGACCACTCAAATTAATGTCACCGTAGATAATTATCCAGAAAGAACTTGCAACTATAAACTTCCTGTCTAATTTAGAATTCCTTGGAGGCTTGTCCTTAATTGTAAGGGGCTTTATTCTGGTGGGGTTTTTTTGAGAAATTAAACAGTTTCACTAGACTTAACTACCCAGTTGTCTGCATTTGACCTATTAGGCTGTCATTACCCAAAGCATCCATTCTGTTCTTAGACAGGAAATGGGAAAGATTGCCAGTAAAGGCTGCACTGAATGTTACAGGAATGCTAATTGTTACTGAGTGACCCAGTGCTGGTCAGGAGTGGCACGTTTTTTTGGTGCTTTGCAGAAGCTGTGTCCTTAGTTACATCACATTTTTTGCCCTTCAAGTCCTGTATCAGCAAGGGAGAATCACAACACACAGAAAACCTGCCATTCAGTGGATCCCTTGGGAACTTTCTAGATACCATGTCTGTGAAGATCCCACCAACATAAGCTTCTCTCTAAACAATGATCAGCCTGAAGAATAAAGCGTGAAATAATTTTCGTAGGGCAGAATGATTCCTAGTGAATTCCAAACCAGTAAAGACTTGCTTTACTTCTAGTCCTGTCTCTAGTGGTCAGATCATAATTGATATCTGATCCATTTATGTTGAAGAACTCATTTTTCCCCTGTACCAGTTCTGCCTGCAGTGAAGATGACTTAAAAAGGTGAAAATTTTAATTAGTAATTGTGAATTAGCAGCCTTCTGCAAAGTTCTGTGGTACAGTTTCAAAAAAGTAATCATTAAGCTTGACATTTAAAATGCTTTGTTTTAAATAAGCTTTTCTGCACTGTAGGGGAAGATGATGATGCAAGACAAGCTTGAAAAAGAAAGAAATGATGCTAAGAATGCTGTTGAAGAATACGTGTATGACTTCAGAGACAAACTGTGTGGAGTCTTTGAGAAATTTATCACTGAGGAAGTAAGACTCACCTGTGTGTTTCAACTGTTGTAAAAAATTCCTCTGTATTTATAAATTTTGACTGTGGGCTACGTGGAGGCTGCAGGGGTCTGTTGTACTTGTTTCAGAATATGAAATGGATTAACTTCACGGAAGTGTGGTTTGAACTTCACTTACATCTGACATGCAGAGTTCTTTATTGTCTGAGAAGTTTCTCGGCAGCAAGGAAAGATTCAGGATGCAGGCAGAAAGTAAAAATCCTCTGGTGGGGGTAGGAAAGCAGGACAGGTCACCATGGGCTTCTAAATTGTGGGAGTGGGTAGGAATAACATCAAAATGAGCAAAAAAAGTGTGTCTGTAGCTCTGTGTTTTATTGTCTAATTTCATTAATTTAGAAAAATGATTCTTTCCCCACTTAAAAGTCCAAGTAAATGTGATGAAGAAGGCCGTACGCTGGGCTTTTGCAGAGACAATATTGAAAAAACACTTGTCCTGTAGTCATTTCTCTGCAACAGCCATCTAAATAAAAGTGGGTGGTACACCAGCAACCAGTTGAAACAACAAACGTCCAGCAGCAGTTTTAAGGTTGTCTCTCTGGATTACCTGGCCATTAAGTCAGCAATGCAGTACAGATGCCCTTCCAGCATAAACTCAAGGGCTGTCTTTCCCGTACCAATTTCAGAACAATCTCTTGCGTAAGTTGTGGAGATAGATAAGCACTTTACTTCTAAATAATTAAAGATAAAATCTTTGTTTATAGACAGTAGAGTCCAATTAAAACAATTTTAACTTCAACTATATAGAGATGTCCAGATTTGTCTGTTCTTCCATCCTGCTATCAGAGAACCTGAGAAGCAGAACTTCCCATGTAGAGATAATATGCAAGAATGTTAAGAGATGCATGTACTTTCTTACAAAACCAATCCTGAAGCTATATAACTCCCATAAACTTCACCTGCAAATCAGATCAGTAGGGCTGTCCTGCCTCTCTTATCATTCTGTAAAATCTTGGCTTTGAAGTCTGTTAATTACCATTCTCCTTCACTATCACTTTGAATATTTTCAACTGATAAAACTGTCTGTTTTGAGCAGGGAGGCTTCTTTGTGCCGGTGGTAGAAGTCTCATTTGTTGTGTTCCCTTCTGAACTAGAATATCCCTAACTTGCTTCACAGGATTCAAACAAGCTGACCTTGATGTTGGAGGACACAGAAAACTGGCTTTATGAAGATGGAGAGGACCAGCCAAAACAAGTATACATGGATAAGCTTCAGGAATTAAGAGTAAGATTTAAGTTACTTTTTTCTAGAAAAATCATGTGTGTATTTGGTGGTGGGAGCGTTTGTATAAATATGTATGGCTAAGAAAGCAAAGCCTTAATGAGATGTGTGTATGTGCCTACCCATATGTGAGTGTTGTAAATCCATTAACTTAAGTATGGACATTCAGGTTGTATCTGGATGTAGTTCAGTTATGAAATGAACAGAATATTTAGAACTAGAAATAGTTTGGTTTCATGTCAGTTGTGCTCCTAATTTGAAAACAGTCAAAATGAAGCAGACTGTCACTACTGACAATAAAATTGCTATGGGAACTTTCTGTCAGTCTTGCTGCAATCTGGAAGAGACTGTTGAGTACTTTGACTGCTCTCCTGGGTATTCAGAAGTACATTCCAGAACAGATACTCTGTTTTTCCTGTTTTCAGTGATCTTCTATAGCTGTATCATAAAACTGATTTTTTTTTTGGTGTAATTTCTAATGGTAAAGGCTGAAGATTGCTTTAACAGTAGCTTACACTGTATTATTTGAGTAGTAACAACAAAAAAACCTGCTTAAATACTTCAGATTTTAAGAATCTCATGGGAAAATGTAAGTTCTGGTGAATGACTAGCTACTCTGTTTGTAGTAAACTTAAGTATGTCTCTAGCTCTTGGGCTCCAGCTTTTTTCTCTGAAGTCAGATTTCCTTTAGGGAGGGATAATTGATGGAAACAGACGTGTAGATGCTGGTAGCGGCCTTCTTGCCTGGACACCAGTATTCAAGAGAAGAAAAAACCAGACAATGGATAAAACTAGGAGTTTTCAGATGAACTACTTTAAAATTAAAACATCCATGTAAATCCTGTCTCGTTTCTCTTCTAAATGCATTGTTCCAAATGCTCCTTTTTGCTGAAAATGACTGCAAAATACTAAGCCTAATAAGGACAGGCACTACTGCTGTGTTTAAACTCACAGGGTTTTTTTGGTTGCACTAAAGTGAAACACAAAGACTAAGCTCTTGAATGGATGAGAAAAGGAGTTAGAGGCAGCCTTCCTTCCAATGCCACATTTTATTCTTAGACCAGACTGAAGTAAACTTGTATTTTATCAAGATCTTTGTGCTTATGTTTCCAGAAATTTGGACAGCCTATTCAGGAAAGATACATGGAACATGAAGAGAGACCAAAAGTTTTAAATGAACTGGGAAAGAAGATTCAGCTCCTTATGAAAGCAGTAGAAGCATACAAAAATAAGGTAGAAGCAAATTATTTAGGGAATGAACTATTATTGGGTGCTTGAGATTGGCTGTAGAGTTTTTTGTGTTTAAAAAGAAATCCTATAGGATTACCTGTTAAGACGCTTTAAAATGGTTGTTGTGCTTCTGCTCCTGAGAACAACTTTTTTAAGACTATCTATTGGGGTTAGTTAAACTACAGGAAATCTCAGGTGCTTTTTTTTTTCCTTGCAGCTTCATTACTGATGTGCTCTTCAGCAGTGTGCACTTAAGATCAAAGTTTCAAATGTCTAAAAATAATGTCCTGTCTGTCTTGTTCTACACCATTCTTCATACTAAATGCTTGCTAAAAACTGGTTTTTATCGGGTTGTAGCAATGGTATCCTGTTTTGTTACGTGTCTATGAAATTCTTCATTGGGTGAGAAGCATATATTAATCGAGGATATAAATATCTCTCTCCTTAGGATGAAAAATATGATCACCTAGATCCTGCTGAGATGGAAAAAGTTGAAAAATACATTAACGAGGCTATGAATTGGTTGAACAGCAAAATGAATGCCCAGAACAAACTAAGTCTAACTCAGGATCCAGTTGTCAAAGTGGCAGAAATACTGACAAAATCTAAGGTAAAAAAAAAATCATTTTATGTGTTGCATTCTGAGTTTTTCTTTAATGAGATTTTGGTCTCTGGGTTGAGCTAGAATATTACACCTGCAGAGATTTTAAAGCTATGAAAAGATCCATAGAGAGGGAGCAGCACTTTTATTGATGTTCATTTCTGACTTTCGATTTACAGCAGTACCTCTGAATAACCCTTTTTAAAATATCCTTTATATATTCTAACTTGCTAGAAAATGGATTACTATACAGGCGTTTAGCAGATTGGAAGCTCTTTAGCTAGTGAAAGATTTTATTTTAAGTTTCTAGACTCGATAGAATTGAAAAGTCCAGTCCTTGAAAATTAAATTCAAGGTTGTTCTGAACCTGAAACATTCTAGTTTAATGTAATCGCTGTGCCACCAAATGAACTTGCTCTCTCGCTTCTGTTACAACTAGGAATTGGATAGCTTCTGTAATCCCATTATATACAAGCCCAAACCGAAGATAGAACCTCCCAATGATGCGCAGTCAAAAGCTAATGGCGAACACAATGGACCAGTGAACGGACAGAGCGGTACTGAAACAAAACCCGAACCAGCGAAGGACAATTCTCAGCAGACCAAACCACCTGGAGAAATGGAAGTGGACTAAATCTTGCATTTCTTTCACTTAATTAAAATAGTGCGAGTAACCACAGGGTCCATTCTTTTTGTCTGCTACACACCTCAGATGTTCAGTTATTCTTAGCCAATCTTCTGTCATTTGTTGCTGAGTAGTTTTGAAAGTGTTTTATATTAAGTACAACTCTGATGTTCATTTCCACTGATGCTGCTTATGTGGAGCTTTAGCCAAATGTAGATTGTATAAGTCAGTTTAAGCTTTCCCAATATATTTTATATCAAACATACAGAATTGATATATAAATGGCAACAATCTACCTTATTTAAAGCTTTTATTGTGGATAAACCTCAGCTCCTTTATTCAGGAAAGGATACTGTATTGCACTACTGATGCTCAAGTGTAGATCTAATTGCATCTTTATTTTGGAAAAATATTGGAATTGAAGTGGCAAAACTTGTCACTTGAAGCACTGACCTTTTCTAGTTATTGTATTGTTATAATTTAAATATTAAAATAGAGGTTAGTTGGCATACTAGTCCATCTTGTTGATGTACCATGAGAATTGTACGGTCTTTTTCATATAAGCTGAATAATACAAGCTTAAACATTTTTTAGATTCCCATACCACTAACAATCTTAGTTCCAAAATGGTAGCATAATGGCTCTGCCATTTGCTGAAATTAAGTGAGTGGTCTCAGTGCACATCGCTGTACAGAACGTACTGCGCTTACAATAGGATGATGCTAATGATAGTAGTATGAAGGGGTAGAATATACAAGGACTGTTGGATAACTTGCCTTTGAAAATGTCTTATTGCACATGTATTATTTCTTTTGTTTTGAATGAAGTCTACATCTTGATCACATACTATACTGGGGAGGAGAAACAATAGAAATTGTGCTGTGCGAGCTGGATATTAGCACCCTGATTTTGAGTTTGCTTAAATGCTGTTTGTTGCAAGCTTGAAAGAAATACTGAGAGCTTTTTTAAGCCTTGGTCCTCGGCACATAAACCTTTTGGTCAAGGATCTAAACAAAAGAGCTTACAAACTGGTTATTATTACCCCAAAGATGGAATCTACTTGATGAACTTGCAGAGCTTACTATCTTTGGTCATTTACTTGATCTAATGAAAGTGTCTGTAATGTATTACACAGTTGAGTCGCTATTTTCTTTGATGCATCTTGGACATTGTCAAGGTCCAGAGTATGTTATTATATGTTAATGTTTCTGTTAGTCACGGAGGTACTGTAGCACTTGCTAGAGCAAGTCACTTCTCTTTTGACTCTCTCTATTATAGACACCTCTTCTATTACCAGGATAGGAATGGGCTGCTCTATGAAAAGTGGTTTTGCATTCAGGACAGTGTAAGAAAGTGAGACTAGTTGCAGTGTAACACTTTGACTTAAATTCCATTGCAGAAATGCATTCAGGTGTTCATCAGGCATTCCTGCAGCAGTTGTCCTGTACAAGCCTGTGAACAAGGGTCATGCTCTTGTTTCTGGCTTTGGCAGACATTTTATCTCCAACCACGCCCTTCATGTTCCACCACTGCGCATGCTACAAAGAGAGTAAGTAGTCCATGACTCAGGCTGGAGTTGGTGGAGGTGAACTATGTTCTCAAGTATCTTCACAGAAAAAGAAAGCATCACTTACACCTGTATACAAACCTGCTAAACTAGTTCAAGTGCTAGAATTGTATCTTCATGACTGACATCAAATGACTGAGATGCACATTACTTTGCTCTACTGTTCCTCCTCTACACAATCGGTTGTGGATGGTTTGGCACCTTGAGTTTACATATTTAAAGCCCTTGAACAAAAACTGAGTGACCTTGAAGAGCTGCAGCTACTCTGCAACCTCAGTCTTGAATTCTGCCACTGTAGTCACACATCTTTGGCACTGAGGGGGTTCAGTTGTCCTAAGTTTACGTCAGTACGTGACTGAGCTAGCTTTGGTCCCGTAGGCTTTAACATCAGGAATATCTTAACAGCTTTACCACAGCAGTGTAATGAGTAGCATTCTTAAGTATTGGCTTCCTAAAAGCCATCTACACATTAATTTGTCTAGTAGACTTCCTGATACCTGGTAGAAGAGCTCAAACAGTGCAAATCTCCAGTTGCTAAAAGGTCATGTGTAAGAACAGAAAGTCTTCTGCTCATGGTCATCAGATACTTAATATTACATTACAAATGTCTGAGGCAATTTTTATGTATAAAGGCTTAAAAGCAGATACAGTTAAGACAAGCAATTGTAGTAAGGTTTTCTTACTAGAATAGGTTGTTTTTTTTGCTGTGCATCTGCTCTGTCTCTAGATCCCTGGTGCGGAGGAATGCTACCCCCAGGCTGCTGATAGCAACTAGTTGCTGATAGGTACACGTTAGGAATCCTGTTTGGAAGGGTAAAATTGTTCTTTTCACAGTGAGCTTCACATTACGTGAGCATATGACTCTGTTCTCTGTTACAAAGAGGAAATTTTACCAGGATGCAGATTTAATGTTCTCAAGTGCTTATATAAACAATGCACAACTGGAAGATGAGGTTTTGTGCATTGGGCTCAACAAGTTACCCTGTGGCTACCAGAATTAGTATCTTGCAACAGAAAATAACAAGTTTTGTTAGGGAACCAACAGTAGTACACCACTCTGCATCTTGTATATTTTAAAAACAGGTATTTGTTGCTAACGTCTTATTTGAGACTTTCTGTGGAGGGCAAGATACATTTCTAATGTTGGAAAGTGTTCCATCCATTCCACAAAAAGAAAAAACAGGAAGCAACACTATATTTGTAAAGGCAGTAGAGTTTTGTTTTAAAAACAATAAAAAAGTTTTGTTAATCACAGTCTACAACTTCATGTAAAAGTTTAGTTACAGAACAGCATAAATAGTTCGTTCTATTTTACTAGTAACAGCTTTCTTCTTTTCTTTAAAGAGGACTGATGCTCCTGTCTTGAACATCAATGGACTTGCTCAAGAAATGGCTTTAAAGTTAATTTGCTTTATTAGACTTAAGTTGCTACTAGCAGTTTTACAACTGATCATGGCTTCCTTTCCATATCTCTTATTACAGTAGTTTAACCTTTGGGATTTTCATGGAACTTCATTCAGATGTTACACAAAGAGATTTTTAACAATCCCTTTAAGTTAAACTTTCATACTCTTCCTTCTTTAAACTGAGAAGGATGCTACAGAATAAGATAACCTGGTACAGCTGCCTGCCTTGTTTGGTCTGAATTTGAATGAAGAATCCTCTCCCTTGTTTGCTTCTGGCAGTGTCTTCCTTTTACTATTTAAACACTGCCTTTGGGGCATCTTGCAAAACTTGCAGTAGGCGGTTGGATCCCAAATCCTCCAAGCCATTTGGGTGAAGTACCTAACCTGCGTAACCACTTGGTTTCACCAGACAAGGTGGTGGAATCAGGGGGAAGGTGCCCTTACTGGAGGGAGAACTGCAGTGACTGCGGTGCTACTTCTGAAGCATGCAGGTCTGCCCCTGCAGCATTCTGTGTGCCCGGTGGGCAGCCGGAGGGTACTGCTGCTCTCAGCTGTAGCGTGGAGTTCTTCATTCTTCTCTTAAAATTGTTGATCTAAAGCATCCAGTCTCTCTGTTGATAAGATTCCTTTGTATCTTAAGCATTTTAAATTATTTAATATTTTTTGAAACATCTCAGTGCGTGAGCTCCAACCTCTGGTACAGATTCTTCCTGTACTAACTGTTCTCAAATACTCCGCATCTGGGGGGAGTTCCCTGTAAGGATTATGTTTAAGTGTAACTTCAGAAAACAAGCATTTGCTGGTTCAAAGCACCTAACCAGCTGCTGTAGGAAAAGCAGCAAAATTCAATTCCCATAGATTAGTGTCCTCATGAACCTCATTTCTCAAAACAGGGCTTTCATTTTTGTGTTACCACATCTCAATATGCTGACTTCTGCGAGCCCTTCTAAAGTGAAGCCCAGATGCCCAGTTATGGGTCATGCTCCAAGGATGCTTACGTTAGCTACCGCTAGCTGTTTTCTTTAACTGGGTGGAAGAATATTATGTTGCCTCTTAGACCTTTTTTGGTTTTGTTAGGCTAAGTTTTCTAATCTTTCAGGCACCAGAATACAGAAGCTGCCTGGCAAGAGAGAGAGTAAAAAACGTGTTGCTTAACAAAAGGCAGTTAATGTCTTGTAAATTTTCATTTCAACTCCCAAGATAACATTTGGAGTATAAATACAAACTTAGCACCCTAGTGAAAGTGTATGGTAGCTGACTCTTAGCTGAATTCTTAATTTTCCACAGTTGAATTTGAAGACATCAAACACTCATTACACATGTAAATAACAGTGAAAACAACTAAATGTGACTATTAGCATTGCAGAATACTAAACTGGGCACATGCTCATGTGACTTACCTGATACAGTTATTAAACCCTGTTTTCCATCTTCCTGGTCAGAAGGAAATAATTCAAGCCATGAAAAGCGGGAATCACTGCAATGTGCTCTAAGGAGAATCATTTTAAACAAAAATGCAATTAGGAGCTATACCCACCAGCCACCTCTACAAAATGCTGAAATGGTTTAATTAAATTAATAAAAAAAGGTGGTAGTCCCTGAATGTTGCATAGTTGGAAAAGTTTGTTTACATAGTCGAAACATATCTCCACAGGATGGGGGGGGAGCGGGAAGAGATGGGAGTGTTAGAATTTAAAGCAGTGTTTTAAGTATGCAAATTGTTTACTATGTATGTAAATGGGATTCTTACTAGTGACAGATCATGTGCAAATTGACAATACTTCAATTTATTTTTGAATGGCAATATAGATTGTCAAGGTTGTGTATAATTATAATAAATATATAAACTGCTACTTGAACCATAAATGAACACCCAAGACCTCATTTTTACATCCATGTTCTTAAAAGAAGCTTTGTCTGATGTCATGGCTTGATAGAATGTATGTTTGTCCAAAAGACCATAGGTAGAAAATAGGCATTTTTGGAGGCTCACCCTGTCCTGCTTCCTTAGTCAGGTGTGGTTTCTCTCATGCTTCTCTGTCCCAGGCAGCTGCGGCTTCTGCTGACAGACTTCACCAGCTGAGTTACCTGGGAACACAGTGACTCCTCGCAGCTGCAGCCCAAACATAGTACTGCTTTGTCTCTCGGGAGCTGCAGTCATTTTCACATCTGCGGGCACATTTGTGCATTTGGCTGAGCACAAATTGCGAAATTTCAAGTAATTAATCTCTCACAAGTGATTTATTGCAACATACAAACAAGTTCAAAGTAGTTTTCCTGCGTCTTGAACCGCATGGGGAAGTTGATGGCTTTGGGCATTGTTGGTTCTCTGAGAAGATCCTGAAATGGAGCAGTAAAGCAGCGGTCCATGGGCTTACTCCAGGAGTTCTTCCATGTCTTAGCAGTGCACTGGGAATCCCTCCATCCTCCACCAGCATGGAGTGACTGCAGAATATCTCCATAACCTATACAAATGCACCAAAACACAGCATGACTCAACATGTTTATATCCATCTTCCTCAATACACTTTAAAAGCTTCACAAAGCTTGCATTTCTTCCAGCCTTTGCATACTTCAATCTCAACAAATAGAGTCTAATAAAATATTTCAATGATATCATTAATTTCACAGGCAAGGTTTGGGATTTAGGGGTGGGGAAAGGTCCTCCTATTAAAAAAAAAGTATATATACAAATGTATGTATACACATACATATGTGCATATGTAAAAATGTCCAATCTAAAAATCAACTCCATGTGCTTAACAACAGTCAGCATAGGGGAAAATATCCCCCTTAACCTACTTGGCCATCTGAGCATCTCAGACCACTAAATCAGCCAGTTTACACTCCAGTATTTACCAGCTGTGCAAGGATGCTCACCATCAAGAAAAGCGTTCCACTGTTACACTGCAAAAGAGGAAAATCAACTATTCTAGCAAAATCAGGTGAACATGGAAAGAAGCTTAAAGTAGACAGCTGAAACTCTCAAGGAATTAAAGACAGCCATGATGTCACACTAATGGTATTTGCATGAAAATACTGAAATACACTGTCAGGACCTGAAAAATAGCGTCTCTGGCATTGTAATATCATAACACTATCTCAGGGGGCTGACATGCTGCAGTTTCAGGGAGAAAAGAGCTGCTTACAGAATAAAAACAATTTATTCCCAGAGATTGTGTTTGTCACAGAGCTTCTAAAACAAGAGTGTCCCAGTGATCATTACCATGGCTGCAAGTAAATATTATCCTTTACTTTCTCAGGTTAACTCTGTCTTACCTTCTTCATTCTCCCTATAAGTATCAGTGTGCCCTTCCTTTATAAGAAGTTAATTGGATTTTTCAACAGTGCTGAAGCACTGTCAATCACGAAGAAGAAAACAGCACTTCCTATAGCGAATGCAACATTTAAAAACTATTAGTCAAGAGTGTTTCACTTGCAAATTTCTCCAGAAAATACCCTCATCCTCATATATTCAAGAAAGAGACATAGCTGGTGGGAGATGAGTCAGCAGAGAAAGAAAATACTCCAGTATCTGCTGGACACAATTAAAAGCTTCCCAAAACATCACAAAACAGATGTGAGAGTTCTGAAGGTCCTGGTTTCTCTCTCATACGTATTTTTTGCTGCAGCACTAAACTTGGGTAACTCGTCAGTAGAAAAATATCCTGAGCTGAGACATCATAAGCAGCAAAGCTAAGAAACCTGCGTGCCCTACCACACATCCCTGAAACTGCCTTTCACATTGCTCCATTCCTCCCATTGGTCCAAGTGGGCAATTGGAGCACCTGGAATCCCGTCACCAGGGGTTTTGTCTCCCAAGGCTCAATTTTTACAAGCATCTTTTGAATCCAGATGGAAAAATAAGAAAAACATACCACTTGACCAAAAGGATTTTTAAAAGTACTAAATTATCAAAGTGGGTTCCTAAATAACTTTACAACTATGTGTCCTTTCTATTCCTGCATCTTGCCCGAGCGCTAGCCAAACAACAGCTTCTTTGCACTACTTTATGTGCTACAATAACAACATTAAAACCAGAAGTTTAAAGAAGAGGATTTTAAGTAATAAACCACAGCAGCCTGACTTGAAGGAGCAGGTACCTGAGCACCTTGCGTTCTGTGAGCGTACTGGAGCAATGGAAACACAGATTTCCTACCCTGCAAATCCAACCAGTGGGATGCTCTCTGTTGCAGTTCCCCCTCCACCCACACCTCACCCACTCTGCAGAAGGAAGTAGCAACTGCACTCACTAAAGAGAAAAACCTTCTCAGGGTGACTTCAGATATTCAAGGGGGATTTATTTGACATGGTCTATCATGGGAAAGTTTCGTTTTCTTCCATATTACACAAAGTTAAGAAATACACACTTATAATTTGACATGAAGAAATATAAAACGTATCTAAATTCACTAAGCTGCCAAGACTAGGGAAATTTTAAAAATAATTTTGCTACAACTTTAAATGACAGAAATAGAGTATTTGCATTTGTCTTAATTCACAAGGAAATAAACAACTGCAATCCAGTTTGCTGAATTACCACGGCAGTGCTTTTTCAAGACAAACTAACTGTGCTCAGACAACACAAGCTGATTTTTCAAGTAACTTCTTGCTACATCATTTTGGTGATAAAACAAGCCATTAGAGAATTGTTTTTGTCTTGCTTTCCTTTAGTATCTTGTCAGGAAAAAAAAAAACAACACTACGACCTGTTTGCCACAAAAAGGGCACTGAAAAATGTCATTTGCCTTAATATGCTAAACTGCTGATCTAAATCCTTTGTAAACAACTGGTCAAATGCATAAATTACATCTTTATGTTCAAGCGGCATTTTGTTTTTATGGATAATGTCAATAAAGCAAAGCCAAAGGGGCAGACACGTGCCCTGATGGTGAAGTATGAACTGAAAAAAGGGAAAAAAATATTATTAGGATTTCTGTCAGGCATACTGCAATGTAATTGATATTCTGTTGAGGAAGCTTTCAAATCTCATACTGCGTCCTTTATTATGCTCTTCAAATCCACCTGAATGACCTTAAGCAGATATCACTACCTGAGGGATTCAGCTTCTTTGCAAATGCAGCTGCTTGTTCAGTAACTAAGTGCTAGTTACAACTAAAAATGTATAAAAATAGCTTAAAAAGGAGTAAATAAAAATTTCTGACATAATAGCCTAGGGAAATACTGAACAGATTTTTATTCAAATTGGTTATTAGCTCTAGGTATCCAAATAGCAGTGTTGCTGCACAGAAAAATCTGTCCTTTAGTTTTAAATTTGTTATTACTTCACAAGGCAGAACACCACATGTAAGGGGACACAACGCAAGTGCAAACCTGTAAGTGTCTGCACTGATTTAAAACTCCTTCATCTGTGTTGTGATGATGTTTTTTTCACTTTGGTGTGAGGAATTATTTTCATTGATGTAAGCGAGGTTTGTAAAGATTGCATGATGAATTTAATGATAATTCTAAACCAAGCTAGGTATTCTTAAGGAACAGCTCAAGTACTGAGACCATCCTTTCTCACAGAATTTATTTTAACCTGCATTAGAAACTACCACTTAATGATCACAAGTGCTGTGCAATCAAAAGAATCACAGAAAATGCACCTGGAAAAAAATTTTAGCGGTTATCTAGTCCACCTAAGTGTGTCAAGACAAAAATAAAAAAGGTATACCTGTCCTAACAACAGTGTGTTTTGCTTTTCTTGAAAATGACGGACTTCATAATCTCAGGAGATAATCTGTTCTAGTAAGAATATATTTGTAGGTTCACAGGCAATACACACAAAAAAAAACCCAAACCAAAAGCTTTTCAAGATGTTTTCTTGCTAAATGGATTTTATCGCTATTGTAAGGGATGTGGCATTAGCTATTAGTGTCACCAGTGAGAACTAGCAATACAGCCACCAGCTTTGCTACAGATTTCCAATATGACCATGAACAAGCCTCCTTTTTGGTGAGACTATGTAGACTGAGTTCTGCAGGAAAAATACTCAATACACATACACAAAACACTGTTGGATCTCCAACTCATGTAGAATCTCTATTCTTTACTGTTGTACAGTTAAAGAAGAGAAATGTTTCATTTTCAAAAGAGATACAGATATGCATATAAGGCACTTGATTGCCATCAAGAAGTTTGATGAACAGGGAAGGGGAAACATAACTACAATGTAAATCACAACTAACAATAATTGCTTTTGCAATTGTGTTTGCTCTGCAGCAATGACACAAAGATCATTTCATAGTTAATGCATCTATCACATGCTGATATCCACCAATGTACAGTTATAAAGAAGGCTGCAAACAAGTAAGTATAGTCAAGAGTGAGGGCGAAATGACTTCCAAATACGGAAGACTAACATATTGAGAGGCTGACTGAGGAACGTACAGTGAAGTTCCAGAGAAGACAATAAACAAGCTAATTTCACAGTGATTCATGTCCTGCTTAAGAACACGGCACAATCCAGTATTATGTTTGATACAGCAACAAGTATGGCAGACACTTATGACCAAGGCATCAGCTAAATTAGTGAAACATACCAATGACCTAATTGTTGCCATAACAATACAGGCATGATGTCAGCCTGGCTCTAGTGGTAAACCAGTGACTAATCTCACACTTGGTCTCTACAGAAACAGGACTCAACTATATCCCACAGTTACAAATACAATAACATCCCTAAAACGTACAAAAGCTATGAGGGGTAAAAAAGCTTATGCTGGCATAAACAGTGAAATTCCACTGAGTAATGTCACTGGACTACCACATGCTGGCATTGTAGTCCAACACAATTAACAAAACCAAAATATCCACCTGGCTTTGACAGTATTTACATAAGCAACACCATATTCTTGTAACATAGACTTAGGGACATCGCTGCAGGGCCAGTAACTTGATAGGAAGGTTCAAAGTTGGAATGTCCATAAAAGTGTACTAGTCATTGAAGCAAAGCCTTACAACATACCAAGGATTTTACTCAAACCAGAATATATTAAATAACTAGTATTTCAGAAAAAAATCATTCTTTGCACAAACTATTTTTTCTTTCACTTACATTACAAATAACTCCCCTCCACCCACACTTCTCAGCTAAGGATGAAACATGTCATCAATTTTACAGATGAGTAAACTGAATCACATGGATGACAAGTTTGACTTGTTTCTTAAAGATGCAGATTTAAATAAAAAATTCTTTCTCTGAAATAAATGGACCTTCACTAGCACAGAAGTAGGGTAAGTGAGAAAATAATGGGGTTTTTTGTATTTTTTATCTTGATTATCATGGCAGTGGCAGGGTCAGTTACAGGATGAAGTTTTCATTTCTTTTTTCTGTCTGAAACAGATGTTCCCTCTGGAGAACTCACCCTCAGACAGACAAATGAGAATCACAGCCCTTTCCTGTGCAAGGCAAAGCATCAAAAATTACACAGGTGTCAAGATACTTGTTGAACTCACACAACTCAAACATTCTGACATCTAAATTCACGTATTTCCTCTGAAAAATGTCATTCTCCTGCCCAGCAGATGTGGAAAACTTTAAAAAAAAAAACACCAAACCTTGGGCTACTGAAAGAAAAAACAGAGACTGTGCTGCACTGTACCAATGCTATTGTTTGTCAGCCTTAAGCAATAAAGTATCATGGGCATAAACATGCCATGGAAAGTTCCCAAGGAAAACCAGTCTGGTCTCTTAATGGTAGGAGAGAATATCAGGGAGGAGAACTATGAGCTCAATAATTAAAGCTGAGCATAGGCTTTTGTTTAAGACAGACGTTTCAAAGCTAAGCCCACACACTGCATCACGTACCTCCAAATTTCAGTCACATTGCAAAGATACCCCTGCCAGTTTTAAACTGCTTTGTTCAAGTACTGGTGCAGCTGCATCAGCACAAAGCTCAACACAGGTTTATTCATCCTGAAACACAGGCCCAACCTCAGGCTTTACTAAAAACTAGGCACACATTGTTGTAAGAGAAGTTGCACGCATGTGAAGCCATTAAATCAAAGTATTCCTGAGACTGGAACACACAGGAAAAAAACCCAACCTGAGAGCATGTGAATGTTACTGGCAAAAGAAACCCCATTATTCTTATTTTTCCTCCTATTCACTATGAGTACGCCTGTTTACTATTGAGCTGGAAATATCACTGAAGAAATGAAACTTCACAGTTTTTGAAAATTTTAAAACCCAGCCTGGGAATGCAATTGAACCTTTGTAGAAAGCAATACAACTTCTCTGGCTTCAGTGGAACTACAGAAGCTTATGTTTAGAGCCGAAAATAGTCCACTATAGTTTCTGCCCTTGGAAAGTGCTGTGCTGTGTTCGCTTCAGAGGAGTTGCGTGTTTTAAGCAGGCATTTCAAATTTATTTGCAGTCAAGATGGTGGAAAATGACCATATTCATTTAGATAGTGATCAGTTCTATTGCTAAGACTGACAGAAGTCTTATTCTCTTTTTTGCTAAGCCCCTTTTATTTTAGAGGAAGCTGAGGATGTTACAGTTGCAGTTACATGAATGTCACAGGTTGTTTTGGATCCCAGCAATACAGCGATGGTCACTTCAGATCATTTATTCACTCAGAGAATTTCTACGCTTCACGTGACAGAAGGTAATACTTGATGGCTCAGTGGATGATCATAAATGTTGGTAGTACAAATAAATACACCTAATAATACTATGCTGCACATGACAGGCACATATGTTTCCTCCTACAATTCAGTTAAGCCTTATTGCTAGCGTGAAGTATAAAGACAGGGGTAAAACCATTCACTCTCTTTTGACAGAAAAGCAAAATAAACAGTACATTCTACAAAGGCAGATTAACTCCTTTTTACTCATGACGTCTTAAAAGAATATCTATACTCAATAAGGTGTATTTTTTTTAACTTTAAAAGACTGCTCAGATATGAATGCTCCATTTATTATCAAAAGCATTGCTTACTATGATCCTATCTTCCTGCATGGAGGCATTAAAATGCAGTTCAAAATCCAGTTGGTTTCTATTCAGTGGTCTTTTTGCACTCTATGAAACAGATGCAAACTTCATCTGCTTACAGGAAGCTCAGTGTACAGGTAACTGAAAAGAGTTCTGAAAACACATATAAGGACAAATGCTATTTAGAAAAAGGATTACAACATGACATAAGACAGTAGTTGCGCTCATGACTGTTACATAATTCTGTATGGCTTTGAAACATCATTAACAAAGGAATTGTGCCTAAGGCAGTGGTCTACGTTTGCAAATAAAACCAGCTGTCAACACTGGCAGTTATACCCACTGCTGTCAATTCAATATTCAATAAGGAATACCAAAGAAACCTCTAGTGAACATCTAAATAAACTACCATGTTAGACAGTGTATCGGGGGCAGGGGAGGGGGAGAGGCTGGATGATGCTGGCATTGAGCAAGGATAGAAACAACAGACTAGTGAATCCTCAGGTACCAAACCACACCGAGCACATGCTTCAGCCAACGTGTGTACCTGTGGAGTGGCATCTCCAGTGTACCAAGCCACTCAGCTGTCAAGAGAAAAGGTAAAGAAACAAGACATTAAAAGGTTTACAGAGCTGAAGACAAGCAGCTAAAATTTCACCTGCGTATGAACTGGAGGCTGGTGCCACCTTTGGGTATTGGGATGCTCAAGAAGGAAAGAGAAATAAATTGTTGACTGAAGCCTTTACATGAATAAAATGCACTTGCAATAAATTGATGCTGCAGTATTCCCTCTCAAGGCATTTTGACAGGCTGCAGTAAGCATAGGTACACTCTGAGATGGAATGCCCCTTGCATAAGCTAAAAATTAAGAGGTTTTTTGTTTGGTTTGGTTTAGTTTTTTTTCCAGAATATCTTCTGAGTCATAGGAGAACACTAAATTTTTTGGATGCTTTATAACTTAGAAAACAAAATAAATTTACAGATACTGAAGGCGTGGATAATAACCATAAGGCA
Source organism: Larus michahellis (assembly GCF_964199755.1). NCBI lineage: Eukaryota > Metazoa > Chordata > Aves > Charadriiformes > Laridae > Larus > Larus michahellis. The sequence goes on along the minus strand of NC_133900.1, from coordinate 21,003,253 downwards.
TAGGTCATACGCTCCAAATTGAGCACAATCAGTCAAAACTTTTAATGAGATTTGCTCCACACTTCAGTGTAATCAAGATACAGAGGTTTTGTTCTCACAAATTTTGGCATGGTGCCTTTTAAGATAAAGCAAGACCTTTTTATGCTCATCTGTAAGAGGTACTTATTGCAATTATTACATTACTACATTTAAGATAATAAGTATGATGTGAAGACTGCAGACCACTGTAAAAATCCATCAAGTACATTGCAAAATTAATGATTAAACTGTTGAAATGCTAGACTGAAACAAACGCCCAGTAATGAATTGTTACTGACAGAAACTTTGCTTTTCACAACTCAAGTTTTCATCAGACAGATTATTCTAAATAACAAGAGCAAGATTTCTCATCTCTGAAAGCAAAGCTCCATTCTCTTATTGAAAGGTTAACTCTGAAAGAATTTGTGTGGGTGGGCAAAGCAAATTTTCATTTGATAAAATTTGATATTCTTTGTAGAAACACATAATTCTATTTAGCGAAAGAGAGAGAGGCATCCAAGCCTCCGTGATCACGTACTTTCCCTTGAATAAAATAAGGAATAAAACAAACACAACATAAAACATAGCAAACATAAGCTGGATTTGATTCAATTTTATGTTTTGGGTAAATCAGTTCTTCCCTGCCCAATCTTTCTAGCATTACCATCCAGAATGAAGAATATGGGAGAAAACTGCCTGTGTGGTATCACTAAACAGTAACTGGAAGTGGCTCTTCCTTCACAGGGCAGTCATGATAAATACGAAAACAAAATATGCATTTCAGTGGTATTGGGACAGGAAATACCCCACTAAAGTTTTGTGACTGTATAATTACAAACCTAAATTTAAAAAAATAAGTTGTTGTTCTTCTTGACAGTTGTTGGACTTGGTTTCCAGTGAAGAATTCTCGCAGAATTGCATTTACTTTATCATGTTGCTAACGCATACAGGCAGACTTGTAGGACGAGCCCTTGTGCTTGGATTGCTTTGCTTGCCCTTCAACAGCTTGCAGTGCTGCTGAAATACACTCCCTGCACAAGCATGTTGCCGATGAGCTCACTCCCTGGCGGGTCACAGCAATCTCTTGTGCATATGGCTGTAAAGGTAAGGCATAATTTATTCTAATACTTAGAATATAAAGTTAACACATCAAAGCAGAACCGGACAGGGATCCTTTCCACACCTTCCTATGCCACACCTTAATTGTCTTAAGAAAGTGAATGATGCATAATGTGGTTCATTTCCTTTCCTTCTTCCCTTCACCCAAGCTGAACATGTTATTTCTAGAATTCTTGCATATTAAAGCAGCCATAAGTGAGAGAAATTATGCAAACTTAAAAAAATTAAATTTGAAGTAACGAAGAACTCATCAAACTCTGTCATGTCGTCTAAATGAGCCTTCTTCAAAAGCACAGCCATCTTCCCAGTCCTTCAAGGGATGAAGGAGGATGCGACTGAGTCATTCTCCAAACCATTTGTGCCTTCTTGGGTAAAAGAATAATACCTAGTAGAATACTGCTAATAGCCAGCAAATCACTAAATGCAAGGCGTCAGCTTGACCAGTATTACCAAGCTACAGAGTTTTAAAGTGATCTTATTCTATAACACTTGGCACTAAATAAATAAATGCAGTAATAGGAACAGTTTCAACAGAGTACCACTCACTATTGCAGAGTGCAATGTTTCTATGAAAAAAGAGATCTCCTCCAGTTTCTAATTGAATTATATGCTCTTCTTAGGCTGGGAAATAAGACATCATAAACCAAAATCGACCTGTATATATTAAAGCAAAATTGGACAGTTTTCAGGTTAACTCAAATCACAATCCAGATTTTTTTTTTTTAAAAAGTGTTTATTACAAGTTGCAAGCAGTGTTTTTGTCTCACTGGGCAATATCTGTCCAGAGGACTGTATGGTTTTCATTTATTATTAAAATGAAACTGACCATCTAATTGTCTCTAGACTTAAAGCGGAGCAAAATAAAAACCAAAGACTGGCACTTTTCTGAAGCAATAAAATGGAGGGGGAAAAAATAATCAGAGGTTATTATCTAAAAGACTCCTCCTCTCCATTCTTTCAAATACAGAGATTATTGAAGGAGTTATCCAAGTTGCTGGAACTTGGGGAAGATATACTACTAAAACTATAACTACTAGAAAATTAATATTGTAATAATATTTTTGAAGGGCTAGTGGAATGACCTGAGACATGAATGGATTAATCTGACATTAGTGCAAACTAAACTAGAAGATCTGAAAGAGCTAAAGGGTATTAGCACCACAAATAGCAGTCACACAATGTCACAGAAATGGCACCAAATGCAGCAGGTGTACTCCTTGATTCAAAAGTCCTATTACAAACCAAGCACACCATCATATCCTTAGACTTTTGAAAAGCACTGGACCTAGTACCACCTGACATTTTTGTTAAAACAGAATGATGGTAGTGATTTGTATTTTAGCAGAAAAGAAACACAAAGCTAAATGGTTAGGTAAAGTCACTGTAGAATAAATGCATACATTTAAAGTGGGGGTAATTAGACACTGAGACAACCTAGCTAAAGGCAAGACAGAGTCATTGTCGTTTGACATGTTTCATATGGAAATGAGATCCCTGGAGCTGGAACTGCAGAGCTGTGGGCAGCTCAGGCAAACACACTACCCGTACTCTTCTCCTCTGTGTAGAAAACAATGTAGTTTGAGTATGTCCGCTCACGGCAGCTGCATCAGAGTAACATGGAGAGATTTCTTGCTTTCTCTCTTGGTTTGAGCATTATTTTACAGTAAGATATGTCTGGCAAAAGGCTGATATAAACTTTGGATCCCAAAAGAGAAATATGATTTAATAATTAATGCAGAAATCCTAACCCAATTAATTTTGTTGTTGAGTCTGTACAACATGTTGATGATGTAAGAACTACTATAAATAAAATAAGGTCAGATAATTAGGGGATTCCAAACTGGGATTCAGATACTCCACTGGGGTAGGGTAAAAAGTCCACATGAGAGAGAATTAGACTTAGATAAGGCTGAAGTATTCTTGTATGATTAGAAGGAGAAATATTACTGAGTATAGTGTTAGCATGAGAAAAAGATTCAACAGATCAAAGGAAACTGAAGCTCAGTCAAAGTCCTTGCCATATATACAGAGCCAGAGAGGGCTACTTGAAATTTGGACCAGCAACCAGCAAAACTACCATAAAAAAACTGTTTATAGAAAATAATCACAGAACAATTGCTCATGTCTCTGTTCAGCAAAAATACAATTTTTTGATATGAAGATTTTGGAACTTAAGTATGCAGAAGGCTTAGAATTGTTTTTCATCAAAGGTGTAAAATATTGAAAAATTAAAAGACCATCAATGGCTCTGTTATAAGAACATGAGAGATGCAAGAATAAGCTTTAATGATAATATAGAATTTGAAGCCACCACAAAAACAGAGTGCTGGGTATCATACATGATGGATCAGACGACCCTCAGAATTTCAATAACAGAGATGAAATGAAATCCAGTACTACTCAGTGAAGGGTCATGCATCTGTAGATGAATCAAAAATAATTATGCTATCAATCAGAAGACATTTCTAAATTTGAAGAATGACAACAAAGGAAGGATTTGAATGCAATAGTTGATCTCATGAAGACTATAAACTGTCAGTACAACAGGACTTAAAAAGTAAAATGTGATCTTTTGAAGTATCAGAAGAAGTATTTCCAGTAAAAGATCAGTATTACCAAGCATTAATTTAATACTGGCAACAGCCCTAACAACCCATGCTGAGAAAAGATTAATTTGCTATGTAGGAAGTGCAGAGAAAAGCTACAAATTGACCCGGGGAACAGAGAACATACTACATGACATGAGAGAAGAAAAGCTTGGCTTGTTTATAGGGATAAAATAAGGACTTGAGGAGGTCATAAATGTTTTTTATAAGTATGCTATTAGACAAATGGACACAAGCGCCATGTACACTAGTAAAGTAGACAGTTCCAAAGCATTAGCTTGACCATTGCCCTGCTGCTTAACTACCTGAGCAGTGTAAACAGAGTTAATAAAAATCAGTAAATAGGAAGCGTCATTCTCATTTAAAAACTTTCATTATGCTCAAATTAAAAAGGTACATGTGAAGCAACCTTAGTACTAATTTTCTTAGCTAAAGAAATCAAGTCTTGGCAATAGTATTCCAAGGGTGGTGACAGGAAGGGGCAGAGAGGAAGAAAATATCCATGAAGCCATTGGTTGCCTTATTCAAACTTTTCCTTCTCCTCCTCGAGCAAGTAAGAAAACTTTGAACTATCACAACTAATTTTTTTAGAAACTCTCCAACTACCCCTTGGTTTCCATTTCTTTGACCCATTGTGATTAAGATTTAGTGAGATATAATTTGCTGTACAAAACAATGAGCCAAATTTAACTTGGAAGTAACACCAGGGACCAGTGTCCGTCACCAAAAAAAAAAAAAAAATCAGTAAGAATCAGTGTTTCATGACACTTGAGTGTCATTGAAGGAGAAAAGCATAAAACCAGGTGGGTTTTTTTATTTAGTCCTAACTGTCAAGTAAAAGCCACTGCTGATGGATCATTACACGCTCACAACTCATAATTAATTTACCCAGGATACACCAACAATATTTTTGAAAAGACTCAACTTTTGTTGTCTACACTGGCACTACACTATCAGATACATCTGAGAACGCTTCCCTGCATCTGTCAAAAGTAGCAATAATAAATAAATAAATAAATAAATATGTATTAAATATGTAAAACTACTAGTGTCATGAGCCTTACTGCCAAGATGCAAGCAAGATGACAGATTATAATTTGTAAACTGTGACTTTATGCCCTGTGGTCAAGCACTCTCTGAGAGTATTCCCAGTGTTGGTGTGTAAACGTGTTTATTCTGTAAACACATATTCTTCCCTACGTGAACCCCACAGGTGTATCCATACATTCTTTAATACAGCTTTACAAATGCTCTGGCTGCTCCCAGGATTTACACGTAAGTCTTTCTTATTTAAATGGCTTGTTAAAATTAAGATTTACACCAGAAATGGAAGGGTTTTTTTGTTTGTTTTTTAATTGCAAAAATTAAAATGAAAAAGGCCTGCTAAAACAAAAAGTTTGTTCTTGTTCTGACCCTGCAAAACCTTTTATATTCTTAATGTCAGAAAGAAAAATAAAAACCAAGTCAATTTGATCATCTTCACGTTTTGACTATGAAATACTTCTCCAGAAATTGTCTAATTACTGGCTGCTCAATTAACACAACTAACACACAGAAAGACAACTATATCACACATATACTATTAGTTATGCACGAGTACTGGAACAACATAATTAGCCCAGAACAGAACAACCTTGGATCACACTGTTTGCATTACATACGATGTTTTTTGCATATACCTGATCACGTGTCAGTGTAAAACAGATCACACCAAAGCCACAGGACCCTCAATCTTTTTTTCATGACAATGAAATAGCACAAAATATCCCATCCAGAGACTGCAGGTACAGAAGAACTTCTATCTGCGAGTTACAAGACTGTACTAAGAATAATACTCTGCTTATCACCCTACGGAACAACTGATACAAACCCCATGCAACCCAAACGCATTTCAGTCTCATCTAACGATATACCCATGAAATTAATAAGTACAGGCACAGCATGACAAGTGGCTTCTATCACCCAAGCTTTCTACTAGCTTTTCTGACTCAATGAGAATGTAAATTGAGGTAAATTCTGCCCTTTTTAATGAGAACAAATCAGATACCAGGAGATGTTCTGAACAAGCAAGCTCATTAAAGACCTGAGCTCTACCTGCACGGACATTTCTGCAACCCGCCAACACTGCACCTCTGCCATTTTGTTCAAGGACAAAGCTGATTTGCATCATTTGAGATACACACAGACGGATTGCAATAGCAGAGACAATTATCTATGCTCACAACATTAGCCAGTGCAGCCAAGAGATATCAGATTTAAAATAACCATTTTCACTGCCTAACCCTTGTCTAAGACACGTTGCACCAACACGTATGCAGTGCTCTAACCATGGGCTAAACTGTTGCCACAGCTGCAAGCAAGCTACAGCACTTTTGACAGCTCTCGTTCACCTTCTACTCAGAAATGTGTTGTTGCTCCCTTACTCTCCAGGGGAAGGCTCGGAGAGCTCCGTCACCTTTAGAAGGTTACAGTGACACCTGAATGAAGCGGAATGACAGGAAGGGAGGATGACTTCCCCTCTTTCTCCCAATTTCTGTGTTCTGAGTACTATAGTTTCATTTTTCATCGTCCTTCTTACTCAGTTCCTTTTTACTCTTGTTGCTAATCAGACATCTCCACTGATGAAGGACCCTCTAAATCTTCACGTTTTCTTCATGCAATAAAGTTGAAAGAAGGCTTGCATGCCCTGTTCAAAGGGAGTCCTATTACTGTCTTAAAACTATTTTAAAACTTTAAGCTAGCATTTCTTTCAACACTTAAGCATGGAGAACAAGATTAGATATGTATTCACTCTCTGATAAAAAGACTTAGCAAAGGATTTATTACATCACTAGTTCATCTTGCAAGCTCTGCTTACAGCAGATGCTGACCCTTGCAGTCATAAATTCAACCCAACAACAGAATAGGAACTCAACTTTCTTTTTAATCAGACAGAGGAAAGTATCATTTCACTGGCATGCTGCTGGCTTGACAATTACTGAAGGAGCAGTTACCCAGTTGCTGAAAGTCCGAAGACTCTCTGGCTCCCCTCTTAATGGGGACTATGCGACATGAAAGAAAAAGAAGCCAAATTAAACAATGACATCTACCTCCCACTTTTATGCAAGGAACATGATAATCTTCACAAGACTTCCTATTTATAACCTCCTAACTACCACGCAACCCCAAATATGCTACACACTATGCAACAGAACTTCACAGAAACCAGGGCCTGTGCCCTAAAGCACATACACTTTTCCAGCTGCATTGGCTAATGTAAAAAGATTTTACCTCTACCTACAAATTTTGTCTTCTTTATAGTCATGCAGCATATTTTGTATGCTGTTAGCTATTTAGTTTGCCCCCAACATCAATATGTATCAGTCATCCTTCTGGCACATGAATTCACTCACACAACTTTTCTCATCACTGTTCAGGTTAAAAATCTAGCCTTGAAATTAAATTGAAAGTCTTATTTTTGCTAACCTTCCACCCTAATTACTCAAACCAGTGATGACTGTTAATGTTGCACAGCTCCACAAACCAGATCTATTTAATGAGTCACACAACTTCCTTTTTACATTTAAGGATTCTCAACAATTGACACACACACTCATCCACAATCCATTTTACATCCAGTAAAGAGCAGATGACTGCATGTAACTTCCCAAGAGCCTCCTCCTCTGAAGGAGAAAGTGCAGCTTGATAACAAGCCACCTCCGTATTTTATTCCAACAATGAAAGTTGGCAGGCATGGGGGAACTGCTTAAGTTTGTGGTCACAAGCTGACAAACATTGGACTGCTAATTCGGTGCAGCTCCTTGCATCCTGGATGCTAGCCTGCCCTAGCCAGAGTAACTTTTTGGGAGCACTCCCCTGGTACAGAAGTAGTCAGCAAGCTGTTCATAAGGTGAAATGATACAGAGAGCAGACTAATCGAGAAAACCGTCTTTTTCCCAGCCAAAACCAACTCCTTGATCTGGTTCACTGTGTAGCCACATGAACAGAGGAAGAAACAGAGGGTGGAAATAAATAGTCATGTCTGCTTCAGCCAGCTTAAACAGTACTATATTTGATCATCAAACAAGAAATAAACAAACACCTGAACTAATAGTTGAAAAAACAAAAAAGGGAAAAGCAAATATCTTCTCCAGAATTGGTGAAAATTTATTTTGTGCAAGGGTCCTGCACCAGTTCACTATACTGGTGGAGTCTAAATATTGTTTGAGGGCATACTTGCACAAAGATTCATTTCATTTTTAATAGACAAGCTATGAATAGAAAAGCACAGAATGTAAATAAACTGGTCAGGTAATGGAGCTTCAAGACATTCCCTCACATTTTAAATTCACCTTAACTACAGAAACAAAATTCATCAATGATGCCTGGCATCAGGTGAAGGCAGCTAGCCCATCAAAACAAATTTGTTACAGAAATGTTGCTGTGTTTCACATTAGACATGAAGTGCTGTTGACCAGGTTTAATTGCTACATTGACATAATAAAGGCTAAATGAAGGAGCTGAAGGACACAGGCAAGGTGAGAAACTCTCTCTCTACATAGCTAGAGGACTTTATCACATATTCTACATAAGGCACAACACAAAAAGGTCTTATGGTAGTTTTAAAGTCAAGTATGGAAACTGCAGACTTAACAGGCAACTCTATAGTGTAACAGAAGGGAAAGAATATAGGGTGCTCTTCTCCCCACTTAAGCCTCATCTCACTGCTTTCTACCACCGGGTGGAATTCCACAGCAACATCAGCCCACCCAAGAGAGCTGCTGCTGTCCCACCCTCAATCTTGCTCCCATTCTGCAGTCCTGCCCCTTCCCCTGCCCCGGCACTATGGCTGGCACAGTCACACACTGACCTAGTTCAGGGCACTGAGCAAAACCTAACCCTGCTGAAAGAGAATCCCTTTGTCGCTGTTTCAGCTTCTTAGAACAGCTTGCTGCTCAGCTGAAAAAACATCACAGCCAGCACATGAGAGTAAATGAGACAGTGGCAGCCCTGAGTAAGCTCAGCGCAAGCTAACAGGGACCAGCAGCCTTAGAAAGGATGTGTTTGTTAGTAAGATGTAGGTTTGGAGGTCTGCCAGCAGGCGTATCACTCAGGGCTCTGCCCAACAACGCTTTAGTACCTCAGATTAAAGGAAGATTTATGTCAAGAAGAACATGCTAAGCACAGGTGATGGAAAATCAGAAAAACTCCTGATTTTCTTCACTCATTTTTTTTTAAAATGCCAATACGACTCACAGCTCAGAAGTTATTTCAGCAGAAAAATAGTCAGAAATAGCATTTTTGGAAAATAAAGCAATGTAGCTAAGAATTAAACCCACAAATTGACTAAACCAGCTGTTTTGCCTTTGCCTCTCAGTTCTGCCTGTACTTAATACTTATCACACCTTCTCGTGGTAGAAGCCAATTCAAAGAAAAGCTGCGCTATATTCTAACAGTAATTACAACAATAACAACCACTGTAAAATTAGTGTAAATCCTACCAGTGGAACAGACTAACAGAAGTGGGAGCTGCAATACCTTTGAAAAAAGTTAAAGACCCAAGAGGGATTTGGTTGAAATAGCATGGCTTGCAGCTGAAAGCAGCACTGAGAGATCAGAAACGCAGCTGAGAACAAGGGTGCTGGTAGAATACTTGTGGAATGACTGAACAGTCCCAGATCCACTTAAAAGCATTTTACTCAAAGCAAAAGAAACCAAAACATGAGCAGAACCTCACAGCAAGGAAAACAACAAAGTTTAAATAATGAAATTATATACAACAGGTCTGGTCTCCCTTTTGTACCATTCCTTTTCCAAATGAATGGTTCAAAAAAACTTGACTACTCCTCTATAGGTTAGATTCTACTCCATTAAAGGCAATGTAACATCTTTCTGGCTCTACTTTCAAAACCACTTGACTTTGATAATTTTCAAACTAAACTGTAACCCAGCAAGAATGTTAACTTTGTCTATGCAAATGAAGATGTGTAACTAGCAGAGAGCAATATTTTACCACACTTACAAGACACAAACGTGTTGTTATTCCAGTCATATCATAAAAGTGAAGGCCAGAAAAACAATAAGGTCTTTGGAGGGATGATGCTACAGACAATTAACGGAAAGAGATAAAGGACATCATAAAAAGCCGACAAAACTTGCTGCTTTAAGGGAAGCAGTCACTTACTAATGGCAAAGAATTAAGATCAATGCAACTAGGAGAATGCTGACCTGGTTCCTTAATAGAAAAGTTTGTCTCAAAAAGAGTTCTTCCTGCCCAGCGTTTCACCGTGCAAGATCATTACAGTACCAAGCACCCTTTTTCCACTCCCAGATCATGAGAAAAGAACTCTTCATTAACTCCTGTGAAGAGTAAAAATTTATGCGTCTGTACTGAGCCCCTTCTTCTTAGCCTGGTGTGTTGACAGCTCCCCCTTCTGTTCCAATCGACATCAACCATCTTTCAGAGCATACACATCCTGTTAGTAAAAAACTGGTGTATCTGCTAAGAAAGGCCAATCTGTATTATGCTCCATGCCCCTTAATATATGCAGGTTAAAATACCATGCCCACATTTTATAAGAGAAATACTGAGAAACCTGATGACGAACATCACAAACCATAATCCATTCCCAGAAGCACTATTTCTTCTATTAAAAGCCCTTTCAATTATGGCACCTAGTAGTGTTTTAGTACAAAAAATACTTCCTCTTTGTCCTCATTAACGTTCATATTTAAGTCTGCTTTCAAAAAATTTTATATTTCATATGAAACAGTATAAAAAGAATCCAAGAAGTAGGTAATAGACACAAAGAATCACCACTCTCAGCTAAGTGCTCCAAAATGCCATTGGTGATACAAATTAGTTACCATCTTGCAGTGCATTTATGTTGAAGCTATGTTACTATCCCAGGACGTTACTTAGTTTGGCACTACAGCCCCAAAATCAGAGGACCCTCCAATGGGTTCCTCAAGCAGAAAAGTAAACTAAAACCAAGCTTTGCAGTTTGCTCAGCATGTGCTTCAGTAGTCTACTACACACAATACCACCATCAGCTGACAAAACCTCACTGACCTAAGCTTTTTCAGGTATTTGCAGAAAAAACACAACAATGTACCTTCAAGAAAGGACTGGGAACTGAGGATTTAAAACTTCAGCTTGCACCTCTTCAGTGGACTGAACACCTGAGAGAAGGGGATTTGGGACAAACCCCAGTTGACAGCTCTTCCTCTCAGCTAGCTCTGGGCACGTTTCTCGTGCAGCTGCAGATTTCTCGGGGTGCCAGGTGAAGACAGTTGCTGTTCCCTGTGGGTAGTCTTTAAAAGACAGGGCAGCAGGCCACACTGGCAGTCTTGGACCTGAGTCCATCGCTGTTTCTAGCTTGTATGTCTAAGACAAACACCCTGAGTCCCCATTACTAGACACTGTATCAGAGAAGGTACGATGGAAGAACTGCACTTTGTACTCAATAGGTAAGGCAGTCCTTACATATCATCCTAAGGAGGAAGCCCTAAGGGCCTCCTCTGAAGGTATGGCCTTAAGCTTTTTGACAGTTCATCCCAGAATTTAGCCCAGCTATTTAAAAATAATAGCTAAGGAATAACAAAACCTCTCTACTGAGTGCAAGGGAGATACCCACGTGAGGGGTAGCACTGTTCCTTTTACTAGGAAACTTCACGTTCATCCACGATCAACCAGGGGCTGACCCCACCAGCTCGCTTCGGCCCATCTTCAAGGCCTGACGGCTTCCACCACGACGCCAGGGAGCCCGGCCCTCCCTGGGCCACAGAGCAGCCTAGAGGCCCTCCCTCCTCTGAGGAGAGAGTCCGGGAGCCGCGCAGGGCGGTCGGCAAGCGGGTATTTTTCAGCCACCGGGCTGAGATGAAACAGGGAACCTCCAACGCCTCAGCGACCGCCGAACCCCCCATAGCGCACGCGCCGTAACGGCTGCCGGGGAAACGGGCACGCAGCGCCCTGCGCATGCGCGGCGTCTCGCAGCCCGACCCTGAGCGCCATTGCGTCAGACGCAGCCTCGACCTGGGGCGGGGCGTGAGGCGGGGCCGGCGGGGGGGTAACGGCGCGATTTTTCAAAATGGAGGCGCCGGGGGAGGGGAGCGGCCGCCGGGCCCGGGAGCGAGCGGGCCTGGGCCGGCGGCGGAGGGCGCCGTGATGGGGAGCGGCGGCCCCGAGGAGAAACCATAGCGGGACGCGGGGAGAGCGGCCGGCGCCATGGCGACCTGCATCGGCGAGAAAATAGAGGTGGGGAGGCCGGCCGCCCCGCCATTTGTCCTGAGAGGCCAGGCGGGGGCTTGTCCCTCTCTGGCTTGTGGGAGGTGGCTGTGGGGCGACGGGCGCGGCTCCACCCAGGGAGCTGGCCCTGGGGAGCTGCCCCGGGGCCGGGCTGTGGAGAGCCCTAGGCGCTCCGTGGTGGCGGGGCGGGCGGCGGTCGCTGCCATAGCAGCGGGAGCCGGGGGCGGGTGTCTGTCGTCCACCCTGGAGCGGCGGGAGAGAGGGCGGGAAGGTGGCGGCGCCGAGCCGCCCCGGGGCGGCGGCAAGTGCCAGTGCGAACTGGCCGCTGGGGGGGGAGGACGATGCCGAGCCGCCGAGCCCCGGAGAGCTCCGTCCAGGTAACTCTCCCGGGGGCGCCTGAGGTTGGCATCGGCGGTGTAGAGCCCACCGTCTCTTGAAGGGAGGGGGGATCTGTATCAGGAGAGAGGCTTCAAAGCCTGAGCTGGGTCTGACGGCCATGGTTTGTTGTTGTGTTGCAGGATTTCAAGGTGGGGAACCTCCTGGGGAAGGGCTCCTTCGCCGGGGTCTACAGAGCAGTATCCCTGAAAACCGGTCTGGAAGTGGCTATCAAAATGGTAAGGAAGTCACAGTCTTCTGAGAGACTGAACAAGCAAATTGCAACAGGTTGGGGTTATGTGGTTGCCTGGATTGCTTGTTTGTATGTAACTGATATTTAGATTAGGATTCGATCCTACAGTACATCCAAATAGACTGTATTGATAATTAATAGAAATGTTTACAGGGCTATTAAAACAACTTAAGCTCAAATGTTCAACATTGTCCATCTAATCAGCCCTGTAATTCTAATTCAGAAACTTGTGACCACAAAATCCATGTGGCTGGAGAGGTCATGGGAAAAAATGCCTTGAAAAATTTCCCTCACTGCCAAGACAAAATTTGTGAAGGAAACTCGCACATCACAGGTGTTTTCCCAAATTCACTTATCTATAGTACTTTTATTTATCCACCTTTCTAGTATTAACTATATGTAGTATATTTGCCTGGTAAAATCAGAATCAGGTTTGACTGATTAAGTGTTTCAGAAAACTTTCTAATTAGTGTTGATAATGTTAAACTTGTCTACTTTCAGGCAGTTGTGTGTTCTTCCACTTACCAATGATATTTGTTCATTAAAAGCATATAGTAGGTTAAACTATGTGAAAACTTGCTTATATTTCAAAGTCTTCAGGCAAACGTGCATTGAAGATCTAGAATTTCACGTTCACTTGAAACTAACTTGTACATAATCAATGTTACAGTGCTTGAAAAATGTTTTGTGATCCATTTACAGATAGATAAAAAAGCCATGCACAAAGTTGGAATGGTTCAGAGGGTTCAAAATGAGGTGAAAATACATTGTCAGCTAAAGCATCCATCTATACTTGAGGTAAGAATTGTGTTTTTGTAGAGGAATGTATGTGTGACTTGCTGTGTAGTCTACAAAAGGTATTTTAATTTTTTCATTGTTTTATGTTCTAGCTTTATAATTATTTTGAAGATAGCAACTACGTGTACTTGATACTTGAGATGTGTCACAATGGTGAAATGAGCAGATACATAAAGAACAGAAAGAAGCCCTTTTCAGAAGAAGAAGGTGAGCTTCATTTCTGTGTAGCTGTCTTTATACTAATGTTTTGGCTTATTCAATAAATATTTAATTCTAGTGAAAGGATATTTAAAACTGCTATCACTCTGAACCAGTTTGTATAGCTTAAAATCTTCTGATAAGTGATAATCTAGAGACTAATTACTATTGCACATGTTCACTTGAATTTCTGTATCCTTTTGTTTCTGCTTATGCCATTTTACAGTAGTTTGTGCTATTTGGGGCTTAAAAAATAGACAGTGAACTTAGAAGGTAGAGGTATATTGAAAGCAGAATTTACTTTTGTATGTAAAATTATGTTGAAGTATAGGTCAAGACTGGGAAGTTCCACAGAAGAAGACTGGTAGCTTCATATCCACAGATCTGCTTGCTTTGTGTTGCATTTCTTCGCCTCAGTATTACTGTATTACGTGTCACCAATTAGAAAGTCTTCTAGATGAGTTTGCCGTATGTAGTATTCTTGGAAATATTTACTGTGTTCCAAGGTGTGTGGAAATGAAGATAATATAGGTAACGGTGTTGCTGAAGGGCTGAGTTACCAAGGAAATATCCAATTTGACAATCCATCTAGAATTTTTGAAGGATTGGCAACTGGGACAAAATTCTACTATGGTTCTACTTCTGTTTCTTGTGGAAAGCACTGAAAAATTCCATCTTTCCTTGAGAGCTCACTGTAAGAGTAATTCTAAAACTCTTGAATTGGCTATGTTATTCTTCTGAATAGTGTTTTGAGAAAGAAGTCTTGAAAAAAAATTAATTGCACTTATAAATTTACTAATGTTTCATTTTCTTACAGTTGAGAGTGAGAACATGGACCACTGAAAGCCCAACTAGAATAGTGCAATTAAAAAAAAATAAATTAAAAAGTAAAGACAGCAAAGCAAGCTGCTTTGTAATGTTTGAGGGCACAGCCAAACAAGCTGGTCAGGTTTCGGTTGATCTGGATGCAGTGGTTAGTGCCTTTACTGCTTCCAGACTTACCATGCTGGTCATTGCTTGTACAGTTCTTCCAGTTTACCAGCTTTTCTATCAATTTCTAATCTAATTCTGTGAAACTATTATAACATGGATTTTTTGGAACCCATATCACAGGACTGGCTTAAAGGGGTACAGCTATACAGGCACCATCTGTGTTTAGTTCAGATCTGCTCCAGAAAAATAGTTCATCGGATGGTACCTTAGTTCTAAAAGCTGATAAACCACTGAACTGGATAAAGAAGCCTCTTCCTTTGAGGAGTAGTTTCTACTAACATTTATTACTCATCAGTCTTTGTCCTCTGATAAGAAAGAAGGAGGATTGTAAATTGTTTGCTCTAGAGAGAATCATTCTAAAAATTACTGTAATTCCAGCATCATAATAAATGATGCTGTTTCAGCCTGGATGAGGTTTTGTTATTCCTGCTGTAAGCTAAAACTCTTGAATATTCCCTGAGTTTCTAATGTAATAGAACAGAAAGATTATCCCAGTATCGTGAACTTAGAAGTTTTTGAGAAATTGAAATTCTACTAGCCATGTCAGTTTGCTAATGATAAAACAGATACAGTCCAAATTGTTGCCTGGACTCTATAATCTGCACGTTAGTGAAGCTGCTTGATTTTGTGTATTTGCTGTTTCTGAAAGTGTGGAGCAACTTCACTTTTAAAATTCTTAAGAATCTAATTTTATAAAGTTTAGGCCAATTAAAAATATCTCCAGTCCTGTTTACGTTTTTCTGTTAGCAAAGAAAGAAATCTGATTAATGCATTTACAGAGTGTCTTTTATGAACTGTCTTAGAACATAGTTATACCGTATTGCTTAAAGCAAAAAGCAGAAAATTGTCTCATTAGTATGACACTTAAACATCCTTGTAACATCTTTGTTATTTAAAAAAAAAAAAAGGCAAGACCAATAGCAGACTTCAAAAAGTCGTTATTTTCACAGATACAGTTTCAGTTATGTGACTAAACCATCTGGTTTTGTGTTTTGACAGCCCGACACTTCTTGCATCAAATTATCACGGGTATGCTGTACCTTCATTCTCATGGAATATTGCACCGGGACCTCACCCTTTCTAATATCTTACTCACCAATAACATGAATGTCAAGATTGCTGATTTTGGACTAGCAACTCAGCTGAAAATGCCTCATGAAAAGCATTACACCATGTGTGGAACTCCGAATTACATTTCTCCAGAGATAGCCACAAGGAGTCCACATGGACTTGAATCTGATGTGTGGTCTTTGGGCTGTATGTTTTACACTCTTCTTATTGGAAAGCCACCTTTTGACACTGACACAGTCAAGAACACGCTGAATAAAGTAGTATTAGCAGATTATGAAATGCCAGCCTTTTTATCAAGAGAGGCACAAGACCTTATACATAGGTTACTTCGCAAAAATCCAGCAGATCGTTTGAGTCTTTCCTCTGTGTTGGATCATCCTTTTATGTCCAGGTGTAGCTCTGCTCGGAGTAAGGATTCGGGAACTTCAGAAGATTCCATGGACAGTGGAAATGCTACCATCTCTACAACCTTCACAGGCTCTTCCAGCATCAGTACCAGTGGTTCCTTGAAGGAAAAGAAGAAGCTGTTAGTTGGACAGCCACTCCCAAATAAAATTACTTTTTTTCCTAAAACCAAGAATTCCGGTGATGCTTCATCCGTAGATGGAAGCGGTTCTTTTCCTCAGTGGGGAATTCAGGGAAAAGAAGTTGGCATAACTGGCAGGGGAAGAGCCATGCAAGTTGCTGAAGAGAGACCGCATTCACGCTACCTCCGAAGAGCCCACTCTTCAGATAGGTCTGGCACATCCCATAGTCAGACTCAAGGCATGCTGAATGTTGTTGAGAGATGTCACTCTATGGAACTGCTTTCTAAGCCTAAAGTAGGAACGCGGGAAAATACAGAATACTTTTCACCTGCCAACAGCTATACCGATATAGGAGAAATATTTAAGGAGAAGACTTCTAGTAGTTCTGGTTCTTTTGAAGGGCAAATATCTCCACCTGTGAAAGATCAACCACAGTAAGAATTAGTTTTTATTATGACAAAATTTACAGCTGCCTTATATGTTAAATGCATGACTTGTCCTGTAACTAAACTGTCAGAAGTATCTACACTTCTAGCTTGAATACCAAATAGGAGAGGGTGATAGTTGAAGCTGTTGCTATGTAGAGGTTTGTCTCCCTGCTGTTCCTATCTTAAAGTTCATAGATGCAGTGCCTCAGCTAGCTGGATCGTAGCTTTTATTTATCCTGGTAATACTTCATTATTCACTTATTTCCATGCGCAGCAAGTTAAGTATTTCCCTGCAGTAACTGTAGCAGAGCACCTTGTTAATTGCTCTTTGTAGAAGAGACAGATTAGTGTAGAAGGCATTTTGAGTGTGAATACTAACGTTTTTACTTGCTGCTCTGTTTTTGTTTTTTGTTTTTTTTTCTGTTATGCTTAGATAAGGTAAAGGAAAAGAAACAAATGAAGTACAAGATTAGGTGATGTATTATAAAACTGGTGTACCAGAAAGGAAAATAACATTCAAAGATAACTGTCTGAAGCTTAGTTCTGTCCTTAGTTGTAGTTTCTGGGTGAAAATCCTGCCTTTTAATACATTGATAGACTTCCCCAGCAGATACAAACGAGCTCAGGTGTTACAACTACAAGTGATGCTAGGATGTTTTCTCTGTTGTTGAAGGCCTCATCTTTGCCCTCTGTGCACTGCTAGGCAACAAGAGCCTGCCTTTGTGATAAATTTAGTGTAAGCTCAAAGTTTGCTTTTTTTTTTTTCCATCAGTGGAATAACAAAGAGTGCTTTCCTATTTTGATATAAGGACTATTGCATATCTTTGGTTCTTGCATTTCTCTCTACATTAAGAAATGCCAACTTTGTGTGATGGCTTCATATGTTCTTTTTGCAAATTAGTTCAGGGAAAATGCAAAGGAGCACTTTGCCCTGTAAAAAAAGTACATTGAGTAAGAAGGTTTTTCTTGACAATTCACAAGTGTTTGACATAAGTCTCTGTCCAGCAAGTTAAATGGGCAAGTGCATTCTTCCTAGCTTGAGAAATGTTTGATGAATCAAAAAAGAAATTATTTATGCAATTGATAACATAATGCTTATTTGTATTCCCCATAACTTCATAAAGATATGCTGAATGTAAATGTGACAGAATATTAATAAATATGGGGATTAACTGAATGGTTACCATTTTTTATATGGTTTTACATAGGAGAGACTCTTACATCTATAGTTAGCCTGCACAACAATCTTAAATGCAAAGCTGTAAGACCTAAATTAGATGCTTATATGCTGTTGGGGTTGTTTTTGGTGATAACTTAGTCCTTGCCAATGCTAAAGTAGGGATCATTGCAAAAAGAAAGTACAGACAGGTGCAGGCTACCTCACAGGAGCTTAGTGTGAATTTACAACAGATCAGTGATTCTGCTGTAACTATTTTTGTGTGTGTTCTTTATTGTTCAACACGTGGATTATAGCTTGAGTTCATCTCTGACTACATACATGTCATTGTCTAAAAAGCTGGTAAAAAAAAAATCTTATAATCTTTGGGATTGACTATATTTATGCAAACTCATATTATTTTAGGTGGTAAGATTGCCTACGTATTTCAGCTGCATGTTTGGTATGCTGAATGAGTACACTGGGGTCATGGGTTCCCATCCCTGTGCCTTCTCTGAGGTTGTTTCCTGTACTGTAAATTAAGAACTAGGTGTAAGAACAGCTACTGCTGGCTGCATTATCAATGGCTTTTTTTCTTCATGTATGTCAGTTACAAGAGCCTAATAGGGAGTGCTAACAGTCTTAAATTTGTGCTAAAGATTAGTAATAATATTTCATTCCAGTTGGAAACAGTATTTTATCTTTTATGCTTTATCCAGTGAACGTTCCCTGTGAAAAAAGAAGCATGTTCTATGCTGTCTAGAGCTGCAAAATGCCGCCTGCATTTCTTACATGTGTTCTAAAAGTGTTGTGGTTTCTGCAGCTGTAACATCATAACTTCTGTTGATTAAGTGTCTTTGATGTAATCTTGATTACGTGTGTAACTTTTATTTTGCAGCTTGAATTATCTCTGCCCAATGAAGCCCCAGGTTGGTTTGCTAGAGCAGAAGTCCCAGGCTGAAACAATGCAGCAGTGGCTTGGAAGCATGCAAACAAATGGTGTGTTATGAATCAGTTGTGTGTTTTTGCACTCAAGTTGGAGTAATAACTTGTAACAATTTCTGTGGGTTTTTCTGTATTTTATTTCTTTAAACATGTGATAGAAGTTTATGGCCAAGTAACTGTGGTACCAGAGTATAATGCTGGCATCCTAAATAACAGCAACTGGATGTTAACAGAGGCTACTGTAAACAGACTTTTTTTTTCTGAATGAAAAACATGGGAGACCCTAAACTGAGTTGTCACCGAAAAAAATTGACAGGTATTGACAGGTATTGACAGGTATTGACAGGTATTGACAGGTATTGACAGGTATTGACAGGTATTGACAGGTATTGACAGGTATTGACAGGTATTGACAGGTATTGACAGGTATTGACAGGTATTGACAGGGGCAAAATTATTTCTGGTATCACTAATCTGTAGAATCATTCTTAAGCAAGAAATATCCCATTGAAAACATTGTTTTGTTTTCTCTCTTGGACTAAAATGTAACACTTTAGTTTCCTGAGGTAGGAATTAATTTCAGAAGATTTTGTAGTTAGTGTTTCTCTTAAGCTTCTGGGTCAGTATAATGAACTGTATGCAACTGACTTCATAAGAATGAAGAAATCGTACATTGAATTTGAATTCTCAGCTTCCTAAAATGAGGTCATTCTGTTCTTTTAGTAAGTTAGCAAAAAAAAAAAAAGAGAAAAACACAATTATAGAACCTGCCATAATTATTCAGTTGTGACCTGAAATGTCTAAATGTAAATACATGACAAAAGGTTGGCAGGTGACTCAAAAGCCCTGTTAATTTAATTGAGCAAATACACCTTAAGAGAAAATGGGACCTTGGTGAATGAGAAAGATAATAAGGCTGCAGAAGGAGGGGTGGAGGAAAGGATAAAAGACACAGAAGGGAAGGAGGTGTTCTTTGTCATGCATCGTGTTACATCATTTACAAATAATGTAATTTAATCATAAAACTAAATCACAAATCCATTCTGTCCTTTTTTGTTTTGGTATTGCTGGACTCCTTCCCTTCCTGTCTATAGGGAATTGGAATCCTATGACACATGATCTGAATAATCCTATTTAATTTTTGGTCCCTTCTCAACTGTTCTGCAACATGGCAGGAGGAGTGCAATACGACTGTGGGTTGAGGCGAAAGTTGATCAAGGGCTTAAATATCAAAACTAGGGAAGCAGTTATAGGCAGTTTTAATATAAAAAAATAGGTTTTTGTCTTTTAACAAGTGACTGGAAATAAAACAAGGGTTTGGGAGCGTGCATTTAACATATTGAGTACTAAAACCTATGGTTGATGCTAAAACACTAGTTAGATAAGCTGGAACTTAAACGAAACTTGCTTCTAGTGGTTATCTGAGTGGCAAGTAAACTGTGTTTCAACAAGTTAAACTATTTCTTGTAAACTTTTGTTTGAAATCTCAGTATTTTATTTATAAATGGCTTTGCAAAATGAATTGATATATGTTAAGACTGAAGGCCATCATAACTGAAATCTAGTAACAGTTTATTTTTAAATAGCACTGTAATTTTGTTAGCACTGATATTGATTGCTACTAAAGTCATAGCCTAATAATTTGCACTGAGGATTAAAGAAATCCTATTCTCCACTTAAATAAGCCTTCCAAGATGATATTTTTAAAAGCTTTTAAATGCATAATAGCTTTTTTTCTTCTGACTGTGACTCTGAATCTACAACGTACCTTTATGATGTTTTCAGTTCCACTGAGACCACCTGCAGATCTAACTGGCAACAATAATGCACACGGGGGCTTTCGGTATCATCTGGATGTGCAGCAAGATGCATCAAGAAATGCATGGAACACCCTAAAAGATATAAGGAATCATGATACATCTGTCGACTGTCCACGTTCTTTAAACCAGAGAAACCCAAAGAAATACAACCCTGGAGTTCTCTGCAAATCTGAGAAAATTCAACCATCATCTTCTACATGTGGCCTTTGGTCAACTTCAGAACAAAACCAAATGTGGAGCAAAGAACCACCAGCACATCAGAAACCTACACTGCGAAGTTTAGTATCGCCTCTCAACGCTCACAGGCTAAAACCCATCAGGCAAAAAACAAAAAATGCAGTGGTATGTATCAGCTCCTAAAACAGAAACAACTGAAGTATTAAATACAGTGTGACTAGCTGTTAAAATTCACTTGGTAAACTAGAAGCATTTGTTTTTAGAAAACTTAATCTATAATAATTTAAAGTTATATTAGCAAGACGCATCTTAGTTTTTGTATGTGGAATACTCGTGGTCACTTCCTGCAAATAGTGATGTGGCATTGCTTTTAGTTTACAAGTGAAGAAAGTGTAGGTAGACATAACAAATATTAAGTGTATATATAGTTCCTACAGTTCTAAAACTATGTACTGCTTAGCTGTACTGTTACATTTAAGATTTTAACTGTCAAACACATCAGACACATTTACAGATTAGATAAATAAGTGGATTAGAAACTAAAACAATCTTGCTCTCAAGTGAAAACTTGACTCTTTTTCCTATAGTGCTACTTTTTCCCTGTCTTGTGGGTGGGAAAGCAAAACAAACTCCGTTAATCCTTACTGATCACATAGATTTTCTGGGTGGCTTGTTCCTGGTATCACCCTTCTGCCTTTTGTTCCATTTCTTATAGTCTCGCTTACCCTGCTGCTTTCCCCCTGCCCCCGCAATTTGTTTTTTTTTTTTAAAAAGAACATAATAGGGCTGACCTGTCTCTGATTGAGAAGCCACACCCTCACTGACCAAGCTTATAACCTTCAGTCATGTTGGAGTGTTTTGTTTCAATAGCACTAATAGCAAGAGTTACGGTAAGAAGCATTTATAAGTTTGCAGTGCATTTGAGGAAGAAGAAAACCATTTTTTTTAAAAGCATTTTTGTAAAAAATGGTATCTTACCTTGCCAAGAAGTAAAAGTCTTTGTTTAACTTGTATATTTCATATATTTTAGGTGAGCATTCTAGATACTGGGGAAGTGTGTATGGAGTTTCTAAAAGAACACCATTCACAAGAACTTGTGAAAGAAGTTCTGAGAATATCTTGTGATGGAAATGTGGTATGTCTTCAATTTCTTCACTGTTGTCTAAAGAGTTTAGAGTATTCTGTTCTTTCAGAGTTGTTTTTTTTTTTTATTTTCAGTTAAGTGATTATTTGTTTGGAAATGCAATGTTTGCATATGCACAGCTGTAAACTCCTTTTCTTGTGCCCCATAGTGCAGCCATACAAATATAGGTAGCAAGCAATTATTGGACTTGACTTTTGCAATAGGTGAAGTATTGCTGGAAAACTGCTGCTGTTAAATAGCTACTTAAAGTAATAATAGACCGTTCATGGTAAAGTATGATAACTAATTAAGCTGTGACTTATTTCCATAGTTGTTAAAAGTAGGGAGTGCTGTAGTAAGTTGCAACTGTAAGCGCAGGTTTTTCCTTTTTGTAGATTGCAGTTTATCATCCAAATGAAGGAAGAGGTTTCCTTCTTGATGACAGACCTCCTCCTCCTCCTGAAGACATCTGTATGTATAACTTTGACAACTTGCCAGGTAACCTGAAATTTATTTTAAAATTATGATGACTAATGTGACTTTTTTTTTAGGTGAATCTAGTTGGAGCGTCTTTAGCCACTACTTTTACAATCATTGTGAAGATAAAACTCCTTTCAGAATAAAATTCAAACTGCAGTTCAACTGGGTTCAACTGAACTTCAACTGAAGTTCAACTTCAAACTGGGTTTCCAGTGTAAGACGAGAAAGTGTAAATCCACAGGTTTTAATTCATTTTGTATGGAAGTTATAAGAATTCACTTACCCCTTTACAATGTAGTGTACTAAAATTAAAGCTTTCATAACTTTCTCCTCATTCCTATTGGAAGCTGTTTAAATATGAGTGGAAGAATTATCAAGTCATTTTTAAAACAACAGCTTTACTTTGTGCTTCCTAACACTCATAACTTGGGGAGGAAGGGGAAAAATATATATTTAAAAGCATTGACGGAGTATTTAACGTAGACAGCTAAAGAACAAATATAAGCTAACTATAAGTTCCTAAGAGACAAGCAGGCTTCGCTACTAATTAGAGATCAGAGACAGGTTTTACCTGAAGCCAGCTTGAGCATGGTATCTAGTTAAATGGTATATGCAGCACTTAACTATGTTGTTTAGGTTCTGAAATACGTTAATTGAAGCTATTGAAGATACTCACTTTTCTGAAAGTTGGTAGAAATAAGTCAGTTTCTTTGCACATACTTCTGTAAGGTAGTTAAATATTACTTGCAACTTCCAACTATCAAATACATATTTTAAATTATTTCTCTCCAAGCTGGTGCACGGTGTTTAATCTAATGACTTTTTGATACAAGATTTTAAAATATTCTTTTCCAGAAAAGTACTGGAAAAAATACCAGTATGCAGCCAAGTTCGTGCAGTTGGTAAGAACAAAAACCCCCAAAGTTACGTTCTATACAAGATATGCCAAGTGCATGTTGATGGAAAATTCACCCACTGCAGATGTTGAAGTTTGTTTTTATGACGGTATGTATTCACTTTTGCAATTATGCAAATAGTTATATCATGCTATTAAAGCTGCACTAAAATATTGCCAAACATCAAACAAGGAACACTTCAGGTTGAAGAAAATAGTAGAAACTTTTTTGCCACTCTGCCTTTATTCTAGCACTTGCAGATCAGTTTATTATTTAATAATTCCTTACTGATATCTTCTTCAGGGGGTACATGTTGCAAAGGTGTTATTTAAATTATGCCTTGTTTTTATGCATAAGCTCTTCTTTGCATCTACATTTGTTAGTTAACCTACTTAGTGAAAGATGCATCCCTACTCCAATCATCCCTACATCCAAGAACACTCACTGCAGGAAGCAGTTTTCTGCCTTTTCCAATTCTGCCCTTCATAAACTACTCTGTGCTAGTGATTGCTTTCTCACTATAGACTACTGTCCACTAATTTGATTTGCTGCATGCATAGATATACCCCAACAGAACTTATGACAAAAAAAAAAGACGACTTAACAGCTCTGTGATTCAGTGTTGAGCTGCTATTGAAAGAATGGGCATATTTTTTTCTTTTTTAAAACCATACTCGAATACTCATAGAGCCTACTGAACCAATTTTTGGCAATACAGTTAGAGATGTTAATTTTATCTCAGATTAACGTTCTTAAAATATGTAATAAATGCATTATTCAGCCCATTTAAGTAGTGATCTTTGGCCACAGAGGGCATTCCGTTAACATCATAGTCCCAATTTAAGTGGCTTTTTCTTTCTGGTAGACATATAGCTCATGCAAGAGTGGTTTTATTCTTGCAGTAATTAAGTCAGTGAGATGCACTTTAGTAGAGTAGAATGTAATGGCAGAAATATCTATTTTATAGATGCTGGTATTTTATACAATTCATGCTACAAATCTTCACATTTTTTACAGGAGCAAAGATACACAAGACGGCTGGTATAACTCGAGTGATTGAAAAATCAGGGAAATCCTTCACTTTGAAAGGAGAAAGCGAAGCAGGTTTGAAGAAGGAAATACAAGCTTATATGGATCATGCAAATGAGGTAAACTGTTTCATATAGACCTTTTCCAGCGCAAAGCAACTTCTGAAAATTCAGTTTCTCTTTCACAAATGTGCTTCTGATGTTGCTTTTCATATTTTTCATTACACTAATAAGGAGGGATGATTGTGTGGTTTTTGGATAAGTGTTTTTTGGAAGAGCAAATATCAATGTAAAGGTAAGAGTAACAATGCCTCGCAATGAAGCCTGTTAGAGGAAATTCTTACTAGTGTGTAAAGCAGGTTTGCCTGTCTGGTGGAACGATTAAACAGAACAGATGAAGCCGCTTTATACAATTTTAAAAAAAGGTGTTTAACTGGCCTGCCTGCTGTGCTTTCCATCTCTCTTTTTTTTTTTTTCATGTCACCCAATTAGCAGTCACAAGAGTAATTTTTTTTTTTTGTCTATGATCTTAGGAAACAGTAAAAATAGTACAGATTTCCTAATCAGTCTTCCTTATGTTCTGTTATTTTCTGGAATAGAATTCCGGGATCTTCTAGTCCCCCATGTAGCCCTGCTAGAAGGGGAGGAGATGTGATTATTAAGAGCGTAATTTCAGATGTGCTGAAGCTACGAGGGAGTCTTGCTGTAGTCCTGCTTTTGAATCACCTCCATGGCACATGAGTGCAGCTATTATTGCTATTCAGTAACATTGAAAAAAGCATTTCCTTGTGTAGTCTCACCTGGCAGCTAAACATGTATGAAATAGAGTTCTCAATTAAAAACTTTAACAAGTTCCTTCTAATTCCAGGGACATCGTATATGCCTTGCACTGGAATCTGCTGTTTTGGAAGAAGAAAAAAGGAGTGAAAGTGTTCCATTTTTTCCAATAATTGTTGGAAGGTAATATTTTTCACTTGAAAATACTTTTGCACTTGAATGTTCACACTAAGCAGTCTTATGCAGCTAATGTTTGCAGAGCCAGGGTTGTTTAACAGATGCTTATAGTCATTAGCAAGATAAATAGTAACTTAATAGCATGTATGAACACCTTATTTTGGACCTGCAAAGCCCCCTTTGATGCTAAGACAACATACACCTGTGGATTTAGACTAAACCGGGCTAACAGTTTGCATGTGTAAAACCAATTCTGCAGAAGGCCAGTGCCATCAAGTGCTTTGTACAGTCTGTGGTAAACTGAAGGAAAAGCTACCTCTCCTCGCTTGTCTTCTTTCTCCTTACTACTTCTTCCCTTTTGGATGGACTGTTTCCCAATTTGTTTCATTATTTTTCCAGAAAACCTGGCAATACTGAATCGCCACAGGCTGTAGCACCTCTGTTGTTGGACAATACCAACTGTTTGAAAGAAGTTACGGTGCTGGATAGAAATATAGCTGCCAGTTCTACTCCAGTTCAAACTCCAAACTCTACTCCTCCTGTAAGTACACAAGAACGTACAGTGGAGACTGCTGTCCAGTAGGAATTCAAATATTGCTGTTTTATTTCAACTAATGGGATTACATTTGTATGGACGTAGGCTTTTATTAGGCATTTGTGAGTTTGACTTCAACTAACTTTTGGTGTCTGGATTTAAGATCACCTGAAAAATCAAAATCCTTCAAAACTTTACCATGAATGACTCCTTGGAACATAGTTTGAAAATTCCTTGCTTGTGTTATACAGCAGAGTCTTCAGCTTGTTTTGGAGAGCTCTGTGTGCCCTCAGGCCTGTGTATCAAATGGTAATCACAAAGGATATTAGCACTTGAGGCTACTGTTTTGAAATAATCAAGGGTTAGTGTGTATTCAAAAAAAAAAAAGTGTAAGTGTAGATATACTTATGTCTAGCCAACAAGGTTTTGTGTGCAACTTCATCTAGTTCATTTAAAAGACCCCCCCAAGCTTTAATTGCTACATTACAACCATTCCCAGCTTCCCCAGCTGACTGAATTATACTGGCGTCTTGGCACACTGAGTTTGTATCATCTTAACTCTGTTGAATTTATGTGGGTCTGCATCTGTTCTTTGATTGCGGAGCACGTGTCCTTAGTGCAGAATCTGCCAGTTTTCACTTGACTGAAATGAACCTGGCAACAAAAATTCCTCAGTGCTTCAGTACTGGTGTTGACTTTTACACTGCCTTAAGGTTGCCCATCAGCGGAGTTCAAACTCAAGGGTTCAGCATTCAAACCTATTCTTTGTTTGCCAAATAGCAAACACTTAGGTCTTTCTAAGGCTTTCACTGTTTGCTTTCTCTTCTGAAGTATGTGTTTCTAAGCAAAATAACACAATAGCTGGTTGCCTTTCCATGTTACTCTTGACTCTTTTTATCAGTTTCTTTATACCTGAACTAGATCTGTATATCCTGAGATACAGCTTGTTGTTTCTTTCAGGTTCCTGTAATTATCTGGATCCTGATCTCTTTCCTGACCAAGCTCTCCTATTTCACAGACATCCCCTGACTGGCATCTTTTCATTGAACCCTGAATCTTAAATACCTCTAAGCACACCACCACCTCATCTGTCATCTCTGTGACTATGGGAGGAGGTATCCGAGTAGTAGAACTTGTATAGAAGCAGACCTGTTCCTCCTAGACAGTAGTGGTAGTGGTGTCCTAATGGTCTCCAATGTTTGATATTCTGCTACTCTTAATTCACCACTTGATCAGACTCCCTTTGTGCTGTATAATTCTTCTAGTTATGCTTAATATTCTAGTTTCCAATTAATAGCAATGTCCATATTTTTGTAAAATATTAGCCCAGTGGTCATCTGAATGAGGGCTGATTTATAATCTAATGTGTGCTGAATGTTTTTCCTGAAGATGGACAGGGGTTTCTGACAGTCAGTAAGGAAAAATGGGGTTTAAGTAGAAAAAGTCCGCTTAGGGAAAGCAATTCCTTTGTGAGTACAGGGAAGCGGTAGAAAAACTGTCATGGTACTGAGAAAGTCATACAAAATCCTGTGGGGTCTTTATGATGTAATGCTGTTAAATGAAGTATATAGGCTAAATCTGTCTGTATGTATGAAAAGATTAAAACAAGTGGTAATCGACCACTGTAGTTGGTATATAATCAGTTGGATTAATACTAAGGCTGCTAATACTGTGCATTTCTGGGTTTTAGGTGGTGTCGTATGAAAAGTCTACGTTTGTGACTAACACTGCTGAAGCTACTTGCTCCTCTGTTCATCAAACGGAATGCAGTCCAAATTCAGCCCAACTTTTAAAATCTGTCTTTGTGAAAAATGTTGGTTGGGCTTCTCAGGTGAGGAATGCTGATAAAGGAGGGAAGTCTGTTCTTTTTTTTTTTTCCCATTAATCACTTAAAAAGATGTATCTCAAGTTTAACTTTAACCTTGATTTGTGACGAATGCATTCAGTTGTGCTCTGCTGCAGTGTAAATCTGAAAACTGGTACGTGGAAAGAGCCTTCCAAGTAAGTGTCTTAAATAAATACCATGGTCAACTATGTAAGCAGAAGCTGACAAAATAATAGTTCAGCATTTCAGTTCTCACAATTTCCCCGTTTTTATTATTGCTGATTTCAGTGTCTTCTGTCACTTAAATTTGACTCTAGTAGAAAATGGAAGCTGTTAAGCTTCCGTCTGTTCACTGACATAGATGTAAAGGTGTCGTGACAAAGTGCCTTTAACAGCTATGTACCAGATTTGTACAGGAAGACTGAGTCTGCCTCCACAACAGGAAAAGCTGTTTCCTTACGAAGAAAGCTTTCCCCTGCTTTTCTGTGGGACCAGCTTTAGAATTAAAAAATGGTTCTCTGCAATCCAGATAAAGTAAGCTTCCTGTCCTAACAGAAAAAAGTTTGCTTTATATATGAACTTCAAAATGTATACAGCTGTGAACTCTGACAAACAGGCCTCCTATTCTATGTTTGGTCCTATTTAAAATGTCTGTAGGAGTTGTTAAGCTAAAGGTACTTATTTAACTCTTGTTGAAAAAGATGACTGAAGCTGAGTATCTGAAACCTCAGGAAACCTGTACTTGAGACTGCCTGAGACTACTTACTCCAAAGTAGAATGCATTCTATCTTTATCTTTAAAAGACTGACCAAGGTACCTAAGTCACTTCAGCAATTCTGAATAACTTTCAGCTTCAATAATTAGAAAAAAATTTAGGTATGTAATATTGTATTTTATGTGCTGAAGCCATAATGCACCTTCTCTCATTAGCTGACCAGTGGAGCAGTATGGGTTCAGTTTAATGATGGATCCCAACTGGTAGCCCAGGCAGGTGTTTCTTCTATCACTTACACATCTCCAGATGGCCAGACAACGAGGTGAGTCTATTACTGCTAGAAAAATCTGGTTTACTGTCAGGTGAACTTTATAGCTGATGTTCATTTTGTTTTGTAAATATTTTAAACTTCGCTTTTCAATCACTTCTCAGTTGATTAACTTATATAAGCTTAATAAACAGAGAAACACCGACAGCTTTGAACTCTGGATAACAAAGGAATAAAAAAAACTGGGAATCCATCTGCTTAGTCTCCGGAATAAGCCACTATTCATGTATAGTACTTAAAAAAGGGAGGGGGAGAAAAATAAGGCTTTATTTCCCCCCTCCCCCAAGATACTGCTAGATTAGGGGGATAGCATGTCAACACTGATGCATAGACCTGACCTGCTCAGGTGAAGTTTTGCATATCTCTTGGACAGTGGGTGCTTTTCATACAAATATAGCTGCTCGGTAACACGCTGCTTCTGTGCAAAGTTTGAGACAGTAATATTCAGTCTGTTCAGATGTTATTGCAGCTTTAAACATTGTTTAGGTATTTGCTTAATCCGAAACACTTTTTTCAGTTAAATATATATAGGGAAGGGGGGGGGCTAGATTTCAGCCATCAAACTCCAATTACTGTGTCTAGATGTACTTAACATCTACTTGACTTAGTGGTTTACCTATTTACAGGCAAGTTTTGAAATAATTATACTGTCCTGAAATAAAACGAATTATTTCAAGCATCTGAATTTTTCTGCTTATTTGCCTTTCTAGGTATGGAGAAAACGATAAGTTGCCAGAATACATCAAAGAGAAGCTGCACTGTCTGTCTTCTATTCTTGTGATGTTCACCAATCCAGCTGCTCCCCACTGATTAAAGCAAAGCAGGTGTTAGGACACAAGAGCTTAATAAACTCACTGTCTTTCAAGTGATGTGACTGATCTTACTCTGCTTATGCAGAAATTCTTCCAAAAGCTGGTAAAAAAGGAAGAAAAAAAAAAAAAGGAATGGAAGGGTTGCTCTGTTTATGTGTAGCAAATTGCTTGTAAAGTGTCATACAAAACAAGTTTTTCGTCAAAATGATGGATAAACTTGCTCAAGCAAAACTTTGAGCAGTTTAGTTCTAGCGAGCATCAACTTTTTGGAAATAATCTGAATCTGTTGGTTTTTTTTTTTCTTCCCCCACTGCTTTCTCAGTGCCAACAATCAAGGAAAATGCATCTGTGCTGTTGAAGGTTTTGTATTTGTAAATAACTTATATTTTTACATCTTATAAGTAATATATGTAAATATGTATATGTTTTATAACTTTTGTTTTTATTTTTTGTAGCAGCAGCTTTAACTTCCCTGCACAAGCATTTTATACCAAAAAAAATAAATGCAGTGGTAATTGTCCAGATTTATTTATTTGTTTCATGTTCAAGTGATGGTTTATTGAGAGCCCTTTGCTCTTAGTAAGTTGAGCTTAATGTATAACAGGAGCTGACTGATATCTTAGAGCATCGTATGTTGGGAGCTTGTGGAGAAACAGTGCAAAACTGCTGCACAAAGTTAACTTGAGATGCTTTTACCTTGTCTTACACATTATGAATCACGTGTAGCACTAATAGTAGCTTACTTTTTTTTTTGAGCATTTTGCTGTAAGTGTGTTAACATTCCTGAGGGTGCTTATAATGATACTTAAGGAAATATTCCAACTTCATTATAAGGTAGGAGAAAGGCTTAAGTTGGGTGGAAGAGTGGGGGGGAGGGTGAAGAGCTTCAAAGGAGCTGAAAGGTGGCTTGCACATAGGGGCTAGGCACCATAAACGTGAGCTGTAAAACCCTCAGGAAACAGATGTTCCAATACAGCTTTTTCAAACCTGCAGCCTCAGCTTAGGGGTGAAATAGTCTTAACTTCAAGTCAGTTCTCCTTATTCATCTTGTCTCTAACAGAGACAATCTTGATTATTTTGTCATGTCGAAATCAAGGAAATAGCTTGCAAATAAAGAATTTGGCTGTAGGAACATCAAGAAAGATATACAAGTAGCACTAAAAAAAAAAAACAACCCTGAAATGATTCTTCAAAATGTATTTTTTAACAGCTCTTTCAGTCAAGAAGTGTACCTTCTCATGTTGTACCTTCACATGGAGATGGAATTGACTGCATGGTAAAATAACTATTACAAGTCTTTGATAAACCAAGTAGTACGCAGAGCTCTTCTACAGCCTCTAAGGTTTTTTTTTGACTATAGCTGTAGATACAAACATAAATACAGCTTTCTTAAAAGAAACATTTTGGTTTAGTACTTTAATCTTGAATCAACTGACTTTTAAAGTAGGAAGTCAACCTTGATAAGATGTGGGTCAGCGCTGCATGTTAAAAAGTTGCATTATCAGACACATTGATTATCTTCACTTCTGACATAATATAACCTAGTTTGATGGGTGAGCTAAACATACCAATAGTTGAAGAAAGCCTAAGAGGGAGACAGTAGAAGGCAGAGAGGCATAAATGCTTCGAAAGAAGAATGGCCTAGCTTGTAAGGAACAGTCTGACTTCAGTGCAGTTACATTCCAACATTGCTAACTGGAATAAAAAGGAAAACCGGAAGCCCTGCTTGTGAATACAAGAACGTTTTGTAAGAATGAGAGGATGACGATCCGTAACAAGCAAGCCATAGCTTAAACCACAGCTAACCTGGGAAAATAAGGAATGGCCAAGGAATTCCAAACCTTGCTTATTTTAATTATGTAATAGTTTTAATTCTTACGCACATATTAAAGTGCATGGGCTACCCCTTTTTTAGGGTTATTCTGTATTTTACAGGTATTCAGTGCAGAATGGGAGACTTGAATCTAGTTTTATTCTTAACCCTTTAAATATGTTACAGCTAAAATAATCCCTCCGAGGACTAAAACACAGTGTTTCTGTTACTATTTATTATGAATTAGCATATAAAAGAAATGTTTATAAAAGTGAAGTCCTTTCTTATAACATTTTGTGATTCCACCACAGGAAAGCCCGAGAGAGAATAAAACCTCTATATATCCTTCAATCGGTATTGAAAAAATAATCTTTTAATTCAGTAGTCTTTTAGTGTTTGAACAATTGATTACATAGGAATACTTAATAACATTTAATAAATTCAGTAAGCATCAAATATTAGACACATTAAGCAGCAGCTCCAACTCTCATACTGGAGTTATTCCAGATTTTTTTTCTCCAGTAGTATTGAAACAGATAAAACAAACCCGTACAGATGAGCTTAGGCCCCATTATGAAGGAAAATTATTTCACTCTTTTAAAATAAACCCTGAATGTTTCAAACATTGTAAATTCCTGGTTCTCGTACCATATTAGAAAAAATAAGTCTACAAATAATAGTCGACACCCAAGGAGCCGGTTTTTTCCTTTTTACTTAATTAACACTGGTTGCTCAGCGTTCTCACAAATGACAAGAGTGTAAACTATCATGCCTAGTATTTCCTTCTTGTAGTAAAGTTAAGAAAAGCTTGTAACTCAACACTGTGCAGGTTATCTTTCTTGCTACAAAAAGGCATTCAGCAAAACGGTAGAAGAAAAATTGCACGTACCATTCACTGTAGTTCAAGTAACAGCCACTGCGGCTGTGATTTTCAATGGCTCTTAACTGACTTAAATACCCAAATTCCACACAAACTGTTTGTGACATAGGCACCTACCTTCCTCTACAATTCTGTCACATTTCAGTTGAAATCCTGGAGAAGATGTACCGATACGTAACAGTTTCCAAAGTGAGACATGTTGTATAAACCAGTGCTTACAAGCTAGCAAACTGAACATCCGAACATTCACTTAGGTAGTGATGTTTCCATACAAAGTGCATGCAGATCAACTAATCTTGTAGTTACAAAAGAGTTACTAATCCTGATTCACAGAATCAAGATAAATATTTCTTTTACTTCTTTCTGGAAAGGATGCACATAACCTGTGACCTTCACAGCAGCATTTAGTACACAGGCGCATCATTTAAACTGTACACACTTCGAATGTGCCACTGTATTGATGTAACTTGTTCACATCCCTTCCTCCACTGCCAGAAAGGCAGAATACAAAAGCTCTGTTGCAGCAGGTGTAACTGTATACTAAGATATGATCAAGTTATGTGTTCTGTCAATGTGTAAATACAGGTCTAGAGCTTTTAGTATACAGCCAATAAGGTCAGTGGTTAGGTACTCCTCATTAAAAAGTAGTAATAAACTAAAGTGTTCTTTCTGGTTGGTTTTACTTTTTTTTTTTAAATACATATTTAACAATTCTCTTCTTGCATCCTTCCATATCTGACAGAAAATGCAATTAGTCTCTTATATACTATCTCCAAGAGTAAGAGAGAGACTACAACTACTCCACAGATTAAGCTAAATGCCCAGCGTGGTCCCAGGTGAGTGTATATTTGGCTCACAAAAACAGGCCCAAGTATTCGTGCTCCACTTCCAGAGGCGGTTAACCATCCCATGTAGACACCCTACAGAAGATCAAAAGTTAGTGATACAGGAATTATTTGGCTAGCCAATCATTCCCATCAATTATCCTAATTAGAAAATTCGGAAGTGTTTAAGCGATTGCTTAACTTTCTTAACTCATTAAGGTACTGAGTACTTTGTTTCCAAGAGTACTGCTCAGCTTCTCTAAGCACTAATTTGAACGCTCCACTGAGCTACATACTCCATAGCTTTCTAATGAAAAGGCATTCTGGCCCAAAGCACTTAGTCTTTTACAGCAAAATATAACACGGAAAAAATGAGAGAAGTGTTGAAAAAGGAAGAAAATCTTTGTTAAGTGGTAATATCAGCTTGCTATGTGTTTCACCACTGTAAAATGTCCATAACTGGAGGTACACATCACATTTGGAGTCTTTATATAATATATTTAGTAAGAGGAACACGATTCCATACTGATATTGCAAATATATAATTGGTTGCCACAAAAATGACTCTTCCAGAACAGTTGTGAAAGTCACAAGCTTTGGGCTTAGTTGTTCAGAAATTTTCATGCTGTAAAATTTGCCATAAATTGTAGTACAAGCCTTGCTTTCTAATTCCTCTAGGGATTTGCCTTGCGTTTTAAAAAAGATTAGAGTTCCTGGAAACTTCTGCCCCAGTTGAAACATACTATTATTTGGATGATGACAAAAGGAATTTTAGCTAGGTCCCTCATTCTAATAAAGAGGGTACAAGTCCTGGAGAGCAAATGAAATCAACCATTTAGGCATCATGCTCACCTGAGGCTTTGGTCCTAGAATTTTTGAGTATAAAGTGTAGGACATGACATTGCAAACTGGATAGCCCAATCCTATTAGTATGTCGGAGCTGATGTACTGGGCCAGGTAGATCATGGGAGTATTCAGGCACCAGGACTGTGTGATGGGGCAGCCTACGGGTTCCACTGTGTGGTTGGACGGAAGCTGCAGGGCTTCCAAACTCCAGAAAGGCATTAACATTTCAGTGGAAGTTGTTCTGGGAATGGAGTTATTCTTTATTTCTGTAAAAACAAGTTATATATGCTGTTAAGAAAAAAAATACAATAAAAAGCTTTCAATAAAACATTATAATGATATTTTAGTATGACTTCCATTATACCTTGCCACTGGATATTTGGTAGTTTTTTCCCCCAAGGCAGTAAGATAAAGAATCCAACCAAGACAACCAGTAAGCCTCCATGGAGTATGGCACGCTCACCAGTCCTATCAAACAATGACATTACAATTACATATATAATTTAATTAAAGTAAAATTTATGAAGGTGCTAATGACATAGCCCATTAGTTTGTGGAAAAGATGCCTGACCAAAAGACCTACAACAAAAATTGCAAAATCACAGTAACTGAAAACCTGTTTTTCTTGTGATTCAAAGGTAAAAGACAGACTAGGAAGGGGGGTATTTTAACAGAATAAGGAACCACCACAGCATCATGCCTGTGTCAAATTTTAAGTACTTCATTGTCATAGTAAACACATGCTTATTAACAAGTAAAAGATTTAAGTAATGAAGATTTGACCTTGCCATAAAGCTTTTCCCATTTAGCTAATATGAGTAACAAAATTCTGATAAAGTCCGAAAACTTACTTTTTAGATAGCATTTTAACCACCATGAACACAATAACCGATTCAATGCCAACCACGCTAAGGATTATTCCATTATAAAAAACAGCTTCTTTCCTGGTCCAGGAATACATATCCATCGTCAACGGAGTAGCTATACTAAATGGACAGAAGAAAATTACATCAGTTAAAAAAATACTTCTTCTATACAGTCGTTTCCATACATATCTTGTCCCAAACATCAAACATAGTTGTAGAGAAGCCTTTCGTCCTGACAGGGTAGTTATAAACTAATCCTATCATACATCATTTATTAAAACTAAATCCACTAGACAAAATTCACAACTGTATTACACCAGCCATGCTCTGAAACATCATTAATCTATTTCCAATAGTTAATGAAAATATGATGGAGTTAAAGCAAAGCAAGAGTAATAGAAAAAAAATCAGGCCCTGTGAGTGTAATATAAACATTTAATACTGTTTCAGTTTTAGCAACCAACCAGTCTCTAGGAACTCAGTTTTCTAAAAATAATGCAATTAAGAGAGAAACATATTGTTAAAATAAATTTTAGCTACGTTAGAGCTCAAAAAACTTACAAAATAAATATTATATCCTCAAAGTATTTTATAATTTGAAAAAGTGAAGTATAGTTCAGTCTGAGGTAACATTGTTACGTTTTACTGATTTTCTTGCACACAGAAAATTTGTGACTGAGTAACTTTATGTAAAAGAAACAGTCATGTAAAATAGTGTATTTAAGAATACAATTGCACCAACTATATCAAACAACTGTTTTAATCATTACTGAAAGAAGAGCATCACTGGAGCTTTTGGAGCTAATCAGAATCACAGTAAGAAATTACACAAGATTAAAATTAAAAGTATAGAACAAGGTACTCAACTGAAGACATAGTTTTCTCTGAAGATTTTAGGTAGCCTAAAGTTAGCCTATTCTTTTTTTTTTACCACTGAAAAAGTTGAGGGTATGGGTTTGCATCCATTCAAAAGCTTTTACATTAGTGTTTCATATACCACTAACTATATGCTGCATATGTTTAGCTATTACCGACCTTAAATTCATTAATCTCTACCAGTATACATCAATTTCATTGCATATGATCTTGGACTTCCATTTATGAAGAGTACGGTTAAAAAAACAAGTGCATCAGAAAAGCCTTTACCTGCACACCGAGTCTAACTACATTACATGTCTAAGCATTTTGAGAGAAAATAGACAAACTTACGTTTCAAAGACAGCAAACACAAATAAGATGACAAAGAAAAGAAAATTGATTGCTACCACAGCAACATGGTCAACGTTTCCTTCTGCGTCCTGATCCAGACCACCACTTTCTGCAACAAAACAAAAGAATAATCCAAACTGCAAACTGAGCTTTTTTTACACCACTTTTTTAGAAATTACAAGCAGTAATGATTTCCTGACTCTGTTAAGTATTTAACAGGCAGGCTGGTGGGTGGCTGGGCAGTTATATTTTGACAATCTAAGAATAATCTTTTTAAATCAAAATGAAGTTGTTGAAACTTCAATTCCTCTGACAATGAGGGAAAATTATTTCCAAATTCGTTATACCATCTGTTGTCCCACTGTAATATTGAGACTGACAAGTCCTGAGTGACAGCAAAATAAGCAAACTTTGTTAAATATCCTAACAAAAGAAACCAAAACACTTTCTGTTCCTCTTGCAAGGTCAAAAGTACACAATAGAATACTCTTCCTCTAACCCGGGCACAGCATTTTCATACACAAAACACCCATGTGTGGTGAGCACATACGGCTCCCTTTTATAACAGAAAATTAATACAATACTGAAACCAGTGACTTCCATAGATTTTAAAAGAGATTTACGATGACCTTGCATATACTTTTTATTCTTCAACTGAAAGGGATACTCACATACTTTAAAAATTTGATCTGCATAGAAAATGGGTATATATTGGACATAAGCTGTTGCATTGTATGTGGCAATTACTGTACTGTAGTCTCACCAACCAAATTTACTTTTACAACATACACCTTTTAATAAGATACTGTATGTGAAAGCTGATATGCAATAACAATATTACTAAGCATGATACAGAACAAAAAAGAAGTATGACTGCAGAGTAGAAGTTAAGGGAGATTTTTTTATGTCCATATTTGCTTTATCTTGTCTCTGGGAAGAGATAGTTCCAGGGTGAAAATCTGGAAGGATCCATACAGTGTTTCTGTTTTCTTTGCTACCAGACAGCGCTATGGACACATATGGACACAACATGGACGTGAAGCAATTTCCGGACCAGTTAGAAAGAGATGTAGCCTATTTTCTACATTGAGCTCCCAACACATCAGACTTTGGAATACTTCTAAATGCTTGTATGTCGTACTTCAAAATTATAATCACAGAATAAGTATTCAAGAAAACATAGGTACCTTCTCCTTCAGAATTGATACTTTTGCATTGCCGTCCCATGTCATCCACTCGATGCTCTCTAGAAATTTAGAACTGCTTTCATTAATCCACACATTTATTTGATCTACTATCTAGTCAAGTTTCTATTAAAATAATTCTAAATGGCATAATCTTATATTTTAATTATTCCCAGCTCCTTTAAACATCATCTGTGTAGTCTACATTTGACTGCAGTGAACACCACCATATTCAGGAAAGGAAATATTATTGTGGGGGAATATCACATATCTGTGTGCATCTCTCGGATCACTGCCACAAATGGGATAATAACACATAAAAATCCCCTCTTGAGACTCTTAAATGAAAGACACAAGACAGAGAGAACCGTAGAGACAAGCTAACCGTACTTCTCTTTAGAGAAAAAACATAGTCAGAAACCATCAAAATTGAAAATATATCAAGGCTAAGCTAATAATCTAACAGTTCTAAGTTTTTTCATCGGTTTACATTCTAGCCGTAACATCACTAAGATAATTTAAGAGCATAATGAAAAAGATATGTATCAAGGAAGGCAGAAACCCTGAAAAATAAATAACAGCTTATAGTTTCAGCGCTCCAGATTTCAGGCTTATTACACCTCCTTCAGAGCAGCATATTATTTGTTACACCCACAAAACCAAGGTAGAACATTTCTCTTTTTCGCCTTGATTACCTGAATATGGCAAAGATGAGAACAATATTAATAACTCCTAAGAGAGCTCCAAATAAAACTGGTGCCGTATACATATTCAGCTGAAGATGAATTAATTTCCATGTTATTCCTTCTTCTCCAATAAGTGTAAAACATGTCTGAAAAACTTAAAAACATAAACGCTTTAAGAAAATCTTGAGAATCATTAAGAAAATATTAGAACACATATAGAAAAAACATATAAAACTAGATAAACAAAAAGTTGTCCTAATTGCTAAGTGAAATTTAAATATTATACTTGTCAAACCTTTTAAATTTTGAGAATCCTATTCTAAATGAACTGATGGATACCAGTGGGATCTCAACTAGCCAGAAAACTACTTTGTTACATACAAATACGCTGTATAAATAACATCACGACACTTAAAGAACTGGAACTGAATTCTTAGTGTACCAATGGTTAATTTTCTTGGGCATGTGCAGACAGCTGATTTACTCTTTTTCCTCTTCTTCCTACATGGAAAACCTTGGTCCTGGGACTGGACTATCCCTCCTGCTAAGGGGAAGCTAGAGAGAAAAGAAGTTGTGGGGTTTTTTTTAATTAAAATTTAAATTGGTGCAGAGCAAAAGATTGTGAGATCAGGTCATTTGTTTACTACTGTCAGGAAACAGACTGAGAGGCCTATCAAATTAGGACAGGGAATTATCTAAATTTATACTCTATGCAAATCACACAAAGAATGCAGAGTTGTTTTTTTTTTTGCTGTAGGCCCTTTAATGCTCTATCAACAGCACTAGTAATAATCAACTAGAGAAAAAACTCTCAGCCCTAAATGTTCACCTCATTATATTGCCATACACAGAGCACTTCATCTCTACTAATTGGATAACCTTAATCTCCAACTATAGAAGACAAGTAATCAGTAGAGGCTGCTTAAAACAAAATTGCTGGTGTCTCTTTCCAACACAAGGCAAGTTTAATGCATTTCTCCCATGAAGCAGATACAGCATCTCAGGAGCCACAGTTATGCCTGATCTAACAAACACACGTTGAGCTATTTGCTCCCTTAGCTCTCTGGAATACTTGTGCTATATCTTAAAATTTCTGCCAATATGAAGATCTTGTGATCATCACTACAAGATCAGAAAGATCTGTTGGATGTGATTTTCTACAATATGTGAGGCAAGTTGAAATTTTCAGTCATTTCAGAAAGGCGGAATGTTTGCCTGAGTACAGTAATGTTAAATTCCCTTATCCATCAATAAAGCACAATTGGTCATAGACTATTTAGTGGCTACTGGTACAAGAGAGCATCTTGGAACTTGTTTTTTTCCTGCAGCCAGCAATCCAAACCAGCTAATTTTTAACTACAAACAATTAGAATTTCTTCCGACTAGAACATTTAATTTATAATGGCATACACAAGCATATACAAGTGGATCCCATTTATTCAATTTTGATACCACTGACAATGGCTATGCCTTAAAATTCCCAACATACAGTTGCTGAGGATTCCTACTTCTAGTGCCCAATTTCATCCTAAAAACCATTACAGAAGTGAGAAAAGAAGATATGCTTTACCCGGTCCTAATATGAAGCCAACTGCTTGGCAGGCACTGGTATTGGCCATGGCACTTGTTCTTTCTGTAAGAGAAGTGGCACCTGCAATATACGATCGAACTACAGCCACATTTCCTTAAAAAAAAAAACAAAACCAAGAAAGTGTTCATGTAAAGACCAAGTTACATTCTTAAATTGTCCAGTGCCATTTATTTTAGGGGGGGTTCTTTCTTATTTTGCAAGAAAATAAAACTCAGTACTCGCTCTAGTATTTATACACAACTGCACAATTACACAATTTTATTATAAACTAGTATTGGCCGACTCTGCTTTGTTAAGTAAAAAGTTATCATTCACATAATGGTAAATCTGGTACTAAAATATCATGTTAACTATCTTACACAAGACATAGAATTTAATAATTTCCAGAAATGTAAATTCTGCTGTGGTTACCTGCTCCAAATCCTACAAGAGCACGTGCAGTCAGCATGTAGTATTTGTTGTGTGAATGAGGTAAATGGACGTAGGCATAAAGACAATTAGCAGCTACTGAAATAGTAGTTGAAACAACGAGAGGTTCTCTCCTTGGCCTGTAATTGGACCACAAGCCAAACAGGGGAGAGGCAACCATTTGGCCAATGCTATATGAAGCTATAATCCAGCCCAAGAAACTCGCATCTGCTGTCGGATCAATCTGCAGAAACAAATTAATCAGTTCTATGAGTAAAGTATTATAGTATTTTATAATACCAACAAAACCATTTTAGAATCAGTTTCTGAAATACCTAAGACTCTGCACTGTAATTCCGAGGGTACATGGCACTATACAATGCAGTGTCAAACCTAAGCTATCGCTAAACAAGTTAGTGTATCTGCATGGCATTATGTGGTGTTTAATATAAATACACCACTCTGGGTCTCAGAAGCAGTTGTTTTCACACAATACTTTGCATGGGGCAATAAACCTTGGCTAACTCTCTCCAGCAATGCACCAAACCAATAAAAAGTGCTTTGCTTCTGAGACTGGAAATGGCTTGCTTGCAGCAAACTCGAATAGTTTTCATACAGCACTGCTGATGTTATAGGTTATAAACATAACTTGTATACAGTTTACATACCAGGAGCAAGGAGTCACCTAAGTCATCTCTGCACATGCCTGAGTCTGTCCTGATTTACAAGGCTAATGACACGTTTTCTTTTCTTCTCCAAGAATTCAGCACCAGCCTCAATTTTAACAATACCTCCAGGACCCTGCCCAGGACATGTTCTTCCACAGTTGCATTTGAAACTGCCTTCTACAATTCCAGGAGCAGTAAAACCCTAGCACAGATTAATTTAAAGTTTTAGACATATTTTATGCCACTTCTAGCAAGAATGCAACAAAGACGGGAAAAAACCCAAACAAATTCAAAACACTATCCAGTAACACAGTCAATTTCCTGTTAAAAATATCAAGATGACCTACATGCAACAATGTGACATTTACAGAATAACCTCTACCTTCAGGTTCCTTTTTTTTTTTCTCCAAAATGCAGACAAGCCTTGTGTATTACATTTTAACACTACAAATTCATTCAGATAAAAAAATTTCTACTGATTCACTGTTCAAGAAAACAGTGAAATTATATTGTAAAATCAAATATTTCTGCGTTATGATGTACCTTTATCTAGTCAGGAAATCCACTGACAGGTTATACAGGAAATAATGAAAGCTGTCCAAGTGGATGTCAAAATAAAAGCCTCTTAAAACCACACACTTCCCTTTACTGTTTGTTTTCCTAAATAAAAATCTCAGGTTTTGTAGTACGTACTTTCTGAGCAGGAGTTTCTTGTTCTTATTAATTAAAACCCCCCCATATTTACAAACCTTTTGGAGATATGGCCACACAGACATAATTACAATTGAGAAACCTGCAATGTAGTAAAAACATAACTGAAGTTACTTCATTTGCCTTGTTTATCAGTAATTTGCTTTAATGAAACAGTTATTAGAAGGTCATTCTTCTGCCACGCAGTGTATTACAGTGTAAAACTGCGCATCAGTCTGTCACCTGAAAAAAAATACGTTATATGTTTTTTTGAGGAGTGATAATTCCTCCTAACAGGAGGAACTATTTTTAAAAGGACAGTTTATAGGTGCGTACACACTAAACAAAAAAAAACCCTCCCATGAAAAGAATACTGATGCGCCAAGCAAACTGCAAGGGATTTTTCCTCCCAATGGAAAGAC
Organism: Larus michahellis; assembly: GCF_964199755.1. Taxonomy (NCBI): domain Eukaryota; kingdom Metazoa; phylum Chordata; class Aves; order Charadriiformes; family Laridae; genus Larus; species Larus michahellis. The sequence goes on along the minus strand of NC_133900.1, from coordinate 20,961,759 downwards.
AACAAGGTCCACAGAGTAAAAAGAATTTCTTGATATACTGACATATTTGTATTAATGTATCAAATAAATTTCAATTCATCAGATTAAAAAAAATAAATCACTTAAGTATGCTATGATTTTCAAGATAATTTCTAGGCCCATAGAAAATCACCAGAAGTCAAAAAACAACAGAATTCTTGTTTCCAGGGGCAGTTATCTAGGAATGAAACTGCAGTACAGATGCAAAATCATACCCCTTAAGAACTCAGCACCAGTTCTATTTTCATTCCCTAGAAGTTTCACTTTGGATGATATAAGTGTGACCTCTGTTTTATTTGGTTCTGAGCAATAACCTTACTCTGCAACCACCTTTTACCCTCAACTATTACAAAGCCATAAAACAAAGATTTAAGTAGTATGTCATTCAAACAGAGTATTAGTTAACTTATCTTATTAAATGTAACTTTCTGTTTGATTTGCTAGTCATATCTTCTCTTTTGAAGAATCAGAAAATGCATCTTTTTAAGGTTATAGAACAATAGCAGCATTACAGGAGCTATGGAGTTGAAATCTAGAAAACCCTACAATTTTCAAACCAAAATATATTCATTAAGTAAATAACATTGAACTCCACCTGTGTTTACTCACCTACACTACTGAGAAACATGGTAAGATACATAATCCAGATGGATCGCCACCTGCTCTTATAATGCTCTTGTGTTTCCACAACATCCCTGTTTTTGAACCAAAAGTCAAGAGAGAAAGAAATCATTATCAGATTCTCGTCTAGTTGTTCCCATAGGACACTGAAAACATTTTTCACAAACCTCTCAATACAACTGTGTAAATTGTTATGCAACAACGGACTTCCACACAGCAAAGAATACAAAGAATTTATTTTATATGCAAGCTAATTTTTCACTGAAAAATACTATATTGGCAAATCAAGAAACTAATAGAAATGCTGTCACGTACCATTGGATTCAAATGTTACACAAAGAGATCTTTATTTAGAGAGATCTTAAATTCTGCAATCTCTTTGTATAGACACTTTGGAGCAGGCAGGTATCACGTAAAGGATTTAAGAAGTACATATTAAACCATAAAACCCCAGACATCTTCTCAGAATTGTGACTTTAAAGCAAAAAAACCCAAACCTCAACAACTACTGATTATACTGAAAGGTATGGCCAGTCTATTCTTACCCATTGTAACTGTACAATGTAAAAAGATGTGTGTAAAATATATTGCTGAAAATTGTAAGGGCTGCAAAAAAATTTAAAATAGAAGTTACAAACTTTGTGAGCCGGAAGTTATTTTTCTAATATTCATAAGAACCTTCCGAGACCCACGTACCTTTTCAGAAGCGAGAACATTTCAGGGTACACCTCTTTTGGTTTTGAAGTATTCTAAATAAGATAATCTCTGTTCAAAAGAGGCAGACATAGGTTATATATGCCTGAACATAGTTTATAAACATTGTTTATATAGCTCATACCTAGACTTAGGCATACGTGCAATTTTAAAGCTAATATAACTATTCCACAGCATGATTTGTACATTTATTTCTTCAGAAATGTTCATACCAGTGAAGTGTCTTGGTTCAACAAAATGATGCGTCTAAATGTACTTTGTAACCTTATTGCCCATCGCGCATAGGAAAAAGCCTGTCAGGCTCTTGTATATGCTATGTGTATGCTATGTTTGGTTACTTTCAAGATTTTAGTTAAATCAAGCGGTATGCTTCAGGCAGAACACTTCAGCAAAGACGGCAGCAGCCCACCCCTGCACATTGAAGACACTGTTGCTTTCCTGACAGAAGGAAAGAAACAAGTGATCAAGTGCTGCTTGCACAAGAAGAGTCCTACTAAAGACCAGACTTCAGCATCACGATAATGGAATTTTATGCATTTTAGAAAGTTCCCGACCGTTTTTGTTTTTTTCTTTTTTCTTTTTTTTTACAAAGGAATGCATCCCCAGCCGGCGCCAGCTCCCGGGAGGCCACCAGCGCGGCCGGGGAAGGCGGCCGGGTCTGTCACCCCTCGTCCGGGTCCCCAGGCGGGCGGTTTCCCTCAGGCTTGGGCTTCCCTCGCGGGGTAAAGCACACGCGCAGGGGGGAAGAGGGACTCGTCGCCCACGGGTGGTTCCTCTTGACACTCGTGGGGGTGTCGCCTCAGCCGCCCCTCCCGGCGCTGTGAGGGACGGGAGACGGCCGTTGGCGCAGCGCAGGGTAAGGAATCGCCTCAGAAAGGAGGGGGGGTAGGGGGACGCGAAGGAACCGAGCCCCTACCTGCTCTCCTCCTCCGCCTCTCCACCACTCAACAAAGGCTCCTGCCCCTCAGCAGACACCTCCGGACTGGAAACCGCGGCCGCCATACCTCAGCCGCTCCCGAGCACCGTCGTGCCGGGATCCACCCCGGCTCCGGTCCGGTCCCGCCCCGCCCCGCCCCGCCCTCCGCACTCGGCGGCCGGGTCCGCCCGCAAACAGCCGCCTGAGCCGCCCCAGGTCACGTGCTAGGGGGCGGGGACAGTCACCGCCCCGCCGAGCGCCTGCGTACGTGCGCCCGCCCGCGCGTGCGGCTGGTCCCGCCCTTCCTCTCAGCCTTCCCGCCCGCCAGCCCGAAAGGTGTCTCAGCGCCGGGCCCGACGGGTGAGTGACCTTCGCGACGGCCGAGGCGGGCTCCCCTCGCCCCGCGGCGGGCTCCCGACCCCTCTCCTGCCGCGAGGACGGGCTGGGTGTCACCCCCGTGGGGGCTGAGGGGGCGCGGGCGTTGGGCGAGGGCGCCTCCCGCCTCCCCCCGCGGCCGCGCTGGGGAGCGCTTGGGTCCCCCTCCTGGGGCTCGGTGGCCTGAGGGGGTTTCCGTAAGCCGCCGGTGAGGTTTTTGTGTGCGTGTGTCATCTGCAGCCTGGGGTCGGCAGGGCGCCGTCTGTGGAGCCCTGCACTTTGGACCAGGCAGCGCTCGGGTTAGGCTTCCCATCCGCTGATAACCAAACAGGGAGCGAGAGGAGAGGCCGGTAGGCAGCCGCTCGGTGTAGCGAAACTTCTGGCTTAGGCCCCTTTGTTTATCCGCAGGCTCCTCTGTGGGTGAAATTACTGTGGGGCTTGTTTCTGACTTGTTACGGTGACTTCTTTGTGATTATTTTAAGTCATCTTTTTTCTATTGGAGGGAAAAGGAAAAAAAAAAAGCATGACCTGACATTAATTGGAAGAGAGTTTTTTTTAAAAAGTAATAGGGCAGGGAAGTTAAGGTATCAGTCTTCTAAAACAGATACACTGTCTTGGCTTTTTCAGGCTTTAACTTCTTGGTGGGAGCTGTTCTGTATTCATGCCCCATCCCTGGAAATGTTCAAAGCCAGGTTTTGAGCAACCTGGTCTAGTTGGAGGTGTCCCTGCCTATGGCAGGGGGGTTGGAACTAGGTGATCTTTAAGGTCCCTTCCCACTCTAACATTCTGTGTATAGAAGCAGTAGACCCGGCCTTTAATAAAACCTTTATGTACTTTCCAGCGGTGTTTTTCTTGTAACTGAAGCTGCACACACTGGATAAAAATGAATAGCTGACCTCTTGCATGTTGGATTTTGGATGAATTTTTGTATCTGTTCCTATGAAAAAAGTGTACAAATAAAAAATGTATGGTTAGTATACATTATGAGGGTTCTGGAAGCAAAGAAACGCACTGTTCCCAGAGCGAAAGCCTAGTTATAATTTATCTCTAGGTTTTCTTGTTGTCTCCTCTGGAAAACACTATTTTAAAATGTAGGGTTTTTTATTTAGTGGACCACTTAATGTGCCTTTGTATCTGTTACAGTTTCTATTCACAACTTACAATTATGTAAAGCTTATCCTGTTAGCAATATACTAATTGAATATTCATAACACGGGTACTATTTCTTGGGCTACACAACTATGCAGCATCTTCATCAGGTCACTGCTTCCAGCTGACCTGTTTTACAAAGGGATCATTATGTGATGTGTGTGGTATCAAGTGGTGGAAATCCAGTTGCATTCCAAAGCAAGCTCTGCTGATTCTTTTCTCAAGGTCAAACTCTCACTGCTAAAATGCAGTCTTTATTTCTACCGTGAAGTTATAAAACTTCAGCCTACGACAGCTGGATTTGCCTTTTCTGATAGTCAAAGTATTTGTAATTGTCTTTCCACATGGACATTGATGGGCAGTGACTGAAGCGTGTCCTACCCTTTTGTTACTAAGATAAAATGGGAGGATGACCCCAGTTTTATCTCAGTAATATTTCTATGAAGTTCTATGCAACATACTTCACACACTTAGAATACTTTTCTGTTTTAGTGTTTCCTGTACACTTTCCAGTAGTGGTTTAATCTTGAATCTGATTAATTGAAATATCCTGAATTACTTTAGAGTCTTTATTCAATCAATGAAATAGAATACAGGATGAGACAACCCTTTCACCTCAATCAATGTTGCATTTAAGTATAATGTACTTGTCTAGAAACTTGTTTTGGCATTCCCTTAGTGCAACGGAGAGAACTCATCAGGCCAGCCTTTGAACTGATAGCAAAACGAACATCTTAATGTTTTCTCTCTATCTTTTTTTGTTTTTTAATAATTAAAAAAAAAAAAAACACCAAAAAAACCAAACAACCAAACAACCAAACAAAACACGCAAGGCTGCCTTGTTAAGCATCAAAACATTTGTAGAAGTGTTTTTCTCTTTTCTATATATTGATTCTTAAGTATTGGCTTCTTAGGAGTGCAAAGGAATGTATTTATTAATCTGACCACAATTTTAACTTGTTATATTCAGACAAATTTATTTTAAGAATGACCATATTAAAATGTGGAAGAATAACTGAATTTTGGATTAAAATGAAAAAAAAAATTAAATTACACTCTTTTAGAGTGTTATGAAGTTATTTAGACCATTTAGTATTGAGGGATCTGCAAATACTAGAAAATAGTTGAAGGTAACTTACTGACCAAGTATATGATTATTAAATTTGTTGTTTTCTTAGGTGTACACAGATCCTGGACATTTTTTAATTGAATAACCTGTATCATACTGACCAAGAAACCAGATTTGTGTTGTGTTCTCTTTTTTTTTTTCCTTCCTTCCTCATTGGAATAGCACAGTAGTGGCTCCCTGTTTACTTCAGTAAGTATTGTTTCGAAAATAATACTCAGCTTTCCTAAAACATTGTTGCCTTTGGCTATATTTGAGCTAGTATATTTGCTGAAAGAAAAATTATACTGGTAAGGATTTTGATGGCATGATTTCTTCCCTGAAGGGAGTGGGAACATAATTTTCAAAACTGTAAGAAATTAATTGGCAAAAATTGCAAAGAAATGGAAAAAAAATGGAAAGAAATGGGAGAAAATTGGAAAGAAAGATAAGATACTTGTTTACTTCTTTGGAATAAAATATTGTGGCTCTTCATTAATACAGATACCAGAATAAGAACCTACTTTGTGTTACAATCAATGAATTTGCCACTCATGTTAACCCCTTTAAATGCCTTATTTTTACCTGTTCTTTTTTCTAGATGTCAGTTTGCTGCTAATGGGTGTGAGTAAATTAGATGTCTTGTACAGAAAGCTTCTCCTCACTAAACTTTTCATCAGAGGATGGGGAAAGCCAGAGGATCTGAAAAGGTGACTTGTTAAAAAAAAAAAAAAAATAACAGCATAAACAGTACTTTATATTAAAAGAAAAATGCAACCCGTGAAGTACCAACAATTGTTACTATCTTGTATTTTTAAAAAGTCTTAAAGTTTGTTTTGTTCAGGAAATCATGTGTTTCCATACCAAGGGAGGAGCTGGATTTAAAACAAATCTTAAAGGGATTTGCTAAGTGTTTGTGTTTAAAGAGGCTCTTCTTGAGAGAATGTATGTGTTCAATGTTTTTCACTTATGCATGTATGATAACATACTTCAAGCAGCATCTCTGAAAAGTGTTTTCTAAAAACAAAACTTGCTGAACTTTTGCATAGGAATAGTTCTGTTTAACATTAAAGAGGTTCTTGCTAGCTTTCTGTAGCTTCTTAGTAATAATGAGCTTTAAAAGTGTAAGATGTAATCAGAAGTTTCTCTCATAGCCCAAAGTAGTAAACTCCTTTTTAGATGTCTTGAAAATAAAAAAAAAAACATGGAAGTACCTCTCGATTTTTAAATATTTGCTGACTTTATTAATAATTATTAAAAGTAACACTTGGAACTTATGCACTTGCCTTTCTTAAGTTTAAAAATTAAGTGACCAAATATGTATATTGTGCATTATGTTGTATTTAAATAGGAAATGATAAATCTGCATTTAATAAGATAATTCTTATGTATTTGAAAAAATCAATAAAGAAAACTTTTTTAAAAATACTGGAATAAAATTTTGTTCACTGTGGATAGCAGTGGAGTTATGTGGGGGGTTGTGTTTGTTTTTAAGTCCAAGTGAAACATTGGTTAGCTTCATAACATCTAATCTTAAAATGGCACTTGGATTGCTTTGTATGTCTTGTCTTCAGTTGATTCTTCTCTCAAGTAGCAGACTTTCCTGCAAAATGAGAATGTTGGATTTGTAAAATGTTTAGTTTACTTTTGTTGGAAAAAGCAAAAAATGTGCATTTTGTTTTGATTGCAGCATTTCTGTATTCTGTTACATGTGTGCGTGTGTGTATCTGAAATGAGACATTTCAATGTTATCAAACCCTCTCTGAAAAACTTTTAGGTTCTTGGTGAGACGTGGTGAACTTTTACTTACCGTTTCCCCCCCAGTGCAAGTGCTATATAGGGGAACTTCTGACTAATTCTGCTTTTAGCTATTGCAATACTAGGCAAGGTTTTTCTCTTGCATGGGGTCTGCAGGGGTAATCATACTTATGTCAAACAGCTATAAAGAAGCATTGCTGGTAGTAATAATGGTATCAGCTATGGCTTTTTTTCATAGTGAGAGAAGAAACCTCTCACATGAGATCAAAAGCTGTGGGGGAAACATGAGGCAGGCTTGCTGCTCTGAAAAGTGGAAGAAGAATGAGTTCTATGTATTGCCCCTGTATGGGAAGAAGGTGAGCTGTTCCCCAGCTGTCTGGCTTCACCTGGGTGAAGAAGGAAGAATACCACCTCCTCCCGACGCCTCATGCTGTCTAGTGGAGGGAGGAACTACCACTCCCTAGTATGCATGCCCTGTTGTGCCAGAAACAATGTCAGTGTTAACTTTTTTTTTTTTAAAAATCACAGTGAAGCTCCATTAGAATAAATTATTAAATTTGTTAGACTTCAAGCATTAACTGAGATTTACTGATGTTACACACTACCCTGCCTAGATGTAATCCGAAGTTTTATGTGCATACCCTTGATGTGATGACTGTTGATATCCTAATGCTTTATCCTCAACTCATTAGCAAGAGTTGAATTCCTCAACGCATGCGAGATTTAGCTTTCCGTATCCTCCTAACTGCAGAGCAAATACATAAATGCAGTGTTTTTAGAGGATTTTAGGATCTCTTCATTAGCTTAACCTCCACACTTAATGTCTCATACCTTTACCCTTATTTTTTTCATAAGTACTTAATATGCCTGCTGTTCTGTATAAGAAAAGGAAAGGCTACATAGTAGAGCTATTTTTAATATGCTGGTAAACTGGATTTTCTTTCCATCCTTTTGGTTTAGTTTTCTCTGGTGTTGGGAAGATGAACAGATCATTTCTGTTATACTGTTGTTTTGTACTTCGCACCCAAATCTGTTTAGTTGGTCAGGAAACATTGTTGTATGTATTTACAACCATAAGAACGAACAAGTTATTTTTAGCATAGAGTGTTTAAGGTTGGGAGGGCCATCTCGAGGGTATCTAGTCCAAATCCCATTTGAAACAAAGCTGACTTCTGAGTTGATTCAAGTCGCTTGGCACCTCATCCATTTGGGGTTTGAAAGTCCCTTGAGGATGGAGATTATTGGTAGTTTCCCTGGGTAATCTTTTCTGGTACTTAAGACTGTGAAAAAGAAAAGAAAACAAAACAACTTCCATTGTGTTCCAGTAGGAATTTCTTATTTTGCAACAGGCAACCATTGCCACTTGTCCTCTCACTGTGTACCTCTGAGAAAAGTCTTTTTCATTTTCTCTGTAAGGCTCTGGAGCCCATTTTAAGTAGCAGAAGAAAGTAACTAGATTTGTTCCTTACTTCCTGTTCCCTGGGCAATGCAAACCCTGTTCACTTGACCTGTTGGCTGCCGCCTTGCTAAATGCAAAGGGTCTTCCATTGGTCTTCCTGGCTGCGAGGGCGTGCCGCTAACTCGTGTTTAGTTTGCTCTCTACCTGAAACCCCATGCCTTTTCCTGCTACCTATCTGGGAAATTCCCAGCCTGTATTGTTGCACGGGGCTGTTCTGTCCTAGGTGCAAGATTTTGCAGCTTTATTTTTGAGCTTTAGGGTGTTTGTTGGCCTGTTCTTCAGCTTATCCAGGTTGCTCTGAATGGTAACCCTACCTTCCAGCTATCAGCGTCACCTTCCAGTTTGTGTTGTTCATGAACATCCTGAAGTGCTGGAAGTAACTTGTTTCCAGCTAGACTTCAGGTCATTCGCAACTATGCTTTGATGTTGGCAGTCCAGCCTGTTTTTCACCTGTTCAGTCTGTGTTGCCCCAATGTGGCTACAAGGATCTTTAAGTGTAGGAGATTGCTATGTCTTAATTTGACCCTGAAAAATTACATAGGTTTTCAGCATACCAGGTGTAAAAATACTATTGAAGAGCTGTGCAATTGCAGGCAATGTACTTGAGCCCCCTTTTTTTTTGTTTGTTTTTTTAAACTTAAAAATATTCTTATATACCTACCCTATGGTAGCCTCATTAATCTGTAAATGTAAAGCTGGATTCATAACTTTTATTTTCTTTGTGGCTTACTTTAGCTCCTGAAATTTTATATATATATCTTCTCTTTTTTTTTAGATTAAAAGTTGAATCTTCTCTACTTGTTTCCTTTCAACAGAATATTTGAATTCAGAAAGCTTATTGGAAACAGGGAAAAATGCCAGACGCTGGTTTCGAAAGATTACCCAGTGTTCATTGACAAGGTACTTAAAAGAAAAAGACAATGCAGTTAAACTAAATTTATTTTCCTGAAGGTGAAATTAACTTAGTACTTGCCAGACTGCTTTTATAGGATAGAAGAATTGAATCTTGATGTCATCTGAATCTACGTTTTCCTGATGTCTGATGTTATCACAGTATGACTTGCTGCTGGGATGGGAACCGGGGACCCGAGTTAGGGACTACGTAGTGATTGGGTGGTGAATCCACCTCTGACAATATTCAGTTAGCTTTTGCTGATCAGCAGTTTTTAACAAGTGGCGTTAACTGACTTCACTGGTGTTCCCAGTTGCTCTGTATCAAGAAAAGGACGTTAGAATTTATCTGTGAGGGGAGTGAGGCTGTAGAGGCAAAAGAAATCAATGTAATGTGAGTTCTCAAATGTTCTTGATTGAAAAAAGGAGGCCCCGTGCTTCCCAGCGAGGTGTGCAGATAGAAGGAATCACTGCCCTGAAGATTTTTCAATCTAGAAAGTGTGAATAAGGGATCAGAAATGAAGAGTAGTTCTAAAAAAGGAATGCGCTGGTGGTCAATGCTGTGGCAAGCTAAATGCTTTAGCAGTTTGCTAGTTTGAACAATTTGCTGTGGATAGAATTAGGAGGCAATGGCAAAAAATGTGAAATGGGGTTGGAAGGGATGGGATAATGAGCGGTCACATGGGCTCCTAGTGCGGAATGGAAGGAAACGGAGCAAAAAAAAAAAGCGGTGGCTGTACAGATACTGATTTATTTTTTCCCCAGTAATACAATAGTTGGGTAGCTGGGATGTCAGATCTTAAAGCTCAAAAAAATGCTTGAAACTTAGTATGTGGTATGGAAGTTATTTAAGTGGGACAAATATTACACTTTATTCCTTGATTCATTTAATAAAAGCAAAGTTTGAAGCCAATGTCTTGCCTGTGTTGATAATGTGTGTATCCTTGTATTTGAAGTAGACCTCGGGTTTGTTTTGTTTTTTTTTTTTCTAAGTGCATTTTTATCCTATAACAAATACTTCTATTTTAAGAGATTGGCTTTCAGAGCAAGTTAAACACTGAAATGAAATATGCTGCTATCGTCCCATTCTCTCTATAGGTTGAAGAGCAATCTGACTGTAAAATCCTTGAGGGGCACTTCATTTCCCCAATGGCTCATTATGTCCCAGGTATCCTGCCAGTCGAATCTCTTGTAGCAAGGTAAGAGAAACCAAATGGTATTTCTTTTCTGAAACTAGTACTGCAGAGAAATGAGAACGGTCTATAATATTTTTATTGTGAAACTAATGTATTGAAATAATTATCTGTAAAATTTTGATCTCAAAAGTGAAAATAAGTGTTATTCATATGATAGTTTAATTCGTGTGCAAATAAGTTAAAAAAAAAAATAAAAGTCCCCTAGCAAAGTATGTCCTTTGCTAGGGGACTTTCTTTTTTTTTGAGTGTAGAAATCATATTGCACAAAACCCAGTTGTTTGTTTTTTTAATTATTTGTTTGGCTTTTTTCCAAATGAGCAGGGTGCTGGAAATTAAGTTGTTGTTTGGTTTATATGTAGCAGGAGAAGCTGTTTATATGAAAGCAGCATGTTATATTGTATTTGAAGGAACCATTCCAGCCTTCCATTTACATCGAATACAAAAATATTGTATGTGTCCTGAAGTAGTAAGTTCATTTAATTGAAGCAAAAGAATCTGGTGCCTTTCTTACTTGTCAAGCAAAAAAAAAAAATTCCTCACAGAAACCTAGACAATCCTAAATAGTCATGGCATTTTTGCTAGTTTTACACTAACTCTGCTTTGCAGTTGAGGAGTAGTTTTGGAAAGAGAGTATAACTTCTGTTTGCTTTTAGTTTTGAGGTAAACTTTCATGATGGAATCTTTTTTTCCAAGCTTTGTGTAATATCTTAAAAATAAAAGTTTGTCTGCTCAAATTGATACTAGCATTGTCAATGTTATCAATATTACTGGTTGGTGCTTTTATGTGTACTTAAACATGTAACACTAAGGAATGTCAGAAAAACTTTGATAGTCAAAATATCAGTTCTCTTCCACCTCTCGGTTAGAGAAAGAAACTGTCTCTTAGCATTATTGGACTAATTAGTACCATACTGGAAAATATAGCGTACTAATTGTTTCCTTATCTATGTTCTCTTACAGTTTGTAGTCAAGTTATGCTAACTGTTACATTGAACAGGATTGTTACAGTTTTGAAATGCTCTACACATTTCCCTTAAGATTATTGTGGGAATATTTTTTTCCACTGTGTAACACTGTTGTATGTAACAGTGCTCCATCTTGTGGGGAAAATACTAGTAGCTTCGAAGTGATTTGGTTTTTTTCCCCAAGTAGTTAGTCTGTAAGTAACTTGAGTAGCAGCAGAAGACATCAAGTGATTGATGTTCGGTGTATAGAATAGTTTCATGGTTTGTTTGTTTGGTTTTTGATATTATTTTCTTTTAATTTAAATATATCGCTCTTCTTAATTTTCAGTTTCAGCTGTTGTTTCCTCAGGAGAAAAATAGCAATGCTGCCTAGCAGCGGTAGTTATTCTTGCTTAGGCTGCTTTTCATCTGAAGTTCCATTTCTCCACTCTGCAAAATTTAAATTATGTTGATGAGGTAGTGGTCTTTTTTAGGAACATGATCTTTCGGCTTGGCTCCTTTTCTTGTTTGGCATTTATTCTGTCCTACTTTCAGATTCCTTTCTTTGCTAGATGTGTTTATGAAAAATGATATTGCAGAATCACTGGCAGTTTGCCTGCATGGGTTACGAAAATACTTTATTCTGTGTTTTGGGTTTTGGTTTTTTTTTTGTAATTTAAATTAATTTCTCTGGCGTGGCTTGTAAATAGATATACTTACTTTGTTAAAATAGGTGTGTGTTTGTCATAGATTTCAGTTTATCATACCCAGAAGATGGAATAGCAAGCACAGACCTGTGTGCATTCATTTAGCAGGCACTGGAGATCACGTGAGTATGTAAAATGTAAAATTGGTTGTTATCAAGAAATTAAATAATCAGATTTTATCTTAATATATGTTTCTACATCTTCTCTTTAGCACTTCTGGAGGAGACGCACGTTAATGGCACGCCCAATGATTAAAGAAGCCTGTATGGCTTCCCTGTTGCTAGAAAATCCTTATTATATCCTTGTGTGGAAAGCAAGATACTCATTCTTGACGTTCTCTCCAGAAGGTAGAAAACTTATCACACTGGTATAATATGTACTTTGTGGATCACTTTCCAGTGGGTTTTTCAGTGGATAGAAGCAAAGAGCAAAGTATGACCATTGCATAAAACACAATGTGGAACACAGTTAATATAATATGCTACTTTTACACCAAGTATTGCTTTTCTGATTTTTTTGAAAATGTCTTCTGCAGCTTCTTACTGTAGTCATTAGAGTAAAAGTTCCGATATGAATCTGTGTACTGATGAAAGTACCGATAGGATTTTTTTTAGTGATGACAGAGTGAAAACTATGCATTCGTTCTACATTATACTGTGTGACTTCTGAATGTATTAATGACAGAAAAGAAAGTTGCCTCTCCTGTCTTTCCTTCTCAAATGCAACCCTTTGGTACCTCAGGTGCTTTTGAGAAACTTAACATTTAAGATTTATTTTTTTAAAAAAAAGTTAAGTTCTGTCCTGTCAACAATTTATCAGTAACATCTATAACACTGTTATCCCATTTTATTAAATATGCTCTCTGGTTAGACTTTTTTCCTACCTGATAAAAGTAAAATCTTACGTTGCAAAGTACATCATCAAACTACATTTAACTTGATTTAAGTCCTGTTAAACATTTGAAATTTAAGTTCCAAATTTTAATTAATCAGTATGGTATTGATGTATATGATTTATTTTATTTTACTTTATTTTTTATTTTAATTGCTAGTTTTTATATAGAAATTTTTTACTTTCTTTAACTTGATTCTTCTACATGGCTGTAGAAAACCTAAGGATCAATTGTAAGTATTGCCGTTACATTCATGGATACTGTCTTTTTGAAATACTGCTCTTTTTTTTTCTTTCCTCAAGAAGCTCAAACTAGTGTAAACTTTGATAGCTTATTAAGAAAAAAAAAATCTCAAGCATGGACCACTTGTAACCTGCTAATGTGAAATTGTCTACCTTTTGGTAGGCTGCTTTGTCATTTTTTGCATGAAGAGATCACAGTGATCAGGAAAGTTTGCAAAAGATGAGCTTGCAGTATAGAGTGAGATGAATGTGAATGTAAGCAAGTGTCAGTTTATTTTCCTAATTCACAACTGTGCATGTACAAAAGCTGCAATTGTACTTCAGTCAACTCTGAATAATCTTTGTTCAGATAGTGTACTTTCCTGTTATAATTGCCAAGAGTTTGCTTTTCCAAGATATTTTAAGAGGACCGCAGTCAGACATGTAAATAAATCTGGTGTTTCTTGTTTGTTAGTCAGCAAAAACTACAATATTCAGTATTTTACAAGACTTGGCTCCCTCAGTTGGTTTCTTAAAGGTGAATTTAGAAGCCTAATTAGGCAGTCCTGGTTTTCTGCTTTTCAGATTTTCCAAACCCCTGGAGTATAAACAGAATTCACCAGGCTGTCTGTCTGAGGCAAAGCTGTGGTTTCAGTTTACCAATATTTCTTAAAGTCCAAATATGAGTTGGTGTTTTAATCCTTTTTAAACATAACTTGGGTATTTAACATGAATAAAGGATGCATAGAAAGTGATTGATTAAATTCTTAAACTTGCCCATTGTATTAGGATTTCTCCAGGAGCACTGTCTCACACTACAGAATCTTAGATTTTTCTAGATTTTATTCAGATTTCATCATTTGGATTTCCTAAATGAAGAAAATTTTAATTAAAAAAATAGTTTCTAGTTTTTCTCCAGAGCAGATGCTGAATTTTGTTTACTTTGACATAAGAACCGCTTTTTAAAAAAAAGCGTATTACATTTACTAAGGTGATTGTTGTAAAATTGTTTTTTGATAGGAAAACCGCTTAAACATATATATATTTACTATTGCATTTAGAAGTGCAAGATTATAGGAAAGTGATAGGAGAGAGTGTGTGCTGGAATATACCCATTGGTGGGTTTTTTTTTCCAGTTATTGAGGATCTGATGCAGAAGAATAAATTAAATATTTTGGCAAGGATATTTCTAACTCCGTTCTCAGTTGCCTAGCTTGACAGCTTAGTGTATGTATGATATAGAGAAGGATTCTTTAAAAGGGAAGTGCTCAGTCTAATACCCCAGCTGTAATTTTTGCTCTTCGATACGAGGTTACAAACCAGCAGCAGTGGTTTTAGTCAATATGCTAGTAACAGTGTTTAATAAATATAGCAGCTGGAGAGGGCTGAGGATTCTCTCATAACAAAGCTGTAGGAAAGAATTACATTAGCTTATAAATACTGGCCTGTGGCAGCTATGTTCATTTCTCTGTAGCTGGCACAGTAAGCTTTGTCCTTGTGCTTCAGAGCGTCTCAAATGTGACTGTACACTGTCAGAAGAGGCCAGTAGCCTTTTGTAACCCGACTGTGTGATACTGAAAATACACAGTCCTCCGTCCCAAATTAGAGATGTATTAATTGCTCTGTAAAATACGTTTTTTTTTTCCCTTTTTGAGAGTCCCTCTGATGGTTCAGCTGAATAGCTGTCTATTTTTTTTTGTGTTTCTCCTGTGTTTTAATGCTTTGTAGTACACTACATGAATTTCTCAGTACAGTGACAAACTTCCCACTTTACAATTTCAGTCTTACAGTGACACTGATGAGTGCTTCCAAAGCTGACATACTGATTGCTCTTCAAATGTTGTGTGCAATTTTTCAATGATGTAAAACAGGTAAATAAGAAAAAAAAAATAAAGAATTGTTTCTGCAAACTAGATAGTGTGTGCCTAGGACTGTATCACTTTGATTCTATTTCTCAGAGACCCATTATAACTATACAGGACAGAAGATTACTGCGAATGAGATTCTAATGTTGTTAATATCTAGAAGACCAGGCTGTTAGTGGTATTACACTAAAGCTTAGCAGGTGTCTGTTCCTAGTACTCATTTAGATGAAAAAGTACAAGTGCCAGAGAATCTGGACTTGTTTTTTCTCCTGTTGAATCAACAGAAGTTCAGCTCCAAAATTCTCGGGAAATGTGATCAGGCATTGTATAAAAGTATGTGTAGAATGATGAGAAATGTGAAAATCTAATCTTAGAAAATAAATGCTATATTTTCCTTTTCTGGGGAGAAAAGACGGTCATGTTTAAAAAATGTCTCGGACCTGTTTGTGATGGGAGGAGCTCTTGTTCTAGAATCGGCCGCTCTTTTGCACTGGCTAGAGAGAGAAGGCTATGGACCACTAGGGATGACTGGAATATCCATGGGAGGACATGTAAGCTTTTATATTTCCTCTTCAGTAATTTTTGTTTTAACTTCTCATTTGATCATTTAGCATACAGAAGCAATTTGTTTTATAGTATTCCTCTCAGAAGTACTTTAAAATAAACATTTAGAGTCATGAGAAACAAATTGTTGGCAATTCTCATGTTCTGTGGTGCTGAATTAGTATATTCCTCAATAAGTACTGACAAATCATAGAGCCCTTTGTCAGCCAGCTCCTGACAGGCTTGATATAAATATAACCTTCTCATATAATTATGATTTTTTTTTTTACAAGAGAGAGGGGGGAGGTAAATATTTTCTGAAAGAAGGTCTGTACTGATCAATTGCTTTTTCTCCCTCTTTTCTTCCATTCTTCTTGCTTAAACTTTTGCGTTTGAATGCATTGTGTGAAACGCCTCTTCTTTGTAGGCATGTTGTAATTGAGGTGGCTTTTGGTGTCAGTTTTGTTCTCAACTCATCTTTTTTCCCCGATCGTTGGTATCGATTAGAGAAAATTTCTGTGATGAGGTGGGTAGGATTTTGTGTATGATACTGTGCATATTTAAACTAAAACAGCAGTGTATTAGTAAGATGCTTGAAAGACTAGTACAAAGTTAAAATATTACTGCTTGTGGTCTGTGAGACATAGGTACAAAGCTTATTAAAACAACATACCTCTATTTTGCTGATCCTTGTTTGTTTGTTGTTAGGAGAGAAGTAAATAATGTTGGTAATGGTAGTGGCTACTAAATGGAAATAATTTTCCGCCAAAGCACAATTTTATAACTCTAAATGTTGGAAATGTACAAATCACCTTTGATTTACATAAACATCACCCTGTTGAAACAACAACTTTTGTGTTAAACATGTCTTCCCTGTCTTATTTATAAGTTGGATTGGAATTCTCAAACTGGTACATGCACCACTAACCATGCAGGACACTTCAAATGCTGTGCAAATGCTATGGGAATAACTGAGTACTGTATCCTATATCAATGGTGATACACAGCATGGGTGTAGAGTGAGGCAGGATCTGAGAGAGTAAGTTTAGAAACGCCTTTGAAATTTTTTTTCTTAGTCTAAGAATATAAGGTTTTGGCTAGTCCTGATTTACAGGACGTCTGGTACAATTTAAAACCAGAGAAATAAATCATATTTTATGTTGATCATCTTTAGCATGTGTTTTACAACAGAAGGTAGGTAGCGTTAATTCAGTTCTACTGATGGGGAGAGGCGGAATTAAAAAGGCACAAGTCAGACTTTCTAGCTATCAGAACGTAGATATGTTCTTGTAACTTTTCATTAATAAAAAAGAATTGGAATAGAATTATAGCTCAGTTGTCTAAATCCATTTATTAGAACATCTGACATAGACATGGTGTATTTTGTATTAGGGGATTTACACTGTTATTCAGTTTAGAGCAGTAAAATAAAACTTGTCAAGAACATATCATATAGGGAACTTCTGTATGTTAAGATTCTTTGCTTGCTTTGGTTGTTTTTTTTTTTCCTGGGATAAGCACAATATTCACAAAAATGTATTCTGAGAACTGATGTAAAAGTAATAATTTAAACTTTAATGGACAGAAAAAAGTCCACAGAATGTGCTGAATTACTTCTCTTCCACATTTTGTTTCCAGATACAAATTTTAAAAGTATAGAATTTTAAATAGTCCTTCCATAAATTGCCTTGAAATAAGCTTGCAAGAGCCTGATGAAAAGGCTTTATAGATGTTTTTCATGGTTTTAAACAACTAAAAAGGTCAGAATAAATATTCCATTGGCGATTCTTATAACAAAAAATCCATTCAGCCTTGAAATTAGTCCTAAAATATATCTAGCTGCCACAGTGCTTAACTACTTTGACACTGCATATTGTTCAATGCTGTTTAAACAAATAAATTGAAGGTGAGAGAGTTCTTTCTCCCATATTGTGAATTCAGTATTAAAATATGTACTAAGTGCCTTTGATTCTAGATGGCTTCACTGGCAGTGACAAACTGGCCTAAACCATTGCCACTGATTCCGTGTCTTTCGTGGTCAACAGCTTCTGCAGTCTTTACTACGGTAATTAACATATATTTTTGTTAATAATCTAGAATGTAATCGGATATGTACGTTAAAAGGTTTGGGTTGGGCACGTTCACCTTTTCAGTTAGGGCATTTCATCGCCCTTCAACCTCTATTAGTGACTAGTGGCAAAACCCACCCTTCCTGCTCAGGATATACAACACGTGATAAGGAAGGTAGCTTTGAGCTACTTCAGTGGGTCATGTACCAAATTAGAAGCTGGGGCTGGTTTGTGGGACAGCAATTAGAGTCCTGGCCTGAATGTGGGAAGGTGAGGGAATAAACCGTGAAAAAATGTTTTCTTCTGCTCAAAGCCTGGCTTAAATAGTTATGTGGTAATGCTGCTACTACCATGAGGGTTACCTGTTTTCACTCCTGCTGCCGGAGTAAGTGAATGAATAGACTGGCTTTCACACTCATCATTGGTTTAACCTGGTCTAAATGTGTGTAAACCCTAAGTTTTCTGCTTTTTTTTTTTTGTGGTTCTTCTTGTTTGTTTTTTAAAGGGAGGTGGGTTTCCATGTCCTATGTTACCATATATGCTTATGCTTTGATTCCAATAATTTTAAGGGTTATCTGGAAACTTGGGCAGAAGTCCACTGGAAAAATCAAGTCACAGAGAGGAACAGATCAATTTTCTCTGTGTATCGTTATTTTAGATTGATCTCTGGGTTTTACTTATGTACTGGATGCTTGTGTTTATAATCTCAGGGTGTGTTGAGCAAGGCAGTGAACTGGAGAGAGCTAGAGAAGCAGTATTTTACGCAAACTGTTTATGAAGAAGAAATCATTCAAATGCTTGAATACTGTGGTGTAAGTATAGTTTATTTTCCCTATTTGCTAATATTTACATGTGCAAATCTAACAAATAATGTAACTTCTTTTTACTTCCATTAAAAGTAGCTGATTGTTAGCTAAAACATGCTTGCCTCTTGTTTCCTTATGCTTTTGATAAATTTCATCTTTGAAGGAAAACCTTCTGAAAAACAGAAGCTAATATTTTGTTGTATAATGTGTGCTAAGTATATCCCTTGCTGCAAGCTTTTTCCGCTGAGATTACACACTTAGTGTAATCTGGAACATAAAATGGTTTCAATGAAAACATTGTAGATAATGTTTCCCAGTAACTGGCTTTATAGTCTGGAAAGCCAATAGCCTGGTATGTGAATATAAAAACATGATTTATTGCCCTTTGAAGCAATTGCTTCCAAATACTCAATGCTGTAGAATATTTTTAATATGTAGCAACATTAAGTTACGTTTCTAGTTTGCTTAGAGTGTTAGATCTCTCTATTTCTTTTTCTATGTGTAGTGCTCCCTCAGCTTTAGACTTTTATTGCACAGGCAGTTAAGATATACATGAAGTAGACCTTTTGTAATTAGCTCCTTGCTTCTTATGAAATATAATTTATTGTCTGCATTTTTTCTTCCGTCTTGACTTTTTTTGACTAGGGTTGAAAGACTCTTCCCGAAGGGAATTTCATTGCCTCACCACTCTTTTAGATTGGAGTGATAACTTTTTGAGAGTTGCTTATATGTTGCAACACCGTCTTCTAGCCAGTTCTCATAAATAACTTTTTTCCTAAGACTCTGTACTTTGTGACAATCCTTTTTCAAGTATCTTACAACAGGAGAAGAGGGGCTAGGGTGGAGATAGTTACTGGGGCGCTTGCCATTTTTAAGTAAAATACGCTCCAGGAATGCTGATGGAGCAGACAAAAGTCTTCAAGGCTAAGTTCTGGGTCCTGCGCTTGGGTCACAACAACCCCATGCCGTGTTACAAGCTTGGGAAAGAGTGGCTGGAGAGCTGCCTGGTGGAAAAGGACCTGGGGGTGCTGGTTGACTGCCAGCTGAATATGAGCCA
This sequence comes from Larus michahellis, assembly GCF_964199755.1. Taxonomy (NCBI): domain Eukaryota; kingdom Metazoa; phylum Chordata; class Aves; order Charadriiformes; family Laridae; genus Larus; species Larus michahellis. Next base: position 20,942,453 of record NC_133900.1, on the reverse strand, counting down.
GCAGTGTGCCCAGGTGGCCAAGGCAGCCAACAGCATCCTGACTTGTGTAGTATGGCCAGCAGGACTAAGGAAATATTTGTCCCCTTGCACTCGGCCCCTCACTACAAGAAAGACATTGAGGTCTGAAGTGTGTCCAAAGAAGGTCAATGACACTGGTGAGGAGTCTAGAGCACAAGTCTTATGAGGAATGGCTGAGGGAACTGGGGTTGTTTAGCCTGGAGAAAAGGAAGCTGAGGGGAGACCTTATTACTCTCTACAACTATCTTAAAGGAGGTAGTAGTGAGGTGGGGGTCGGTCTCTTCTCCCAAGTCACAGGCGATAGGACAAGAGGAAATGGCCTCAAGTTGCGCCAGGGGAGGTTTAGACTGGATATTAGGAAAAATTTCTTCACAGAAGGGGGTTGTCAAGCATTGGAACAGGCTGCCCAGGGAAGTGGTTGAGCCACCATCCCTGGAGGTATTTAAAAGACAGGTTGGTGTGGTGCTGAGGGACATGGCTTAGTGGTTACTTGGTAGTGCTAGGTTAACAGTTGTACTTGATGATCTTAAAGGTCTTTTCCAACCTAAATGATTCTATGATTCTGAAATGAGAAGAAGAAACGTTTCAAAATGTTCATCTTGTGTCTTCCTAGTGTTTAGAGACAATAGATTTTTCAGACCTAGACCTAACATTAGACCTGGACACATATGTTTATTGCTATTGTCTGTCTGTCTTCAAGTCTATGAAAAATTGCTGTAAGCGTTAATTTTTTAATACTTTGCCAAAAAGACATGGCTGCTCTTTTGAGAGTAGAAAAAAAAATAATCTGAGAAATGCATAGCTTTTATGAGTTATTTGCCCAGAAATTTAAGCTTAAATGACTGCAATTATAAATTCAGAGTTTAATACAGAATTAAAAACAGACAAATGTTTGTATCATAAGCTACCATACATAAGTACTTCCTGCATTTTTAAAGCTGACAGAAACGTAGAATTAAATTGTCAAGAGGTTATGATGATTAGGATTTAATTGAGTGACATGCAGGCTGAAAATAACAAGTTGTGTGAGCAGTGCTGTTTGTATCTTCTTCTTTTCTTTTTTTTTTTTTTTTTTTAGCATTGAGTTGATCTTAAAAATAAGATTACCCGATTGTTTTAAAGGAGAAACCCTTAATAAATGACCTGTTATCTTTGTTTAGACGGATTCTTTCAAGATGGGACAAGACTTTGTTAAAAACTTCCCTGACAGTGTGGACAGTTTGGAGGATGTGGCTGTGACTTCCAGAATGTTTGACCTTGATTCCTCATACAAGACTGTATCTAAAGAAGGCGTTCACAGCTTTACCACAAGTAAAAGTACTTTAAGTGCCTCATCAGAAAGACTCTTAATACAAGATGCTCCTAATATGCAGTGTATAAATCAAACATTTTCAACCAGTAGCAATAGCAATAATAACTTAACCAGCCAACAAGAACACAGGATAAATAAAAGAAGAAAGAGTGACACTTTACAGAGAGAATCCTTAAGGTTCATGAAAGGAGTAATGGATGAATGTACCCACGTAGCTAACTTCTCAGGTACGTATTTATTTGTTTTAATGTGCAGTTTGGAAAACTGAACAAAATACGATGGAAGGAAAGGTATTTTCTTCATTCTACATTGTATAAACCTGCTGGCACCTTAGCTGAAGTATGAAAACATCTTGAGTGTTATTCACTAGCATCTATGTACCACTCCATTTGCTAGTTGTTTTTCTGTTTCTTCTTAATGGCCAACCAATGATGAAATGAATTAAAAATTTGCCTTTCGGTATCTTTGCTCATTTTTTTCTCTGCCTTGCTGTGGCTATTTTCAGTTATGAGTTAGTGCAAATTTGTATTATTTAAAAGAACAAAACATCTGTGTGATGTGAGTAATATCTAGATCTAATTAATCTGCTAATAGGTTTTTCAAGTAGGTTCAGGTTAATCTCATAGCAGAAATCTGATATTGACTTCAGATAGGAAGTAGCCTACGTAGCTGAGAACTGAGCTTGAATGATACTTTTGGACAAGTGTGACCAGTTAAAATGCACAGAGGTCCTTCTGGGACGATGCAGTCTGGTGAATATAGTGTTTCTCAAGACAGGCATAGCATACACAGGGAGCTGTAGCCCAGCGAGCCTTCAGTCTGATGAACCTGGGTTTCTTGGTGTCTAGGACAAATCCCTTTCAATGGCCCGCGTGCAGGCAATGCAAACAAGTGATTTCTTCCTGGAGCTGATTGGAAGGGTTTTGCTGGAGTGGGGGCTCGGAATTGCTTTTGCGGCAGACCTTTCAGACAAAATAGTTCAACTCTGCATGTATGCACTGAGGTCTCTCAACATGTCCTACAACATACTTTGACTTCAGACAGGTTTCTGACAGAGTTGTGTCTGAATGTCAAAACATTCTTGACATTGAGACCCTGTACCACCTCATTTTTTAATTCTGGCATTCAGTTTTCCACTGGTAAATGCTAAAAAAATATCCAAAGATTTCTATACTAGCATAGATTTCTTGACTAGGACAGTGTCCCAGATCACTGCTAGCCAGGGATGTTCTGTGACAAATACCAGTGAAGTGCTTTCCTTAAAGCTTTAAAAGTTTTTTTCAGTATACGGAAAAAACCCTGTAAGCTTTCATCTAAGTACAGACACTCTTACGTATCTAGACACTTATCCAGGTATCACTTAGCTAAAGCATTGACCTTTCTTGAAACTTAAGAGGATCTGTGATCCTAATGCACTTGCGATGTAGACCTTTGTGTCAACTGTCTCCCAGGTCTCTTTGTGGTCTGGGAGACATTGCATCCCCTGCTAGGCTGTCCTTGGAGTACGTCTAGAGAGGAGCTTCGGAAAATCTGCCTGATGTTCAGATTTCATGGAAAGTTGAATGGAAGACTAGAATCTATCTAGAAATAGCATTTTTACAACAGAAATCTCAGATGACGTGTTTCTGTTTCTTACCTTAGGTTAAATCAATTTTGATCTGTTTTTCTTTAGTTCCAGTTGACCCAAGTTTAATCATAGTTGTACAAGCTAAAGAAGATGCATATATTCCTCGAACTGGGGTGCGCAGTCTTCAAGAAATCTGGCCTGGATGTGAAATTAGGTATCTGGATGGAGGTCATGTCAGTGCCTACCTCTTCAAACAAGGGCTCTTTAGGTAAGGTAAACAGGAAAGTTTCAAAAATAGTTGAGAGCTTAAAAGCATCATTTTGAGACAGATAATTTTTCTTCTAAAAGCAAGTCTGTAATTACTCTAAAGCAACAAATACCAAATACTGCTTTGAAGAACAAGTTATCAGACCTGAAATAACTTAAATAGAATGTCAGCATTTCCATTTTATGAGCAAAGATGAGGTGCAATATAGCTTGGATCATTCAGTAAGCCAATGGCAAGAGAATGATCCTTCTCACTCTTGTTTTCCTATAAAAGCTTTCAGTTAGTTTGCTCACTGGACACTAGAAGATATTTTTTTAAGCAGTGACCCTTTATGTTGTATTGTGCAGCTGTTGTCTTTTTGCTGTCTTCTGAGAATTAAAACACCAGCATAATTGAAGATAAGAATTAAAATATAAGCTTTCCTGCAAATGAGTTGTACTTGCATGAAGTCTTGCCTTAGTAATATGAGGTGTTGACTTTCTGAAGACAGTTACATAACTGCAGTTCCTTAGTTTTAAAAAGTTAAATGCTTGTGCTGTTAATTTTAAAATATAAGGAATTAGTAAGACTGTATATCCCATTTAGGAAGTCTCAGCAACAACAAAAAAGGAATAGCAATGTACTGGGTCAAGCAATGCTAACCACTAGCTTATTGCTATTTAAAACTTCAGCCATATTTTATGATAGTTGCTCAAAAATCATAAATTAAGCATGTCTCTTTGACCCATTTCCTGACATGGTTGAGTAGAAAATTCCTAATCCATTAAAATTTACACTTGTCTTAAAGTTGGTAAACAGTCCCACTCATTCCTGAAACATAAATATATTACTGGATTGAAGTGAGAGATCCCAGAAATAAGTGAAGCAGAAAAGACTACCTAATATCACATTTTTATTGAATGCTGTTTTGAAATTGTGATGATAATTTTGTAAATACATTTGTAAATATATGGAAATATGCCATTTGTAGCTGCCCTTTTGCAAATTATACAAATTATCTTCTTTGTTTCTTTTTTTTTTTGTTTCAGACAAGCGATTTATGATGCATTTGACCGCTTCCTTCAGAAATACGCAGTTTAAAAATCTTCATAATGCATTCAAACTGATCTCATTTGTACTTCTGCTTACTGGAATTCATATTTGGAAAACAAGTCTCTTGCAACATTGAGTAGATGGTCACTGACTTTCTGTTGTAGGTAACATTTACCAAAACGGTAAAGTACCATCATTACCTTCATTTCAACCAAGTGCCATTCTGACACACTTGCTTCAGCTTTACCTGTGAAAAAAACAACGGCAGCATTTGTTAGTGCATGAATGGCTCATGTACTTCATTTTTAATCACCTTGTATATTCTTTTATTTCTGAATAAATTCTGAATTGTGTGTCAGTTGAAAACAGACCAATCTAAGTATTGAAAGAATGTAAAATTTGCTGTAGGGCTAAGATGCTGTCAAGTGTTTAGCGTACTTCTACGTTGTTCCAGGTACTTTGATTTCCTCTTGCTTCCCTCTCCCCTTGCTGTTCCTATTGTGTTGTACTATGGCTTTGCCAGCACTAGGCCTCTTGTGTTTGTCACTGATTTTCTCTATTATGAGTTGACAATGAACTATAATAGAAGGGGCAGCATCAAATCTTTCAAAAAGAGACTTTCAAAATTCAATAAAGAGTGAGACACAGACATTTTCATTCAATGTGTCCATGAGATTTTTCTGCCACTGAATTAACCATGCAGTTCCAGAAGAATCATGTAGCAATTCATTGATCAGTTTCACAAAACTGGATAAGTAAAGATGGAGTGTTTAGTAATTAATTGTTTACATGCATTCAGTTGGATAACAAAATCTGTTTCTTCTAGATTTTACTCTTATAGAATGCTAGAGGAAATAAAAATATAATAATTTTTCTTTAGAAGCAGTGGCACAAAGAGTCTGATTCTAAGCAGTTAAATCAACAGCAGATTTTATGGTGCTATAAAGACCTGTTGAAATATTTCAACAGAGGTCCTTTTTAAAGTGCATTCAGTGCTGATATGCAAAATACAGTTTCACTGTGTAATATTAAAAATGTACGTGAGACTAAGGGTTATCAAAACAGTTAGGTTAGCTCCCTATTTTTCAACACTGTTTTTTTAATTGGATGGAAAATAAAAAAAAATTAGGATTATGAATGCATGTAAGAAAATCCAAAGTCTGTTGTTTCCTCTTTGGGGATCAAAAATGCCAATAAATTACAGTAGAATAAATTGTTATCATGCATCAGCTGTATATCGTATCTGTCCACATGTTATTTTGTGGTAATCTCTTGTAACATTCTTTTAAAGCTAATTTGCAGAGAAGTTGAAAACTGAAACACTTCAGTATTAATTTTAGCATAGTAATGACTAGAGATACCCAGAAACAAACAGAAAAATCTATCAATTTCTTGGAATATGGGATTTCTACACCTTTCAAATCATTCGCTGATCTCTGTGGTTAGCATAATGGTTTTGAATCGGCAGAGTATGAAGCAAAAAAAGCTCAGTTTATATAAATATATTCTCTTGAATTTTAGTCTGGCAGACAGGACTAGTAGCTGGGAAGAAATCATGGTTCACTTGAAAATCAGGTAAGTTCAGGTAAAACCGAAGTGCAACAGTTTGTAATAACCCAAATTATTTAACATACACATTTACTGAAAACGCAAAAGAAGTTATATTCTGTTGGAAGTTAAATTGCTTGTTTCAAGTGGTTTTTCATCATTTCTTCAGACAATGTTGTATTTATATCTATTGTGAGCAAGTGTGAAGCACATTTAAATATAGTGAAACACTGAATGTTGGAAGGTTTGAAATCAAATATAAGTGAGCTTAGAAATTTAAAATTGAAGGCTTGAATACTAAAAGATTTATGAGGTCTACATTTTACAAGCTCATTCATCAACTAAGAGTGTTTTACAAGACCACTGTCTGCTGTTCACCAACTTTTTTAGATCTCACATTTTAAATGTATTTGTGTGCTTTATTGTGTCCTGTTGCAGGTCTGAGAAAGGGAGATAACTGGTGGCAAGGGAAAGGGCTTGAATAAATGGAAGAGAGAAAAGACAGATTTTGTAAGGCGGGGAGTAAGCACAAAAAAAAAATCAACTTCTCTAGGCTACAAAGTATAACATGCCAAAGTAAATATTTTCAAAGCGCACAATACTAGGAATTACACAGCTGATGGGAACTTGACATCCTGAGGTTAGTGTTCTGCTGGTATTACTAACAAGGTTTAACTTGCCAAAAGGGCATACTATTCACAGAAGCAGATTCCTGCTAATGTAATTCCTGTTTGTGAGAGTGGCTTTCAGGACAAGTAGTGAAAGACTGGTCTCTGATGAGACTGAGAAATCACACTTTGCTATATAACTAAAATAACGTTGCCAAATATGAAAGCCCAGTAAGAAGCATTTTAACAAATTTCTCAAGTTGGAATAACAAAAAGGAAAAATGAGCTATGTGGTCTATTTTTGCCAGTTATCAGACAGAGGAAGCTATTAGCTGGTCTATGAAAGGGGGAAATCTTGATGTGTAAATGTTTTTAACCTTTGGAAAACTGACTTTTTAAACAAGATTTTAAGGCTAAATCCTAAGAAAGTGTTACTAATAATCCATTTTGATGTTAAATGAGAATGTGATTTTAATCCAGCAATTGCATGAGAAAAATATTGGAATAAGGTTCTTGCACTAAATTCAAATAGCAGGTAAGCCATTCTGTATGTCTTAAATGTAGTGTAAAACTGGCCTTGGTCATTTTTTGGTTTTAATGTTTTTCAATAAAAATAATAAATAAAAAACAAAACAGAATGGGTGTGAGGTTTTGTTTTTTTTTTTCTTGTTAACAGGAGTTCAAAATGCATCTCACTGTCATCCTGTACTCCTTTTTTTTTTCCTTCTAGTACTGTAGCACAAGAAGAGTAGTTAATCTACAATATAAGATAAAAGCTTCACATAACAAACAGTGATACTGCTTGCATGTTTTTCTACATGCAGTACCTAATAAAGAAAATAAGCTTGTATGACCTAATTAAGATACCATTGTGATTCCAGTTTTATATTTTTTTTTTCAGTGGCTGCATTGTGCTAGAATTTCCCCGGACTTATTTAAAATCCCTTCTACTTTTAAAAGGGTCTAAAATCTGTACAATTTCTTCCTGCTTGCTGCTGTGTTCCAAGCAAAGGTGTGTCGTACTGTAATAAACTTGGAGTGTATTGCGGGACTGTCCAGCTGTAATTGGAAAAAATCACCCTTGCTGTTGATTGTTGCTTGCAAGGTGGGAAAGCGGTGGTAGAGTTTTTGGAGTGTTGCCTCTGGGAGAAGAGGAGGCCGTTTCATCGTCTGTAGCAGTCTGTCCTATGGATGGGAATATCACACGCTAGCTGAAAGGCTGCTTTGAACAGATAGCTCTAAATATTACTGGTGGGTGCATGTTTGAGTCTTGATGGTGTTTATATGCACCAAAAAAAAGTTGCTTTTGTCTACATTTGAAAGGAACAGCTCAGGACAGAGCGCGAGGTTAGGTCTGGTGTGTTATCCCTGAGTAACCCAGGTAATTTTTATTTTTGTAGTGTTTTATTTCCCTGTTTCTCTAAGTGCTGATCACCATCTAGAACAGAATTATTGTCGAATGGAGCTTTTCCACCAAGTGCAAAAAACACCCTCCTCAAAAGTGCTCAACAATTTCTTTAGCGAGGATAGATCTCTTCTCTTGTATTAATCTAGAAAATCTGCAAAAAGATGCTATTATATGAAGGAATGGAGTCTTGCTGCTTTGTCTTGATGGAATGTCATATGCATGTGTATAGATACTCTTTAAATAGTGGATTAGACAGTAAAAATCCTTGGGTCCTCCTATTTTTGCTTGGTAGCTGCTAATACTTTGAGGCAGTTTGTTTATTTATCTTAATTGCTTCTGTCTTGTGTTGCTTTTTTTAAAATGTTGATCTTAATTACAGTTGGTTGGGCAGGGAAGTTTCTTTATCTTAAGCTGTCAGGTTCTCTGTCAGCTCGGCTGTAACGATAAGTTAGAGTATCGAAAGGAGGTTCCTATAGTCTGTAGGCATGCAATTCCTCGTGAAAAACTATTAGATGAGTAAAACGCTACTATATTATGCAATCCTGTAGTTTGCAGTCTTTCCCGGTATGCTTGGATGCTTCTACACAAGATAAAACATAACCTTTAAAATTTCAAGTAGTTCGTAACAATTGTTATATACAAATACGAGTATTTTAAATACTGTGCTCTCAAAGGAAAAAGTACTGTGAGTTTTCCCGAGGAAGTTCTGACTCACCCTGCTGGAAAGTAACAAAAGGGACAATGCAAAGTGGACAAAGAGTTTCTGAGTGGAGAAAATTTGAGGGACAAATGAGTCTTGGGCAACTGTAAAAGCTTTTTATATACTCTTCAGGCCCAGTCCATCCAATCAAAGGCACAGTAAGCCTTCTACTACTGTAAAGTTAGCAAAACAACTATGTACAAAAATTTCTCAAGCTGCCACCTTACTGGTCAACTTTACTGTTTTTTTTTTGCCTCCCCCCCACCCCTGCCAAATTAATTCTTAATCAGTTTCCTGCTTTTTTCCTGGTCTGTTCAGGTTCCCGCACTGCAGCGTTGCAATGTTCCCGAAGTCCCAGACGGCCTCCCTGTCTGCTTCCTTATCTTCTAGCGGTTGTAAGAGAAAAAGAGGAAACGGGAGGTTAATCCCCTTCTGACCAGTGATTTAGGTAGGGCCTCTGTACTTTCATATCCCTCTAACCTCTGCTTAACTTCTTTATTTGGTTTCGGAAACCAAGTAAAAGATGTGAAAATGGTTTTGAATGGGTAGTGTGACTGATACGTCTGTTTTCAGGAACGTAGATAGAAACATATACAGATATTGCCTTTTTCCCCTGTCAAAATTATTCACTAAGAATGCTTTCCTCCATTTCAAATTCATTTGTCACTGCAATATGCAATTGGTGTGTCCTTGATTAGTAAATTTATGGCAAAAACATCAAGTTCTTAGTCGCGAAGAAAAATGCTTCCAAGAGTTTGAAGATTTGCTTTTATTTTAATCGTTCTACCTTTTTTTCTCTTTCTTGGTAGAAATTTAAAATGAAGAAAGAATACATGTGTCACTTTTTGTACAAAAAGTGCTTAGAAGCAGTATTATTTTTTTTTCCATTTATGAAAAGAGAAATTCCTCCCTTATTACCAATGTTCGGAGCTTTAAGTCTGCAATTACAGAAACGTGCATTAAAGTACCGGTGTGGTTTGGTTATAGCAGCATAACAATCGTGGTAGATGTTTTAATTTCAAGCCTTGACCACAAAAGGTCAATTATTTCCAAATAGCTTGAACAAAGCTGTGAGCACTGGGGGGAGGGGGACGTGCTCTTCTTTGAGGTAGACCTTGGCCTCCACCAGGTGATGTGATCTCATCACACCTGACTTGGTGACACTTGGCTTGGGCTGGAGGCATCCAGAGCCACTTCTGGGGACAGTTGAAGTGCTGTAGACAGTGGCCTCTGTTCTTCTGAGCTGCTACTGGACCTACAGATCCAGAATAATCCTAGAAATGCCTCGGTGCCTGAAGAGGAGTGAGCTGCGGTGGGTGTTTGTTGGGTTTTTGGTGGGTTTGTGGGTTTTTTTCTGATTGAGGTAAACCTGCATACAATCTCATTAAAGCAAAGAATAATGTTACCCCAGACAACTGGAAATGTGGTTACTTGTGACACTATTTTAAAAAACATTTTACTAGCTTTATAAAAGCCTATTTAAGAGTTTACTTAGTTTGTTAAAGAGATGTTGGCTATTTTTTTGGAAGACATTTTATAAAGTAAAACAGGGACAAGCCCTACATCTGTCGCTTGAGAGACTGAACGCAAGAAACGGGAGAGGAAAGGGTGTCTCAAGGTGTAACCAGGGAGGGAGCACTGGGAGGCTGCCAAGAGGGAAAGGGGTGATGAATTTCAGGCTGTGGTGGCTTTCCTTCCTCTGTGACCACAGTGCTTCTGGGATAACGCAGCAGCAGAAGTGGGGGTAGAATCTCCTAACAAACCCAACAAGTGTACGAGTGCATGTGTGCTAGGTGATTTCTGGGGGATCTTTGGTGGAAAGTAGGAAGGTAGAGGAGATGTGGTGTGATAGTGAAGGTACCTGTCTGTCGTGATGCTTAAATGATGGGCGATTCCCTTGCTCCTCAGACCCCGGTGGGTTCTCACGTCTCCCTTGAAGACGTTCTCCAGGCTGTGCTGGATGTGCTGAACCAGAGAAGTCCACTCCCCTTCAGCCACACGTGTTCATCCTCATTTTGAGGCCCTTGTTGTATTGAATGAGTACAGGAATAGATGAAAATAAATTAAATATAAATCTCCAGTAAGCATTGCTTGAGAAGCTTAAACCATCTTTAATTGGATGTGTCAGTAATAGAGAGCAGCACCTTGTGCTCTCCCGCCCCCTTCACCTGCCTTTCAGTTTCACACAAAGTAGCCTTGATATTAAAAATAAAAATGAAAAATTCACCGGTTCTAACGAGATTTTCAAAACTGAGCCGTACCCTCACTTTTACAGCAGCTGCCGGGCGATTTATTTATTTTTTTTTTTAGCAGCAGTTTTGTGTCTTTGCGGTTGCGGGGCTGAGCTCGGCGCTTGGCACCGTCTTTTAATTTTTCTTTTTAATAAATACAAGCTCAGAGCGGGCTACGTCACTTAACAAGGGTGCTTATAAAGAAATCATAAAGCTTGTATTTCACAGGCGCGTTACTTAAGTATATGCTTAAGAGAAGGGGGGGGGGGGGAAGGCGCGGAAAGCGGAGGGGGGGTGTGCTCGCGCCGCCATGCTCGCGCGCGGCCGCCGTGAGGTCATAACGCACGGGGTGCCCTCCCCCGCCCTCCCCAAGCCCCGCCCCTCCGTTACGGCGGCCGCCGCCCGCGCGCACCCCCCCCCGGCTCCCTCCACGCGGGCCGGGCCGAACGAGGCCGGCGGCGGCGGTTCTCTGTCCCTCGCTTCCCCCCTCACGGCAGGTCGGCTGAGGGGAAGGAGGGAGAGGAGGAGCCAGCGGCGCTGCGGGCCCGGCCGGCGGAGCTGACAGGGGAGAGCCCCGGCCGGCGGGGCGGCGCTGAGGGGAGGGAGGCGGCCCACCCCCCCCTCCTCCGCCTCGGCTCCCCCGCAGCGGGCGGCAGGGCATGTCCGCGGCGCAGGTGTCGGCGGCGCCCGCCGAGCTGAGGGCGGCGGAGAGCGGCGGCCCGGCGGTCACCCGGCCCCGGGAGTTGGAGGAGGCCGCAGAGGAGGGCGGCCGGCAGCGGCGGGCGGCGGCGGTGGAAGCCCCGCCGCCCAAGGAGAACCCCTGGACGAGGCGCAGAGCCGCGGGCGACAGCCCCTCGCCGCCCGCCGCCGACGGGCAGGTCGTCCCGCAGGACCCAGGTGCGGCGGCCGGGCCGGGCCCGGGGAAGGTTGTGTGTGTGGGGGGTGGCAGGCCGGGTGCCGGCTGGCGTGTGTGTGGGGCGTTCTGGGGTGGGGGGGGGAAGGTTGTTTTGCGGTTTTTGTTTGAAAAACGAAAGGCAGCTGTTTGTCTCCGGACGGGCACGGGCCGGCCGGCGGTGCGGCTCCGCGGGAGCCCAGCCGGGCGCTCCGGCTTTTGACATACATGGGCAGAGGAGGGAAGCGAGAGAGGGGAGGCGGGGGGGGTCTGGCCGCCGCCCGCCTCTGGGCGGGAGCGGGGGGGACACGGGGACAGGATTGGGGTCGCCGGGAGTTGCAAAGGGTCACCCCCGGCCTGGGGAATGGGGGTTGGTGGCCTCCGGCGGGCACCGCATGGCGCTGGGCTCTGGTACTGGCAAACAGGGCCGGTGAGCTGCTTGCTTCGCTTTGCTTTTCGTGAGAAATATCGCCGAATCCCGTTCGCTTTACCGCAGGTCGTCTTTGCCTAATTACATAGTAAGGCCCTCTGTATGATCCGTTACTGGGTTGTGCTTTCCAGAAGGTTTGGATTGGGGAGACTTTAAATGTTAACAGAAGTTGTCAGTTTGCTTGCTCTCAAGATTCAAACTGTTTATGTGGAAAGAGCCAGAGTGAGAGTAGCTGTGGTATAATTTTCTGGCCTTTAATCACTACTAAGATAAAGCTGCTTTATAGGCTCCCTACCAACGAAACAGGCAGGTAACTTTACAAAGTTGGTCATTGAAGACCTGACTCGAAATTGCTAGGCTTTAAGCTTAGGCTAGCAAAGCGTTCCTAGAAGCGAGCAGCTTCTTGGAGTATTGTTCTTGGCTGGAAGTAAACTGCTGACCTTAAAATACGTATTTCAGCCTGTGTTTTCTGAGAATTTCAATCTCAGCGCTTGCTCCTGAAGGCACCTGACAAACCTTTTCGTGATCTCACAGTCACTTTTATCCTTGAATTAAATACGTACTACTTCTCTCACAAAGAGAAATATGTAATTTATAGTTTCAAGTGTACAGGTCATGCAAGCAGAGAGGTTCTCCAGACCACAAAATCTCTACTTAGCTGAAGATCAAACCTTTTGGCGACATATATAGTCACCATTATCATCCCGACTGTTTTATTTGCATGTACTGATGCACTCGTAAATAGCTATTTATGCATAGCCTCTACAACCTGGCTTGCTGGGCAGCAGCTTGTGGTCTTGTCCCTACATGAAAGAGAACTTGTCACTCATTTGGCTTGTGGCGGCAGTAATAATAATGGTACATCAAAAGCACTGGGAAAACTTCCTTTGTTGCATTAGCACCTCGTGCTTCACCTTCTGTAAAGTTTACTTTTCCACTTAAGATAAAACACACAAATAGTTGTTGAAAGAAGGAGAAGAGAGAAAGGAGGTGGTGAGTTCATACGCTGTGGACGTTTAATGCTTAATTTAATGATTTCAGAGAACTTTAAATTCTTTTTCTTCTGTGTAAAAGTTGTGCTTACCCTTTATCAAATTAATATTAAACTGAGTAGTTGCATCAGAATATCTTTTTTCAGTGGCAAATGTATAATTTAGTAAATACGGTAAATATTTGGTAAAAACACTACCGCTGTTGCTGGTAGTGGCATCGGTGAAGAACACTTACCAGGGTGCGTGTTTTGGTTTGGCCACCACCAAAAGCACCACTGAAGGTGTCACCACTCTTGTCAAAGATGAAGCAGCCGATCTTTCCTGTCTCTTTGAAGGAAGGAATTACTGTGTGCCTCTGTCTGCAACAAGGGATGCATTTGGAAGCAACTAATTGCATGCTGGCAAAGCAAAATCACTCACACTAGGCCCTTATGAATGTAGTAGTATGGAAATTAGTCATGTGAAATAATAAGTAGATGAGCAGAAACACTACTGGGATGGAATGTAAAACTATCCGTAAAGAGGATAATAAAACGTGGAAGAATCTTGCATCAAAGTAGCGACTGAATCCTGTTCGACTTGTTGATCCTGGCTTAATTTGTTGAAAGTTTCCCGAGATGTGCACGTATGGTGTGTTCAGTGATAGTTACACACTTGAGAAAATTGACCCCAGTCTGTCATCTTTTGACTTTCAGTTTAGCGAGGTGTTAGTTTGTAATAGAGGCAAACCTGACTCTTACTGAAGGGAACTGTTAACGTCACCCAACACTAGAAGAAAAAAAGTAATGTAAAAGGCTTAAAAATCTTGGTGAAAGAATTTGATCAAAGTGTTGTTACTATGACCTATTATTTTTTTGTCTCAGATATGTTGGTAGGTTTTAATCATGTTATAGTAAACCAGCACCTAACGTAAACGTATTTTAATTTTTCATGGTATATTTGTTACCACAGTTCATTGTTTCTGACCAAGCCTTTTATTAAACTTGTCTTTTAAACAGAATAATTTCAGAACTATACAGCTACTTTTACATCCTAATCTGCATTTAACTCATGGAAAAAGAGTGGTAGTATGAAATTGCTAGTGAAGTTAATAGGCTTCTGTCTAATCCCGGTGATGGTGAACATGGGGAGTTAGCTTTAGCGTAGGCCGCCAAATGATGAAAGGTGATTCTGCAGTGTGTCTTCCTCCCCTCGCCTTCCCTCGTAGCGCCCAGCCAATATCTTGCAGCAAGTCTGCAGTTCTTCAAGCTGAAGCTCTATGAGTAAGAGGAGAGAAACGGTTGCAAGGGAATAAACCCTGTATAATCCTGTAGATAATTTTTTACAAGGTAACAAGATAAGCTTTCTTTGAAATTGGGCTGACAAGATGTGTCCATGTGGAAGCTGCGGAACAACCCAGCGTTAGTCCCATTTTCCTTGACTTTCCTCTGAGTCTTTCTTTTTTCCTCAGCTACCCCCTAGAGCTGGGCGCTCACAGAAGAGGCTAGTCATTGAAATAAAATTATTACAAAAGTTCTCCCACCTCTTCATTTGATGAAACCTAAAGTGCAGCCCTTTTTTGTAAGCTCGCAAAGGGGAATCTAGTTCTCTAGTGTGTGTGCGATTTGCATAGCTGATGTGGGTCTCTAATGATTCATTAGATAATTATTCAAAAATTGTTCATGAAACTTATGAATATATTCAATGAAGGAAAATACCTGTGCTGTTTAAGTGGTGGAAGTAGGTTTGCTTCCTAGCATGCTTGGATGATGTAGTTAATTAAAATGACTGCACACTTCACTCTTATATTGTTCTCAGTTTGTCTTTCTTCATTGCGTTTATTTCTGGGCATCAAAGAATGGCTTTTATCTGATTGATATTTTGGTAGCAGAACCAGTTCTCTGTAGTGCTATTGTGTAAATTAATTTACTTTAGTCTGTTAGCAAGCAGGTTGTAAAAGTACAGTTTAGTAAAGGTATACTGTGTTACTAGGAGTAGTAAGCTTTTGATTAGTAAATGATCTAATTATAAATTTTTTTTTTGTTTATCTAGGGCAGATATTATCACTAGTTCTTATGAACACTGAGTGTTTGAATAGCAGCTTTTAAAAACGAAGAATTATCAGAAAGTACAACATTGACAATTACCCCATCCCTGAAGAGATTAAAAACATTATCTCTACAAACCTGCTCTCTGTATTTTAGTTGTATATAACCACATGTGTAATTTCCTATGGTAGGTTTCGTTTGTTTGTTTGTTTCTAAGCTGGAGACCTGTTATGAGAGACAAATTCACCCTGCTGCCCAGAGTCTAAGACATGGTACTGGCTTGCTGTGCTCTAGCACATTAGACCATGAAAGCTTTTGTAGAAATTGAGTCACACGTTGCAGAAGCTATGAAGCAGCTAAGAAAAAAAAATGAGATGAGAAATGAAGTGCAAGGAAAACAAACAGTATAATGATTAATCAATCATGTATTGGTTGTTTTTTTTCCCCTATTGCTTGTTGTATTGAAAAACATTTTGAACATAAATAGGTGGACGGATGCAGGTGTCATAACTCACTGCCTTGGTTAGTTGTTCAAATAGTGTGAAGAAGGTCAATCTAACGTAGTTTTGCTATAAAATGCTAAAACTATTGTAGTAAAGAATGTTAGCATAATTACTGTTTCTTTTATTTCCCAGAATCTTGGATGTAAATCCATGCTCCAGATTTAAATTATTATATACTCCAACAGATTGTTTTCTCACATTTGCAAGACTTTCACACTTATCTATTAAAACAATAGATTTAAGTAGAGCTTACCTTGTTTAAAAATGGATTATACTGTGAAGTTTCAAACTGCGCATCGAAAGGAAAACATTGTACGAGTTCAACAAACATGTTCCACTGAAGTTTTGACGAGCTGTTCTGCTGGGTGATTTCAGACACCTCCTGAAGCACTTTTGGCATTTATGCGATGTTGTACCATCACTGAAGGAAATACATGTGTAGTCCAAGTAAAAATAGAACTTGAATATTGTCTAGAAATCCTTGCAACATAAACTGCGTTTGTATTAAAATTAGAACATGTTCCACCTTTTATTAATAGGTTTTGCTTTCAGAAGAAATTAGCAATACCATCCCTCCCCTTCTGTCAGAACAAATTACTTGCTGACTAGTTACTTGTGGAACTTTGAAGCATCCATTCTGAAGTACCACTACTGAAAACATTATTTTCCTTGTAATCAGCGGTACTTTAGGGATGCATCTTTATGTACAAACTTTGCTTCTCTTAATCGCTGTACAGCATCCAGTCTGCTTTTCCTTTTCTGTTGCTGTTGTCCCAGAGGATTGCTGCTGCTGCGGTGGTTCCAAAGTTCATCTTTCATTTTTCAGAACTGTTGTCCCATGTATCTTGATGTACTGCACTTGGCACGTTTGCACGACCATGTCTTTCTGCAGAAAATACCGTGTGTTAGGATGCGGTGTATTAAGAGACTTGGAAGAACCATAATAAAAATGGCTTTGAAGGCTGATTTCGGTTTTCATGCAGATGGCATCTTTGCTGGATGGAGTTCAGTGATTGAAAGATGATCATTGGCAATTAAACTTCCTCATTGTTGGTTTAATTTTTTTCTCACCCCATCAAAACTCACCTGAAACCCAGCAAGTAAAGTAATTGAAGATAACTGAATTATTTGTCAACGCAGCGCGCCGTTACTAAACAGGTTACCTTGTATCATATGACTGAATAAATCATTTTAATACAGTTAGGTTGGAATTAACAATAAGTGAAATAGTTTCTTTGCAAGGGCTGGTTGGATTCTGATGGAGCAATGTATTAAAGATGCCATTTCTGGGTATTCAGCACTGTTATGTGACGTTGAAACCAACCACTGGGGTAATGTTAAGTGTAGAGCTTTTATCTAAATGCACTCTACAGTCAGTTTTGCCTGAGCAGTGGCTCTAGGCCTGTTCATAACAGCATAACAAATGTGACCTGGGTAGAACTTCTAACTCATCTGACGTTTTGTTCTTTTATTCTCCTACCCTCAATATTATTTTTTTCCTTCCCCTTTATCTTCCCTTTCATGCTTTGCGCTAAAATCCAACTCTCACATGATAAGCCCCAGAAAGCCCGTCGGGAAAGATCAGTTAAATTTGGTTTTCAGCATGGCTCTTTTGGGAGGGCCAGAAACTCTGTGCAGTTGTTTTTGGGTAGGGAGGTACAGAGCATGGTGAGATCTCGGGCCTTTGAGTTCAGAAAGGGCATCGTCAGCTAGGTGGTGTGTTGCCTAATATTAATTTTCTTTTCATTTAGTGTGCAAATGCACCTTCCAAGTCTTGGGATTACTACACACAGATAAGAGAGATTCCTTAAAACGAGTTGGGTCTCATTCTGCTTGCTGCAGATGGCCTCTCCTGCTGCCTGGAATAATATCCCATGATTAAGATAGTGCAGCGACATTGAGTCTTTTATTTTTGAATCCCTTGCTACACCCTGGTGACACACAGGGTAGAAGTTCTGGCGGAGCGGTCCTTCAGCACCAATATAAGTGCTGGGAGGTGGAAAAAGGGCTTCAGTAAGGTAATTGAACAGCTAGAGAGAGAGAGGTGTGTTTACAGACTACTGGAGGACAAATGCTATGGCCAGTCGGTTTACCTTTAGAGATAATTGGTAGTTTTGTTGGAGAAAATTACAAATTTGTTTGCTACTCCACCTCTACAGCTGTTTGTCTTGTTTTGTAAAGGGCAATTAGTTTACTGTTGAATGACAAGTAAAAATTAGGATTGCCCAGTCACCGTGTGTTTCTGAAAGCTCTCAGTCTAAAGTTAATTGAGGCTGAATAACAAGAAAGATGCAGTTTGGGGGTGTGTGTTTTGTCTTTGTTTTAAAAAGCGGATCTGTAGGAGAGGAAAAAAACCTGCTGGTAAATGGTGTGGCAAAGGTCACAGGCCCATCAAGGTTCACTGAATTCATATGTCTTTTGTGATGTGTAAGTTGTATATAGCAGTATTAATACAATTTACAGTGGAACATGCAGTATACATTAGTTTATGTTTCTAACATTTACAGTATATTCCAGGAAGCAGACAGAGGGGGTTTTCAGAGTCACTGGGGCAGGAGGGTGGGGTTCCCAGTGTGAAGCTGCGATAAGGAAGATTAGTCACTGGATGTGAAAGAGATAAGGGTTGAGGAGGTGATGTTATCCCTGTATGAAATAATAATCCACTAGTGATTTCAGTCATGGTCAATGCTTCCAGCTTGTCTTGCAATAAAATACTGAATAAGAAGTTTCAAGGAAAGGTTGTGACTACTTCTCTACAGCGAAAATACGCATTGGGAGAACAGAACCAGGGTTTAATAGAAGTTAAGAGGTGGTTTCCTCTGTCTCAATTCTAATCTCCAAGAAAAATTGCCTGATACTACTGTTGTTTTTTTCCCCACCCTAAATTCCCAATGCAAAAAGTAGAACACAATTGAGATGGGTAGGGAAAAATTGCAAATAAGAAAATCAGATTCATATACAGAAGGGTAATTGCGGATGTATTAAAAGGCACAGTAAGTTTCAATAGACTTTTTTTTTTTTTCAATGTAGGTTACTGATCCTAGATCATTAGGCCCAATAATGTTGCCAATTATGAAAGAGAGAGTTATTTCTAATTGGTTTATTGCAGATATTACTGGTAGAAGTATATTGGAATCTTGCTGAGGAGATCAGGTGGGAGCATTATTATAAAGTTTAGGTCCTGACTCGGGATGGTTCTAAAAACATGAGTGTCAGCTTCGTTGCAAATACTCATATTTATCATAAATATACCCATTGTGGAATTTGTGCATTAAAATTTATTAGTCTCAATGTGGTTTTTATAGTCATTTTTGCTTTTCACCTTTCCTTACTTTTTTTTTTCCACTGCTTTGGCTTGATTCTGAGCAATATGGCTGAATTTTATTTGGCATTTGAGTAATTGCTTATAAAAGGAAATTGCTAGGAATTTGTGAATAAGTAATTGCTTCTATGTTGTTTTTTTTTAATGCTTGTATGATGATAGATTTTGTAAATTAATTCTGTCTTATAGCATCTAATAGGATAACATTTTTACTATGTTTCAGGGACTCATTTTCTTTGCTACTTCTTAGGTTAAAATACCAGCATTTTGAGATAGTCTTGACCTTATAGCTGTGCAAATGCTTAAATACTGTGTTATACAGTATCCTGTACACCTGGTTTTCAAGATTATTTCAACTCAATAGGAATGGGAGTTTTTCAATGTCATGTACTGTTAGTTACTTTATGGAAGTGTTCATTGACTTTGATACCAAGACCTCAAAAAAACTTTGGTGTAGTATGATAGATAGTTAAACAGAGTTGTTAGAATATACCTTCCTTCCTCTTTTAAAGCACAGTCTTATTCTTCACCTGAAAATATTTTTCTTCCTTTTCAGAACTACAAAATTCCGCTAAAGTTATAAAAGCAGCAAAACCCAGGACGAGGAAATACAGCAAGGTTTGTATTTGTCAGAAGGACATTTAGCTCTGAGTTACTAGGCCAATTGTGTTAGAAGTCCCAGTTAATCTAACCTGTTAATCTGAACTGGCATTTAGCTCAGCTGATAATATGGTAGGAAAATGAAATTATTTCAAAGGAGTATTTCTGGCTGTAAATACTCAATATGGTAAATAGCTGATATTACTAAAACAAAAAGACAGCGAGGTACTTTGAAGTTACAACCAGAAGTGTCATGTTTTGCCTTGGGTAATGGTTAATTTTGAAGACAGACAAAAGTAAAAAAGGAAGGGAAATTTAAAACTGAAAGGGATGCTAAAGTGGTGTATGTATGAGGGATAAGGAAAGACACTTTTGTTTAAAAAAGCAGTGGGCTTATATGAAAATGTGAAGGGGCTGCAAAGAAACAACATCACTTGAGCACAAGTGATGCTAGATGGGTTTGGAAAATCCTTTTTCCTTTATGTGCTTTTATAAAATTATCATTATGACAACAGGAGACACTGAATCCTTTTATTGAAAAATTAAGTTTCTAAAATTTTGTACAGCCACCCCTTTTTAGGTTAGATAATACCTGTCCTCAAGGGTCTTCTAAAAGCTAAAAGACTTTTAAGCAGTAGATACCTTTAAATCACATAGAAAGCTATGTGTAAGACACCATTTAATCAGACAATTTTTATGTGTGTTCAAAAGTCATAAGCCCTCTTGGTTGTTCTTTTTTTTTATAATAGAATGTAGAAAATTTTACTTGCCTGCTCTTTTTGGTTTCTTCGTGAAGGCATTCTTTAGACAGTTATACTAAGTGCAAGCTAAGAGGTATTGGACCTTGGTTTGCATGTAACTGCAATGAATAATTGTTTCTACAATTGATCGTATTCCATTTTCAAAAGATGTGTGTTTGTTTTCTGTTGTATTTCTCAGTTTTTAAAAATTGCTACTTCTGACAGTTCTGCTCAAAGCAGTAGTCTGCCCATCTGAGTCATGACTGACATCTTCCATATATTAAAAAGGACTAAATCTAGGAAGTAGTATAAACTGTTTGCCATCTTTTCAGGCTGGCGATTTTGGTGATATCACAAACTGGCCAACACCAAGCGAAATAGCAAACAATGAAGTAAGTATCCTTTGTCATCTTCAGTATTATTTTTTTAAAAAACATATTGACTTCTCTGCTTAATACTGTTCCCCCCAGAATGTGCTTTGGGTGTTGTACGGTTTCAGCAGAATTTTTGTCTGAAATAATTCAGCAGAAATAATTCCGGTTACTGGTCCGTACTTAACTGTCTGCACTGGTACTGGAATTTCAGAACCCTTCACAAGCCCACACACATACACTCCATTTATCGTTAGTGGTGTGCCATCAACATGTAGGTAAAAATGTGCCATATTTACTGCACCATTTAAAAAGTTGTATTTCCCTTTTCTACTTGTTGGGAAGTTTATGCAAACATGAGAAGGCCTTTGGGGTTGTGAACTTGCTGCCCTCCCTCAGAATGCTTTGTGCAGGCTGTCTTTGGACAACTTAGTTATCCTTGCCCTATTGCTCCGATATATTTTACCCTTGCTGGATCTTAAGTTAACATCTGTTCCATCAAATTATCTTCCTTTCGCTTTATCTCAAGTGATAAGTGCATAATGTATCTTAAACCTCTTTTATGCTATTTAAAAGAAGAACAGAACACAGATTACTGCAAGCTATGAGGTGCCATTTCACTTTTTGCGTTAGTTCTGCAGCACCCCTGTGATGCTTTTACTGTGTTCTTGGTGAGGGGAACCAGAAGATGTGGGTTCAACAACATGCATTGTGTAATTGAAAGTGTCCAAATGAAAACTGAAAAAGACTATTAATGTAGTTAATTAATTAATTAAAAGAATTAATTAAAGAATTAATAGCTTCTACCATCTCTCTGGGCAACCTGTGCCAGTGTTTCACCACCCTCATTGTGAAAAATTTCTTCCTTAGATCTAGTCTGAATCTGCTCTCTTCCAGCTTAAAGCTGTTACCCCTTGTTCTGTCTCCAAGGCCCTGCTAAAAAGTCTGTCCCCGTCTTTCCTGTAGGCCTCCTTTAAGTACTGAAAGGCTGCAATAAGGTCTCCCCAGTGCCTTCTCTTCTCCAGGCTGAACAACCCCAACTCTCTCAGCCTGTCCTCATAGGAGAGGTCCTCCAGCCCTCTGATCATTTTTGTGGCCCTCGTCTGGACCTGCTCCAACAGGTCCGTGTCCTTCTTCTGTTGGGGGTCCCACAGCTGGACGCAGTACTCCAGGTGGGATCTGACCAGAGTGGAGTAAAGGGGCAGAATTACCTCCCTCAACCCGCTGGACATGCTTCTTTGATGCAGCCCAGGATGCGGTTGGTTTTCTGGGCTGCGAGCGCATATTGCCGGCTCATCTCCAGCTTTTCATCCACCAGTACCCCCAAGTCCTTTTCCACAGGGCTGCTCTCAATCCCTTCATCCCCCAGCCTGTATTGATACCAGGGAAAAACAAAACTTTCCACTATTTGGTAAAATGCTGTTCATTTTACCTTCTTTGAAACATTATTCTGTGGGATTTCCAAGAAGTGATGATCTGCAGGATGCTGGAGCTACTCAAAGGCACAGAGTTCCCAGTAAATGCCATATTCTGATGTGGGAAGAAATAAATCTGTAATCGTATACCTCCGCATTCTCTGATCTTTGGTTCATGTTCTGATTTAGTGGAACAGAATTGTCAGAGTTAAGACCTGTGGCCCCTTATAGTTTACATGAACATTTGTCATGCTGTTGAGATTGCACAGCGTCATGGGAATTTCTGATTTACCGTTCGGTATTCTGTAAGCACGGCTTTTTAAAGGTAATCAGTCTGAACAGTAGGTACTGGTGAGTAATATTTCTTTCTTTCCTGTAAAATAAATTTCAGTTCTCAGGTATTGAAACATGATTGTGCAGTCCACCGTTATACATCTTCAGTTAAAAACCAAACGAACAAAACCTGTCTCTTTATAGTCTTGCCAAGTTAGCAGAAAATAGAATGATTTAAAATGAGACTTTACAAAACAGCACAGTTCTTAAAACTCACCCTACTGAAAAGGTTGAGAACAGGTAATACTGAAGGAATTTTAATAGGTAAAGGGAATTTATACTTTTGCTATCAGCAGCTGTACTGTCAGAAATAATTACCAGTATCTCTTGCAGTGTAAGACTGTAAGTCACAATAAGAAGCCAACAAATAGAAGAGAAAAGGAGGAGAAATCTGATCAAAAAAGCAATAATGGAATCAAGGACAACCCGGAGGCAAAGCCAGATGGTCCAGGGGATAATATTAGTGAAGATGAAGCTCAAACTAATAACCAAAGGAAAAAAGGTCAGTCTGGGCGGTATGTATAATGCAGTAAGTCACCATTGATACAGTTACATTAATTCCAGTTGAATGACTTGATGAAACTTTTTGTGTTTTGCATTTTCTAGATGATAACAGGATATATTGCTTTCTGCTAGAAAGTTTAAAACAGGCTTTCTATTCAGGTTTTGGAGTGTCCTGTTTAGTCAAATAGGAATTCTGGGGAAAAAGCAGTTTGTGTCCTACTGATGGTCCATGGAGCTCTGACAGTTTCTGGAAAATTTTGGCATGGCTGTACAAACCATTACTGTCTCTCACATCATTATTTCAGTAACTTGATAGTACTATGTGAATTTAACTTCATATATACGTGTGTGTGTTACTATACATACTAACATTTTAATTTTTCATGTTTTACTATTAGCTTACGCTTTGAAGTGATCACTTGAAAACTAAACCAGGTTATTCATTTCCTTTTGATCCAATCTGTTATGTTAAAAATAAGTAGCAAACGTGTATCTCATTTGGTCATTAGACTTGAGTCGGCTGGAGAAACAGCTGAGAGAGTTTTAAGATACTGCTGACATCAGCTGGTTTTTTTTCTTGCTTCCCTGATGATATTTCTTCAGATCCTAAAGACCTTTGTTTGGTTAATCTTCCTATGTATATGTTAAAAATCCAAATCCTTTATTGCTTTTGATTTTTTCAGTCTAAGTGGAAATTTAAAGCAAAGCATTCCACATGTACAGCCTATTCCCCTGCTCCCCCCCAAGTGTGGAAAATGCATTTTATGTCTTTGCTTATATTTCTTGTCTACAAAGGTATAAAGTCCACAATACCAATCAAATATAGAACAGCAAATATTATCATTAAATAAATGGTTAGTGCATATTTTAGGCCAGCTTACAGCAAAATACAGCTTTGCTAATGATTTTTGATGTACATGAATGAACTTGCTCTGAATACACCTCAAGGTAAAAATACAGTACCACAGCTAAATTCTCAGGAAAATCTTTATGGTTTGTGTCTGAAGTCTTTATTTCAGTGGTTAACTTGATGTGTTATTTTTTACCTTTAAGTTTCATCTTATGTAGCTATAAATTCCTGGTAATGGAGCATACATCTAAAAATTCATTAAATGAAAAAGTTTACCTTCATTTCCTATATTTAAAACTTAGATAAGGTTGCCTTACAGTTTGGAAAATTCCTGTTTACATTTATTATTGTTTAGTCATTCGTCGTATCTTAAAATTTCAATGTTAAGCTTCTCCCAGTACTTAACCCTTGAAATTAACTGTTACTAGTTCTACAAGAAGAATTCTATAGAATCTTTTTCAGGAGCTGAAACCCCAAGTAGTACTATAATTAAGAGTAATATATTAACTTTTCAAGGTAACAAGCAGAAATGGGTGCCACTTCACTTGGATGACGTAAGGTCAGACAGTCAAGAAAGACCAGGCTCTCGAACTAGCTCGAGATTTCTGCTGGAAACAAACAAGCTAATACCTCATAACAACAGACGGAATGAGACAAGAAGTAAGTAGTTCTCAATCTCTGGGTCTTCCTATTTGTGGCAAATAAAGTATAATACCACTTGAGCAGGCATTAGATTGGCAGTTTATGTTGGAAACTTGACTTTGCCGATAACTAAGTAAAACCTAATGTTAATATTTGCCAATAACCAGCAAAAAAAAAAATTGCACTGTAGTTTAACAGATTTTAAATTGGAAAGTTTGTTTAAAACCTTACTATCAGATTTTTTTTTTTAACCTCTTCACAAATTGATCAGAATTCTGATGTCTCAATCACTGGCTGTGATGAGTGACTGAGTTTGGAAACAGTCTATCTTCACAGCATGTGCTGGTCCTCTGAATCAGAGCAGCATATATTTTTCCCTTCACGGCTCTGTACAGAGTCTTGGGCAACAGCTTTATGATGCAGAAAGTTTGGAGATATTCTCATAAGGTGGTTGCTTTGTTCTGCTTGGCTGCTCTTCCCGCAGCTGCTTGCTAGCAGAGCAATTGCTTGTGGACCTACACTTTGAACTCTGCTTTGGCAATTCTACTGATGTTTTTTTCCTTTAAGTTGGACCAATGCCCTCAGTTCCCTGACCTATTTCTCCTCACAGCCATGCAAAAAGTTGTACTAGCACAACAGAGGGAGAAATGCACCGCAGCTGGTACTGCTTCTGCTTGTTGGGTGTTCTGAATACAGCTTGTCAGATGGCAGAAATCTTAGGCTGAGAGTAACTCCTGGGTTTATGTATTTGCATTTAAGTTTTAAAATCGCAATGTACATTAACAATTTAAATGTTTGCTCATTATAATAAGTGCTGGACGCTACTAAGATGGGATTTGTTTATGAAGTCATTTTAGGAACGTGGATATAAGGGTTTGATCTGGATGCCTGAGGGATGGTCAGGGGGAAGATTTTTACTAGCGTATCGCTTTCTTCAGCAATTATTTCTCAGGATGGTCAAATGACCAGAAACTTGTAGCATGAACTCTACTTCAAGGCTCTCGTGATTCAAGAGCAGTTTTAATATCAGAGAACATAAAACATGTCTTGCTCTTCAGGGACGTTGGCTATTTAAATTAAACACTTTTTTCAGGCTTAAATAAAATGCTAACTCATTAAGATGTTATTTGTGGGACTTTTGCATGTGTCTGAGCCACATGTACTCTCAGAGTGCAAAAATGAAACTGATTTGGGGAAATACTTCCAATAATGTCTACGCATTTGGGATTTCTAAGGTTGAGGGTAGCAGGTGTGAAGGCTAGAGTCTGAATTCCCAGTGAGACACACACATACAGATTACGATATTCATAAATTCAGAGTCTTATTTGACAGAAAATAAAGTACAGGAACTTGAATGTATGAGCATGCATATTTTATTGAAGGGTTCACTTAAAATGGTTGCTAGTAAAACGAGAACAAAGAATCATATCTTTAGTCAGTCCTTTGTTAAATTTAGCAACTCTCAATTCGATCAAGTAGGGGCTTTATCCCCAGGCATTCATCTGACAAAGAGGTCCCCTGGTATCCGCAAGACTATCCAATTGCAACTTAAAGAAACTTTAAGCAAAGGTGACTGACTGAAGACTGAAGTCTCCGAGAGTGTTAGGAAAAGAGAAAGAAAGGGCTTCAAGAGTAAAGTGAGAATTACACCTGTTCTTAAGTTTTGTGGTGAGTGGAGCCAAGGTTCCCTGGGGTCTGGTTTGGACCTGCTTGCTTTCCTTTCTTCTTCTGCTTCTCTCTTGCTCTCTTTTGCTATGTGCAGACCACATATTTATATGAAAACCTTACATAGATTCTTACAGAGTTGTCTTAGATTTGCGTGTGTTACCAAAAAGGGGTCCTTAACTTCAAAGCTCAGTCTGGGATGAGACCAGCAGAGGATAAACAATTGCTGTTACACGGGCAGTCAGGGCAGCGTTTGATGGCTGCTTCTGGGAACAAAAGGGTGGCTCCAGAGAGCCATTGCTGTGGAAATCCCACCCCAATCAGGATCAAGAGCTAACAAGTCTTCCTAGCGCTGTCTAGGTACTGGAATTTGCCCACAGGAGGAGACTGTATTATCATGCCTGGAAGGAGAATTGCATGATCGTTCCTTCCCCTCCCAAGCCGGCTGTAGGTATTGTGATCCCAGAGCTGGCACCAGAGTGTCGGGTTGCTTCAGAAGCATTTGAGATTGAATGCCAGTCAAGCCCCTTCACTCTATTGCTAACAGCTTCTGGCCACTTGGGTATGGCCAGGCAAACCTTACTATTTCACCCTTGCAGCTTCACATCTGACCTTCTGCTTCAACCAGCATGACTCAACCGGTGGATTGCCTGGGTGCAAGCCAGGAACTCTGTTACAAGGGACTTTTTGGGACTGTGATATTTAATTATGATTGCAAGTATTATGCTTTTTTCTCTTAAAGATTGGCGGCGTGAAAGAGAAAAGAGAGATGACCATGACGAAGTGTGCAGCGTGAGAAGTGAGGGTGGCAGTGTTCGAGGATTCTCCAGAGGCAGAGGAAGAGGTAGAGGCAGAGGAAGAGGACGAGGCAGAGGAAACCCTAGAAGTATGCAAAGTAGATGCTTAGCAAAAAATTTAAAAATTATGTTTATAACGCTATTGTTTGCACATCAATTAAGGCTTGTCTCAAAAAACATATCCTGTAACTTAATATAATTAAGTAGCTTGAGTCTTTTTAAAATCAGATGCTGAAAACCAACAGTAAAATAGCAGTGTGTATCATGCCTTAAAATGCTTGTGTGCTGGACTTAATATTTTTTCATCATCTTTCTTTTATGTTCTCCTTTATTTTGAAGTGAACTTTGAATATTCAGTTGGTTATCAAGAACTGTATGGTGAAGGAACTGACCAAGTATTTCAGCCTGAGTTTAATGCTAGTGTGATGTATTACTATGGTGATGGAACAGGAGTGCAGATGTATTCTGTGGATGAAGCACTTCTCAAAGAATATATAAGACATCAAATGTAAGTAGATTGTTTAATGTACAAATCTTTTTAGACATCTAGTTAAGATAAAATAACTCACTTCAATCAGCGTTTAATCCTGATTATCCATATAAAGATGGAGATTAAGGCATTTCAGTTTAACTTTTTGATTTGACCATTACCAGTGCCAGTTGGAATTTGTTCACTAGGGGGGTGGAAAAACTTGAGTGATGGGGAGGAATTTTAAGGAAGTGGTGCTGCATCTTGTACTGTAGTCTGGCTCTAACTTGTATACCTGCTTTATTTATGGTACATAGCCCTCTTTTTATGTTGTCACGTAATGGAGATATGGATGTCTCTGAGCTTGTGCTTTTGAGTACTGTTGTTCTGTTTGCCTATAAAGCTCTTCTTGGGTGATGTAGCTAGACGCTTCCCTTATTTGCTCTTAATTTCACTTTGAGAAGTCTTGTTAGTTTTATGTTTTCAGAGTGTTTCATCTGAAACATTTAACTGAAAGAGAGTAGTTTTGCAATGATACTTGATTTTTCAATAATCTGAATGTTTACTTTCTCGTGTACACCATTAGGCAATGAGAAACCATCTGGAAGACTGATTATCACCAGGAGACAAGTCAGAAAGGGCCTGGAAACCACTAGTTCATTTTAAAGAGACAGTTTCCACCACTGGCAGATATTTCATCTTCTGTACTTGCAACGGCATTTCTCTGTGATGCCTTTGTGGTGGTTTTTGATTGCCCTTGTATTCCGTAAAGCAACTTGCTTATTTTATTCTTGCTTCTTTTGTTACAGTTGACGCAAAAAGGAAGAAAAAAGCCTCTTTAAGGGCAGAAAGTATCTGGCATGTGGCTATCAACTTCAAAACTTCTATTGCAGTCTTTTTTGTTACTCTTGCTGCCAGGCCCCTATGAGACCTGACAGTGGACATGTACCCCCATGTCAGGATAATCGGCCTGCACTGTCCTCAGACAAGTGAGGGAGGAGCACAGACACTCCACTGTTGGCCAGATTTCTGGGCATGCAGTGTAGAATCCAGACCTTCTAAGGTAGGACATGATGATGTCCCCATCTGCTGAGAAAAATGTCAGTTACAGCATTGGTCACATCTGACTTCTGGTTATATTTGTATTTTATTTTAGCAACAAGAGGTTGGCAGGTGTCAATAGAAGACACGGCATGGCTGGCTAACCAGAGCCACTGGTTGCTTGTCTGATATGAACTCCTAAGGCAGTTTGATTATGGAGTTTGCCTCTGTGAGAGAAAGGGAGATTCTTGAGCAGGTTTAGAACATAACTTCACTATTTTTATGCTCCTTAAACAAACAAACAAACAAGGTGGTGTTTTTCTTATCCATTCACTTCTTTTATCACATTAAAAATGATGGGAAACAAATTTTATTCATCAGTTGCCAATTATTAGCTTCTAATTGGTTTTGTCTGCCTTTCATAAATAAGTTATAAAATATTAAAGTGACTATGCTAAAGAAAGAAGTATATACAGAATAAGGCTACATAGGACTGTTAGGTCTCAGAGTTCCTTATGGAGGGTAGAGTAAGTCAGGATATGTTAGAGAAGTGAGATTGGTTTGAATCCTAGTGAACTGATGAATTTTCAAACAGTTTACCTGCTTAATAGGGAAAAATCTTCGAGACTGTGTCCAATGGAGTTGATGTGTAATTACAGTAAGAAATACACTGCTATCAAGCAGTTTATGCTTGTCCCAAGAACAAGATTGATGTACAAGAGAAATATTTGTATTACATACAAAAATATCTTTAGCGTTTTTAATTACAGGCTGAAGTTGTCAGCCTGAAAATTTTCAACGCTTAGCAACTCCTCAGTCTGCAACATGCAGTAGAACTCTAAAGTCCTCTTTCTTTAAGAAATAAATAAATAAAAGTTCAGACATGCATCCAAGTCTGCATCAATTCAAGAATAAGCAAAGGGACTCTGAGGAAAATGAAAACAAAAGCTGAAGGGGATGTGTGTGTTTAGGTTTGTCCCCCTGCTTGGAGCAAACTTGTGCGTTGTCTTCACTTATCATTAATGGTCTTTCACATTCCTTTTTCTAGAGTGATGGACATCAAGTGAGGCAGTTTGAGTCAAGTTCAGTCATTGTCCATTTCTGCTTGTGGAATTTTTAACTAGGTGAATCGTTACAAGATTTTACCTTTACTGTATGACTGTAAAGGTAACATTAGTAAAATGTTGATATATGGCTTTTGTGCTTGCTTGTCTTCTAGATTGGGAGGGGAAAAGAAATGTAGTAGTTCAGAACAGTAAATAGGATATTCTTGAAAGAAACCTTCTTTTTGTGCACAGTTGCTTCACGGATCAGTTTACTTAGCTCTGAGTAAGAGCTTAATTCTGCGAAAGTCTTATTCTCTTCTCTTTGTTTGCTCTGATTTAATGGCGATGTTTTCATTTGTCGTATGTCTTGTTGTCCAACTTTGAGACTTTATATTCATTCTGTCTTGGAGCTGAGTGTTTCATGTAGAGAGCTTTTGCTTCGAATTTCTTTAGCTACCAAAAATTAGAGAAAGAAATGGTACCAAGCTTCTCCTTGGGTCAATGATGGCATTAGAGTCCTCTCCTCTGGGTAACTTTGGCCTTGATTCCAACTTCAGTGGAGACATGTAGTATTTTATATTTTATGGAAATTAGAATTAACTTTACATTTGCATGTGTGGTTTTTTTCTCAGCTTTGTAATGCTCTGTTGTTTTATTTTTGCACTACCTCTATCTTTGTGTCATAGACTTTTAATTGCTCTCCATTAAATATTTCACTACCTACATTTTCCTGAACCTGATGAGGAGTAGTATTCCTTGGATATAATATGCAAAATCATGGTATGATGTGTAAACTCTGTGAAAGGCCAAGATTCTAGTCGTCATTATTAAATTGGGGTTTTTTTCCATTCTTTTATCATAGGATGTTTTCTCATTCCCTTGCTTTGTGTGACAGATCATGATTTGAATTCCTTACTTGTTCTCTTCACTAAGTATAAAATGCCTTGACACGCTGATCATTTCATAAAACAGCCTCATTGTTTAAGAAGATTTGTCTTTCTGCTATTTCTTTGTCCCTTGTCTCTCTTGTTCTGTGGTATTGTCAGATTCCCGAAATGGTCCTTGTCCCTCTTCTCTTTACCCACTAAACGTCATCTCTTCTTTTAGACCTTACCTTTCTCCACGAACTGTTGTGCCTTTTGGTACAGTTTCCTGACAAATACAACATCATTATTTTTGTTTTCTCATCTTCCCACAAGCATGCTTGAAGTAATGATTCAGAGTACATATATGTGCCTCAACACTCAGATAGGATACTTAAACCTTCTAATGTACTGGAAACTGGGAAAAAAGATACAGTTCAGGATGAAGGTGCACTGGTACTGCTGTGTGGGAAATAACTTATGCCCTGACTGTAAGCAGTAGTTGTCCTTCATCTCTGTGGAGGCTAAGAGAATGTTGTTTCCTTCTGGTCATGTAAGTAATAAGGGAGGGGATGGGTGAAAGAAAAATAGAGCATAGTTTTTCCTTGTGCAGTTCATATATGCAAATGTAACAAGGCTTTGATTTATACCCCTATGTGCTGTACTGCATCATAAGTCCTTAACATGTCGAGCGTTCATGCTGTTCTGTAAGCCTTGCTTATAATGATACACCTGTCAAAGGAACAATTTTGTTGACGACGAAGTATGCTCTGTATTTAATGGAAGACTTTAACAAGGAATCTCTAAGTTGCTATTTTAGGATTTTCTTTAACCTACAGTAGGCTCATGTTTGTATATTTCTTTCTTCAGTGAGTATTATTTCAGCACAGAAAACTTGGAAAGAGACTTTTTTCTGAGGAGAAAGATGGACCAACAAGGATTTCTGCCTGTTTCATTGATTGCTAGCTTCCGTCGCATGCAAGCTCTGACTACGAATGCTGCACTCATTTTGGAGGTAAAATAATTCAGAAGTACATTTGTAGAAAGTCGCTTGGTTAATTTTGTACTGCCGTTTAGAGTCAGTGCTGTAAAGTTAAGAAAGATTTCTGTTTGCAAAGACAAGGTTTTTTATAAAGAGGCTATAAGTGGCGAAGTTTGTAAGTTGGTTTTTTTTTTATATAGTGCTAGATATGTAAAGTTTTTAAAGTTATAATATGCTTGTCACACAGGCCCTAAAGGACAGTACAGAAGTTGAAACTGTGGATCAGAGGATAAGAAAAAGGGTTGATCCAGAAAAGTGGCCAATTCCAACTCCATGCAGTCTCCCACCAACTGACTTTTCTCAGCTCATCAATTGTCCAGAATTCATACCAGGCCAAATTTTTGGCTCACATACTGGTAAAGGATTTCTTTTATAGAAATATAAGTTCGGGACTGTCTATCTAGCTTAGGAAGTTTGCCCCTTGATACCGATTTCATAATAGAAGTTGTACATTTGGTAACGTTTTATTCAGCTGATACGCCTGTCAGCCTTGCAGTTGCCAAGTCACATGGCTGGCATGGCTGATGTGAAGTGGATAAAAATGTCTTTTATGTGTTAGGGCTGTCACTGTTCTCCAGAATCTAGTATGATCGACTACAGTCCTGTAGCAGTAGTAGTAGAAGTAGTAATAGTAATCCTAAATTAGTCATAAAGTTTGCTTCGTGTTGGCAGCTGCTGAAAGTTAACTCTATTTGGTGCATCTGGGTTTTGGATGGGGTTCTCATTCTCATTATTAATAGGGAGATGGCTTTGTTTGCTGACAAACCCTTGGCAAGGAAATCTTTCACTAAAATGTTGGCTGGAATTAAATGAGAAGAACAAAGACCGAGTTAGGCACCTGTCCATAGAGCTAGAGGATGGTGTGGAGAAAACATGTCCCTAATGCTGCTGCTCTTTTTTTCTGAATAACACTTCTTTTTCTCTCTGACTGTTAGAAACTTTCCACGTAAATAAGTTGCTAGAATCAATCTTTTCCTAAAATGCTGAGTGAACTGTGAAAAGCTATCTCCTAAAAATGAAAACAAATTCTGCTGATCAGTGTTATGTTTGACCAGAGAGTTAGAAAAATGGTCGCTGCAATTAAAGACTATCGAAACAATTAAAACAACAGCAAAACAAAACCAAAACAACTCACGACAGGAACTGAACTACTGTTTTCTACTGCTAGAGTCTGCACCGAGTTCTCCAAGAATGGGAAGCCCGCTGAGTCCAAAGGAAAACACTGAAACAAGTAATTTTCAGGCAATGTCTAAAGGATTGTCTACAAGTTTGCCTGATTTGGACTCTGAACCTTGGATAGAAGTGAAGAAGAGGCATCGAGCATCCACGGTCAAACTAAAGGTAAAATCAAAAGCCTTCAAGTAATGTTTAAATAAACAAATTTAAAACCTGTCAACTTTCAGATTGTACTGTAAAACAAGATTTTTCCCGTCTTCCCGTACGTGGTGCTTGATAATGCGATACAGTTAGCAGGCATACTTCTCACTCTACCAGACGTAGAATGCAATAAGTGCATTTAAAATCCTGATCCAGAGCTCACTGAAATAAAAAGGAAATACTCTTTGGTTTGTTTTTTTTCCTGCTGAGGGATAGTTGTACCTGTTGGTTATTAAAAAATATATTGTAATGTGCATTGAGAATTGTTCTAAAAGCTTATGGCAGAATTATTTAGAACAGTAATTTACTTAATAAACATCTGAAAGTGGTTGTGTTGTTTCTAACTCCTGTACATTCATTTATTGAAAATTTTTTATCACATTCTGTTTGTCTCCCATTTGGATAATTACTATACAATTAAAATATAAAATGCATTACCTTTTCCAACTTAGGAAAGTGTTCCTATACCTGATCAAACATCAGATCAACAACATCAACCACCCCCACCTTCAGAGGAACAAGAACAAGAAGAACTTGATTTTTTGTTTGACGAAGAGATGGAACAAATTCAAGGCCGGAAGAATAAATTTACTGATTGGTCAGACAGCGATTCCGATTATGAAATTGATGATCAGGACGTCAACAAGATTTTGATTGTAACACAGACACCACCATATATAAGAAAACATCCTGGTGGAGATCGTACTGGCAACCATGTATGCCGGGCAAAGATTACATCAGAACTTGCTAAAGTTATTAACGATGGCTTATACTACTATGAACAGGATTTGTGGATGTTGCAGAGTGAAAATGACACTATGACAAAGGTAACTCTCTTCATTTTTGACCTGAAAACTATGCCTGTCCTAACAGTTCCAAAATTAATTCTAGCTGTCTGCTATGTAATTGTAAAACGCTACACTTTTTTGAAAGAAAAGTGATAGTAGTTCAATTTACAGATCTATTCTCTTTATTTCGCTTTATTTTGATAATATTGTAAACAGTTGAAAGCAAAAGCAGCAAGGTTTTCTTGTCAGAGTTTTGACCAAAAACATTGAATGAATGCTTTTTAGAACTATTTTTAACATTTTGGAGATGGATCAACTTTTCCAGTGTTTTCTTGTTCTATGAATAGCTTCTTTCATAACATTTCCAAACCCCTACCAGAGGGGAAGAGGGGCACACTTCTGAGATGAGATAATAAGAGAGGAAGGTAATACAGTCGTTTTAAAGTATTTTTATATTAAGATTCTGATTGCCTTGTAGCTTGTTAGAACGATAGCTCTGTGAGCAAATGAAACTTGGGATGGCACACCTTATTTTATTATAGAAACCCTTTTATTTCCTAGCCTGTACATGGGCCCTTGTCCTTGAGGCTTTCAGAACTTTGCAAGGAGATTGTCAACTTAGTGATTTTTAAAAAAAAAAAAATTATTATTTTTTAAAATATACTAAGCAGCTGTAAAATTGCCGATGAGTTGAACTCCAGCACTGCTTAGGCAGAGGTCAATACGTAACACTGCAGTCTTGTCGCTACTCTTGATTTTTCAAGAAACCCCCTTCTTTTGAGCGAGTGAGCCCAGTGGCAGGTCTGCAGGCGATCCCACGGTATCACCAGCAGATATTACGTCTACAGAAATTCAAACTTAGCTAAACATTAAGTGGTGAGGGGAAGGAACTTCATCTGTGCATATGGGCAAAGGGGGGCGTGGGGAAGTAGCTTAGAGGACAAATGGAGCATGTAGGTACAAAAAAGAGCTGACAAAGAAATGAATGTTGAGAATAAGAGCAAGAAATAAAGGTAGAATTCAGAATGTGGAGTTTTTATTACAAAGGAAATGGACCGAGAAAACCAGCAAACTGGAAGAGGACAGTGAGAAATAGCACACAGCAAGAAAAAATATTTTCTTTTTTGTGAATGTTATGTTTCTGACAATGATTTAAACAAGATTTTTCACACACACACGTCCCACCCCACCTTCAGCTGAGTAGAGGCATGAGTGATTTGAGATCCTGCTACTCATCTTGGGAAATCCCATACTTTTGCAGTTTCAGCTACCATTAAAAAAAAAAAAAAATTAAAAAAAAGCTGAACACAATATTTACAAATATTGGCTTTTCTTTATATGTAGCGTGAGGAAGGGAGCAGGGACTCTTCTGCTATCCTAAATTGCTAGGACCTTCCTTGGCACACTTACTGCAGAAGAAAAACAGGTTTTTTTTAAGCTTGGTGAGGGGCAGGATCTTAGTCATTTCTGTTTCTCATTTGTCTGTGAAAAGTCACATGTAAATGGCCTTACCTGCCTCCATTCGCCCATTTGTTGGCGTAACTGTTTCTTTTAGCCTAGTGCAGTGTGAGCTGTGTTCGGTTATATACGGTGTTTATGGCAACTTTTTTATAACATGTGCTAGGGACTCCTTCCATCTTTGTTAAAAGAAATCTGTACTGGCTGTGTATAGGTAGTTGTGTGTCAATTCTGGCTTGTTTGTTTTCTCTTCTGTGAAATTCACCTGTTTCTTAGGGTGATATCCATCACTGTGCTTTGCATTTACAATTTGCTTTCTCTAATTCAGCAAGAGATTGAGAACTTTAAGAAGCTAAATCTCATTAGTAAGGAAGAATTTGATAATCTTGCACCAGAACCAATTGCTGACCCAACCCAAGAAGTTCTTCCAGGACCTCCAGGGTTACGGAAAGGTAGGTAATACATATTTGTTTTTAGAATCTCTGTAATAAACAACAATTTTCTAGGTGTGTTAACTCTTTCTGCCTGTGTAATATTTTAGTTTTGGTTCAGTCAGCAGCCTGAGGGGCTTTTTCTTTGCTAATTTTTCAAGTTGTCAGCTGTTCATCAGTAGTGTGGTTTCCATGGAATTAGAAGAAGCCAGTACTCGTACTTTTCAGGATATATATGAGCATCAGTAGCCAGTGTTGTATTTCATTGTCACCGTATACCAACACCAGGTGCTTTTTGTGTAACTTGGCATTTACAATGTGTAAAGTTAATAGCTAGCGATGTTGTGAAACATTTTCTAGAAACCAATATTTTTATGGGAAACGGGGATAGAACAAAGTGAGATTAGAAGAATTTCCTACTTGTATCATAACCTTGCTGAGCAGTCACAATGTCCAAATTTTATCTTTTGAGGTATTTCTGATGTAGTAGTAGTAGTGTTAACATTTACTAGGATACATGCTAATAGCATTTTTATAGTTGAAGAAAACCACCTCACTAAAAGCATCACCTCACCAAAAAGCAAGAACATGGTTATGCTTTCACCAATGTTTATTTTCCATTACTTTGCTAGTGTAGACAGACAAGAACAAGCAGGTAAGAAAGAAGTGGGTTTAAATTTTCTAGCAAGGACATGCTTGAGACATTATTTCATAGTTTTGAGGAGTTAGTGCTGCTTGTATACCAAGTGCTTTTGTTATAATTTGATTATCCTTTGGGGATGATTTAGTTCACTTGAAATGAAACAGGCCTTTGAGATACTAGATACCAGGGGAGCTTAGGCTTTGAAATCCTGCGTTTCTTTTGAACATGAATGTTTTCTCCTTCCTGCCTACGATTTAGCAGAGGAGGTGGCTTGTAATTTGTCAAGGATTGAAGTACCTCCAGCAGCAGCAATAGCTCGATCACTGCCAACAGCAGTTCCGGATTCCCCCTGCGTTCATCCTGGCTTCACCCCACGAACACCTCGCACCCCGAGGCTACAGGATCCCAACAAAACACCCAGGTTCTACCCTGTTGTTAAAGAAGCCCGGTCCATTGATGTAAAGGTAAACGGAAAGATATAATTTTTTTTTTTTTTTTTAAACCAGAAAAAGCCTAGAAAACTCATGTCTGTGCATACAACTTAAAAAGAATGAAAAGGCAAAAAATAAAACACTTCTGCTTTTTAATTGTTTTATCTTCAAAATATTTACCATATTCATTCTTTTTTATTCCTACAAAATGGTTTCTGAGTTTTGTCTGTACCATTTAAGTCCTTGCTGAAAAAGTGTAATGTCTGAAGATTTTTAATTTGTTACATAAGACTGATCTTTAGGTTATGAACCTGGAGTGTGATAGATAGAATATAAAATTTTTAGAACTTTGTTTTAAGAGTGAGAGAATGAGTGAAATCAAATTAGGGAAATAAATACTTCATTTACTTTCTTAGACTCCAAGAAAAAGAAAAACACGACACAGTACAAATCCTCCCTTAGAGTGCCACGTTGGTTGGGTGATGGATTCCAGAGACCACAGGCCAAGAACTTCCTCTGTGAGGTAAACTTTTTTTTTTTTGTAGAAGATTTGTTTGCAGTGTCATTAGTTCTCACTGCTAATAGAGAAACAGGCTGTGATCAAAGACAATTTATAAATACAGTGGAAGCAAGAAAAGAGTGATTAAGAAAGATAAAAACAGAATACAAGGCTATCTGCAAGTAAGCTAGCTAAACTGACTATGTTCACAACATCGTTGATCCATGATATAGTAGCAGTAATATTACTTGAAGTACTGATGTTCACTTCAGTGATTTTGCCTTTGAGTGTCATTTAAAACCAGGCATTACAGTAATGTTTAATTATCATCATCCAAAACTGCCTGATTTTTGACATACTTGCACGGAATATGATTTTTCTTGAGCTGCAGCGGAAAACAGATGACTGGGACCCCAAGCATGCATTGTAGCGGTCATCAGGTGACTGTACTATTCTGACAGCTCTTGTGTAGATTAGGGTGGTTGAAAACTGATTTAGAAAAGCACTGTTTATAGGACAGAAATATATAAATACATTTGGGGTTTTTTTCTCTTCAGCAGTTCCAATGCTTCGCCTTCAGAAGGAGCTCCAATAGCAGGAAGTTATGGGTGTACCCCGAATTCTCTTCCAAAATTTCAGCATCCTTCTCATGAACTGTTAAAGGAAAATGGCTTTACTCAACAGGTGTACCACAAATATCGTCGAAGGTGTCTAATGGGTAAGGTGCTAAATGTCCTTCCTCAAAATTTAGGTAGAAGTTACCACATGTCATCTCATACCAGTTTTCTCCACATTGTTCCTCATCCTCAATTTTTCTTGGGAAAGTAAAATTTATTCAATGCTTCTATTTTATGAACTCTGCTTTCCATTTAACTTTACATCCCCTGACAAAAAAATTACCCTCAAACTTAAGTTACTGGAAGATCTTGTGTGTGTATTACTAATGGAAAAGCACTTGAAAATATTCTGCTGAGAAATTTAAAATAGCTTTTTTTTTCCCTCCTCCTTTCTTTTTTCTTCCAGAGAGGAAACGGTTGGGAATTGGCCAGTCCCAAGAAATGAACACACTTTTTCGTTTCTGGTCCTTTTTTCTGAGAGATCACTTTAACAAGAAAATGTATGAAGAATTCAAACAACTTGCTCTAGATGATGCAAAAGAACACTACAGGTATTTGTTTTTTCCTGGAATTTAAAAACTGTTGAGGCCTCGCCTTTCGTTTTAATGACTGTGAAGTTTACGTATATCTGAAGTAAACATTTTTAGTATTGGCTTTGACTGTTTTTAAATCTTTAAAATAGCAGTCTGTATGAGTTATTTTAATACCAAAAATTTGTTTGTATGTATTTGTGCATTGCAGTTAAATAGTTAAACGTGCAGCATTTCCTGATGCGTAATAGGTCCTGAATTCTACAAAATCCTGTAACTTGTTGACTGTAACAAGTTAGCTCCGTACTTACTAATACTCAGAAGATTCTTCCTTCCATATGTGAAGACATTCTTAACCTCGTTCAACTTGTTCAAACTGCTTCTTGCTTTCTAAAAAGGCGGCTGTTCAGCCTGGAGAAGAGAAGGCTCTGGGGAGACCTTATAGCCCCTTCCAGTATCTGAAGGGTGCCTACAGGAAAGATGGGGAGGGACTTTTTGCAAGGGCATGTCGTGATAGGACTAGGGGTAATGGCTTCAGACTGGAAGAGGGTAGATTTAGATCAGGTATCTGGAAGAAATTTTTCACTGTGAGGGTGGTGAGACATGAACGGGTTGCCCAGGGAAGTTGTTGAGGCCCCATCCCTGGAGGTGTTCAAGGCCAGGCTGGATGGGGCTTTGAGCAGCCTGGTCTAGTGGGAGGTGTCCCTGCCCAAGGCAGGGGGGTTGGAACTAGATGGTCTTTAAGGTCCCTTCCAACCCGAACCATTCTAGGATTTTTCTATCAGGAGAAACTTCAGAAGGCTCTAAAGGGGACTAAGGTGGCAGCAGATGAATGCAGCGCAGGAGGAGGTCCCACATATCTAGAGGCTGAAGGCAGCTCTGGTGACAGGGCTGCAGCCAAAGCCAGAGTGTGACTAAATACTAGGCCAGAAGCCCTGGCGCTGGGGTGTGTGGGAGCTGAAAGAAGACTGGGTCCTGCCTTGCACATCGAGTTGCCCACCGATAGGGGGTTAGGCTGACTTTCGGTCCGACCCGCTGTGTCTGGTTTTATGTTGAAACTGTTTGTTTGTGTATACAAATATACTGAAAACGTGAAAGCATTTGTCTTCATCTTGTATGTGTGTATGGTGTCTGTAGTTTATCAGTTCAAACTGTGGGACAAAGCTGGTTTTCCCAAGTCAGTTTTGATTATTTGTGAAGATGTTTCAGAACAATAGAGCGATAAAAATTGATGTGAAAAAGAAGTGTTTTTTACGAGAAGGGTGAAATGAGATTATGCCACTTACTTAAATGCAAGGAAAAACTGAAAACTTGCATCCTTCTGAGGAATGAGGAGCGTATGTATAAGATTTTCGTACCTCTCTGTTCCGTTACAGGTACGGATTGGAATGCTTGTTTAGATTTTACAGCTATGGCCTAGAAAAGAAATTCAGGCAAGAAATATTCAAGGATTTCCAAGAAGAAACAAAGAGAGACTACGAAGCTGGTAATTTATCTTAGGCCAGTCACTGCTCACACCGGGGTAACCGGAGATTGGGTTGGGAGATAATCCCAGTTCCTTGGCGCTGACTTGTTAACTAACCCAAAAGCAGCTTTTCTTTACGTTCCATTTATCTTACCTTTCTGTTAAACATCTAGTTACCAGTGAATAATTAAGTTTTTAATTAAATCTGACCTTTGTAAATTGGTAAAATTATCTTTTTCCATTATTAGGTCAGCTATACGGACTGGAAAAATTTTGGGCTTATCTAAAATACTCTCAGCACAAGACTCCAGCCATTGACCCCAAACTGCAAGAATACCTTAGTAAATTTAAGAGACTGGAGGACTTCAGAGTGGATGTAAGTTTGAATACCTATTTTAAATAAATATTTGGTGTACAAATATTTTTACTGCTAGGTAAACTGAGAACAGTACTCCAATTCACAAAAAGGCAGCTTTACAAATCCTGTCAGTGACTAGAAAAAGCATGCTTAAGCAAATTAAATTCAAATTAAAAATGCAGTTTTATTCTAGACATTCTTTTTTTGAACCATAGTATGGTGTTGAGGTGTGGTGGCTAAAAATGTAAGAAGCGTTGATCCATTTTAATTCTGTAATGAAATAAATAGCAAAAAATAGCTTATTTGTCATCTGGTAAGACTGATAACTTTCTATACTATTTAAGAATTTGGCAAATGAATTAATGCCCAACCAGCATTCCTTAGTGAACTGTGACAAGCTTTGTCCTTACTGAGGCTTTATATGCCAAATTCAGTGTATCCTTCCTGTAGAACACTGAATTCTTATGCTGTGTGATTCCAGAGTGTAGTGCTGCCGTGCTGTTCATAACTGGGCTATGGTGAACTACGTTACCACCATCCTCTAAAATCCCCCATTTCCTAGGAGCTGTGGCAATTATATAATGCTGTAAGACTGTTTAAAGTCCTTAATGTGTCACTTCTAGCCAGGAAACCTTCAGAATACCATCAGTGAGTTGTGAATAACTAAGATTACTAGGACTAAGTAAGGGCCTAATTATGGAATGTTCTGTCTTTCTTTGATCTGTATTTAAGTATATGAAGTGTAAGTATTTTGAAGTATATGAAAAGGCAAATACCTGGCCTTACAGAAAAACGTTTAACGGGTTGCCAATGTTTATTTTCAGCCTCCTATTAGTGAAGAATCTGGCAGAAAGAGACCGGTCGCTCCAACAGGTGAGGATTCAGGTCATCGCAGACATCAGCCTAATTCTTCTAAAACACTTCTTGCCGCTAAATCCACGGCTGCCTGTCAGTCCCAGACACTGGGAAATGTCACCGGTGGGAACGCTGTGCAAGCGTCTGTAGGCCATAACAACGCTGCCACAAAATCTATAGAAAGCGATGTACCAGAAAAATAGACTTAAGACAAGCTTGCACCCTTGAGAATCAACTTTTACGTCACACTTCTAATCTGGAGACCTTCGAGGCGAGCCAATCTAACACGTGATTAAAAAAATGTATGGGAAGACAGAGGATTGGATTCTCTTTTTCACAGGATTTAGTTCCAAAACACTTACCCTAGGAGAGTTGCTCTTGGTTTTGGGATCATCGGAAGGATCCTAGGGAAGATTCTTTGGCTTCAGTATTGCTTTCCTCAAGCTTTTGTTTACAAAGAACTGCATTCCTGGCATATGCAAAAAATACTTTGGGGATGCCTTACATTTCAGCTCCTATTTCTTAAAAAAGGTATGATATACCCATGTTACTTACTGTGCTGTCTTTACCCGTATTTTCCCATTATTTGTATTTTACCAAAGCAAAAAAGATTTACGTTATATGTAGAATTTTAAATGGAAAGGAAGGATCTATGAGATTGGTTTGCTCTTGAATCTAACTATTAAAAAGTATGTTTTAGTGCAAAAGCACGCTCAAGAATGTGCAGCTATATATGAAACT
Source organism: Larus michahellis (assembly GCF_964199755.1). NCBI lineage: Eukaryota > Metazoa > Chordata > Aves > Charadriiformes > Laridae > Larus > Larus michahellis. The sequence continues at coordinate 20,901,024 of NC_133900.1, read as the reverse complement.
GCATTTCTGGATTCTATTTAAAGACATAGTTTATATTTTTCAGGGTCTCCATAGTTAGTATTTTATTAAGTATGGAGTTTGAGTGGACATAACTGGGATAGTTTTGCAGGTATTTCCTTCAGTACTGGTTCTTACTAACTGAAGCATCAGAAAAACACAGGGGAAAATGGATCTGTTAATTTCGTAGTGTCGTAAATTAACATACAGTATCTACAGTTTGTGCAGGGTGTTAAAATAGCAAACTATTCAAATTATTCTTGGCTTGAGAGGTGTCTTCATTTGAATTCTCATGATTATGAAGTACTCTAACAGGAGAGGCATAATTAAAAAAAATAAATTATCCATATTTCAAGTAATAAAAGTGAGTTTGGCGGGAAACAAAGTATTCCTTGTAAATTTTACTTTTTGCTTTATTTTGCAATATCTGAATGAAGTTCTGCATAGAATTGTGCTAGCTAAGCCTAAATAATTTCAAACGGGTCTAACTAGAATTTCACTGAATGTAAGTTATTCAAATACAAATCCATTTCTGTAGCTGAAAGATGAGGATGTTTATATCCTGTAATTTCTTATTAACTTCATTACTTTGTTTTTAAAGACTCAAAAAGAACGGAGTGGGTCACTTCTCTCTTCCAAGGGTAGGTGAGAAGGATTTCCGCTTTTTGTTAGTCAACTGCAGAAGAGACTTCAGTTAACTTTTCAAGTTAAAAAGTTGTATCTAGCACAAATGCCTTAATCCACGAAGGTGTCCTGGCTGACTGCACGGCCGCGTGGGGCGTTTCAAACTTGTATCTGATCTCAGAGTTTATAAAAAGTCCATTAATATTTTCAGTCATTGTCTTGTGAATCTCAGTGAAACAAATGAGGAATGTTTGCACTGTAAAGGAGTCTATAATTAGCAGTGGCCTTCCCAATAGTTAATACAATTTCAGTACAAAATTGAGCCTTTTGTAAGTGGCCTGTCCTAAATGAATTTAAATGAACACATACCAATATTTAAAGTAATATCTTATAAATATGCTGAAGTGACACATCTCAATCCTGTGTTTGATCCATGCCTTTTGCTATAAAGAAAATGATGCGAATGTAAATTTGGATTGAAATTGTATATACAAGTAAGAGATTTAAGATATTTCCTTTCACTTTTTCATTGGAAAATGTGCAGATTAAGCTTTTAGTGTGTGTAATTTTGTGATATCTTGACAAATTTTATAAAAACAACAACAAAAAACCCTAACAGTGTTGTATATCAACTTTTTTTTTTTTCCTCCGAAGTGTGAAGAAAAACAACTTGAAAGAGTGTAAGGCTGTAGCTGTGCCTGGGAATTTCTGTTGCCTCTGGTGCACTAAGGTATTGGGGGAACCCGCTAAAGCGGTTTCTTAGAATGTGAGATACTGTCGAGTTCAATAGCGATTTATTTTGTTCATGTGACTGGGTATTTGTCAAAGAAGAATATGGCAGGTGAATGGTAAATATGGCTGAAAGCACAGAGTGAATGTGTTACTGCTGCCTTACTCTTGGCCTCCTTGGGGTACTTGCTCAGTGTCCCCTTATTTAGGTGGACAAAAACCCACGCAAGTCCGTCCCCAGTTCTGGCTGCCCCATTTCACTTCCCCAGGCTCAAATCTTCCCTTGCAGATAGGTGGAGAAAATGATACATTACTGCTGTTTGCACACTGAACTGAGAACAAAACCCTTGAATTTTAGAATAAACCCCAAAGGCTCTGCTGGCTCAGCAGCTTGTTTCTCTATACGGCTTAAAGTGGTTATCGCCTTTTGATAACGGGTGTGCCTGTTGCAGAGCCAGAAATTTGTCTCTGAACACCCATGCGTGTGTCCAGCATCCTTTCTGATGCCTTTTAGGTCCATTTAAACCAACCCTCAGTTTGTCTTTCCAACGGTAGTCTGTTACTGAACACTTACGAAGTCTTAGACCTTTCCTTGTATAAAAATTCTCCCCTGTGCTTATTAAAGAATTTTGGTTAGGCTTCTCTTCATTTCTCCTGTTGAGAAATGACTGTACAAATATTTCTAAAACCCTGAATTCTTTAGTCATGCTCAAGATACTGGATTCTAAAGGCTTTTTAGAAGGGAAGAGTTGAGGTGGCTCTTGTTTTTGATGGAGACCCGATAATGTTTTGCTCTAAGGAGCCTGCGTGGGGGCCAGAGCCAGCCAAGAGAAAGGGAGTTTATATACAAACAGTAATTGAATGCTTGTGGTCAAGTGACAAATCCAGACTTGTCACCGGAACTCCACACCTCCAAAGGGCTTTATTTTTTAGATGCTTACAGAGTGTATGCTTGAAGGCTTTGCCCAGTTACCTAGAAAATGTGACAGATCAGTAAAAATATGATCGTCACAAAAAAAACCCCAAGACGTAAACTTTGTAACCAGAACGGGGACAATTCCATTTGTTGATGGATTTGGCAGGAAGGTTGCAATACCAGACTCGACGGCTGTGAAACACCTTAAAGTTGCTGCCTTCTGGTAGAGGAAGAAATACACAAAACCGCAACAATCCCCAAAGAAAAAGGGTGAGGAACAGTTTGGGTTTGTTTTTTTTAAGTTTTCAGGTAAGCAGCCCTTCACCTGCATTTGACCCAGCCTTGGCACACATGTTCTACCAAAAGCAAGTTTAAAATGCAATCTGTTAATACCTGTTAGTAAACATTCACCTTTAACCATAAATTAGAAGCCAGTGGAAGGGTTTGCCAGTAACATTCATACTTAATTATTTGGTTTCCATATTTAAGTAAGCCTTCGAGGCCAGGGCTACATTATTACTAGTGTTAAGTAGGAAAAGGAGTAAATAGCCAAATTCAAGGGTTGCCATTGCATCATTCCATTCATGCCTGAGAAAGCAGTCAGAGGACAGCGGGGTTTTTCCCTGCAGCATGGGAATGGGAGAGAACCGAGACTGCAGGCAGGACTCCAAGGGCACAGAACTTCATCACAAACCGACTCTCGGCTTCATCACTAAACTTCAGCAACGCTTCAGAGATGGGTTGCTGAATTAGTGAGTTATACATCATGAAAAACTGCACAGCTTTGTCCTAAAAAAAATAAAACCCACCCCAAAGCAGAGCCAGGAAGACCATTATATTCAGAGCACTAGGTCTTGATCAATATTTTGTACTATTCTACACAACAATGTGTGTATTTCCTGGAGGAAATAAACCCCCACAAACTTTCACTGTAGAGAAAACAATTATCAAAGAGACTCAAAGCACAAGTAAGGTTTAACTATTCCTTGACCTTTACAATGAAGGCAGTAAAATCAAACTGATTTTGCAGGAAAAAATAAATAAATTAGAAAATAGCTTAGAAGTGAAACAAGATCAGAAGCAGAGCGTCAAACTGATTTCACGTGCTGTGTCCAGCTCTGAAGGACAGAAAATTTGAACCTTAGCCAAAGAAAAGTAGCTCTAGCTCATTAAAAAGATACACCCAAGTACAAGCACATAAAAGGATAATTCTGCAGTCCTTAGTGGAAATTCAAGATGTTCGGATCAAGTAACAGCATCAAGAAGGTTTAGAAATAGATTTCCTGCCATAATAAAGCATTTTTGGGAAGCAGTGTATAAATGAGGCAGAAGTGTCAAAACAAATGACTACTCAAACTAGCTTAACACTAAGTCTAGCCTGGGAAAACAAGCGATATATTAAACTGGAAATATATTTTGTTTCTAAAGATGGTAAGAAATATTCCCTTCAAGTCCCTTATGTTGCTTAAACAAAATTTAACACGTTATCAGTATCAACCTGCCTGTCATTTTAGTTAATAGTGAATTTTGTGTCAATAGAGATTGATGCAAATGTGACAAGGATGAACGCCTCCATAAAATTATTATATTAATTGCGCTGGTTTTGATGGATCTGCTGTTATCCTAAATTATTCTCTGTGTGTCAACTTTTTATAAAAATGAAAGCTAGTGTGCTTTAAATAATTTATTTTTAGGTTGTCAGCTGTAAATCACTAGTGACTTTGTATGTAGGATGAACGAGGCTAATTTAGATCCACTAGACATCAAAATACAGGATTAAGTCTATGCAACATACTGCTGCCATAGGATGACAGTTTTGTGTTCTTCACAGTTAAATTGCTTCAAAGCAAATCTCATCCTTTACCCAGCTTGCTGTCCAACTGATCCTGAATCATAAAGATTTGAGTGTTGTTCTTTTAAAATAATTAAAAAAAAAAAGGCAAAAGAAAACAAAACTTCACGTAACTTCATTGTGATTTTTACAACAAGGAAACTTGGGTTAGGGAGTCACGGCATGTGCAAAACTACCCTTTTTTCTCCAGTAAAAAGTTTCTACATAAAACAGATAAAAGCATGATAGACTGCTAACACTACAGCTGTGCCAGATGTAGCAATGCAAATAGCTGTAATGAGCGAAGAGCAGAGGTAACTCACAGCACATACCAGGAACCCCCAGCCCTGACTTCATACAGCAGAAGCTGTCACACAGACTGTGCCGGTATTTTCATGTGGAAGCCTGGGGAAAAAAAAATAATTATCTGGTTGTCCTGTCTGACAGTTGGGTAAGCCTTTTCCTGCTCCGTGGCTACACACATCTTGGTGCCATGGCGAGGTGCACCAGCTGGCACAAAAGCTAAAAGTGAAAGGCATACTGTCAATGAAGTGTAATGTAAAACCTTTTATAGTGAGATTTAGTCAAAAGAAAAAAAATTCCCTAGTGAAGCAGCCAGGTGAAGAACTGGTGCTTAAGGACTCCTACCTCCTGTCCTGTGCAAGAAAGTTTTCTTCATCCCTTGGTAGCTTCCACTGTTCCATCTAAAGCACATATTTTTGTGGTTAGTTACACTAGCATGGCCAGCTTTTCAGCAGTGTGAAGACAATTAGCAGACACTTATAGTACTAACGTGCAAACCCGAGTCTGGGCACCGCCCCAACGTGCAGCTTATAAGGATGTGACCTAAGCAGAAACCGGTGCTTTACTGAATTACAGTCAGTAGCTGAACAGCCCCACACGGGATGTACAAGATCTCCCGTACGAGATCCAGCAAGCGTCACCTAAATTCTGTGGAGAAATGGCTCTAGTTCTGCTACGATAAAGCTACTCTATTCCAAGCTTGGATACGCAAGGAAGAGAATTCAACCTGCCTTCTAGGACACGTGAGTTACACATGATTCAAGGGAGGATTTTTGTTTATTTGTTTCATGTACATCAATATAAATCTCTTTCAGTCAAGCAGTAATAAAAAGGAAGTAGTTCCCGGCATTTCACAGTTTACAGTTCAACAGAATGTATCCATAGAAATCTGTTACTGTAGGCTTATCACAGGTGAAAGTCTGCAGAGGTACAGATGTCAGCCACAAAGCCGCCAGTCACAAACTCAATGGTGTCACTGTTACCACTTTAGCAGAACAGGCAGTGAAATTTCTACAATATGTTGAGTGATACGCACGTCTGGATCTCCAGCCTTCTTGTCCTATTAGTGCCATAAGACACGCTCCTTTTACTGTACATTAGGTGATTTCCTAAAATGCTTCTCCTTTATTTACATTACTTATTTTTTTTCCCCACCACAAATGCATCGGCATAGGTTTATTCTCTTAAATGCAGCTTACCTGAGTAAGTCTTCAAGATTCTTCAAAAGCTGGGACTCAAAATGCAAGATAACACCACAAGAACAAGGAAACAGTATTAATAGAGGTGGATGTTTCATATCCAAGACTTCTTCCCCTTACTTTGTATCCCACCACATTCCAGCTCTGCTTACCAGCTTCTACATAAAGTCTGACAGCACATTTGGTATTGTACATGCTTTATTAAAATGGAACTCGTATTTACAATATCTGCAGAAATAATCCCTCCCAAGTCTTGCATTCAGACAGACACACACACATACACACGCGCGCAGGCCCCTTCGCTCTACAGGGGTGTGAAGGCTATGCTCCCAAAAGTTAGGCAGCTTCTGGAAGAGGAGGAAGGGTGACATTTTTGTGTAATTACTTAAAAAGAAGCATGGGAGTATGCATTTGGCCATCACAATGCTAATTTAAGTATATGTAGTATTAACATATGGCAGTAACACTGAGTATTCCTCTTTTACATTCTATACACAGAATAACATCAAAGGTTTTCCAGTCAACAGAACATTCTAACTTCAGTCTCAATGCTGCTTGTAGTGACTATGAAACCACAATTTTGGGGCTGTCCCTTAAAACAATTCAAGTCTATGTAAGCGAAATAAGGCACAATTAATATTCGATTTGATTTAGAGGATGGGAAAAGGGGGAGAGGCAGGCTTCAGATAATAGTTGTTGCAGAGGAAACAGTTTTACCCAATCCTTTTGAGAAAAGGATGAATTTTACCCCCATCCTAATCTACACGGACTTCTCTTAGAGAACTGAAGTATTCTGCCAGGGCTACTAACGCCCACATACAAAACAAAATTGGAAATTCACATTTTAACACCAGTTTCAGTAGTCTAACCTACTGATACTGATGTACATGAGTACGTCTTTAATGCTGAAGGAGAAGACACATACGAAACAAGATTCAAACCTTTCACTGAGCTTGAAGACTCACGTCTTTTAGAGAGCTTGTAATATATACTATTTGAAGGCTTCAGCTTACTGATAAAAAGGAATAGCGTTTTTGTCTTTAAATCCCTGGCCCCTCTTCACTAACGAAGCCTAACCAGACATTACAAATAAACTGCAACAAAAGGTTTGGCAGCACAAATAATGTCTAGTATTCAAATCTTCATTTGTGAGTTTATTATTTTCCTTGTACAAAACCTGTTGAATGTTTTTCGCAGCAGATGAACTGTACCCAAAGATGCAGGACATTCTGTGATGGGGAATAAGAGGTTGCAGTTCCGAAGGCCCCTGACTTTGGTTGTTTACAAAGTTCATTCCTGTTTAGTGTGATCCTTGGTATCTTCCTCATCTGTGTATTCTGAAGGTTCTTCCCCTGGTTTTAGGAGTCTACCTACGTAGTCGTATTTTTCTGAAAAAGATTTACGATTCCATTACAATCAAATACAGCTGCATTTGCTCGTTAGCCTGCACTGCTGCAAATCCCTTTTTCTCTTACACACGCAGGTTCTCAACCTGAATCACTGAAACCGATAGCAATTTATCAGCAAGCTCAGCCTCCTAAAACAATCTTGCTACCATTGCTGCTCACTACCTTCTCAACTCTGAGTACTTTGTTTCAATTCTCCCACAGTGAATCAGGCAAGCTTTATCACACAATGGCTGAAAACGCTGCTGTTAAAACCGGCACAAATTCCCTCAGCCTGTTCTGATTTCAATTACTGTGAAAAATGACTCCCCCTCCCTCCAGAGGCATGCTTCTGAGAAATAATTTCAAGACAAACTTGTTCAACCCTTCATGCCAAAACAACTCTTCGTCCTAAACATGATTCCATGGCAGCCAAAGCCAACAACTCATGAGCGGGAATTCCATCAGCTAAGCTACACTGAGATTCCAGAGTGAAATTCTGTGCTGAAGAGCTGAGAAGAGAACCACTTTCTTGTAAAAGTAAAAGGTTGAAAAAGCTCTAGTTGGATATAGTGGAATCCTCTCTATGGAAGAAAGGCCTGAAACCCCTGGTCTTTTCCTAAGAAAGTTACATTGCATTATTTATGTTAACTGTCAACATTTCTTTAAAAGCTGCCCCAAGCCCAAATCAGTCATTTTTATGAAACACATTTCCTTAAACTAAAGATGTGCTGCTAATTTGAGAATTTACCTTTAAATTGCATTTCCCACTCTCTTACACTTTCCATCTGTACAGCATTTAAGTCCGATAGGTCATCATATTCATCTCTGAGTGCATCTTTATCTAGACAGAAAGTTGCTAGTCCCCTGGAGGCATCTCTGCCAGCAAATATTCCATATGGACCCTCTGAAAACAAAAAGACAAAAGCGATACCTTCAAGTCTTTGTTTATGGTTACCAATCTCAGTTCCTTATGTAGTCTGCCGAAGCCATACATTAAACCCTGGCAGTGATGGGAACAGCAGTAGTTTCAGTGCCATGGCTGTTCGATATTCAACAGCACCGCAATTAAATCTAAAGTGTCACTAGGAGAGAAAGTCTGCTGGGAAAAGCAGAACCAGGAAAATAGCTTTGAAGGGATATCTGGAAAAAATCCCTGTCATTTGATGCAAGTCAGTTGATGTAAATGAAATTCCAAAGAGACTGGAGGCTGGAATTCAAAAGAAACGCACTTCTATTAAGCAAAACATAGAATATTTACAAGTTAAGCATGAACAGAAGCAAACTATATAGACATCTTAATTAGAAATCAATTTCATCGATAAATAGAACTTAATACTTTCACTTCACTTATAGACTCACCACGACTTTCTACATACGTGATAGACAGTGCATCTTTTGACACATTTCTTACTTCTGTGGAAACAACCTCATTTATTTTGGGCAGCAGATCACCCATATCCTATATTGTTCTTGAAAACTGCACAAATCTTCATGTTAAGAATGTAAAGCAACTACTTCTTTTGTGCTTTTTGACTGATGTCAAGCACCACAAATACACTAACAAAATTTTGAGCAATGACTGTCAAATAAATATTACTACAAAGAGAACTGGATGATTTGCAAACCAACAACTTTCAGGACGAGGCTGATAACTGGCTTTCCTGAATATTAATTAATCTAAAGAACTTCAAGCGTATTGTTACCTTAGATTTTCTTTACCTAAAAACAATTACCTTAATTCAGCTCAATTTAAAAAAACCAAAACAAAAAAAAAACCAAAACAAACAAAAAAAAACACTTTAAAATTTTCTGCACTAACTGCAGCAGCTAAGCAACAGGGAAATGCCCAAGGCATCATAAAGAGTGGTCACTACATGAAGATAAACAGGCCAGACCCCTTCGCTGGCTTACCTCTCGGAAGACGACAGTGGCCGTCAGCCTGAAGAAAAGGCAGCACCCATGGACAAGAATGAACACAAGCAAGTGGCAACACACTGTCCTTCACCCCCTCTATTGCCTGCTGTAGCACCTCAGACCTCTTCTGCACCAGGGCGAGCCACGGGAAATCATTCCAAGAGGCTGGTTTCCTCCCAGGCCGCTTGCTCCAGCCACAACACCTATCTGCTCTTGCCGGGCATTGGCTTCAGGGTTGAGACAGAGGCTGGATGCAGCAGGAAGAACTCCTGAGGCAGGGAACCTGAGCACCATATGGATTAGAAGAAACTACGTCCTCACCAGAACTGGTGTCACCTCTCCACCCCAGAGTGCTTGGCACTGTAAGTTGCTTACAGTCAAACCTGAGAACAGAAGGGTGTCTCGTGTGCCAATGAAAATTTCCCTGTCTCTCTGGAAATAAACCAACTGATTTAGAAGCAAAATTTCACAAGAAGTACACATCAGAGAAAGAACTATCAACTGGAAGCTTGCACTGTACAAATCTGGCCATAAGAGACAACCATAATGATTAACAGCATCTTTATGCTCATCATTTCAGATATTTAGCTTGAGGAATGGCATTCACAATAACTACCTCTGGGATCAGGGACTACATTCATGTTACTTAAGAGAATCAAAGTCAAGAGCCCTTGTGAACTCTATTTCTCCTATTTGTATCCTGAATTAGATATTTATATGAAAAACAGGATTCAGAGACTGAAATCAATTCCAAGTTGCATGCTCAGTCACTTCCCATGAAACAGTGTACAAGGTAGTGATGGCCATCATTTGCAACATAACACAGAGCTTCTTCAAACAAAAAGTCTTGCTTCACTCCAAAATAGCTATCATTCAAGTGATCTAGTTTTTGATGTTCTCAATGAAGAACACAGGAGCTATAAACAGCTCTTACAAAGACAACAGACAACCAGTAAATCCTTAAGACCAATCATAAATTGCTACATAAGCTCACCACCAACAGTATTTTGTCCCTTTTTCCTTTCTCTGAAGTGTTTAAACCAAATATTTCCATAAACCCTACTAGGTATTTGCATAATGCGTTTTCAAAATTCTGGCTAACCAGAGTTAAGAGAAGCACGCTGTTCCCCTTCCCTTCTACCCTGCATTTAGTGGTTTATGGAGTTTTACAGCACCTGCTGAGATGCCACCTCTTCGTCCACCAGCTTGATTCCAATTATTTCTATTAAAAAGAGAATTACATTATATTTACCATACATTTCAATAATATACTTAGTTGAAAGCATGAATGCTTTGAGAATGTATCAGTTTGCATTAAGTTTAATGGACGCAAAATTACTGCAAATATATTTTAATGTCAGATGTTATTATACCAATATTTTTTTTTTTTTTCTAAAATTGAATTTAAACGTTAACATTCCAGCATGTTTACTACAGAAGTATTCAGGAGTCACAGAGAAACCATCAAGCTGGGTCCAAGCACTCAAAAAGAATGCTAACTACTAAAAATCAGCCTTTGGACTCAGCAGACAGCATCTTAAATTCCAGCTCCACAAATGTAACTTAGGAACGCGTCCCATTCTTTAATCCTTTACTAAACAGCAAATATTGAATTATGATGATTTAAAAAAAAAAAAAGTGCAAGCCTGGCTTCACCTTAGTTGCAGGGCTGCTAAAGCAGAAGTTCAGAGATCTCAGTATGAGCAATCTACTTCAAGATTTAAAGCTTACATTCAGATTCTTTTACACAGAGATGAAGTACAGTATTTTACATTAATATAGAATTTACAGGTCTGGGGTTTTGCTCTAAGCCCTAGCCTTTTATTTGCTTTTATATAAATACTGGTGCAACAGTATTAAAAAGGTATTTTGCATATCAGATTTTGTTGCGCTTGGAGAAGCATCCAGAAAGGTGCCAACTCAGAGAACCCTGGGGAAAAAAACGTGCTTCAAGAACACAATTCTGAGGTAGAGACATTAGTGCAACCCTAGACATACTCCCTCAGAGTTCTTTCACTACCAGATGTAATTTACTCTGCAAGCCCTTCCCGTAGTCCTTCTTTTCTTTCCTTTTGTCTGCCTATCTATTTAGACTGGCTCCTGTTCTAAATAATTGATTGCACCCCATGACATGATTTACATACTTAAGAGATTGCAAAAATAGATGCTATTAGCATAGGTACATATACCAAACTGATTTTTCAAGACCATATCATGAAGTTTCAGTGGTTTTCTTTAGCTGTACCCCCAAAATTAGCTATTTCATAGTCAAATATTTCTTTAAAAAATTCTCCTACCACTCCAATTTGCCATCTCACAAGAACAAAAGGAAAGTCAGGGAAGTGTCAAAACCCATTAAAACACCTTGCTACACGTTAGTTGGCTACAGGCAGCTATGAGCCTTACGTGAAGGAAAACTTTGTTCCTTGAAGAATGCTTTTCTTCCCATCTTTGCTTTCACATATTGAAACACTTTGTTTCAGGGTCTGCATTTATTTTAGCACTGAGACCAAACAGCTATCAAGAAAACATATTTGCCTACTTATCTCCACATCTGTACCACCACATTTATGCGCTGCCTTTTTCCCCTGTATAAATTCTGCATTTACCTTTTGTGTTTGCAGACAACCTAAAACAACAGCAGGTGAGGAAAAATAAATCTAATATTAAAGCACTGTATTTAGAAATTTGAGATACGAAGCTGTCCAAGCTGAAGTTTTTCTTTGGAAGTGCTGCTTCTAGTCACTTGCTCCAAAACAGGCTAAACTGGATCTTGGAACAGCACATGTTACAATTGTCAACTGGTTTGGTCAATAGTTCCCCCAGCAAAACCTGTGCTGGTGTTCAGTGTTAGAGCAGATATTCTTGGTTTACCAAAGAGATTATCTGGCCATTTTAGTTCTCTACTAGCTTTGCAGAACACCCCAAACTATTGCTCCAAGACTAGTAATGAAGGTGAACACTGTACACTGAACTTTGGATTGCTCCAACTGTTCAGCACAGGGACCGCAGTACAGATAGCTGCATGCGGACTTTATATCTAATGAAGTGATTTGTAATCTAAGAATTGTATTCATTGCCACAAGGCCCATACAAGTTCTTTGGAGAGGCCACACAGGTTAACAAGGTTAAGTTTTAAACCAGCTTTGGTTTCTTCAAGTAGTCAAAAAGCACTTTGAAGCAATCATCAAATATGCAAAGCACACCAGGTGTTCTTTGCATCTGCGGGCTCCATGCAGCCACTGCAAATAAAACCTAGTTTTGTCTGAAGCTTAAGAGATTCATGGACAACATTTCTCAAACTGCAGACAAGAATAGACTAATCTCTTCTTTAGTGTAAGTTAAAAGGAACAAAATAATACAGACCATGAAATTATTGACAGCTGCACTATTCTGCCACTTTGTCTACCTTTTCCACTCCAAATCAAAGCAACATCTCCACTGTCTGTTTAAAATTTTCCATCTGAATCCTGACATGTGTTTGTTCAGTGTTGCATCTTTTATGAGGGAATGAAAAAGCTACAAATTAGACAAAGCCATTTTGAGATGCAGCTTGAAAGCAGAAGCCTTCTAATAACATTTATCACTGGGAACTCAAGGTGACATAGTTTTAACTTTACTGCTCCAGATTTACACGAAAGGAACGATGTGGGTCAATTTTAAGTTACAACTTGCATGGAAAGTAAGTGTTGTTAGGAAAGCGACCCACAAAGTCTGCATGCTAAGATGGGAAGTGCTTAGAAAGAAGGGTCTAAACCTGACTTCTTAGGCACAAGACCAGAGGGCCTCACTCTCTATTTCGCTTGCTTCCTTTTTAACTCCGTGAAAAAAAGTGCAAGAATCAATGACCCAATTTCAACTAAAGGGGCAGACAATGAGCACTGCTAGGGAGCCTCTAGTTCAGTAGTCAGGAGATTCCTGGAAGACAGCTCCGTAATTGAGAAGGACCTGGATCCCACATCTCGCTTTAGTGAGAAGCGCTCTGGCCACTAGTTTATTTCATAATAAGGCAAGCAATGCTGGCCAGGTTTTTGATTAAATGAAAGAGATCTGCTACATACTGGATTTAACATCTATATGTCATTAACAATGATGCCGCTATCACATCCTAATATATCTTGCTTTAAGCATACCTGCTTGATCAGGCCCCTCAAACCTCAGGGGACTGGAACCTGAATGGTTTAAATAGGAACTACAGATTTACACAGACTCTTTACCAAACACAGAGTTGTTCGAGTTTGAAGGAATACATGCAGGTTATTAAAAAAAGGGGAAAAAAAACCCAAACAACACAGGGAGCTGACAGACACACAAAGCAGAAGCAGAGGAGGAGACAGAGTGATGCATCTTCCTGTACAAAACCACTTTACTGCTCCCCATGAACATGGGCTGAGGGCTTACAGCAACCCCTTCATACTGGTGGCAAGGGCACTACTCCCTTTAATCAGAAGTATGGGAACTATCTCTCACCAATATGCACGTATACACCTTTCTAGGTTAACTACTGGTAGGAACTTCTTTATCCACAAACGCAGTTGCTTTCAAAAGCTGAGTCTCAGGCAAGAGACACCTCCATTACACAGACACCAAAGAGCTGACAAACATCAAAAACACAGAGAAGATATACACCTTACAGGAAGCACTTCTTTCCCCCAGTCTTATCCTCTGTACTTATCTGTAACCCCTCGGCCTGTTGTGTTCTTAAGATAAGGCCACCCTTTACAGAATTCTCCAGACACAACATATATGATGTCCCTCCTCCAACACTTCGCTCTAACCATACCCTTGTAAAGGATGTATTGAAAAGCATCAATGCTACCTTCGAAACAGAGACACAATGAAGTTTACAGCACTCGATTCCAAAGGAAGTCTAACAGCATCAGATTATTTTTACACAGATGATGGGAAAAATTGACAGCTGTTTATTACAGAATTTTTCAAAGTATTTAACATCAGAAATCACAGTTCTTAACTGGATTTGCAACATGAAATAAAGGTAATTTCCCCCTCATGAAAAAAGAACTATGATGGATTTTTTTTGTAAAAGGAACTACTACTACCTAATCTATTCCTCTTGGCAAACTGGAAAGCAGAAATCTACATGATGCTTTCAAAGACAAGAGTGGGATGAGAATGACAGTGACAATGTATTGCAGCAAAGCAAACTCAGGAAATTGATTTTTTTCAAGATCATGAAACATTAAGAACCAAGAAGTGACGTGGAACAGTTGCATACACTGTATTGCATGTAATCTTGCTTTGTCATGCTCAAAGCCATATATTTTTCATAACTGCACAAGGCATTTGATAAGTTAATCAAAACATATTTGCAGCATTATCTTGGCATGCTTATTTAAATGCTAAATATTAAGATTTCCCAATATTACTTTAATTCTTATTATGCCCTTCTATTGACAGTACACTACTAGGAACCTTGACACAAACAAACATGAAATTAAATGTTGCAATAAATGAAACAGTAAAAACTGTCTCTCATTATATGGATATAAAACCAACACGGCACACACTAAAGCTATTAATCATTAGACTCAAGTCATGAGATATGATTACAGGTGGGGAAGTCACCCCAAAACAGCCTCTGTGAAATTCTGGTTAGGTGATATTTTTAATAGCAAGCTGCTAATTGTTTACTTTCTTTCTTTTAGAGTTTGTGGGTGATAAAGAAAAGGTAATTAATTTAATAACCAAGCAAAGCATTCTAGGACACTTACTCATTTGGGCACAAACAGAGGTGGCATTTAATACAACTAAAAGTGAAGTGCCGAAACAAGGGGTATCCTTGCAGGACAGAGGACTATCCCAGGAAGCAGCATTTTGTAAAGGAACTTGGCAAGTAAAGTTTTAAATTAAGAGTTCAATGTAAGTGAAGTGATTTTTGGAGGCCCAGACAGTTAAATGTGTGATATGTAACCTTTTCTTGCTCTTAGCTAAAACGCATTAGACATATCAAAGAAATTGTGGAAGGCTTACAGAAGACAACATGAGAAAAAACAAAAAAATTTGGAAAACATTTTGATTAAATGTTCAAGAAACTGAAGTTTTCAATCATGTCTGTCTGAAAGGATGACTTCAACAGTCTATCAATTTTTAAAAATATCTTAACTCTACATATGTAAAGGGCTCTTCAATGAAAAAAGACGAAAGTATAACAGGATTCAGCGGATGGAAACTTAAAACCAGGAGAGCTTCTAATAAAATCAGAAGCTTGGTGGGAATTTTAAGGGAATCTCAACTGCTGGACAAAAATCTGGATTAGATGACAATTCTGTGCATTTTTAGCCTTCTGCTATAAGTAGAAAAATAAGGAACACCTCTGCATCCAAACTACACTGAAGCAAAAAAACCCCAGACCTTAATTTCAAGACATCAGAAGCCTTCTGAGACAGTCACGTTATTCAATGTTAACCCAGCAGTCAAGACATACTTAAGACTTGATAGTGAGCCCTCAGCCAATGCTTTTTGCTGCCTTCAAAGCTGAAGGACTATTTCACATCAGTACTGCAACAAAGTACAAAAGGCTCACAGTCCGAACCTGCAACACCAGCAAAGCCAGTGCCTTCAAATATTTCTTCTGTTAAAGAAAATTTGGCCATGGCTCTGTTGGTATGCTTTGCACTTCTCTTGCCATGCTCCAGCTACGAGGCACAGAATTACCAAGAGAACTGCTGCGGACATCTTGCTCCTCTGACTGAAGTCTTTCTGAAAAGCTCTCAACCAGCTGTAGAAGACTTTTCCACCTAACCCTTCTCAGATCTTTTAAGGCCTCCAAACCATCTACTAGCTTTTTTTCTTTTCAGACACAAAACAGTTGCAAGAAAATATTCCCCGACATGCATCTGTACAGGGAAACCACGTCAGCGCAATTCAAAAATCAACATGTTTGGCAGAAAGCACACAGCTGATGATGCACAGGTTGAGCATCACTGTCCTAATATGCGTGGTCCCAAGTAACGGAGATGTGACAGACAAAGATGACATCAGTTCTATTATAAAAAGGCAATCTTTCACCACAGAGGGGGGAGAAAAAGAAAAGACTTTTTTCCTCTCCATGAAAAGCTGGAAGCACTGCTTTAGGGAAACCAGCTGCTGCCAGTTATCAAAAAAGCAGACTGATGTCCTAGAACTTAAAGCTTTAGCTTCCTCACAATAATAGATCTCCAGAGGCTGGCAATGTGAACCAGCAATGATATCTACAGCGGAGAGTCTAAAATTTAATTTATATTTGATACACAAAAGAGTTAATGTTTAGATTATGGTCGATTATTATATCATAGAGTAATTTATGAAGCAATCAGTCGGCTTACTGGTGTTTTAAGCTTCACACAGCATATGTATTACCTGCATTTTCTATCAGCCCACAGGCCTCAGTTTAAAAAACCCTGAAGTGAGAGAGACAAAAGAACTGGCCCGATTAAGTGTCATGAAAGCTGCAGCACACTGGACCGCATTTTCTCAGCTTTACTAGTCAATAAAGAAAATAAGGCATGGCAAGGTAGCTAAGATTACATTGTTAACCTTTACAGTACCCAGTCAGAAAAGCATTTTGGTTCAATTATGGCAGTTTCAATTTCTGCAACTGGTATCACAAACTTTGAGGGTAACAAGAGTTACAAAATACTAGCCCAGCTCAACTGTACAACTGCTTGTCACTTCCCTGGTAAGAACCAAAGACTTGTAACATGCCAGTTCTGCATTTTTATTTTTGTAACCTAAGATTATTAAATATAATAATAATAATAATAATAATAATTATTATTATTATTATTACTACTACTACTTAACTTGAACTATTTCCTGGGGGGGGAAAAAAGTATCCTCTCTCTCCTCCACCCCTCATACAAGAACACCTGCCATACCTACTATGAAAACTCCTGCATAATTTGATTAGATCAAGTTTTCCAAACCACCATTGTTTAAGGAAGAAAATTATCAGCAGTCATAACCCTCATTTCCTTTGGCATCAGATGTGAACACGGTGTTCACTAGTAAGTTCATCCACTTCATTAAGAACACTGTTTATTATGAGAAAATATGCTGCAGTTTCACAATCTACATTGTGAATATGGAAACACAACATTGCTTTTGAAGCATACTTTTCTGAACCTTTTAAATATACGTTTCCACTCCAAAGAACTATTGTCTGTCCTTCTATTTAAGAGAGTGGGTTGATTTCTGCACTCTCAATGGTAGCAACATATCAGTCCCTGAACTCTTCCTGCTCGCCCCTATCCCGATTCATACTCAGTATGGCATTTGCACCTAAATAAGTAACCAGCTGTTTTTTTTTTTTTTCTTTTCTGAACTGCCAGAGCTAGAATGAAGGAAGCATTGCTCAGTTGCGCTTGGGAAACCTACTAGAAAAGACAGAAGGAAAAAAAAATAAAATAAAATTAAACATTGCACATCCAAATCTAGGCAACTGGAAAGCTGGAAGCCTGAACAGAACCCAGACCCGTTTTGCACCACCTATTTAAAACTACCGTTCGTCCCCCGGCCGGCCAGCCTGGTGAGGGGTCGCGGTTTGGTGAGGGGTCGCGGTTTGCAGGGCTGTCTCCCATCTGACACCACCACCACCGGCAGCCGGCGGCCCTATCAGGCGTGGGGACAGCGAGCACGGGGCTGTCCGTCCGAGATAAACCCAGGGGCCCGCGGGACGCCGCCGCCGCTGACAGGCAGCGAGGCCTCCCCGAAACCCACCACCCCCGCCCCCGGTGGGGCTGAGGCCCGGGCGCCTTCAAGCAGGGAGCCCGCGGCGGCAGGGCACGCCCGCCGCCGCCGATCCCCGCCGTCTCTCCCCAGCACCGCCCCCGCCTCCCGCCAGCGCTGCCGGGAGGGCGTCCTCGGCCTCGGGACCCCCTTCCCCCGACCCCGGGGTCTCACCGGGCCCATAGAACTTGCTGCCTTTGGTCACGTCGAAGACTTTGCCGTTGACAGCCAGGAGGATGCGCGGGTTGCGGGTCCCGTCGAACTCGCGCAGCTGCTCCAGGGAGAAATCCCGCCGCTTCATCCGCGGCAGAGCGGCGGCCTGGCTCTGCCGGGCCGCGCCCCCCGGCCCGCTCCGCGTCCCCCAGCGCAGGTACAGCCGGTAGGCCGCCAGCAGCCCCAGCGCCAGCAGCCCCGCGATCAGCAGCATCCCGCCGCCCACCGGCGGCTCCTCCGCGCCCCCGCCCCCTCGCCCGCCGCCGCTGTTCCCCTCAGTCCTCAGCCTCCCGTCCCCATCGTCCGCCATCACTGCCAGGCCAACGCCTGCCCGCCCAACGGCTCCGCCCCGCTCGCGCCCGGGGCCCGCCGCCGCGCCCCGCCCCTTCTCCCGCTTTCCATTGGCCGCCGGGTAAAGCGGCACCGCCCCCGGCGAATGGGGTGCGGACACGCCCCGCCAGCCCAACGGGCGCCGCCGCTCGCGAGAGGCGCCGCTGCCGCCAGCGCGCCTGCGCAGTGACCACCCCCCACCCTCACCCACCCCCACCCCCTCCACGCCGTCAGAGCGCGTGGAGGTGGCGTTGGCGGGAGCGGGGAGAAAGGGGGGGGGGAATCGCCTCAGCCCCTGCCTCACGGGAGCGAGCGGGTACCGCCGCCCGCCACAGCAAACAGCGCGGGGAGGAGGCGGCGTGGCGGCGAGGGGGGCTGGCAGCCCTCCTTGAGGCGTTAAGAGCCGTTCTTTCCGCCGCTGGGAAAAGGGTCGAGGGCTGCCGCCGGCGGCGGTGGTGCAGCCCCGTTGTGCAGCGCCCTTTGGGCGGCTGCCGAGTCAAGCGGCGCGTCTGGCCGCAGCTCTGGGGCGGAGGTGGTTTTGCTGACCGCTTGAGCGAAGACAGGCGTGCGCCTGAGGTGACACAGCAGCCAGTTTTGGAGGGAAACCTTTGGAGGTAGCTCAAGGGACTGCTTGGTGCGCTGAGGGTAAATACACCCTTCCGTTTTTTTCCTGTCAGAGAAAGGGGTGATTACCAACAGTAGGCTGATACACTAGAATTACTCCTTGTGCTGCCAAATGTAGCAGTGGCAGCCCATAGGTGGCTTTACTATATCATGTTAAGTAGAACCCATACCCAGGAGCGAGTTTGCTCAGTTATGTGAGGAGAAAGACTAAAAGCTTTTATTATTTTCAAAGAGAGAGTGGGTGCATCTCAGTAGGACGACACATCTGCAGAAAAGGCAAAGACCTGGGCAAAATTTATCCCTCCAGTTCCTCTCATCTTGTCAATGATGTGCTCCCAAGCAAAACTTAATGTCTCATCAGTTAATGCTGAAAAGCTGCTCTACAATTGTGTAACTGGGCCTGGGGAACCCAAACGGCACTCAGCTGCCCTCTCGGTGGTTGGAAGGTGATTCAAGAAGTACTTTGGACTTGAGAAACATTGTTATTCCATGTAGCCCTGTGGTGCTAAAGCTTCCCTGCCTGATAACTTCAGCCTCCAGAATAAATCACAATTAACATAACTCAGTCACAAAAAGTTGGAAAGCTCAAATGTTTTTCACAAAGGCTGGTAGACAGTGCAAGAGACTCAACCCAGTGGAAAATAACATTAATGATAGCATTTACATAAAGCTCTGCATTTTCAACACCTTTGCTTAAGTGTTTAATCTTCTGCCCTCTGAGCCAGTTTGGTAATGACTACCTCTGTGAGGAAACACGATGAAATTCTTGCCAGTTAAAGACCTGCAATTAAAATACTACTACTATTCCTCTTAATCAAGCAGGCTCTATTTAATATGTGTGTAAGTAAACTCTATTAAGAAAGTCCTTTCATCTCCACAAGTCACAGCTTGATTGTGGTTAACAAGTTTTTATCAAGGAATCATAATATGTTTGGATTGTCTGGGCACAGCTATGGTGCAGGTCAGAAAAAGACGGAGTTGCACTCTTACCTCCAGATTTCCTTCCGTCATTAGTTTAATTTAGATTTTCCACAACATTTTACTACATTCTCTTAACTTCCTTTGTATTTTAAAGAAGGTTTCAGGAAACAAAAACAAGTAGTAAGGGATGTTTTACCCATCTGCCTACCATGATCTTATCTCTAAATTCATATAGACTGGCTAGATTATTCTAGACATTTCTTTGAAAGAGCATGGTTTCCCATTGTGCGAATGTAGTGTTCTGCTATATTCTGGAAGGAATTCTTTCAGAAATCAGCATGGCTACTGTAAACATTCTAGCCTTCATTTGTCAGTTCTGGCTGCCTGCTTAAGAGATTATATTGCTACCTGGGCTTGGCTAAAATACCTTGATTTATTTCTGTGAGCCTTGGATCTAGCGCAACAAAATAGTGGCTATTTTTGATCCCCAGATAAGAGCTGGAAGCCAAGAGGAGTTCCAGGAACCCACCCTAAGGAAGTGAAAGTTTAGAAGACTTCTACTTAAAAGAATTTAAATGCTAGAAAATAGACAAATACATTAGAAATAATATAAGGCAAATACTAAATATATTAAGTATACTTGGATTAGAACATTTTCAAACCTAGCGGAAAGAAACCACTGAAAACACGTAGGTTTTGACCTGGAGGAACACTGTCTGGTTGTCCCCTTGTTAGTGTACACCTCAGACCAAGTCCAGATATGCAGCACCAAGGATGTTAAGATCCCAGTGCAGCTACATCCACCTTCAGTACTGGAGCACCATCAGTAGAAGACAAACACTCAAGATCTGCTAGCTCAAATAGGACAAACAAATGTCTTCCCGTCTCAGGGCAGACTACTTTCAACTTCAGTCAAATTTTGTTACCCTGCTGTTAGTGTTACCTGCCAGAGAAACGCCAGAAAAAAACAGTTTCTCCACTATGACATTTTCAGCCGTTTCTTTGTTGCCTGTCTTTGGTTTGCCAAGACAAAAAGTCTGTCCCTGTAAAGTAAAAAAGTTATGTTCTACAAACCTACAACTGGTAAAGGGTCCCCCAAAAGTCTCTTAGCATTACTGTGTTGCTTCTGCTGTTCTTTCTGTGCTTCTCGGTGGTTTTTTTTTTTTCTTCGTGTGAACAAATCTGACTTTGATCTAATTGACAGACAGCTGTCATAGATCCTGACCCATGATTGGGGAGCTCAGGTATTGCTGTATGTAATTGAGTGTCAGTACAGCAATACGATGAGAGGAGTGAAAGGAAAACTGGGCATTCCGGGTTACCTGTGAAAAAAATCTCAGAGTTTTCCAAATTCTGAAATTAATGCACAGCACATTTGTACTGATTTGATCTGAAGAGCAAACGAAGTGGTAATACTTGCATATCACAGTTTCACATAAAGGGCTTAGTGAGTCCTGAAAAAACATATATGAAAGAATATTAACAAATTTCTAATTAGTTATATTATAGCTTTTGTTGTTCTTGAGTAGTTATTTATAGATTTTTTTTTTAGCTAATAAAATTTGAAGAATACCTAGAAAATTAATAACTTATTGCTATATTCGTATGCAATCTCATCTATTGTTACTTGTTTATCCTCTAGTTCTTGGAGGTTAATAGCCATTAACTTTCATAGCAGTCTCTCTGCCATATCTGACATGATTTGTTCTAGCAACAAGGGAAAAACAGTAGTATCTTTTAAAGTTATTTGTTCACTGGTGTTATATGTTCAATATTTTTCTACATCAATATACATTTTCTTCTTCAGAATAGAGCCTTCTGTGTTGTAATGTGTCAGATATATACTATGACTGACTATTGCAACTTTGTCCTAAGAATTTCACAAATAGACCAGTTGCCGCCTACTTTGTTGCTCCACATATGAAAAAATTCTTTAACTTTTTTTATTAAAGAGAAGCAGGTAGGATGCTTCTGGATGACTTTTCCATTAGGAGGTGAATGCCTCAATTCAGAATTACATTCTTCACTTTTTCTTTTCAACCACTACTCATTACAGCCTCTGGAAAGAAGACTGAACTCAGTGAAAAGCACAATGAGAGCACAACTTTACAAGCAGAAATTGAGCTCTGATACAAGCCACTATCATGTCTGAAGTTTATTTTCCATTGATTTTGAAGCTGAAGAAGCATCTCATAATGCAAAGATGGCTATGTTCAGGACAGATTAGGAAGTTAATTGTGTGTGAAGGAATGTAGGGATGTCTCAGTAAATTTGGAATAATAGAACAATCAATCAGCTCCATTGATTTTGGATATTTTTAAACCTAGCTTAATGTATGGGATGCACTGATGGTTTTGTTTTATGCTGATACAGCTGGTAAACGCTTACCGTTTAGGTCAATGCAATGCTTGATGTCTTATTTCAAAATAGTATCTGCTTACATTATTTAACACATCTTTTTTCATATTTATTTTCAGTGCTCCATGTAGACCTATCTAAATTTTTTTTATATAATGTCATAGGGTCTTTCAATGAAGGGATGCTGAACACATACAAGTTATTCAGAAATATCTTTCAAAAATTCCAAAATATAGTATGAATAATATAGTGAAATTCATATCAACCCATTTTGCTAGTTTTGACTAGGACAGAGGTAATATTCTTCATAGTTGCCAGTATGGGGCTCAATTTTTCATTGGTAAAAAGTCCACTGTTATTTCTTAGTCTTTGTAAATGGTGTGATATCTGAAGTGCATGGTTATGATATAGCAGAAATAGATTAAGTTAATCTCTAACATTGTTCATCCATTATAAAGTTACTCTGTCCGATGGTGTGCTTTACAGAAAAGTCTCTATAGCCCAGACTGGGACCAGCAGAAACCTGTACGCACCAGTCAAGCGCTGACCAGATGAGTAACTGGTGGTGCCTTGCTACAGATCTAGGGGTAGGTTTGCTGCAACTGGAGCTCAGCTTGGTGTAGGAGCTGAGAGCAGCTTTCCTTCAAAGATGAAAAGCTCAGGTTACTCTGGCTCTCAGCTCTTGGTCTCAGAGTGGCTCTGGCATTTATTATTCCAAATCTGGTCAAGTAAATGACTGACTTGTGTACTAGAGATACATCTTCAAAAAAAGTATGCCAATGCATTTAGAAAGCCAGGTTTTTAACAAAACAACTTATTTGGGATTTTTGCAACTGTATGTATGCAGCTGTGTTTTCAAATGGTAACTGCAGAACTGCAATAATTAGGCTATAATGAAACAGCAGAGAAAGTACCCAGGCAGGCCTTTGGGCATAGCCATGTGTAGGGAAGAAGGCAGATTTTCAAGTAACTAAGTAGCTATGTTTTCATATTTGACTGTAGGTGCTTATAGGACAAATACTAAATGCGCAGAGCTATCATTATTAGATTGTATAACCTCACTGTATTGTGGGATATATCCACAGAAAGTACAGACACTACGTAAGAGCTGCAGAAGAATAGTCTCTAGCAGCTCTCCTTAAAGGAACACAAAAAGACAAAAATAGCAAGTTACACAGATGTAAAAGTGTAGCAAGGAGTCTGGGGATAAGACCTGATAAGGAGGTAGACTTTTTGCTGGTACATTGCAGTTCATGAGCTCAGGTATGTGTATTCTTGCTTTAGCACTGGTAGCGTATTGCACTATAGATAATGAAATAGTGTACGTAAGATGTAGAATTAAAGTCAGAAAATAATTTGAACTCCTCAATGCTACTGCAGATAATTTTAGTGCTTCCATTCTTTCAACTCGGTTCTCGACCTTACAGGTGTGACCTTTTGCATACTGGGCAGAATTGTACCATGTGTATTTTACTACAACACTGGCAAACCAAGCGCTTAAGTAACCAGACTATGTTTATCTGTGCAGTGATAGTTAAATCCCATGAAGTCAATGAGAGCTTTTCCAGTGGCTTTAATTTCACAAATTTAATAATATTAACCTTGTCTTGATTTTAAAAAGAGCTGAGTTGGTTTGTTTGTTTGTTTGTTTCCCCATAGGAAAAACACTAATGTAGATACTTTTTATTTAGTTTTAAAACTAATACTGATTTAGCCCAATTTCAGTTGATGCTTTTTTTTTTTCCCCGCATTTTAACTCTGTCTTGGGATTATCTTTGTAAAATACTGCTGTGTTTACATGCACATTTTTTTTTCTGTAGCATGATATCACTTACATTAGAAATTCCTATGGTAATTTCCTTGGTTCACCGCAGTCGTCATCTGCTAGGTTGTCCACAGGTGTCTACCTCAGCTGCTCTTCTCTCTATAAGTGTTAGTGTTGATACACAACACTGCTAGCTGTGAGTTAAAGATTGCAAACAGAAATAGGCCACTGCTGGCATTGCTCCCGTTCGACATTCTTGTATCTCTCTGTCCTGCTTACCTGCCTTTCCATCTCAGTTCCATTAAGTCTTTGAGGCATTTTACATTCTATTCAGTCTTAAATCACAATTTTTTTTTATGGACTATTCTGGGCTACTAGTCAGAGACAGCTAATGAACCCCTATTTTGACAAGCCAGCAATTCATAGTAGCTGACTGCAGAAGCAGACTTGTCTTTGATAAGTAGAGGTGGGAAATAGACCACACACCCCAGTTTTGAGTTCATTTCAGAAATGGTCATTAGCTATCCTAGGAGATTTCAGCAATGAATTCACAGGTACCCCCACAGGATCAAAGTGAAGGAACCAATTTTTCAAGCTAATAAATATACATTTTTTAGCCATATCTGTTACAGTGTTGGTTTTTCTAGAGAGATTGGCTTCTATTAGGGGCAAAAGCCATTTAAGCAGCTTATGCAGGAGTTTGTTGCCTCACTTCCATCCCAAAGTCCACATCCATTATTGAGGGGGGAAAATGGTACACAACCAAGAGCAAATGTGTCAAAGTAGTCAATCATTTTAAATAGGTATACATGACCATTCACGCAATTAGATGTCTTTTCCTTAGTGTGTTGTCATAATCTGTATAACTACATAATTCTCACATAATGGCAAACTGAGATAGAATTAAGTCATAACTTAGGCTACTGATAACAGACCTCTTTATTGGACAAAATGTGTCAGAGTTCAAAGTCACCAAAAGTCAGTCTGTCCTTATAAGTTCTTTTTTCTTTTCTTTTTTTTTTTTTTTTTTTTGAGGGGAGAGAGGAGTGTGTGAAAACTGTGCACACATGCAGCTCCTGTTCTTTGGCAAGCGTTCATAGTGAGGAGTAAATTGCTGAAGTCCTCTGTGGCAAAGTCCATGTTTTTCAGTTTTTGCCCTTTCTTTTTCTGTTTTTCTATTTTTGATGTGGAAAGGGGAGGAAGTTGCAGAATACAGCCAGGTTATACTTATCAGGCAGCAACAATTACATCAGCAGCCTTTGCCCCTTTTTAATAAATAATGTTTCCAAACTTATTATGCAGCCAGAATTTTGGTCGATTTGTTTAGTTAATAAGGTAAATTTTTCTGGATCACATCTGTTATTAACACTCACGTTCACTGATATGTGGTATTGTCACCAAGGTCTACAAATTATTCTTTTCATTGGCTGAAGAAATTCCTGTACTGGAGCAGAATAGCTTCTCCTTGCTTAGAAAGGCAGCATAGCCATTGTGTTAAAATTTGTAAACTTTTTTTTAAAAAAAATCTTTATCACAAATGAGGTTGGCAACATTTTTGTTTTGAATTTCTGATTAATGAATTCCCTTTCTCTAATTTTGCAGATACTCTGAGTATGGAAGGCCCAGTTAGGAGACTGAGCAAAGCCATTGCTACAGATAGCAAACAAGTGCATCTCATTCCCAGTGACATCGCTGTGGAGATGTCATTCTAAGACATCTCATTCTAAGATTTGCTGCAGGTACAACAGGAACAAGGGACAACTCTGACAACTTAATGGCATGAGTAAAAATGAGGAAAGAAGGCGCTTTTTAGAAGGGTAATGAATAGTTACATTTTACAGGGAACATTTTAATGAAGGATAATATTAACTAGTTGTCTCATTCCAATTCATCTTTTATTTATATATTATAAGGGTGCAAACCTTTATTCTCTACTGCCAGAAAAAGTGAAAGCACCAAACAAAACAAAACGCTGTGCAAGCAAAACACTCCAGTGCATGTGTTTTACATCCCACCCCTTGGAAGAGACAGATACAAAGATCACCAGACATATGGTAGATGATGGTAACATTACTCAGTCAGGGGTCAGGTGCAGCTACACCGGGATGATAGAGCTGCTCAGTCACATGGTTGCTGCTGTATCATATGAGCAGGATGGCGTCTGCCAAGCTAGCCTGCACTACCAAGGAGAGGGAAGTTGAGTGGGAAGGGACTGAAATCTTTTAAAGCTCACTCTGCTGTTAAATACATACTTTCCTCAATACATTCATGGCAAATTTTTAGATACTGTAGCAACAAGAGAGTTAGACTAGAATGCCTTGCAATATAAATATAAATACTAACAAATCCAAACAGGAGCCCTTGACCTGAGTTTTGCACTCACCTAGCAGGGTTGTGTGCAACTAAATAAAACACAAGACACTGGAAAAGCAGGCTTATTGTGTATGTATTCATATTTTATCTCTTTGCACCCCTGTCTCCTCCTTTTCATTTTGAATAATGACCAGGGCTAGGCTGAATCTAAATGGGAAATTCACGTTCCAAAGAAGCAATACAATATTATGATTTAATAATCAGTTTGTTAGAATTGGAAGCTGGAGGGGCATTAGACAGAAACAGCCTGGAGAGAGTCAGAGAGAGAGGTTGTCTTTAACACAAGTAAGGATTTGGGAACTTTCCTGTTAACATCCATGTTCAACGCAGTCTTGCAGAAGTAGTCTTTAGAGACTAAAGTTTTCCTCCAGTGCTAAGAGCAGCCATGTACTTCTAGTAATCTGTGATAGACAGGGATTCAGCTATGCAGACAGTGCAAGGTGAGCAGGAGAAATCAGACACAGCATAAAGGTTGTGCAGGACTATTTCTCGTTGAAAACCAGAGTAGCCTGTCTTCTCTGTTCCAGTGCTGCTAGTGGCTGCAAAGAGGTGAAAAATAACACAAACATAGCTACATTGCCCATGAGTGTATTTCCAGTGGGGCAGATATACTGCCAATGCAACATGTTTTTTACAGAGGGGTGTTACGCCCTGTTTTGCCTTGAGTAATTTAATTTCTATTTAGACCATAAAGGTATAAAATCATACATGCCCATGTTATGAAAGACATTTGTTACTGTCTGGAGATCTGTCCCTATTTGCAGAACCATTATACTACAGTAGACTCACTCCATGCAAGTATTTGTCAGGGAGATTTCAAATAAACCTGTATTCTTTATTTGTACCCATAATAAAGTAATTAAAAATCAATTAATATGCATAAAAAAAAGAAGCAATATAAGTCTGTGATTCTGCATTAAGTAATATAAAATCTGTGCATGCTGGATTTCCTGGCAGTAAAAATTTGATCTGTATTGGCGTGAGCACACGACTGCATTTTTATCGAATCAGCCAGAGCATGTGTTACAGTGTTTATTCAGATTTTATGCCAGCTTTCTGTCAGTTCAGGAGGATAAATTATGCCTGATCCAGCATAAAGTTAGAGTGGTATGAACAGACAATATCTCATCTGATAGGAACTCTCCTGGGACAAAATTATTTCTTCAAGCTATTTACTGTCTCACAGAATGATAGCCTACCACCCTAATATGCTGTAAACCCTATATAGTCCTTAAACAAATCTTTTCAAGTCAGAGCATATCTATATCTGATTAGCTGTAAATAGACTGACAATTTTTTCCTCAGAGGGAAAGAAGGAGAGAGTCACAAATTCAAATTATATTTTACACCTTAGGCAAATACAGAAATGTTTCAGAATATGATTTGTATAGAAATCTCAAGTGTACCCATGTATAAATGTAAATAATGAGATGGGAAAAATGAGTCATAATGATAATTAGGAACATAATTCTTGAAATTATGGGGTTCGGTTTGGGCCCATATTATGGAACAGAAATCTGTGCTTCCCGCTATGTTTGTTCTTTTAAATATGCAGCTGCTGTGTCATATTATGGATCCTTGGAATTTCATTCTGAAGATGAATTATCATGACACTAGTTAGGGGAGGTGAAGATAGTAAACACAAATATTACAGTGTAAACCAGATGATTTTTGAGATTTCCTAAGTCAAAGGGCCAAATCTGTCAGTACATGAGTGCAGGTTTTACTAACTTTGATACAAAATTGGTTGAGTATATTTAAGATTTTGTTGGAATTTTGTTAATTGCTATCTAAATTCTATTAGAATTTATGAATTTTGTCACTGCAGTATTGTCTGTCTTCGGCCAGGGATTGTAACTGACTGCAGTTCAACACTGAATGACAGTACTGCTTAACATTGTTCAGGCAACCCTGGCTACTCATTTCTGCACCTGCACTGCAGTCTTTACAAGGCTAGCACAGCAAGTTTTTGGGGTGCATAGTGGATTGGCCCATGGAACTGATTTAATTGAAGAATAGCAGGGATTATGAAAGTGGCACTGCCACTGATATTTTTTTTTCTCCTCCAACTACATAGTGTATGAAAAAAAAATGGAGCTGGGAACTTACAGCAGACCTGCCAAAAGGGAATGGTGGTGTGGTATAAACTGAAAGAAGGATTATTCCTGACAAACTCAAGGTAAGAACACACTTGTACCTTCTTTCCACGGAATAAGTTAAAGTAGAAAAAAGTATCCCGAAGTAGATGCAGTCATATGAATACAGAAATACTTTTGAAAAGTACAGCATGTTCTGGGGGCTGTAAGTCAGCTTTGTTCTTGTATGACTACATCCATACCAATTATGCTGGTATAACAATGTTAATAAAAATATTCTCCTGACAGAGTCATGCTAATACAAGTTTTACAGGTACAAGACCCCTAAAAATTGGAATAATTGATAAATAGTATACCTATCTAATGTGAACATGGCACACCCCGAATTCAGCAAGAATTCCTATTATGCAGATCTTAGTTAAGAGTTTGTAGAGCTGTAATTCTACTAAGCTGGCACTTTGGGAGAATGCAGAAGTTCCTTTTTAAAAGCTGAAGAGCTGTTCCGTTTCTCTTGATACGTTTTGGTGAACTTTCCAAAATAATTACCGGCACAGCTGAAGCAACTTTAGCATTCTTCTACTACTATTTCCTCTACCACTACCACCTCTTAACAGCTTATATTTGTTCTCAGAGTGGGGCCAGATTGTACTGAGAGATTGGTATTTTCAATACAGTTTCCTGTGGAGGAATAACCTAGGCTCTTGGCAACTTACCACTATTCAATTCATACAAAGCACTCACATCATTTACTCTAGACACAGGCCTGGGCTCATGACCATTACGATGTAATCTGTACTTGCAGTGCTATTTTTATCTGCAAACACATTACATTATATGCAAGTACTAAATGTATACAAGAAACAAAGAAAACTTAAAACATGCTTTGGGATTGAATTTTGCAAAAAGTGATACTTCATAATAGCTCATCAATAGAAAACACTTCCAAGAGAAAGCTGATTAAATATAGCAGTTTGCTACATATGTAGATACTTAATCCAAAACGTGATTTGTGTACTTGACTTCCACCTGCAAGAGAAACAACAGCCATCCTATGTGTGATTACAGTGCACTTGGGACTGAATGGGTCCAGCTACTGAGCAGCAGACATTATACAGGCATTCTCTTAGATCGGCTGCTTCGGATGCTCAGAGACTCAGGAGTCACCACAAATCCTAAAGCAAAGAAACTACTGATGACTATTGAGTATGGTTGGCCCAGATACTACTACTGTCTCCTTGAATGATAGGGCCTGTTAATTTGTGGTAAACTATGTGGGAATGAGAGTGATGTGAAAAAAAGTGTGATTTCTCCTGAAGAAATTTCTTATAAAATAGTGGGAAATTTGTGTAATACCTTTAAAAATTAAAATCCTCGTTCATTTCATCTTATACTGTTACTTCGTTATAATACTTGTGTAACTCTACCTACATAAGATTTTTTTTTATATTCCCCCAACTACCGTGCACATAGATTCCACGCTTGTCTAAACAACCTGCTTTTGTTTCCACTCTGAAGCCATAGCTGGGTGGATTAAATGTTAAAATGCTCCTTTACAGCCAGGTTTATTATGTCTCTGTACACACGCCCTAGGAGTCAGCATTTTGGTCTAGCTCTCCTTTGTGCTTCCCGTAAGTGCTGTGCTGAGGTCCTAAGTCTTCTTGCTCTATGGAAGAGGCAAAAGTACAGAAAGACTAGAATTCAAACTTTTTGAGGGAACTTGTGAATTGAGCTGAGTCACAGGCAGGCTTCATGCAACATCGCATTAGAGCAAAAGACGTGAAGATATCCAAAACCAAGAGAACTGATACATGCTGTGCCTTTATCAGAATTCAAACTAAATAGGGTATTTTTAAAAGACATTGACAACTCACTCTTCCATTTTGGACATGGACAATGTGGAAGAGAACAGTTAGTGTGGTGCGACTGAGGAATGCTTGTGTAACCATGTCTTCAAGGGATCTTTGGTGCACAGAAGCTTAATCCCTCAGGAATGGGTGTAGTTCTGTATTCCATCTCCTTCCTGCTTACCTTCCTCCCAACGTCCTTATTGCGGGCTGGTCTTCTATCGAAGAAATACTCTGTCTGTAAGCTGCACTGTAGAAGAGTTTCTTAAGAAGCGTTGGTCTTACCGTTGTAAGATATTGGTGTAAATATGATATTGCTTAACTCTATTTAAATTACTGTCATCCTTACATGTTCCAAATGACAGTTTCTTTCCCAGAAGTAAGCCAGGAAGCCGCAAACTTTTTTCCCTCTTTCATTCAAAGTTCCCTCTTCAGCCTTCTAGGCAACTGCCTGTGCTTAACACATGCTTAAAATTATGGTGGCTTCAAATGGTAAGAGCCAGCTCATTTGCTGGTAGTTTCTGCAGTGAAGTAGGCACCATTCTTTATGCTCCCATGCCAATCATATCAGCCGCCAGAGAACATGCCTTCTCATCAACACGTGTATGAGTAAGAACATTTTGATCGCACAAGAAATAATTCATCATTATACAGTAATAAAACCTTAACAATGCATTTTTTTAATCAATAAAATCTTAATTAACCTTTTCCAGATATAAATCTTTACAAAAGAAAACCCTTACATTGCAACAGTAAGGAAAAATGCACAGAAACATTTTATACAACACAATTTATAATTATATACAATTATTATAATTGTTATGCTGTTAACTCCCAGTGTGCTTAAATCTCATTGCACAGCAATGATAATGGCACACCTAACTTAGGATTTGCCCACAGATGACAGAAAAAGAAATTCTCCAAACCAAAAAATGCTTGGAAAGGCCCTAATGCAAGACAAAACCACTTTCTGATTTCCTGAGTAGGTCTATAAGGCCTTCCAGCCTTACAGAAAATGAGTATAATAATTTTCTTGTAAATAAGGACATTTCTTTTTTTTTTCTTTTCTTTTTGGCAACATAAATCAAGGCCTTACACCTATCCCAAGGCTTTAGCCCTCTAAATGATTACTGAATTGCACTTAGTTACGGCCTTGTTTTCCCTATATCAAGGCTTCACGTGGGCTCTCTACTGTTATAAGCAATATTAAGGAAGAGTGAGAACATGCCCTGTGCCACAAACCAGCCCCATTTCCCTCACTGCTCTCATGCAACTACTACAAACCAGCCCCATTTCCCTCACTGCTCTGATGCAACTACTAACAGTATAAGAGATACAGACATTTCCTTAATTTCGTAAGCATATGAAATAAGAGGTGGAAAGAGACATATGATCTCCACAGTCTGGAAAGAGACTCAAAACAATAAAAAATTAACACCTTCTTTGCTCCTATAAAAACTGAAAATTGAACAGTAACTCTTCACCTTTCAGGTTTTGCTTCTAGGCTCTGAGCTCCTCAAAACCACCTGTATTATCTAGTGCTTACATGGCAAACTTAAGTGGGGAATTAATTTTTTTTTAAAAAAAGGAAATGTTGTGATGACCTTATGAAATACTTTAAGAAAGGAGAAGGTCGAGAGAGAAAGAAAGAAGAGCTTGGGGAAATGGATAAATGATAAAAGGATAGGCTGATGTTTGCTTTGACTGTTGTTTAGGATTAATCCTGAGCATTGCCAAGTTTAAATCATGTTGTCTTTTGCACTTAAAGCCTCATCAGACTCATGTGCATCATGCTTCTTGGTCACAGAATTGCAGGGCCATTTGAGATCAGGTTGATCAGGGCCATGTCCTGCTGAGTTCTGAATACCTCCAAGGATGGAGAGTCAATAGACCCCAATGGACAACCTGCTCCAGTGTTTGACTACCCACATTATGATTTTTTTTTTTCACAATATCTGTTTTATCTGCCCTACAATCTGTCCATCCTATTATCCAATCCATGACCAGAACCATTTCAGGAAGTAATTTTATGTCTTCTTCAGAATCTGCTGCTCTTGTCTACTTTTCCAGTCTTGGAGTCTGATATCTCTGAAATCACAATTCAGGACACCATAGAATTAGTTTGGGAAGCCTTCCGGTTCTTGCAGCCAGAAGAGGATTTTGTGCAGTGGTTTGGACATCGTCTTAGCATAGCTTCCACTGAGGAACTGAGCTGAGGAGTATCTTTTGCTGTAGATAGTCAGGAGGGTCAACGTTTGCATGTGTACTTCAGCGGAACCCAAATTTGATACGTTTCAC
The DNA here is from genome assembly GCF_964199755.1 of Larus michahellis. Lineage (NCBI taxonomy): Eukaryota > Metazoa > Chordata > Aves > Charadriiformes > Laridae > Larus > Larus michahellis. The sequence continues at coordinate 20,868,574 of NC_133900.1, read as the reverse complement.
TTTTGTTTTCCCTTAGGCTGGTGATTTGCAATCAGGTGCTAAGACAACTGCTGTTTCTCCAATCCCTGCTCTGCTCCCAGAAGGGCAGACAAATTCCCTCATAAACATCGGGAAAGGATTACTCATGCCTCAACTTACTGCAGTACATTAAGTCATGGACCGTAGCTCTGGAACTGGCCAATGCACATGCAGGTACACAGTGCCAAGACAGACACAGTAAAGGTATTGTTCCATGCACACTTTTCCCAGCAGCAGCCTATTTTAAGGCATTCCCAGGACCTACCTCAACTGCCAGCTGCTTGTCCCTGTCACCCTTTCAGCTGTGCCAACACAGCTGTTTATGTGTGTGTTTGGGAACCAAATCATGAGACTAATTTGGGTTAAACTGCCTAACAATGCTCTTATTGCAGAATTTTTCTTTAATACCTGTTTAATTCCCTGGGCCTGATTTGCAGTGTGGCCTTACAGACAGTTGTCTTGATAAAAGTCATATGGCTGTCAAGACAACGGGACAGGCAGGAAGGAAGGAAAAATTGTTAGAAGTACCTTGAGTCAATATTGCTGGCAAAGGCAATGTATCTTGAAACTTACAGCTTTGAGGTGTTGCTGGTGACAGCTGAACTAAGCTACTGCTGTTGCTCAGAGCCCAGTGTCTATCGTATAGGCAACCTCAGCAATGCTGATACATCCATCGGTATACTTGTACCAGTTTGCTCATCAGCAGTGATAAGCTAAAAGTTAAATTTAAAGAATATAGTTGCCAACTCTGCACTATGGATACCTACTAACTTGAGGGCTAATAATCTTGCAACATCTGTCAGTTCTCATGGTCTCAACAGTTCAGCAGAAAAGTTTCCAGAGAGGCATTGAATGAGGCGCAGTTTTAGCATACACTTTATCCAGAGTAACAATGAGCGGCCAGTGGAAGAGCCAATTCTACTTTTCCCCCAAACTTGTGTACATTGAGTGCTGGCACCTCTTCTCTTGCACCAGATCAAATGGCTGTGCAATGCAAGAAGAGACAGTTCACTTTGAGAATCTGATGTATAACTAATGGTTTTTTTGTTTTTTTTTTTTTGTTTTTTTTTGTGGGAACACTGGCCTAAATTGAAGGGATTAGGAAAAACAGAGGTAATAAGCTACTGCTTCAGTGAGGATGTAGCTACAGAGACACTAAGAAAGGATCACTCATAACCTTGTGAAGTTTTTTAAAAGGAATTCCTTGCTCTTTGCAGACCCATTACTGCTGAATTTGCAAAGCAACACTCTGGAGTTGTGGAATAGAATCTGAATTAGCAGTGTATTTAAAATTGAGGTTCTCATTTAAATTTTTATGTTAATTTTAGTCTTCCACTGATGTCACAAAAGTGTACAGCAATAATCATTTTACTGAAATCACAGACACTGCTGTGTCCCTCGTGGAGTAATTTCTACCTGTGTAAAATACATCTGAAATGTTACTAAATCAAGTCAGCATTTTATACCCACTTGACACTCATATTGCAGTGATGTAAATTACTGCAATATAAGGCATCAGTGAATAAAATTACACTAGAATAAAACTCTTGTGTCAGAATCTGATCCCATATAAGTGTTTTGTACTGTTGTTTTAATGGAACATTGCAAAATTGAAAAATCATTAGTAGTCCTGCCAATGCTTTAGCATTTAAAAGGTCCTATTTCCCATTTCCCCATAGTCCCTTTATGCTACTCCATTAGTTTAAAAAGGCCATAAAGAGAGCACATTTAGCCACTTGGGAATATTTTCATTTTTGTGTTGCTCTTGCCTTTGGCATAGTAGATATGTTAGGTTGTGGCTGAGGAGAAAGGGTCATGGCTGGCCCGCCTCTCCGTTCCAGCTATTCTTGGTTGCTGGAACAGCTCCTAGGGGCCCCAGGCTGCCAATTGTACTAAAATTGCTGGTAGCCTTAAGACTATTCAAGGAGTAATTAGCTACCAAATGTGGGTAATTGTGACAGAGTCTAGCTAATACTGCCTGTGTCTGAACAGACTAATTAAAGGCTGCATACATGAGAAGAAGAGAAAAAAGCCTTTTCTTTTATGGAATAGAATTATTAAAAGATAAAATTTGATCTAGTATTAAAAAAAAAGTTCCGTTCCTTCTAGTAGGATCTTAGCAGTTTTTGATAATTAAACTTGGAAAATGAAGCACAGCTAGAGTTTTTAAATTAAATACTTTCACTGTGGGACCCTTCATACTCTGCTTTTGATTTCATAAAAGACATTTTATATTTTTTACAAAAAGGTTGTTCAGGGCTAGAAAGTTTAAAAATTATTCTTGCCTATGAAAAAGCAGGAGTTCTATTTCTGCCATCAGAGACTTCTAATTTCAAGAAGCCCAGTTGGAGATATACCATCATGTGCACATAAGTTCTGTTTCTTCCATTGTACAAAATGAGATGGGGAAGGGGAATAATCTTCTGCTGGTCTGACAAGACTACAGTCCCTCATGCATCAGTATAGCGGTGTTTGTCATAATTCGTGCCTGTGCTCCTCCCTTCTGCTGCTCCTACAATCAGTTGTGAGTAGTTCCATTCCATCCCATTTATATAATGTGTTCTGCAGTGGTACTTAGATATTTGCTAATACAATCATAAAATCTCACATTGTAGCTAAATTTTCTATGACTCTAGCTGTGCTGCAGGAAACAGCAGATTTCTTAACTGCAGGAGTCCCATATATAGCTGATTACATCTCCTTCTTTCTCTAGTCTGAAGTAGATCATGGTTAGTAGAGAACAACCAGAATGAGGCCCTCTCAAGAGTAGCAGATTCAGAAGAAAACAGCTCCCTTTACCTCCTCCTGCCTAGCTAAAACAGATTATTTTAGAAAATATTTCCGCGTTCTAAGATGCTGCAGTATCACTAATACCCTCTCAGCTGTTCTTAGGGTGCCATAGCGCTTCCAGCTACCAGCCCGTCGTCACCTGGTCACCCTCAGCAGTCTCTGTTTCTTTCTCGGATCTAGACCTGTAAAATGTCTCTCAGATACGGCAAACAGCTTGCAGTGTCCTGCCTTGTGCTTTAGTCATAGCCGCTAAATTTGGGGTGTTTTCTCTCTGTCTTTCTCCTCCTATCCTGATGGATTGGCTGTAAGGCTGAATTTAAGATGTAGTACTCTGAAATACACAAATTATCTCATTAAATACAGCAGAACTGCATCAGGCTTAGTAGCTGTTTATGGCTGTAATCAGTGACCAAATGTAGAGTCCCAAGCTGTCCATTAATGCTAATTTTGCTAAGATGGGTAGAAAAGCTTTACTTATTTAGAAAGAAAGCCAGTTCCTCTTCTAGTTGCGAAGGGGAGCAGTCCGTGCTGTCTTGGTCTGTCTGGAGAGCAGAGAACTGTGAACTGACCCATGTATGCAAACACTCTGCAAAGTTCAAATCTGATTGAATTCCAGACGTTTTACAGCCAGCAATACAGGTGTTACCTCATTATGGCAGCTACAATTCCTTTTTTTATAGACTGCTTCAAAGAGCAGCTAATACAGCCTCACCTCCCTGTTTAAATATCTTTTTACTCTGTGTTGTGAAAGTGGATTAGAAATAACATTGCAATTGATCTTCATTCTCCAAAACAAAACAAAGCTCTGTTATTGAATGTGGTCTTTAACTAGAACAGCCAGTTTATGATTGTCTTTTCAATACAAATCTGATGATCACCAGAGTTTGTGGCTAATACTTGGTCTTTTCTTCTGTATCCTTTCTATTGATTTGCACTTGGGAATTCATGTAAGTGAGATGTTCTGCATTGATGTGAGAGCTCCTGTGGAAACATGATAACATGGTAGCTGATGCTTCTGCTCTTTGAACTGAGAATTTCGGTGACCTGTCTGGCAACTCATAAAAAGACTCTTAGGTAAAGAGCAGCAGTGATACTGGTTTAGCAGGACAGTCCAATCTGAAATAGTCTTCAGGTTGCTTTAACTGGTTTTAAGGCTGAGGATGCAAGTTCTGTGCATGATGTATGTGGAAAGATGTTAGAAGGCCTGTGACACAGGATTTCGGGAAGTCTCCTTGTTTACAGTCTTTACAGCGGCAATATATATTTTGTGCTCCTTGGTATTAACAATTGGAAGCATCTTAAAAAGGAAAGGTAATCATTGCAGCACAAAAGAGGGGAAAGAAGTAGAAATTGCTCTGTAGCCTCATTACTATTTTGTATAATTCAGGAAAGAAGAATCCAAAAATAGGAACAGTGATATGTCTGTACCTTTTCAAAAAGTCTGACAGATGGGGCTATGGCATGCATCTCTGCTACTTGACCTAGAGGCATTCTGACTGAGAGAGTGAAAATACAGTCATATAAGCCACATTTACCTCTTATTGTTCATCATTATTCATATAACCTTGCATTGATGGAAGTAGGGACTTCTGTGTGAGTGCTATATTGCAGTAGAAACTGCAGGCTTGATAAAGTAATGTGTGACACATGCAGCTTCCATCTGGATGCATGAAAAAAGACCAGACTCTTAAAGTTTTATAAGACAAATCTGTGGTTTGGGTTCGTTTTTTTTGTTTTGTTTTGTTTTTAATTTACAGTAATTAGCATCTCACATGTAAGAAAGCTAAATCTTTTTTTCCCCCTATACTCAGATGCCGAGCTGTGTTTCCCATACTGGGAAACTGGTCATCATGTCATTAAGATATGTTCTTTCTTTATTTCTTTTTACATTAAAGGATTAGTGTCACGTTTCCTATCTTGCCCAAGGAGTCTGACATTCCCTTTTCTCTTCAAGTGGCACAACTTCAAGAACCGCAAGTGCCTGACCATTTACTTCACTACAGCCCTCATCTGAGAGCAAAATGTTAGCCTGATGACCAGAGCACACCTCAGAGAGATCTGTGTTTGACTACATTTGGCCAAAGAAGGAATTAGGCCAGATATCCCACCTCTGACCAAGGACTAATACCATTTTGTAAATCGGAGAGCTACCACCATGGTGTTCTCCCCTGCTGGATCACATTAGCAGAGGACAATGATCTGTCCTGACTTCCTTCTGGAAATTCTGCGTGATGACAGACAAGTAGATGGAACAGAGCATCTGCAGCCCTGCACTGACATTTCCCTCTTCACCCACTGTAGGCAAGTACTTCCTAAGACAATGGCTTCAAGCAGCTTCCTGATCAGCTCACTAGTTGCTTTGGATTTCATTTTGAGGTGAATTTACTGAGATTTAGTTTTGAGGCGTGCAGACATCTATTTCTCAGGAGCTTAAGCATGAAACCAGATCTCTGGGTTCCAGACTCACTCACATCTCATTAATATCGAACCTAAACGCTACCTAAGACCACCATACAAATTGTCACTGAGTTTGTACACTGCTGTGTTCTCTGAGCTGGCTGGATGTAAGGTAGCTTTGTTCAGGCAACTGAATGGCTGTGTGATGGCATGGTGTTGTTTTACGGCATAGTGCCCTGTCAAGGGAAGAGAAGAAACTTACAGCCAGAGGTGGAGGAGAGGACAGAACAGCTGCTTTCCATGACTGTGCAAACTTAGATTGCCTTAAGCTGCCTGTGAAACCACAGTTACAGTCTTTAGGTATTTCTAGGGAGAAGCATTTTTCTATTTTTAGGTTAAATGACATTGCCACTCCAGTTTATCTAAGTAGTGCTGCTACACAATGCTGCTACACAATACTTCTATATTTAGAAATCACTGAACTCCTTAATGCAAGAACAACATACTACAAAAAAAGATCACAGTATGCTTCTCCATACTATTAGTACTACAAGTTTTATAATTTATGCTAGACCACTATATTACCACACACATGAATGTACATCTTCCCTATGTAATTGTGGCATCCATTTCCCTCAGTCTTTGCCTCAAGTGTACGTATAAGGACTATTCCCCTGATTTTCATAGTCACCATTAGCTCTGAGCTCATCCAGAGGCTCTGAACCATGGATAAGGAAAATGCGTAGTGGTACATGAAATTAGTATGCATACTGGTACATGAAATTAATACCCTGCATTGTTCTACCCACTGCTTTTGAAGGAATCCATTCCCTCATTAGGGCTGGATTGGATGTCTAATGAGCGTGGATTTGTGGCATGCAATTTGCACATCAGAAAGCAGTGTGAGACACATTTTCAAGTGAAAAGTACAGTGTAATATGCTTTCACATCTCACATCTCATTTTCTTAAATTTAAATAAAGAACCAATTTGTAAAAACACATACCTCATTATAAAGCAGCGAGGATCGACGTCAGGTACGGATAGCTGGGACAAAGAACAAGGAGTCTTAAAGCACTGAAGACTAGCAAAATAGGGGTAGGGTTACCTTTGGATCAGGACTTGCTTCATTGAACATGCCTAGGAACATAATTGGTCAGCTCTGGATACACATTTGCTAGTGGGGAGAGAAGTCTGTTGTTACCAACTTCTGGCTTTGGAATTTGATTATACCTGAATAAAAGCAGGTGTTCTCCAAGATAGGTTTATCAATTTTTTTCATCTGTTTTTCAGGAATTGCAAATTATTATTTTTTCTTTCAAATTCCTTCTTCCTTCATATTTGCATGGATATTTGCTTTCAACGAGCAAAGGCTGTGTATGTGGTGTCAGAAATTAAACTCTGAATTGAGTAGAAATAGGTTACAGGACACATGGAAGCATGTATTGATAGTCTATGCCTTTAAAAAGCTAATCTGAAATCAACACTGAAATGTCAGGAGATAAGAAATACCTATCGGCATGAGTATTTGCAAGCACTTTGGATATGCAGAAAATAATTTGGCACGAGGTTTAGACATTTCAAATGTCGGGGTTGAGCAATGTGAGTACTGTAATCTTGTTACTTCTTCAGAATGGCACTCACGAATGCCCAAAAAGAAATCAAAGCCAATTTTCTAAATTTTAAGAATATGCTACTAAAATTTTTGTGTGTCAAAGAAAGTACATGATGTTAATTAAGTGAGGGGAATTCAGATTGAATGTCATATGTCACCCACACTTGCAGTGTTCCAAGCTGTGCTTAGGCTGTGCTGCGACATAATATACGCAGTGGCATTGCACAGAACAGGTGGGAATCCACAGGCCTCAACACAGACAAACCAGGCAGTCTTGGCAACGTTTTTTCTGATATTTGTCATTTGGCTGTAATAGGACAGATTTGCTATTACACTTTCAGGTGTACAGTAACAGGAACAGATTGGTTACTAATTTGAATGATTTTAGTAGTGCATCCAACGCAAATAAAGCCATTTACCAAACAATCTGTGAGTGAAAAGATTCAGAGCTTTGCATCAGCTTTGTCGTTTGTGGATCTAACAACTAATTGCCTGACAGCGTTTTAATTAAAAGCAACATTATAGGTATAGATATTTACTTCCTATTTCCTAACTAGAGTAGATTGAAAAGTTTGACATAGTGGTAGAATAATGAGATTATCCTGCAATTCTTTGGTTTTAGAACTTCAGACAAATATTCTATTCATAGGAATATACGGTTTTGTGTTCAGTGGTTCATCTAGAATAATAAATTACTTAGATTTTCTGTCTGAAGGAGGACCGCTCCCAAACCGAGCATGTGTCTTTAAGTAGATTGAACTGTAACATGTAATTTAGAAGCATTTTAAAACTCTAATTCATGTGAGACAGTCCACCATTATATATCCAGTATCATATGTGTGTCTGAGGCTCGATAGACCAGCAAGGTAGATGATTCACTTGATTTGCTTATGTAGGTGGTTAGATTAGTGGTACTAGTAATTCCATAGGCTCTGTCTACATTGCCCTCTGTAATATTAGGATGCTGCCCCACCCAGTATACTGTCCCAGCTTGGAGCTGGCAGCTCATTGTGCCACCTACCCTGGAAGGAAGTCTGTGACCTAATCTCTGAATGGCTGAAGATTCCCAATGCAGCAGCTTAGCAAAGGCTTCCTAAATCAGCACTGGTATGAGAAGATTGCTGTTTGGTTGGTCTGGCATGATCAAAAGCAGACCAACACCTAGTTCCAGAACAAGGTCAGGAAATTAAAGGAGGTCAGAACAAGCCAAGAATAGCAAGTCGTGCTCAGGGGCTTCACAGGGGGAAGCATTCTTGGCTGAGGTATGATGTTTTCCAGGAGGATTTTAGCAGGGAGGCGCAGACCTGTGACATGACGCTGTATGCAGTGGGGAGAACAGGGAGGGGATCTCATTACCTAGTGAGAGGTAAAGGAAAACCTGATTTGTCACAATTTTGCTTTTAGGCAATGATATACATCAGGCAGTCTCTAGAGTTGCCAGCCCCATTCCTAGTCTCTGACTCAGTCATTCAATATCCTTGTGGCCTGACTTCATTCCTGCAAGATCGCTGTTTTTGCAATTGTCAGAGACGTAGGGTGGGAAGTGGGGAGGTAGAGAGAGAGGAGCCTGCAGCCTGCAGTGCCAACTGCAGGGCTTCTATGCCAGATGGTATTCCCCCACCTGAGGTCAGGACAGCATATGGCATTCAGGAGCCCTGGCACGCCAGAGACACATTGCACGCATTTCGTGTCCAGTGATGGGCACCGTAATTATTGTAATTGTAAGAGGTGTCATTCCATCCTATTCCATGGCCTGTGTGATCATCGCAGGCAATTAATTCATGGATATCAGCTCCTGACTTAGAACGGAGATGAAGTACATGCATAACTTTAAATGTGTCTACTAAGTTAGTTTGTTTTGGGCTTTATCTTAGGCTTTGCTTGCTTTTCTAAAAAATAACAGGAATTTACAGATTATGGTAGAAAGCAGCAAAATACAGGTGAGATCTAGACTGATCTTTCTGCAGGTGTCGTTTTATGCACAGAGTTGCTGTTGTACACTGTTAAGAAGTGAATTAGGATGGGGAAGAGTTTGTTAGCTGAGACATGTCTATAGTCTCCTTTCATGTTTTGTTCCAGAAGAGAAGAGGACTGAAAGCAGTAGATGGTAGCACTGAACCTGACCCAGCCTTCCTTCCCCAGCTGCATGCTTTTTTAAACTGTATCTCATTCATCCTGGCTATAATAGATACCCAGTAAGACTATCTCATGCAATTAAATAAAGAGTCAGAGGACATTCACTCATTACACAGACTCTGCATATGACCTTCACAGTACAAGGACAAAAGAAATTCAGGCATGCGCAGCAACCTCAACTATAGTTAAGTTTGGTGCCATTCTAAATTGTTTGGGACAGAATAGGGCGATGGCAGTCAGATAAAATGCTAAAACCATGCAATCCACATTTAGATCCTGTAAGTGAGTGTATCTGTAGAGGGGGAGTGAAGGGGCCATGCTAGTCACTGTCACTGCCCACAGATTTAGAACAGCAGGTATGGGGAGATTTATGCAACAGCTCTTCTTTCTCCTAGGCTTGTACATGTATGCTTGCATTCCCCAACTTCACTTAGTTCTCCCCACAGCAGCCCTATTTACTTGGAGTTTCTTTGAGGTGAATTTATTGAATTTTCCTGCTACAACTGAATCTACTACTTCTCTTAGCTACATAACAGCAGAGCACAGGATACGGAATCACATATATATTTTATCACTGCTGTATATACTGAAATGGTAACTGGTAAGAAGTGAATTAAATAGATTGTAGTAAAGTTAAATATAATACACCCAAAATGTTCTGAAGTAATTGCAACAGCCAGCTGTAATAAAAAAGGAAATAAAAATTTTATATTCATGAATGATCGTACTCTTACTTAATGCAGGGCTTGTTTTATACTTACTATGTAATTACCAAGTAATTCAAACTTTCATGTGGTTTCTATTCCAGAAAAAGGTAAAATAGCTTAAGCAAATACTTCTAATTTATTCTTAAAGAATATGAGCATTTTTAAGTAGCATATGTTTTAAAAATTAAGCAGAACTTTTAATACTATGATCTGCTTCTGTTTGCAAACTGAGCTATCAAAAAAACCCCAGCTTCTTTTCCATACAATTTTTAGTGCTTTTGCCCTAAAACTTTAATGCCAAATTATTGCATTTGGAATTGACCTGTATGTTCTCCTACAAAGTAATTTCCTTATCACTCTGTTTGTTTCATTTCCATGGCCTAGTTTTTCTTAGACTGATTGTGTTGAAAAATAATGATTGATTGGAGAGGCTAAAATTCCTTCTTGTACCTTGCTTTTTAGGCTCAGGCCTTTCCTATGGAAAACTTCTCCTACTGCCCAGAAGGGAAATTTCTTCCCAGTTGCTCGCTTAATTGTGCATCTTGTCTACAATCAAAAAATATTCACTGGCTCTGTAAGTCCATCCAGTGGCTGCATATGGGAATTGCATATTTTAGAAGGTAAATTCCAATTTTGTGCAATTTAGTTTATTGAGTAGTGTAGTTAATATTATTACTGGAAATAAACGAACCAAAATGTACAATTGGAATACTCCCACCCTTTGGTGGTAAGTAAGTCTGTATCTGTAAAGTACCCTTTGAATAATACTGAGAATTGATTTGTTATCGCAGTAACAGGACCAAGATAAAAGTTGATGATAATTTTTTAGTATTTAAATTAATTACCTACTAGAACAAGGAAAAGAAACCTGCTGAGTGAAAAGCTTTAGCTTATTTTCATTCTGAAACTGAGACAACTGAGGTAATTGTGAATACAAGCTCTTGTGAGAGTTGTCCTCTTAGATCTCAGCATGCTTCTGTTACTACTGAAGTGAACCTGTACGAAATTACATCTTCTGATCATTAAATATGTCCTTTGTTAAATGCCATAAGATACTACAAAAAGTAATTCAAAAACTGAATGTAAAGAGGACAAGATCTGAACAGTGTGTTCCATAAGTCACATTAAGAATTTATGTACAGACTATTTCCAGTTCAGTATTGAATCTTGATGGGTCATCAGAGTAAAACACGCTAGCTGATTGTTTGAGAATCTACAATTAGATGTAGCATTTCCCCTTGGTGATGACAGCAATTTGAGCCTCAGTGCCTCGAGCTCTACTTCTAACATCACTTCCATTATTGCTACCAGGGCTGGAATTGTAACTGTGGAGAATATCAATGTGATACTTTTATCAGTTAGAAAAAGTCCATTTGCTAAAAGCCTTTTAATTCTCTGTTCTTGACAAATACAGGCTTCTAAAATCTTCACCATCGTTACTTGCTTTTTTCTTCCCATAAAAGTAAATGTATCTTTAATTTTGCCTTCTAGAGTGATTACATTATGATACAGTGTACAATTACACAATAGCCTACTATTTGCCTAGGGGTGCCCTGCTTCGGTTAGTGCATGGGTTGGGCAGGCATAAAGAGAGAATGACATTTATAACACCAACCTAAGTCTAGCTTTTCTTAAATTTTAAGTGATTCATTTTTCAATCAACATAAATAAATTTTACCCTAGAAAATTTCAGAAGTGTGTCTAAGATCCTATCATGGTAGGTACTTTGTACATGTTGAAATAACCATATAGTAACTATTGCATGCTGTGGTACAACAGTTGTCTTTATATTCCTTTTGAGGTTTTTATACATTTCAGATCTTTGTTTATTTTCAGTTTAGATTTGCCACTACTGAGGTTTCTGTGGTTGTAAACTCCTGCAGTTTCTCTCCAACAAGATATCTGGTTTTAGTCATAACATCTAAAGTTAGAATATTCCATTCCTTTCTTGCTGCAATGATTACAATAAAAATGAAAACGTCAGTGTTTTGTGGATATAATGAAACTCAAATCTCCTGTTTTGCTGCAGCGACTGCTTTCAGGTTTGGTTTTCTTTTTTTTTTTTTTAAACTAGGGCAACAATGAATTTATACCTAGTTCCAGTTATGGCACCTTTTTTGGGAACCTAAATACTCTCCAGAGCTGAAAACATAGCCCTTTATTTGGGCTCTATGTGATTTTAAATTAAAATAAGATGGCTGCAAAGGAACACAATGAAACTATACTTTTAGGACCATTATGAACTAAACCCAAAAAATGCAGAAAGGATTCAACTCATTTCTGGACCCCATTCTAGCAGCTTTTTGCATGGTTCCCACTTCACAAAGTTGGCTGATATCTTACAGATTCCTTTTCCGCTGTAAGTGTAAAGATCTGAGTGATATAGAACCACTGAATCAGCACCTAATTCTCCTTTCCCTCTGAGCTGTGACTCTCAGCATATTTTGGGATGAAGCATAACATAGGTTTCGTAAGAGCTGGGTGTCATGTAAAAATGTCATTGTCATTTAATAGTGTCTTTCAAATTCTAAAATCATTCTAAAAATGTCTAGTCTGGGTTTATGATGTTATGTTCTATATTTCTTACACTTAAACCTGGAGATCTGTTTCAATTATCTTTTTACAGAGGTTTATCCATTTAGTACTTGGTTATGAGGTTACAAGTTGGTTTTGAAAAATTTATTTCATGAATATTTACAGTCCATCTGTTTATGAACCAAGCACAGACTGAAAAGACAGCATATTATAGATGAGTCATAAAGGTTCTTAATTATTTCAGTTTGGAGGCAGTACCGAGTGGTGTGCTTGCTCCTGTTGGCTGCACACAGTCCTGCAGCTGGTGGTGTAGGCTCCTGGGCTTCCCTTAAATTAATCTCTTGACAAAGCTGTAGGACTTTTGGGTACCCAGTCCTAAGGGCTGTTCACTCTCCCATAATCCTGCCTACAGAAACTGATAACTGACAACTGTTTAGTGACAGATTAAACAACAAATCTTCATGTGCTGGTAATTTCTCTGACGGTTTCTTAATTTTACTATAGTAAAATCAGTATAACAAAGGCTGCCAGTCCCATCGCCCTTCTCATTTTAGAAGTGTATAGTTAAGGATCACAAATTTTTTTACGTGTTTACATTACTGTTTATTTTTCCATTCTTGCTCTGGGGAAGGTACTACAATATGCTCATTTTACAGTTGAAGGAAGTGTGGCAGAGAGAGCAATGACTTGCTTCGGAGCACACATCAAGAGTAGTATGGGCCCAGTCATTTGATTTATTCCTGCTGTAAGCCCTAGCTTACCTTGGAAGAGATGTTAACAGAAGCTGTTCCATCAAGCCCATTTAAGAACAAGTTTTTATTCAACATGAATGATACTGTACTACTTTCTGGATAAGATCAGAAAATTATTCTACTTTTCTGTAAGTGAGGGATATAATGCTGATGGAGCATGCTCATACTAACATGCACACCAGAAACATCCCTGGCTCATCAGATCACCCCTCTTAGCCAAAAAACCCAATATATGGGTTTCACTGTAGTCGGAGAGTTTTGTATCTTGTCTCATGTTCTGTGTGCTGCTGAAAAGCTGTTGGGACCAATGCATTGATCTTTAATAGTCTCGTTACTTAAACTTGTGCTTGCTGGTAATGGCTTTCAAAAAAGGCAGGAACTATTCAGAATGATGAAAAAAGCCTAGAAAGGACATCCATGGAATTACTGGGAGGAGAACAAGGCTACTGTAACCACTGTCATAACATAACTTAAGATCACCTGAGCAGGTAGCAGCTGTGCAGCATCCCTTATTAAATGCTACCCTCACCTGGCTTTGGGGAAAGGCTGAGTACATGGCATAAAAAGTTCTGCTTTGGGACCCAGCACAAATCTATTAACAAAGAAATATATTACTAAAGCAAAACCAGCACTGTTTGTGCAAAAACCAAATGTTCTTCTCATCTCTGAAGTGACTCTTAAGTTACTTTTATCATCAGTCTCACTTTCCTATAGCTTTGGGGTTATGGATAGTATTTAGCAGGCAGCTCCTATAGTTTTTGCTACATGATAAATGTTTCTGTCCAGGACATTTTCAAACCTGATTGGAGTGTGGGTCCTAACATCAGACAGCACACAGTGAGCATATAAGGGATCCGTATTGGCTGTCATGCATATATTTGGTAGGTCACCAAGTATAGAGTACATGGAAGGAAACTGTAAACTGCAGGGTTATAAATACATGAAGAGTCTCTCAAGAAACGCTTGAGTGGTTTCTGATGTCAGCAGAACCCTGAGATGAATTTACTGTCCTGCTTGGTTTTGCTGTTTTTCTATTCTCTGTGAAGCAGGGCTCCTTTATAAATAGCAAGAGAAAGCCAATGGTATTTAATAGAGAAATCAAGCTTAGACACTGAAATGGTAACTGTAAACATTTACAAGATGTCTTATTCTATCATTGCCACAGACAGATGCATACAATTGTGTTTCATGGATGTAGCTCAAACAGGAATTCTGAGCTTATTCAATACAATTTACTTAATTTCCTGGCTGTAATGCTGTTGTAATTAGATATTACATAGAACAATCTTGGGCTTTAAGATGCTGTTGGTATATAAATTGAAGTATAAAACGAGAAAACATGTTAGTACAGTACAGATTTAAGCAGGCAAGTTAGGAAGATAATTAATATAAATTATGCACTAAAGAATAACAGAATGATCTATTGTCATGGCAATGCAACAGAAAAATTTTAAGACTAAGAATCTAAAATTTCCATACAATGATGACAATCAGTAGTAACAAAGGAAGAATAACCTCAGTGAGTGACATTCCGAAAAAAATAAATTGAACTAAATTTTTCCTGAAAAATAATCCATAAGCTTTAGTAACAAAAATTGGTATATTTTGCAAATTGCACTGCACTTCAGTTACTCTGAAACCTGTAGGCAGAATCAGAGTGACAGTGCCCAACTGCATTTGCTTCTGACCCAGAGGGGGAGGAGTTCCCTGAATGAAATGAATGAAAAAGACAAAATAACAGCATGTCCTGTCTATTAGCCAAAGCTATCAGGCTTAAACTCAGTCACAGCGAAAAATAACCTGTTTCTATAGAAATATCTATTTTTCACATTGTGCAGCATAGTAATCATAAGAAATAATTTGTGGTCACGTTGAAGGATGTTCCATATTTACTATACTTAGTCTGAAGGAGCTTTAAGCATGTAAACAACATAATTTGTTTCAGAGGTTAAAGGTCTAGCCCAAAAATACAGTATCTAAAAGCTAGTCAGAAGAACATCTGACATTTAGGGGTGTGTGTGGAATCTATAAAACCGTGAAGACCTCTAGGCAGAATTACCTTTGTAACATTGCTAAAATGCAAGGTGTGTCTTATCTGTGAATATTTATTTTAAATTACCCCAAAATCCCATAACATATTCGTATCTCAAATCTGAAAAAATAGACAAGGACAATGACCATGAGGAGGATGTGATTATTCTGCACTACCATCCTTCTCTATCCTTTGTAAAGCTCTATAAAACTACAGAATATTTTATTATACTGTTACTAAAATATGTTGCCCTGGCAAAAATGAGGTGCACTATGACTCAGCTGTGATTTCTAGGTGTGCAGGGAAGTGTAGGACTGGCTATGTGGCTCTGTTGTGTTGGAATCTGGAAAACTCTAGCCAACCTCTTGGACCTCAAGTGCATTTGCCAGGCAAAAGTCTTGTCATGGCAGCAGGACTGAGCCATTATGTTGGACACTGCTACTTAGTACTAAATTTGGCTTGAGAAAACATGCTAGACAGTGTTTGTCAATATGCAGATATCCAAATCTTTTGCTCAACTTGGCTAGTTGATCAAATCTCATCTATGTTGTGATAGTGTATGAAGTGAAGGAAAAGAAGTTTATTTTTCTGGTGCTATTCACAACTGATCTTCCAGCAGTTGTTTTTATAGTGTAATCATAATAACAGCTAGAGTTAAATTAAAAATAAGTTAGAGGTTGTGGGATTACAATTAGAGGTGTTTTCTTCATGTCAGATTCTCTGTGGTGGCAACAAAAATGCTCACTAGGTTTCAGGCTAAAATGTGCAATAAGGCTAAAAGTAATGACTCCTGTGTGGACACACAGTTCCTTCTTCTGACAGTAAATTTATCTCAGTTAGGCTTTAAAGAAGTCTACAGGCATTGAGAATTATATTAAACATATTCCATATGTGCAAGAGTGAAAAAGAAATTTAAAATATATTAATTTCAGCCTCAGATGGGATATAAGTCTTAATATTTCCACTTGTACCCTGAACAATATCTCATGGCTCTATAAAAGTTCTTATTTTAAATGCAGGTGTTTTCTTAGAGCAATCTTGAAGGCAAAAATACCAGTCCTTTCCCCTTGGAAATCTAGAATAATAACTCGCAGTATAGAACAATAAACTAGTTATATCCTGGAAAAGTTACTGTTTGAAAAAGGAAAAAAAGCCTACAAAACACAGGTTTGATATCACTTTCCAGAGTAATGAAAAAAGGTGATTGAACACGTGGCTGCATTGTCACACCATACTTAAAATTGACAGTCACGTATGGCATTGAATACAGTCCCCTCACTGGGCCCAGCCTGAATAGAAGAGAACTGGTTAAAAAAGTACCTCCAGCACATTGGCTCATCTCTGGTAAAATTTTTCAAGAAATTCCTAAAAACTTCAGGGTGAACCAAATTCTTACATGTGTATTGTCGAGAAAGAAAAGATACTAATTATAACAACAGATGATACTTACATGTGTAGATAAACACACCTATTTTTTTTCCTGTTTCACTTCAATGCGTTTGGGAAGATCTGTGATGGAACATGCCCGCCACTTTCACTGTTAATGAGAATCTATGAAGTATCTGGCAGGATCGCTTACTTTAAGGTGTGATTTCCTGCTGGAATAAGATCTGGAGGCCAAAGGGGAGGTGAGGACTTTATTAATCTTAGCTGGAAGTAGGAGAGAGAGATCACATCATAAAACATTCTGTCAATGTCAGCTATGTATTCTAAGATTGGAGTAGCATTTTAAAATCTTACTGTGCCTGACAGGCATGTCTTTCCATTTTAAAAAAGAGAAAAAGACCTTCTCAATATGTATTTTTGTCAGAAATTGAACAACTTAGTTTTTATAAGGAATGTCCACAAAACCAGCTTGACATTAAACTGTATTGGTAGATTAAGGAATCTTGGAAATGTTATGTGAAGGACAGTGTGTTTGTGATTTTTATTTTTCTTTTAATGGCAACTGGGTCTAGATCCATCTATGCAAAAGACGTGTAGGAACAAGACATGTAGTTTTTCTATGTGCACCCCCCCCCCCCCCAACACAGTAGTCGAAGCTCTTCCCTAGAGCAGAGGATTTGAATCTCTCTAGAAGACAGTCAGTAGCTGAGAATCACGAATAAGGATAGGCCCCTAACTACTTATGGGTGGCAAATATTAGATCCTCTCCTTTTTTTGGCATCTTTTACTGGTAGCCGAGGTGTCAGTCCATTAAATTTGCTGGTTTGAATGCCTAAATTTCCTGCATTTTATGGGGAGTGTGGGCACCTTCTCTTAAGAATGTGAATTTTACTGCAACACATACATCCATGATGGAAGTACGCCAAGTTCTTTTTTTCTACTCTAAAAACAACTGAGTTTTCCCAACAAAATAAAATGCCAGAGTTCTTTGTGCTCATTCAGCATCAGACAGAAAGCAAAAATGAGGCTTTTTAAAAATTCAGATGTGAGAATTTGTGCAGAGCTCTGCTAGAATGTGTAACTAAAGGAATGTGAAAAGTTTTAAGCCCTGGTGTCATCTGATATGACAGACTATAATATTTCAGAGTTTGCTGCCAAATCCTAATCTAATAAAGGCAGATACATTTCCTTTAGTAAAAGAGTTTCCAGTCATATCAGAAAAAAATTTAGACAAAGCAGTGAAGGAGATAGTGATCTGCCTAGGAAAACAAAGTAGTTCTTAATCTGGATAATATTTTTTTTTATTACTTTACTGCAAAAGGTTAGATTCAGGCTGGATGCTGTTTTAGTAGTTGCTGATTAGTGATGCATTTATTTTGGGAAGTATAGTAACTAAAAGCTTACTGTACTGACAAAATAATGCCTCTGCACAGCCAAAGTGGGAATTCAGAAGCATGACAGATTAGCTTTCCAAAGAAAGTCTGTGATTTTAACGCATTATAAATCAAAATTGTTTCACTTCCCTTTGGAGTGGAATAGGATCATTTGTAAACAACATGAAATCACTTCATTGGAAAAAAACCAATGACATATTGTCTTTCTCAGACCACCAAATTTGTGAAGTAAAACAAAAGATTTTTTTTTTTTAGGTTTTTCTGGTACCTAGCTCACAGAGATGTTTTGTGGGTAAATTAATTATTTTTAACTGCATTAAATATGAAAAATGATGCACAAATATTAATAAACAATAGTAATTATACGGAAGGACTATATTAACCTCTTAGATATCTTTCATTTTAGTAAATTTTTTTTACTGCCTTTGTGACTTAGAGTTGCTTATGATTAAATTTCAGATTTTGGGCCAAATCTTCACATGTTTTATGTTTGAGCTTTCTGGAGTGGTCACACCCAGATTTCACACACGTTGCCAGGAAAAGACCATGAAGGCACTCCAGGATAAACATATGCAATGCTAATTAAGTAATCGGATGCCTATAAGTTGCTCTGAATGCTCTACTACACCAGGAACATAGCAGATGAAACGGGGTTTAGTTTCTTTTCGGAAAAAACCTACTCTCTCCCCTTCCCACCTTCCTTGCCCCCTCTGCTTTCTGATAGAAACCACTGGTGTCCACGAGATGGCACTAGGCCACAGCAGGGTGTTAGGATACCAGATCTACAGCTCCCATTTTATATCATGCATATAGCCCTTTTTAAACTCCAGAGATTTGTTCAAACTGTAGTTTCCTTATGCCACAAATATCCTGCCTCTCACACGGTCATCAGCTGGGAATTGCGGGTGATTCCTGCTAGGAGACTTAGGGGAATCCCAATGTAGGAAGGGATCAAGTTATTAAAAATTTTGGGAAACATGTTTAGCCTAAGCTCCCTCCGTTGAAGAAAATTGTTGAGTGAAGAATCCTCTTAGATAGTAACTATCAAGAGTGACTCTGAAGAACACAGTTAATCAACTAAACAGGGCTTTAGAATATAAATTCATACGTTCTTGGCCTGTCTTCAAACTCTTATATATGAGGCAAAAGTTGGTTTTAGATTAAATAAAAAAAGATTAAATAATTTAGGAGGTGTATCCTTCAAGTAATTTTTATCAAGACTAGCACACAGAGAGGAAATGCCTTATCAAGCCCCAGCCACCTGAGACCCACTGGGTGATTGGGCCAAGTTAATTGGTTCTGGGGCAGGGCGATATAAGCAGTGAAGAGCGTACAAGGTCAGCACCACCACTGACAGAAATGAGACAGAAAGAGAAAAATCCTTCCTGTCATGGAGCTGCTGTGCAGCTTTGCAGGGAGGAGAGCTCTTGCTTTCTGGAAGAGGAAGCAACCTTTGCAGCTGTGAAACCTGAGAGAACAATGGAGATTGTGTAGACCAGCAGTTATGGGGGGGCTGCTTTCTGCTCTCCGGGGCTCGATGCCAGAGAGGTCCCACAGCAGCAATCTTTTCTCTGTAATAAATGTTGAACTTCTCTTGACCTTATTGCTGCACTCTGGGCTGAAATGCAGCCGAACAATTGACGGGAGGTACCCCATATCTTAAAAATTGTGGATGCATCCTGAATGCCAACATAACTGTTCTGGACAAGACCAAAATGTAACTGAAAGCATTTTCCTCTTGTTTCCAGACTGAATTTGAACTAAGCTTTTTATTCCTACCTTAGCTATGCACTGGAAGAACATGTCATACCACTCAAGTCGCTTTAGGTTAGTGTGATAGAAATAGCTCTTATTTTCCTGTACTCAGTCCTGTGGTTTTGCTTTTTTCCTTTGTATTATTGAAGTCTGGTTTAACTTTTTTTTTTTTAAATGAAGGAAAAAAAATAACCTTCAAGCTTTTACTTAGAAAAGTCTGAAGACTTCACTTTTTGCTCTACAGAAACATATTGTCCTTTGCCCTTCTTCACTCACTCCAACTTGCTGTTGTAAATAAGTTTCTCTGAAAATAAGTTTCTCTCAAAAGTGTGATTGATCACGTGTTAGGCCAGGCTATATAGATGCATCTGTCTAGCCACTATCCATCATATTTGAGAAATCATGGCAGTCTGGTGAGATTCCCACCGACTGTAAAATGGGAAATATAACCCCCATTTTTAAAAAGGAAAACAGGGCATCCTGTGGAACTACAGGCTGGTCAGTCTCACCTGGAGAGATGGGGAGGGACTCTTGATCAGGGATTGTAGTGATAGGACAAGGGGTAATGGTTTTAAACTGAAAAAGGGTGGATTTAGGTCAGGTATCAGGAAGAAATTCTTTACTGTGAGGGTGGTGAGACACTGGAACAGGTTGCCCAGAGAAACTGTGGCTGTCCCATCCCTGGAAATGTTCAAGGCCAGGCTGGAGCAGCCTGGTCTAGTGGGAGGTGTCCCTGCCCAGGGCAGGGGGGTTGGAACTAGATGATCTTTAAGGTCCCTTCCAATCCAAATGATTCTAAGATTCTATGGCTTGGTTGCAAAACACACCTGCATTGCATCCCAACATATCCATGTGTTGATCATGGCATTTATACAGGTAGGCAGCCATAATGTGTTTATGTATATCCATAAGTTGTTGCAAACTTGCTCGGTTATGCACTAAAGCTAAAAGAGAAACAGCAGTTTCAAAACACCTACTTCATCTCCAAAAGGTTTTACTTATCTAAAAAATATATAGTGAGTTTTCTCTTTTAGTTCTGCTTTTTTTTTTAGGTAAAAATCAGCTGCAAACATACAGAAAGAGAAACCTTAAACAATTAAATACCAGACTGAAGCAATCTTGAAGGTTATGATTATTTATACTTCAGTATTACTTTGAAGCATCTGTTCAATTTAAGGTCCTTGATTTTATTCCACTTCCTATGGAGAACATGTCTAGTTGTTACGTACCCTTCTTCTCCACTTTGTCATAAAACTGCTTCTATCCATGTACATGCTAAGACTGTAGTTCTTCCAGCTTTATGGATATGCCTAAAGTCTAGTCATGTGAACATTCCCGTTGATTTTTTCACATTGAGTGCAAGAATTTAGGCATGTGTATAACTTGCAAGAATTGCAACTGAATTATTACTTTGTCCTCAGAGGATTAAAACCCTTAGAAATGTCTACTTCTTGCCAAATGAGACATAAGATCCAGATTTACACCATCAGTTTTCTATACATCACAAGGCCAAACGTATTTAAACAATACAGTAAAGTAATGTTGTTCCTTGTAACATATAACAGTGGACTTTCATAGTAAGTAGCCCACAACTGTTGGATTAATATATGTAAGGATTTGTAATTTATGTTTTAAATTATATACCAGGATGGACTGTATATTTTTTATACATATATATGTGTGTGTGAGTATATAGTCTTGGACTGTAGCCAAGACTATGTAAGAAATATTGATGGTGTAGAAGCTCTGAATGGCCTCCTTCACAGTCATCATCATGCAGGCATTTTCCCTGTTTAATATCTACTACCCCTCAACGCTATTTCCTTTAGGTTACTGTATTTCTGGCTCATGTCACACTAGAAAATATTCCCTCCACCGCCTGTCATCTATTAGGATTCATTTTAAATGAGGTAGTCACTATCCTTATCTAATGAATGATAGTACTTTGGCCAATGCAGTTTAAGGATTGGGAGGATTTATAGATCAGCTGTCTGAATATAATACAAGATTTTCAGAAGTGAAATGAGCATTTGAAATTCAAATTTTATAAATGGGTTCTTTAAAACTATTTGATGTTTAATCACACCAAAAAAGAACTTTATTACACTAGTGGCTGTAAGACTTTTGGATGCTGTCTGTATTCATACCACACCAACACAAGAGAAATTATCATTACTTACTGAAGAAATAATCTCTGTTCTTTCTAGTTGGATTATATTTAAATCCTAGAAAATTTTGACAAAAGAGAAAGATGAAAGCTAAGGTCAGTGATAGATTTAGTCTTGAAATAGTTGAAATGTGACTTGTGGGATTAGTGGTGTTTTATATTGACTGCATGTCGTCTCTGTATAAGATGTGAGCATGGCAATATCAGAGAAGACGACTACCATAATTTACTTGCTTTCATAAAAACTGGATGTTACTGGGTTACCCATGCAAGGGAGATATTACTTTGTAACTTTGGGTGCTTTTCACACAGCTTCATTCAAGGCACTCCAAGGCAGGGGCCTGTGTTAGGTGATTAGCCTTCCTAGGATACTCCATAATTGTTGGGAGAAAGAGGTTTCTACCACGCAGAGGGCAATTTAGAGGATGAATTCATCACAGGTAACTGAAGTACTTTCCTGATGAGGCCCCTCTCACCCTACTGATACACAGGAAGCCAACAACAGCTAGCTTGCTACTTTATTGTGTAAACAGAAAAAAAGATAACGACAATGTCAGGAATAAAAACCAAATCAGAATAAGTACATAAGCCTGTAGTAC
Organism: Larus michahellis; assembly: GCF_964199755.1. Taxonomy (NCBI): domain Eukaryota; kingdom Metazoa; phylum Chordata; class Aves; order Charadriiformes; family Laridae; genus Larus; species Larus michahellis. The sequence continues at coordinate 20,846,292 of NC_133900.1, read as the reverse complement.
GCCAAATGCAAAATTAGGCACTTAGGGCCAAAAGTATAATCCTGAAAATGCCTACTTACGTGGTACCCTAATCTAGGCTTTCTAGCTTTCTCAAACTGTGCCACATGCTCTGGGCATGTCTGGAGCTGCTTTAGATTTAGTAGTGCTGGATATGCAATGTATGTCATGCCTTGGTGTAATCAAGGTACAGAAACTAGATGTTCTCTCCATTAGAAGACACATTCTTTTATTTTCCTCCATTTCCTTGTCAAGACCATTATTAATGATTTTAGTGGTTAAAACAATGTTTAGAAGGTCCATTCTCATTTAAAAGTTGATATAAAAGCGGAGAACGATTTTAAGCATTTATAGTTAGCACTTAACACTCTGATTACAATAGATGCTGTACAGTAACTGAAGGAGAAAACTAGTTCTCACCTGAGGCAATTGTAAAATGAATTAAGATTCTAAACCTGTTTTAATTCAGGACAGGAGAAAAAGTTTAATGAGGCTCAAGGAACTGGGGAATTGGCAATGCTAGTACCAGGTTGATTCCATCGCTGCAGTGCAGGTTTGAAGTTTCTAGTGGAACTAAGCAAAACAAAGATTGTTATTAATTTTATGTTTTTTTTTTCTTTATTCCTAAGTGACAATTGAAAAAAAGGCAAGAAAAAGTGTTAGCAGAGTCAAGACAAATTGTATTAATCTGTGGCAAAGGAAGAGCTGGTTGTCTTATTATTCTTTTTTTTTAAAAATAAATGTCCAACTACTAAAGAAAACCAGGCAGGTCTGAATGAGTGCCTAGAGATAGTACATCAAAAGATGTGGATGTAACACTGCTGTTGTAAGACTGGCCAATAATCACAGCCTACATTAATTCCAGAAAGTACACACAAATAATATTTCTTGGCTCCATTTTCAAAGCAGCATTTGGAAAGTTATGTATGTGCACTAATCCTGTAACAATAACAGGATTTGTGTTTCCAACACAAGTGTAGCTTTGAAAATGTAACCATAAGGGTCTAATGCAGCAGTCAAAGTAATCTCTGACCTTTTACCCTCTGAGAAAAGTGAACAATTTTGCAGAACTGCTTGTCACTAAACTAAAAAAATGCCCTGTACCCTGGGGAATCCTCACATGAACAGTCTCTTTCTGGCCGAAGGGATGTAAGATTATAACTAAATGCAGGAGAAAGAGCAGATATTGAAAGAACCCAAGCCTGCTTCTTACCTGTCTGATAATCCCCAGTTTCCTCGCCACCCCGTCCCCCCCATGCTCCTCCCCCAAGTGTCATCATAGAGTCATGGAACCATAGTGTCATAGAATGGGTTGGGTTGGAAGGGACCTTTAAAGGCCGTCTAGTCCAACCCCCCTGCAGGGACATCTTCAACTAGATCAGGTTGCTCGGAGCCCCATCCAATCTGGCCTTGACTGTTTCCAGGGATGGGGCATCTATCACCTCTCTGGGCAACCTGGGCCAGTGTTTCACCGCCCGTGTCATAAAAAATGTCTTCCTTAGATCTAGTTTGAATCTACCCTCTTTTAGTTTAAAACCATTACCCCTTGACCTATCGCAACAGGACCTACTAAAAAGGTTATAACCCTGGAGATGAAGAGAGGTGAGTGGTCACTGAGTACTTTATGATTTGAACTGATAAAAGTAAATATGCTAATTTACTCTTCTGTTGCCTGACAGTGCAAGGTGTTGTCTCTTCTCCTTCAGTTCCTATTTCCTTCAGTCCAAGAGTAGGACCTTTGGAAATTTTCAGAATTGGCATTTTTGTCTTCTCCCTAGAAAATGAATTGTGCATAAATCATACATGTGGATAGGAAGTTAAGTAAAATTCAGTAATTCATGCAGGAAAGTAGCAAGTACAACCTGAAAAATTTCAGCCCGTGCCTTTTTATTTATAATTCCCGTTGTCTTTAGAGGAATGCAGGATGTGGCTCTTTTTCACAACAGCAAAACAATCCCTTGCCTTAAATATCTGTTGGAGTGAATAGGTGTCGGTGGCTTTTTGTATCATACTGAAAGTTGTTGATTTCTTAGGATATTGGTTTCCAGTCTTGTGGCTTAGAGCAGGGTTATTGGTTATTATTATTTGTGACATCTATTTTAAACAAGGATGTATTTAATAACTGCTCAGGGTCAGAGCATCTAAAGATTGCAGTCACGTATAGCAGCATTGTTGTGAGTCTGAATAACACTGTAATAATATGTTTTTATTTCATATTAATCAAACACAAAGCCTTCTTCAGCATTGTAAAAAAAGACTACTTGCAAACCAAGAAAATGACCTAATAATCAAGTCATAGAATAGAATCATAGAATCATGGAATCATTTTAGTTGGAAGAGACCTTTAAGATCATCAAGTACAACAAAGGATATTAAATATCCTTCCAAATATCTCTCCATAGCTCTCAGTTAAAAGAAGGGAAAGAGAATTTCCAAGACAGAAGGACTTTATGGAAAAAGAAACAATGTTACACACTAGTGATGTTTTAAAGAATAAGGAAAAGGGTGGGTTTTTTTTTTCAGAAATGACCAAAAGGTGGCAGTACTCTATGCACTGCTGAGGGCCTGGAGCCCTCAGAGCTATCCAGTACTCCTTCCGAAGTGACTAACATCCACTTTTCTTCAAATACACCCAAGGAAACGATGTCCTTAAAAGAAAATAAAGCCCTTTGTGGCTACATTTGGCTTTTCTAGAAGACTACATGAAATAAAATATTTTAATAGGTGTGAAAAATACTTGTTTGACCAATTCCCTTTCTACTCACAGACACCGCTGTGTTCTGGGCTGCTGGCTGTATCTCTTGCTGCAGTCTCACATGGTATGTTGCTATATCACAAAAGTCAGAGTTATGCTTGTGGCTTAATTGGCATCAGTCTGGATCCATAACAAAATTTAGCAAGACTAAGACTTGCTTGATCCTTTGACTTAAGAAAAATCCAGGATACAGCTCATATAAAATAATTCTGTATTTAGAGAAGTATCTGCAGGGTGCAATTCAAACAGGTTGATTCTTTATGCCTAGAGGAGTCACGGTGTAATGGAAGTAAAAGTGCAGGTGTTAAGATGGCAATAACTGTGTTTTATTTCCCATGCCATTATTGTCCCACAACCTTCAGACAGAATCCAGCCAATACCGGATGCCTTTTTCATGCTTGAAAAAAACCAACTGAAGTATCAGTGTGTGGTTACGAGATATAGTGATATATGGTAATACTGCAATTCTAAATTTATATGATACAGTTATTATTTCTTGCAATGCCAGGATTGTATCTGCGGTGCTAGATTTCGCTGTGCTCTATCACAGCCTGTGCAGTATGGATCTGAGTGTAACTGTGCCTCTGCCCCTGCTCTGTTGCCTTTTCTCTCTTCCCTTTTACTGTGGCCTCCTCACAGGGTTGGGTCTGTATTATCTATGTGGTTGTCTTCCTGTAATGGAAATGGTCACCCTCCCTTCCCCATGGCCAGGAGTGTTGCTGCTTTTTCCTAGGAAAGGACCCAAAGAGAATTGAGCCACCACACATTTGATGGAAGGGGAGGTTTGTGTGCCCTAGAAGGCAGGTAGGGATGATAAGCAGTTCAAGTGAGGGGACAGAGGGGCAGGGAGAGAAATCTCCTCCATCTGATAAGGTCCTCTGTATTGATCTTAGACCAAAAAGTACATTCTTAGCCGTATCACTGCACTTATTGCTAACAGTGTTATGAAAGACACAAATTATATTCCCCACTACTACTGCCTGGTGTGGTGCAGGAGTATTGCTTTCCTTGCCGAGAAGTTGGGCTTCTCTTACTGAGAACTGCAGTTCTTCCTTGGTTGTACCTTTATACCAAGAAAATACAGAAGGTGACAAGACTTTCTTTGATAAACTGCCAAATTGAGCTGTTGGGCCAAATAGTAACTGAGCCATTGGTTATTACCTTCAGTCAGGGTGAGGCTTTGTTTTTCTTGTGCTGTGGTTGAACTGGTTTAGTGGCTTGCCACTGCTGAAAGGATCAATTACATTTCCCCTGTCTCCTGGCCACACATACCTGTTGCTTCCTTGGTGCTGGCTGTTGGTTTGTCTGATCCTACCATAAGCCAGTTCCGCTCACTAAACCGGAGAAAACTAATTCAGCAAAAAAGTGAATAGTTCTCTGTGATTTGGTGGGAACTGAAGCACCTCTCACAGGGCTCACACCAGCCAGACTGTAGCCAGTACAAGGCCCGAAGGGAATGAAGGAGGCAAGACACACTTCAAGTAGCAGAATGATGTTACATTGGCTCAGCCATGCTGTGCAAATTCACAATGTAAACAATGTTGGAAAAAGAAGAGTAACTAGTAAAGTTTATTTTGCAAAAATGGATAATTAATGGGCACTGAGGTATGCCACCAGTGAAGTAACCAACTCTGTACTGTCTGAAAATACATGGATGCTAAAGGTGCAGGCTTGCCAGACATTGGTTTTCCCAAGAAAGCCAATTTAAGAAACTCTGTCTCCTTCCATTGATGGCTTGTTTCCAGTCATGTGTTCAAATTGTCTGCCTCCTCGGTTCTGACAATATAGTATATTTTAGGAAGCTTTGTAAACTGGATCACTGAAATGATCTGGCTTAAAAATCCACTTTTTGGAGTGCTTTTTTTAATCCCAGATCATTTCAGTGAAGTGAGTATCTCATTGAGGTACACCTTTGGAATGAAACTAAATTATATGGCTCAATCCAAATTAGTAATCTAGTAGGACAGCATTACTGAAAGAAATTTCTCCCTGCTGACCCAGAAGAAATATACAGTCTTCTGTCAGATTCGTGAGTTGAATCAGCTCTTTGTCTTTATGTGTGTGTGTGTGTACACTCCCACATGGGGATCTTCTGAAGTGGGCCTCAGTGCAAAGTGTTAGTGGTGAAGGACCTGTGCCTGGGAATGAAAGGGAAGGAAGAAAAGCAGGATCTTATCCTTTTGGTGGTATTAAGCTTCCATATTGGCTCAAGCCAAATCAAGTATTTTCACCTTCATGTCCATCTCAAAATGCTTCATAGAAAAAACCAGAACTAGCTACATTAATGGCTGAACTAAATCTGGAGGCCCATAATGCTATTTTTCTGTATTTTTTCCTACTTTCCACATGTTGCACATTAACACAGTGTTTCAGTGTTATAACTGCATATTGATCTATTTACTTGTAACATCATGAAGTATTCTGAACTCTGTTACTGACTTGCTCAAGTAGCAGCCATGTCCTTCCTTAGTAAAGCACCTACTACAGTGTCAGGCTGCAGCCCTGAGGGAGGCCGCTCTGGGTGTGTCTGCAGTGTAAATATAGAAAAGGAGCAGTTGTCACCAGCCATTATTTTTGATCTGACAATCTCTCTTTCATTTCTGGCTATCTAATATGGAAAATTCCATGGAATTATAATCTCTAAACCATATTTATCTAGCTTATCAGGTGTCAAGGAAACCCTTTTTATGATCAGCAGCAGACCCAAACTAGTTAATCGCCAGAGTGACTCTCTGCAGTACATTGAGTTCATGTAAATGAGACAATTGTTTGCTAATCAACCACAGCTGATTTCCTCATTCTTGGCTGAGACCAGCTACTTCCTTCTCCTAATGCTTGAGACAGTTATTCACTCGAAGAGAACTTTCTCCTCCTCCCTTTTGTATGAGGGAACATTTTGATATCTCCCTATTGTCTTCTGCATGTACTCTCTTACTTATCCCTACTGCGAGCTTTAGTCCTGTCTATGCTTTCATATAGTTACCTTGTTGTTCAAGTGAAAATCTTGAAGGAAGATTTGTTGTTTCATTGTAAAAAGGGATACTGAATTCCTGCACTGGTACAAATGGGTTTGGTGGTTTTTTTTCTTTTCTTTTTTTTTTTTTTTTAATGCTGTTACAGCATATGCATGTTCAGATTTTGTGCTCGTGAAGTTACATAAAGTGCCAAACACACTCAACTGGAGGAGAAATATTTTTAGTCTTTATTATGTCATTTAAACATAAAGTTCCTTCTTGAATTCCCACTGGCAATGGGAGATCAGTCACTTATTTAAAGTCCTAAATAGGCTAAAAGTGTGTATTCTTAAACCTGTTGTTAAACTCCAGTAGGCATGAATCCTTCTCATAATCAAACAAAAAAGTAAACAAATTAAAAATAGGGAGAAATATTGCTTCTACTCGGTTGTCATAAGCGTGGATGTTACTTCAATAACAGGATGTTAAAAGAGTCTGTAAGAGTTTGAAGCTGATGTACCTTTAAAATTAGTTATTTCTATAAGGCATTTTGAAATTATTATAGCTTAAATAAGATTAGTCTTATCAATGACACATTGTAAGAATGCTTACATTTGAATATATTATTTCTATCTTAATGCACTATTTAGAAGTGTTACAACTGTGCCATTTTCTTAAAAGTCTGCTTTCTCTGACTATCAACAGTGAGCAGTCAGGAATATGATCAGATATTTAACAAAACATGGAGAATAGAAAGTAACATCTATACGGACAGCAGTGATTAATACTGAAGATGGTCCCAGTTTGATCTTCTTATATATGACAGTGTAGAATTTGCTATAATTTTCTGAACAAACAGACAGAAATGCTCATCTGCTTTTCTGAATCAGTTTAGGGAAGCATCTCAAAAGGTGTACTGTGATATTAAAGGCCATTTTTTATGCTTCGTAGAGCTCTCCCTTGCGTGTGCTTGGAGGCACACAGATAGTTGGGAAATGACTCTGTGATGATTCTTCTGAATTATGTGTAGCCAAAATCAGATGCAAAGCTGATGAAAGAGTACAGGATGTGTTAGCAGTCCTGCTCCAAGCCATGCTTATAAGTAAATAATATTAATCCCTTTAGAGCAATGTACAACCAAATTATTAAAGCTGGATCCTGAAAAATGTAGACCATGGTGCTTAATAAAAATGTCATGTTCCTTGAGTTATTAGTTCCTCCCTCACTATTGAGAATAGTTTTGAACTTTCCCTACTTTATCCAAGAATTTGTATCTTCTGAGGAAAATGCAGCCACAGTGCAATCCAGACGTTAACTGTTACTTCAGCTGGAGAGGAACGGAAACTAAGCTGTGACAACAAGGGCTGTAGGAAACACTTCAGTATATGAAGGAGACTTCTGAATGGCTAAGGTGAAAGGGGAATTTATGTTGAAAGGGCTGTCTGTTACAGTGTCCAAAAGTCTGCAGTCTTAATTATTTTCATGCCTGATTTTACTTTTTAGTTTAAAAACACATATATGTAACAATGCAATGTTAATAATTTCTCTAAGAAGTCTCGTATCTGCTTTTTCAAATTGCCTCCATCTGGTTATTGAAACAAAACAAAGAAAAAAGAGCAAGGCTAGCTGCTCAGCTGGCAAAAACCATACGTCTCCTGAAATTAGTGGAACTAAACCAATTTGTATCAGCAGAGAAACTAGCCTACAGGTGTTAACAGCAAGTACAATGAAATTAATCTATCTGTACATATATTCTATGGTGATTTTCCATTTTTCTATGTAGCTAATACTGGAAGTGCAAAGGTAGTAATTAAATTATATCTGTAGATATACAGATATCATTTTTAGGTGCAAACTAAACATGTTATTCAAAGATCATTAAGAGGCAGTAAATATGCAGATTCAGTGAAGTGCTACAGACACGCTATTTTTACAGATTTCCGTTTCAGTGGTGCTCCCTGCAATAATCACCAAATTGTTTATGTAGGTCATTGTTATTTGTGATTGGTCAGCAATTTATGTTAGGTAGTTTTGCTTTCATTAATACATGTGCTTTGAGTCACAAAATCTTGACATTCTCCTCAAGAGATCAATATTTCACTGTTTTTAATTGAACAATGATGATTTCTTGATATCATATATCTAGAATTTTAACACATATGTTTTGCTCTTGAAATGTCTTCAACTTCAACTGATATTTTTATCAATATAAAAATATATTTTTATCAATATAATGTAGTCAGAAGCAATTGATTATGAATATAGCTTGACAGGACAATATTTCATATTCCATATACTTAGGGGAAAAATATCTATGTATATATATACACACAAAAGGATATCCCACATATCAAAAAGTCTGAAGTACCTGTTCAGATAAAGTTCTTACTAGTGGTCTGCTGAGATAAAAAGCGTGTTCAATAAACTAAAATATCTAGGCCTATATTCAACACAGCCCTAAAGTGCACACCTAAATGTAAGCATGTGTACAAATTTATTCCACTGTACAAAACTCATTTGATTTTGAGCATGAACTTCAGGGCTCTGTAGAATTAGGGCATTGGCATTATGTGTTCCCCTGGAAATCTCACCATTAAACTTCGTCCTATCTTTGGCAAAAGCTACAGATAGACTCTCAGTTACCACCTCAGAATCTATCTGCTCGCCTGTATGTATGTCTTGTAAGTCATGAGAATAAACTAGAACTTATTCCAAACATTAAGGCTTTTCACTTTTACAGGTCTGACATGATTTTGCCACTAGTATAAGTAATTGTAAATTTACAGATGAATTTCAATAAAAATACCAGATCTCAATCTCTAAGGCATACAGTTTCATATACTTCTTCATTACAGCTAATTTTACCACACAGTGCTTGGTGGTGTCTCTTAATAACAGATACTTGACACCTGAGGAAGCTATGTGCTTTCACATCGTGATTCCTGTTTTGTAAAAAATTTGATGATCTATCCTGGACATTTCTTCATATAATATTTCACAGAAGACAGCGAAGAGCTACACTCCCTTGAAAAGGAAATCTCTGTACCAAAGAGATTGTGGCTAATACATCTGTAGAAGTGTCTGCACTTCTCTGAGGCACACTCTTTCACATAGTAAGGATGTGGTAGATTTCTCTTCTTTCTCATTCTTCAGCCTTGCTTTGACGGTGGAGACTGACTGAATTATGATCATACCTTTTTCTGCTTCCTTTTTTTGGTGGCTTGCAGTTTGTGGCCAAGTCTCTGTGCTCTCAGGTTGCAGAAATCATGCCTGTTGCACACCCTTCTACATTGTGGAAAAGTAGATTTCTTGTGTATCCCCCAGTTTATTAGTTATGTAGTATCATCACAACATGGTTCTAGAAGTCTATAATGCTTTTAAAGTCTTACTCCCTTTGTGAAAAACAGTCTTTTTGGCTATTTCAACACTACCACCTCCTGCCTGTGTCTCCATCAGGAATTTCTGTGGGTTCAAGGTGCTTTATGTCAACAATTTTTAAACAGTCGTTGTGTACGAGTTTCTCAAAGGGGTAGTAGATATTGGATGGATGAAGCAGAAAGCCTGAAAGAAGGAAGCTGAGGGTTCTGCAATGACTAGAAATAGACATGAATAGCAATTTGATAAAACAACTTAAAACTGAATTAGTTTTCCTACCATGCCCACAAAAAACACATCTCAAGAACTGATTGGAGCTACAGAGTCCATTACTGAGGGTCCTGATCTCTGAAGGGTGTTCCATGTTCTATATAAATCTCAGAGCACCCAGGAAAGAGCAATGGATTTACATCTCCTTTGGTGTGTAGAAAACTTGCTGTCTCTGACAGATAGTTTGTGAGAGAATCATGGATGGGATTTGTGAATGTTTTCTGCTGGTTTCCCCCCCTCACCCCTGGAGTGTTACCATATTTGTGGTTAATCAAATCCAGTGTCAACATTTTCTGGTCAGATACTTGGAACTCTGCATTGCTGGAGTTACATTTGCTCATAACAGTAGTATTCCTCTCATATATTTGCACAGACTTAAATGGAATTAGCATGTATAACATCCTGTTTAGTGTGGGGAATCCAAAAGTAAAGATCTATCCAGTGGGTGTTTCAGACACCTTACTGTTTGGTAAATTATTTTTTTTTAAAGATTCAGGAGAAGCTTTTTCTGTTAAAATGTCTTCAATTCTTCCTTAACAGCCTGAACTCCGGGATGCTTAGTTAATTGTAAGTCTGTTATTTTCACTGTCAGATAATAGCTGTCAACATCTTTAATGGACTGCCTGAAACAAGCAGCATTTTAGACATGTTAGTGATTTTCAGCATGAAATTAAATTTTGTAATGATTCTAGCAGCAGAACCTGAACTTCCTAAATTATGGCAAGAAGGAGGAATCTGCTACTTATTTCATACCCCATATAAAAGACTTATGATTAAGAAGATAAATCATGGACAGATGAGTAGGATCCCTCGTTGTTTTTATACACTAAATAGTCAGGAAAATACTAACTGCTTAGAATAATGTTGTGCCTCCCAAAAGTAGCTTTAATAGCATTCTGCCCCCTGGTCCTGGACAGACTCATGGCTCGTATAGTTCTTGCCTGTCGACCTTGCTAGGTCCTCCATGCACTTTTGCAAGAGGTGAAGCCATAGCCCCTCCCCATTGAGTAGAGCAAGACTCTTTCTAACTTCTGTGAGCTTTTTGCCTCTCAGGTAGCTACTTAAAATTATAATTAAGTTACCCACAATCTAAGCTAAATATACGGAGCTCATGGAAAAATTCTGTCCTGTAATTGGTAGATAGGAACTTAAAAAAAAAATAGAAGCCAGAGAAAAAAAAAATGTTTCTGAAAGGCCAACAATGAATCCTTCCCAGCAATCTATTCAGTAATACAGACAATTTTAGTGGAAATAGATTTTCTTAAAAGGTGTAGCAGCTAATTTTCTGTTCCTTTTGGTTGTGAGAGTCTTTTTGTATCCATCATAACTTTTAGAACTGGATGTTCTGAATTGGGATTCTTTTCTTGGTGACTAACCTGTTTTCTTGCATTAGCCCAGAATAGTACAACTAAGCATATCGAACTTGGGAGATAGTTATAGTCAAGCATTTGCAGTTGTAAAATACAGACAGATTCTGAAATGCACAAATATGCCAAAGGCCATATTTTCTTTTGGCTGAAGTGTTTAAGCACAGGATAGGCTTAGATTTATAACCTAGATTTACAGGTAGCATACAATACTATTTTGTTTCGTGAAAGCAATTCACTACAAAATTGTTTTGCAACAAGTGGGTGTTCGCTTGCTTAACGGTGAAAAGATGATGAAGAAACCAATTTTTTTTTCTCTTTCAAAATTAATCAAAATGTTGAAGTATTGGTTGGGGTTATGCCGGTTCATAAAACTGCCTTACTGGACAAGATGTGTGGCTGAGATAATTAGGCATCAGGTTTTGGAACGAAGTGCAATAACCTTACAGCATACCAACTGTATTGTAAATATAAGTCCCAGATAAAAAATAGTTTATCCAAGAGCAGTATTTTAATATATTTCATTGGGCTGTCAGTCATTTCTATGTAAGATGTAAGGAGAGAATTTCCTTTGATTTCATCTAGAAATCATCCTCTCCCTAGACATACGGGGCTTGGTAGTCTTAATTTCTGTCACCTTCCAGATGATATTCTTAGTCAAATAAATGTTTAAAACTCTACAGAAAATAGCTCGTCACTTAACATCGAATAATAAGAATGTCATTCTTTTGCATGTAAATTAACTGATGATGAAACTTTACAGGTTTTGATTTTCAAAACATGTGAGTACCTGTACTCTTTACATCAGGAGAATCCTGATTCAACAAGACAAGTAGTGCGTGCTTATCTTTTACTGCAAAGATAAAGTCATTAATTTAAATTGGACTACTCACATGCTTAGTGATAGGTGTCTTTACTAGGTATGTTGAATTCCCTTGACTAGACTCCAAGGAATATTTTCCTGGGGCCACTAGCAAAATAATGAAAATTTCTGGTGAAAGTAAAAGGAACGCCCTATAATTACTGAGAAGTCGTCTATGTAATAATCTCAAAATAAACAGCTACATTAAGAAATATATAACCTCTTATAAAGAGAAACATGATGAATCAGTGCAGAGGGCTGCCAAGTTCCAGAGAAGTAATATCAGTTTGTGACCCAGTGACTGACAGCTGCTGTGTGTCCTTGTGACTTGATCAGTATATGTTTCAAATGTTAAGTACTCTGTCTTTGTAGCATCAGTCTGCTAACCATCTATGTCACTTGTAAGCGAATTCATCAATCCAAACTTCTCACAATTTTCTTAGAGACATTATTGGAGTCCTGTTTATGTTGACCTCTTGATGATAGTTATGTTGCCCTATGTTGATCACTTTCAAACGCTGAGGAGCATCAGTGAGTGCTGTTAAAGGCAATGTGGTATCATATTTCTGAAGGTCTCTCTTTCACCTTTTATAAGCAAATCACTAGTCTACCTTAATTCAAATTATGCCTTAAAACACAGTTTCTGCCAAGCTTATCATTGCTAGTACATCCAGTTTACCACGACTGTCGCATACTTCAAAAAATGCCCAAACCATCCTGTAATCTAGAACATCCTTTTCTATTCCTTTTGGTTTGTACAGCGCTGAATCACTGACAATCTTCAACAGAAAAACAAAATATTGTTTTCTTTCTATCCATCTGAATATCCCTTTATCCCGCATCTATCCATCTTGTTGCCACTGTTTATGTATCAAACTTTTACTGTAGTTCTCCTTGAATTGGTAGTAAAAATTTAAGCTTTCACAGTTTTTCACTGCGGTTCAACAATTTGGATTTGCATATGAAAATACAAAACCTGATACTAAATGTAATACAGAGCATTATGTGCTCTATATAAGTATATGAATTTCCAACTTAAAACCATGAGAAATTTTATTTCTTAAATTTCCCACATAATGGGAATGACTTTAAAATTACAAATAGATCTTCATAATTCAAATATTTAGCATGTAACAAAAAGAGATAAACTCTTATAGGAGTAAGATTTTCTTTTCTTACAACTATAAAATCTAGTCAAAAGATGAAAGAATAATGCTTATTTCCCCAGGAAATATATTTCCTTTTGTTTTTCCTTGAAGCATCAATTTTCCTCTATGGTGAAAAAAAAATGGTCAGAAAATATACTGTTATTTTGCCTTTTGCACTGTGTCATGGATGAAGAAGCTTTGTGATTTTTTCAAGGTCTTAGCTTTAACTACTGGGCCATAGCATCAGAGATTGGTTGTTGCTATTGTGTGCCGTATGAGGGATATTGTATATTCAGAGGTCTGAAGAGTTACTGGTTTTTTCTCTGTTGTACTTAGTACCCCACAAACTCTTCAGTTATTTCTTTTCAGTGAAAAACGGATAAGCTTCAGTTTTGCTTTTTTCATTGTCATAGAAATCCTGGTATGATTTGTACAGGTTTCTTAACCTAGACTAAGAGAATGTAGTTTTGGAAGCACGTGTAAATTATCTATTATCCACAGAACTGTAATGGGCTACATACCCATGAGATTCTGAATTTATGCCATTTTATGATGAATTTAAATTATTGATAGAAATGCTACTTACTGACAATGACAGGATAATATAAAATAATTCTGCTAACATTAACTGATATTTGCAGAGTTGCAAATGTTTTCTGATTTTTACTTGACAGGCAATGGTCATCTGTGACCTGATCCCTTGAAATGACATCTTGTTTTTATTTCTTCTGAGATAAGAACTTTGTGAAAAAAATATGTACAGATGACAAACTGACAATCCTGAAAATAATTTATTTTTGTTCATTACAGTGTAGTTACCTCATTATCAGCAGCAACAAGAGTTTTCCCATTGCCTACTGAAGTACCTCGCCAGGGAGCTATAACGACCATTCTTAGTTATTTGAGAAAGTTTCAGTCTCTAACCCACTTCTGACCCTGGTGTTTATGACGTATATGATTTGTGCTAGCAAATAGATTAAGTGATATCTGTTGCAAATAAATTTTAAAGTGTATAACTGAGCAAATTAACTCATTAACAAATGAATTAACTTAATCCATAGCAGGTAAACTTCATAGCAATTAACCTTTAAAAGTTACGTTCAACTGTATTGAAATAAATTTAAATATTACTTTTTCTCAACTACCTTTTGTATATAGTTTATTCAAAAAGCTTTATTAAGCTCACTGGGATGAGAAATGAGCTGCAAGTCCTCACAGAATTAACTGGGCATATTAGTAACATCATCTTTTCCTCTTTCAGTTTCATCTTGAACTTAGTAGCTTTGGTTTCTATTGCTGGTTCTTCTGCACTGCAAAACACTTCTACAAAATGAATGCAATAGTGGTGCTACCTTGAGATGACTTTGTAGCAACAATTCATGAAACAAACATTTTTCATAAATAAAACTACAAACAGCTGCTGATATGCTGGCAATGACAATATTACAGCTTTAAAAAAAACCAAACCCTGTAGATTTTATGGATTTTTACAGAAAGAGGTATCCAGGTACCCTGTGGTGGTTGAAAGCTCCTTACTTCATGATCGGCAGTTTTATGTTGCTATACTGGAAACAGTGTCTGGAACAGGGAAGGGAGGGATCAGGGAGGGGGGGAAAAACAGGGCATTTTCAGCAACTAACTTGAAGTATCTAATTTGGGAACTTGCTTCTCCCCCCTTCACTGTGACTGGAGGCTGTATTTTTTGTACATGGTTACTAATCATCAAGAATATTACCAGTTTTCCCTTATCTGGGGAAAAAGATAATGGAGTAGGAGACCCTGGTAACAGAAGAACTGCCATAAAATATAATAGTGCAAGTACAGGTACAGAAGCACAGCATCAGGTTGTGTCCCCAAACCTCTTATTTCATCTCAGAAAGAGTTTGAGTATCTCCAGACCATGAGGAGTGGAATAAAGGTTCAATGGATGTTTTGGTTTGCATTATGAAGTATCCTTATGCTTTGTTTTGCCTTATGAAGTTACCTAATCCTTTACCTCCAGAATAGTCTCTCCAACCCACCCGTCATGCACTGCTCCTTAGCAGAAACATCTTTCTAGTCATCGCTTTTAAATCTAGCACATGAACCTTCAGATCCTGTAAAGGGATGGTATATCCCACTTTGAAACACCCCTTACTATGTTCTTTCCTGTAACCCAGCAAAAATCCCACTAAGCTTTGGGCTCATAGAGAGCAGGGTCCTGAAAGTTTATGCTTGTAACCCAGCTCAAACTTTCAGTCAGGGAGCATATTTGCCTGCTGAGGCCCTATCTCATACTTCAGAGAAGTTGTCCTCTTCCGATCTAATTAATCCAAGTGCCCATTCACTAAACCACAACCTGCTGTCAGCCAAACATAGCAACCTTATTTTATGATACCTTCTCTAGAAGCTACTTCTAAGCTATCTTAGACTTTTCCCTAAACGTACCGTCCTTCTCAGAGACTGCTTCCAGCTCAACACAGGTGAGAAAGATCTAAACCCTCATGGCCCACCTGCTCCTGTGTCCTTGCATTACCGCCTGGCTTCAGAGGCCACTTGTCTCTCCTTCCCTTTCTATGTACATGATTAGTGCTTTCCCTAGCTTTGTTTAATGTTTTCTAGAGGATAGGCTTGGCCTTTTGGTTGCTTTTTCAGAATCCCTGATCTACTCAATGGGATCTCCAAAGGTTGGATTACAGAAACATGAGTCTCCCCTGACTGACTTAAAAATCAATGTAGGTTAGTTTGATACAAACCAGTGCAATATCAGGTCTTAATTTTTTTCTTCAGAAGGTAGTAAATTATTTTGTATGTGGAAGTAAAATTGTTCTTGGTAAGAAAGCAATGTGTTATGCAACTGACTAGCAAAATTCTTTAGGAAGAAGAACTAAACTAGTATCACCTACCTTTTACTGTGCTGCTTCTTGTTAGATCTCAGCATCATTACTCTGATGGTGAAATGTGGGCAAAATGAACAAAATTATTCTCTGAGAGATTTTGTTTGTAAGTATATTGCAAGAAATTTTTCTGTAATGGCTTGTATCCATAGAAGATAGAAAGTGGATTTTAATATTCTTTAAGTGTGCTTTGGAAAGCTATTCAGAAGTCCCCCATTGAAGTTAATTTAATTTTTGCATGTTCCACTACTTTAATGTGATATTCTTCTTATACATAGAACATATTCTTCCTAAGTTTACAGTACTTTCATTTTACATTTTTTAAAATTTTCATCTGAACTAGTAAGTTTTACTATTAAAAATATTTCCTTTAAGAATGTAGTCCATTTTAGTTTTTTTATTTTCAAATGATTCTAATATTGATGACTCTTCAAAATTTCGTTGTAGTTAAAATTCAAAGTATAAAACTTTAAGAGTTGCATGTAAATTATTTTTTGAGGTTTGATGGTTATTTTATTCTCCATTCTTCAGTGATACTGAGTATCGATCAAGCTGTATGAGCCCTGGAAGAAAATAGGCCCCTCTGGGCATATCTTTTCTGTTCCTCTTCTGTGGCTTCCTATAAGTTTTCTTCAAAATTGTATTGAAAATATGACCGTAATCTATTCTAAAAGTAGCACAATTGATATTGTAACCGCAAGCTATTTGTCAGGGAGCACTAGCAGAGCCTGAAATCCAAAGCAGGGTTAATGTTATAGAATTTCAAAACACTATAAGAATGTATTCATTGGAACTTGGCTTGTATGTTAGCTGTAACAAGAGTATTGTATGCAATCTGGCAGAGTGCAAATCTTCTGGATTCCAATTTTGGCATGATCTAATTCTAATTGAGTCTTGTTTTGTAATATAACAGCTACTAAAAATGTGTGTGCTGTTTAGTTGAGTGACAAGAGGTAGAAGCGTTGCTACCTACAAATAAATTTAAGCATGTCCACTATATTCACTGGAGAGAGTTTAAAATATACACTGACTTTCCAAAAGAATTTGATCGTTTTTTCTGACACGCAGTAAAAATTCTGGTCTGCTTATGAGATAATTTCAGAATCCTCACCTTTCCACTTCAGCATGTGAATGAATTCTGGAAAATGAAATACTTGGAGATGCTAAAGAAGGCCAATGCACGATACTTGCCTACCTCACATGGTGAAGAATGAAGAAAATTTCATTATACAAACTATGTTATAGGTGGGACAAGTAAAGGGACAGACTGTGATATTCTATAAAAGGTCAAGGACAAAGCCTAATAATTTGTCATGAAACTTCCATGCAGTAAACCTCTAGTTAGTGCTGTTGAGATGCTAATGAAATTGATGGGAAGGAACCCTTTAAAAGTAGGTTCAGATGGAACAAAAATCCCTTTCATTTGCAACAAGTGAAATGCAAAGGGTTTGAAAAGACAAGACATATTGCTGTTAATTTAGAACGAGTTTTCCCTCTTCTAAAAACTTCAAGATTTCAGTCTTAAATTTCTGTGACAACTGCCCCTACTGTGTAAGCAGATTTAACCTAGGATTGCATCTGTACTTGCAGCGTCATTCTCTCTTATTCAGTTGTAATTTAGAATGTTATTAATCTGTTGCTGGTAGTGTGCTTTGGGATGGTTCAAACTCTCCTCAGCTTCCAGGGAACATGCAGTCTTGGAGTCAGATGCAGAAGAGCTGCGTATCTGCACAGACAGGGATACTGAGTGGGTGGACCAAAGGATGTCTTTCGGGCATGGTGTCTCCTGAGATGATAAAGTTTATATATAATAATATATTATTATGTTTATATATATATAAAATAATATATATAATAATAATATAAAAGAAAAATTAATGTGAAAATCCTTACCAATTTGGTAGAGAAAGCAAAAACCCTAACATACCTAGGTATGTAGCTATGGAAAATAAGAATCACTGCTTACAAGGTCATGTCTTCCATGAGAGCATTAGAGTGTTTCCAGTTTTCCAGATTTTACTTGAGTCTAACATTTGTGAGGCAATGCGCGTTTGAATGCAGATGCGCTTTCCTTAAAATTCAGTAATGAATAGATGTTTTGTTTCCCATCTTGTATAAAGGTGCAAAGTCCAGATGCAGACCCAACTGCCACTAAAGTTCTGGAGGGATGAGCATTTTTTTTTGTTTTAAAAAAACTTAGAATTGGCAGTGTTGTTAGAAATTATTTGGCTATTCGCATATAGAGTTGCCTAAGTGATGATAGCTTTTTACACTGATGTTCTGTAAGAAAGATAGCTCTCAGGTTTTTTTAAAAGGAGGCTTGGAGATAAATAACTGAAAGTTAAAGACAGTGAAGGATAGCTGAGAATACAGGATAACTTAATTATAGTGAAGTGTAGGGCTGGACTAATTTATTTATAGTGTTTATATATAATATAAACTAGTAAAATCACCTCAATCTTGTAATCCAGTGTTGCTTTCACTCTGTGTAGTATTTAGTCCGCTTTTAAAAGGCTGTGTATATTTCATATAGTAGTCATAACATAATAAGAGCACATGGAAAGCCTACAAAGATTGGAGGAAAAAACCCTCTCATGAGAAGAAAAACAGATGCAAAGCTATAACCTTGCACCTGGAAATCTTTCACACAGCAGTTCTGTGCATTCCCAACCACCCCATAAGGACAGAAACAACACAAGCAGCTGATAATGTGATTGTGAGGAATGTGTTGACCATGGTGATGACGGGGTGATACATTTACTCTAGAGAGTGTGAGTGCACCTGTGAAATATTAGACTGTGCTTTTTTCACTAGGAGATCGTTTTAGAAATATTTAAGAGTAAGCTACAAGATGGAAGGAGAGGGCAGTTAAGAGGCTGGGAAGAGGTAAATGATAGACATTTGGGGAAAAGCAGAGTGTGCTTTCAGAACAATTTATTACAGAGCTTTGGAAGCTTATTCCGCTCTCATTAAGAACATGCAGGCAAACCTCTATCAGTGCGACTAATTAAATACATTGGAATTGGTAAACAAGGAGAGAAAACTCCTATTTGATATTAAAAGTACATAATTTAACATGTAATTAGTGATGTATACTTGAGAAACTAAAAGGGAATGTTTCAGAAAGCTGATTTGGTTGCACTGACTGTGTATTTCTAATTTATGTTTTATGTTAACACACCAAATGGTACAGAAAACATTACATGCATCAAGAGCATCAAAATTGAAATTATTGTTGGTTTGGTATCATCTGGCTTTCCTGAATTCTTGGAATGTTATCTTCAGTACTTGCAAATAAATAATGTTTGTGATTATATTTAAAGAAAACTCTGCATGCTAGTATTACTGTTTCCAAATTATCCCTTTCCATTTTGGAGTTTCCCTGTGGGATGAAAGAAATATGATGTGCTTGTGGGTTGGTTTATTGTTTGGGGTTTGGTTTGGTTTTTCGTTTTGTTTTTTTTTTGGTAGTGCTTAATATAGCCTTATGGAAAATTTAGCAAACCTTAAGCTGGCTTGTAAGGGACACATGTGGAACAGGATGTTTTGTAGAGAAGGTTCTTCCCAGCTAGCTGCTGTTTTGTCTGGGAGACGCTGAAATACATTGGTTGGTTTACCTACTTCAGCATTTTGTTGAAACTTGAAAATGTGTAATCTTATACAAAGGCTGATAAAAAGAATATAGTACCATCTGTATAAAATAGGGAGTGTGTTTTGTGCAGGCTTGTGAACAGATGCTAGCTGACATGTTTTAGCCAGAAACTATGAAACTAATGATAAGGTTTCCTGGGAAAAACACTTCTGTAAGTATTTGAGGAAAGCAGCTCTGAGCTTAAAATGTCCTCACAGTCAATTGGATGAGGACTGATTTGGCCTGCCACCAAGGAGAAGTAGATTCTTCACTGGCAACACCTGAAAGCAGAGGCAAATGCTGAATAGAGAGTTTAATGCTGAAGCAAATAGCTGTAAGGAGCTCAGAGCCAGGTTTTATAGTGTGAAAAAAGTGACAGAGGATACCAGGAGGCAGAAACAGTAGAACACCTGGATGTAGAATACATTTTTAGAGATGACAGATTAAACTTTCTTAATCTTTCCGTTGTAATCAACCTTAGGAAGAGAAAAATGCCTGGAAAATGAATTAATATTTTGGCAGTCTGTCCAACGTTACTTTGCTAGTGAAGTGGAGGAAATCAATATTAAATATATTTAGGAGTACATTACGCTGAGTTATGCTGACCTCATTAAATATATCACTAACAAATGGCTACAGTACAATCAGTAGCAGGACAAAATTTGAATCCTAGACTGCCTTTCATGGCAAAGACATGAAGTAGCTTCCTCAGGACATGGCTGGGTGAAGTTTACCTGAAATTCTGATGCTCGTTAGCCAGAAGATTAGCTGCTGTCAGTTGAAGAAAGGGAAATAAACTAATTGAAATCTCAGAGCACCAGGAGCTTAGTAAATGTGAGACTTCCGAAGCAGCCCTTAGAAATGTGCTAAGATGGGTCTGGTCACACACTTCAAAATAGGGGAGGGGAAACTTTGTGAAAAGGCTCTCTGAGACTCATCTGCCTTATGCTTCAGGGTGTGGGATGGTCTGGCTCCAGGTGATGCCAGGGGACACTGGATGCTGCTGCCAGCAAGATTTACGGCTTTCTGCGGAACTGAAATCTGCCTTGTGGCTTGCAGAGAAGGCAGCCTTCTATGGCTCAGAGAAATACCATGAATGTGTTTAAAAGAAGGAACGCAAGAAGAAAGGTGTAAGGGACTAGTACAATTAAGAGTCTTAAATGAAATGAAACAGGATGCTTTTCAGACTCAGTACTTAATGCTTGTGTTTAGTAATTTAAAACTGCACCAAGTGGATGTGGATAGTCTTCAGAAATGGGATAACACTACTGATACAGGAATGGAATGGTTCCAAGTACAACATGGCAGAGGAATCTGGGCTTAGGTCAGAAAGAAATGCTTACTGATGTATTCAAATCCTAAAGAGCAGAGATTAAGAGCAGAAACTTCAGAAAGGGATATTTTACTCTCTTTAAGAAGAATTACATTCAGCACCTGAGAAAGATCTGTTAAGTCATGTGTCACCACTGTCGGCCTTCTACCGTTCTTTCTGCAGTAGCACCCAGCTATAGTGACAGTCTGGTTTGTTTTACTCCAGTTAATTAGGCATATGCTGCTTTCATACAAGTAACACTTTCACACAACTTGTGGTTTTCTTTATTATTTAGTGGTAATCTATGAGGTGTCTGTCAACTGCAGGGAAAACTGCAAGTATTTGCAGGATACTCAGGCTGCAGTGTCTTGAGTAATCTTACTGAGGGTAATTAAATCTCTTTTAGTCTAAGGAATTCAACAGTTGTCTGTTTTTGCTGAATAGGACCCAGTAAGATTTCTTGAGTTACTTGGTCAGATTCTTTTGACAAGGTTTTAAGTTTCTCCTAAAGTAAGTACAATTTGGAAAATGTTGCAGTATGATGTTATAAAAAGCTAACAGATGAAACCTGTTTGAATGGTGTATATGTGATAATAAAGTAAACATTGCAAGCCTCGTTTCTTTAGGAAATGAGACTAAGAGTCTAATCTCTTGGTGTTTGTGCCTCCCCTGACAATTTTTGAAGCCATTGATTAATTTCAACCAAAGGTGACACTGGAGATCAATCTTTAAGCTACTCAATTTCTATGAGCTTCATGAAAATACAGTCGATCTCTCCTACCCACCTATCTATCAGTGCCCTCATTAGGAAAATGTGGTAGTGTCAGCTGAACCTTCATTAGTTATCAGATAATCTGTAGGTGGCAGCAGTGGTATGAATGCCCTGATTACTTCTGTCAGATTAGTGCTTTTGTAGACATAGGAGAATCCAGTTGTGAGCACTAAAGCTACAGGAAAACAGGCTTTTCTAATTCTGCTGTCCATATTTCAAGTCAATTTTACTTGAGGCACTGGTATGAAGAAACCATAAAGGTGATTAATATTTTGTAATGAAGCTATTGGCACCTAAAAGCTATTCACTTCTATGGATTCCTTACTAAAAATATTTAAGAACTTGAAGGTAAATGTGAAATTCAATTTTGAATACATACATTTGGATACTAGATCCTTTGTCTAAATGAATTCATTAGTATTGATTGATCAATTGCCTTCCAAAGAGATAATCAAGGGGTAATCTTATTAAAGACAAATGAACTACTTAGCATGACTCAAAATGTCAAAGGGCCAAATCTTGATTTGAGAGTGGAGAATAACCTTTTGGTTACATTGGGACTGTTGAAATGAGAAAGGCAAGAGGGACTCATTCCAAAAGGAAGTGAGTTTTTTTCTGGGTCTCTAAGTCAGAGGAGCCTGCAGCTGGCTGATCCAGCAGCTTTGCTTTAATAGATAGTGCAGAACGGAGAATGTGCAGATGGCAAGAATCAGGTCCATTTTGGTATCGTGCAACAATGACAGATAAGGTCATTTGAGCTAAAGCTCATAATTTATTCCTGATGTTGTTATTTTTTAAAATGAAAATGTTGTAAAGTTTTTTTTGGCAAATGTTGGAATGAACTATATGGGTAATTCCTAATAATGACATTAATCAGCTTTCAAGAGGGTATTACAAACTTTAATCTGTTCGAATATTTCCTAATGGTCAACTAAAAGATTATGATATCGAGTTGTTCACAGCATTTGGAAAATGGGCTGCTTCATATTATACTGGCACTTTTTAAAAAATTAGATCTGAATACCAGCTGTATGTTTACTCCATTTCTCCTCTGGAGTATCTTAAGTTCCGTTTTAACTACCAGATACAAAACATGGTAAGCTTGAATATGTATCTGTAAGCATTGGGCCCCAGCTCTTCAAAGACTTTTTTTTTTTTTAATGTCCCAATATTTACTATTATAAATGGTAATAAACATTCTTAATGTCTCATTTTATTCATTTATTTAAACTTCAGATAGTAATTATGATACACTCAGGTACGCAGAAAACAACGGAAAGAATGCTATGTGAAACATCGTCACTCTTGGTTCTCTCTAAAGTACTCTTCCAGTCTCTGAAGTTACATCCTACCATCTTGTAAAAACAGTATTTTGAACAATGGTCTGAAACTTACTGAACTTGGAATACGACCAGCTGCTAAGGAGAGTTGGCTCTAGAATGGGAAGCTCCTGGATCCTGGGAACAGTTGACTCTGGCAATGAGAGTGATCCAGAACCTCTCTGTGAAAACAAAGGACTCAAAAATACCTGTTTAGTCATCCTGATAATGCTGATAATGGAGGTGGTGCTTACAGCTCACTTTGTGTTTTCTGTTGCTCACTTTACGTCAGGGGTAGAATATAGACAAGGACTCATACATAAAACATCTACAGCTAAATTGCTGAGTGCCCAGGATTTTATTCTCTACAAACCTTAAAATATTACTTCAGAACTAGCAGAACAGAATAAATAGCTTTTCAACTTGCATACGGTGGTAGCTGAAGTTGGTGAAGTTTCTCTCTCACTCCTAACTTTGTTTGCCTTGAGCTGAGTAATACCTACTGATGCCAGACTGATCCATTTTATAGGTACAGACTGCAGGCAGTTCTGCTAAAACAAAAATCTCTCCCAAATGGATGATAAAAACGTCTTTTAAATTGTCTTTTGAGTTATAAATACCTAAGGTACTTGATGGCAATTTTATTTCAAGCTGACTTGCAATTTTTTTTTGTGTCATTTATGGAAAATCTAAAAATTATTCTAACTTCTGCGTTTATCAAGATTTCATGTGTGTTGAACACTTTGGGCTGTGGCTTAATGGTATATATTTTTGAAGAAGTGTCCATGACAAACCACCTGGGGCTTACAGATTAATTCTTTAGTAAGTCATCCCAATTGGAGAAATTTCTGCATATGTTCTGCTGCTACAGCTGATCTTCTCCTCACCCTGATATTCCAAGCTTTGGCTTTGAACCCAGGCAATTCATAGTACGCTGATCTGTGAGGTTTTCCAAGCAATAAGATAGCCTAAAACACCTTACGCTTCAAATTATTTTGTAGTATATCTGCACATGAAAATAATATAACGTGACATAAAAGTATTGCAAGACTTTTTAAAAACTGCAAGTGCCTTTTGGAATATGCAGACGAGCTTTTTTTGTGACCTGCTATTCATCAAGCTTTCATTTCTGTGGTCCAACTTCTACATTTTAGGTTGTAACCTTTCAGGAAGCTGTATAAAATGTTTACCTAGGAATGTAGAATGAAGCATTCCACCTGCTTCATTTCTGAACCACAGTTTTACTCAGAGGGAGCTCAGGATTGCTTGTCCATCATACTTGAAGCATCAGAATCTATGTGGCTGAGGAACTGGTCTGAGTAGGCACAATTCATAGAGACTGCGGGTTTGTTTATCCCTGTGCAAGGGGTTGGTGTAAGGTTATAAGCTTTCTCCTTTGACGTGAACTGCAATGAGCACCATGTCTGCACTGGAGCAAGAGATTGTGCATGAATACTGTACAAATTTTGGGCTCTGGCCCAGGCCTGTGTTTCAAACACAAGTTAAATGCATCTAAAGTTTCCCCTTTCTTGTGGTGTCCATGCTGAGGGTTCCCTAATGGTGAACCTGTTGTTCTTTGTGTCTTGATAAATATTTAGGACACGCATGGCAACAGCAGCAACAGACCAGCGGCTTGGGGTTCAGATCTTGGGCAAAGAAAGGTTTCGAGCCTGTATGAATGTCTGAATTACTGAACTATTGAATAAAAAGCTATTTCTCCTGGTACTGTTTTGTAAACTTAATTCTTTCTTGCAAGGAAAGCTCAAGTGCTGTGTTTTGCTCTCTAGTACTATTTATTTTTCATCCCAAACTTAATTTAAAACAAAATCACTTCTTATGGTTGACTTAAATCACACTCCTCTTCTGTTGTTTTCAGAGCCTGATAGGCTGTGTAGAAAATAATTTCTTCCAGTAAACGCTCCACAATTTAAAGACCCCTGTTAACTGTTCAAGCTTATTAGCTGGTGATCTGCAGCAGCTACCACTGCAATAAATGGAAGTGGTTTGCACAAGCACTTCTGATAATCGAATCATTTAAAGTACCTACCTGGGAGCGCACGTGTTAGGAAGTTCCTTGGCTGGCAAAGACCCGTGTCTCTTGTAAACCAAACCATTTGTTTAGACATTTATGTCCATATTTTGGCATCTTAAGTGTAGGCTTAGGCAACACAGGTTGAATTGCCACCTTTACTTTTGAAATCTGAACCATAGTCATTCCTAAAGCTAGCTGCAGTGCTGCCAGCATGTTAAGGTGCGGCTTCTGTCAGCAACATATGCAACACTGCCTGGGATACTCCACATTTAAAAAAACAACCAAAAAACCCCAGAACACCCCATACCCATCCCTAAGCTCATGATCTTGTTATGTGTATAAGTAAGGAAATAGATGATATTCTTTTAAAAATAAACAAATTTAATAAGTAAGTGCTTCTCCACCACAACTTTGTGACAGAACAGTGTCTTAAGAGAACTGATGAAGCAGAGGAAGAACTATAGTGCCCACTATGGTACTAATGCCTCATCCCCTGATAAGTCAAATGGTATCAAGGGCTTACCAAAGAATGGCTTCTCACTACTGCTAGTGTTTAGTTTGTTTTTGGGGTAAAAGCAGGACCCCAGCTATATGTTGATGTAGATTTATGCCCAAGAATCCCACGATTTAAGGATAGTTTCACAGTTCATCATTAAAAGCTTATTCGCTTCTTGCTGCTAAGAGAACTTACGCTGGTTTTAGGCAAGTGACTATAACATGGACTATGCCAAAGCATACTGAAGAATTGCTCAGTGATCCTTGTCATTGTTTGGTTTGGTGGGTATGAACTTGAAAGGTTTGATGTGACATGGCTTTGTTGGATCAGATAAATCTGCAACTAAATGTTAATAATATCTGGTGATAGATCTTTGTTTTTCATTTATTATGGGATCTAAGTGATCGTACTTGGCCCCCATCTTAGTGGTGTGATGGCATGGTGTTGAGCACAATAGAATGAAGAAGGCTTTGATTAGTTTCTGGATACAAGTAAAATGTTGGCTTGTTTACAGGCATGTTCTAATGAATCAACAAATTGACTGTGATTCAAGGAATGTGAACTTTATTAATAGGTTCTCCAGCATCAAGTACAGTGGCCTTGGCAGGTGAATTAACCTTCTTTTGTAGATTAAATAGTTGAGACCTGGAGAAGCAAGTGACGATTACATCCTTTGTGCACATTATAAAAATAAGTATGTTCTACATAAATATTTATAAAATAAATGGAAGTTCCTGTCGATATTACTGTAGCATTTCCATCTGAAATTATTCCAAAGAGTTTGTAATGCAAAGATTTAAGAGCTCTCTTTCCGTGCTGCTTCTTGTGCTTTGTGATGGTAGAGATCCCTTCCTGCTTTCCATCCTCTCTCTATCCCTTCACCATCACCCCCAGCTCCCCCCTACAAAAACTAGGATTGAGGTGGCTCTTAGTTCTGATCCTTCCAGCGGACAGGAGATACACCAGGTTCTTTTTCTTTTTTTTCTGAAGTGACCTCTGCAGTGCATGCGATTTATGGCAGCGTGTACTTTCATTATGTATCAGTGTTACTACGCAAACTCACTGCATCTCTGTCAGAG
Source organism: Larus michahellis (assembly GCF_964199755.1). Taxonomy (NCBI): domain Eukaryota; kingdom Metazoa; phylum Chordata; class Aves; order Charadriiformes; family Laridae; genus Larus; species Larus michahellis. Next base: position 20,820,047 of record NC_133900.1, on the reverse strand, counting down.
GAAGAACAGCTTCTCAGAACAAGCCTACAGTATTATCTTTGAACATATGTTCTCTATTAAGCGAGATGAGGAAAGTCACTTAGTTTTCCTTCCATTTGGAGGTTAAAATGGAGGGCTTGTCTAAAAACAGATTGTAGTAAATTGGAGGTTTATTTGAACAGTATGTCAACATTATTAACTTGAAAATATATACTGAATTGATAGGTTTCCTTTAATTACATCATCTTGAAAGCTGTTCTCAACAAACAAGCAAACAGTTCCAAAGTGATTTAATCTGCCTGAAAACGAGAAAATCAGAGGAAAGCATACAGCACTACTTTTCTAAATATGACTTTTGTTATAACGAGTGATGGATAAACTATGTAATGTATTTGGCCCATTCTACTTTTATCTGTTCAGAACTGATAATAAATTTGAAGAATTGTTTGTGTCCTGGTTCTAGGGTTATTCTGCAAATGTGCAAACGTTGGCCTATACTTTGGGCATAGACAACATATTGGGTTGCGTAGGGGCTAGCTTTTTGCTATGATCAGTTTGAAACAAGTTATGTGACTGGGGTCCTGGAACACACAGTGTCGCCTAACTGCACTGACAGATGTTTAAGATGTTTATGTGAATGCTTCATGTGTGAAATGCATTACACAAATATCTATGAGACCTCCTTGCTTTTAGACCTTATTCTGAAGATTTTAATGATGATGTACATGCCAAGCAAGCCAATTTGCTTTAGCATTCCACACAATCATAGACATTTCATCAGCATTCACTCAGCACTACTTATGTATGTGCTACCCTTTCAGACTGAAGAGCTAAAATTAGGGGCCTTCTAGATTACCCTATTGCAGAGGAGAAACTGGGGATTTCTAGGGAAACTGAGCTGCTTTAGTACAGTTAATGAGAAACATGTGCCAAGTCTGACTTTCTTCAACACAGCATATAAACAGAGACAGTTCACAATTTGGAGCTTTAAAATTCTTTCAATAAATAACTGATTTTACGAGTCCACTTGTTCTTTATCAGAATGGGTCAGTAATTCAGGCATGGTTTTCTTCTTAATGTGGCTTCTGAACTGTTTCCTTCCCGGTGAAACTCTTTGGATAGAGACTCATATCCACACCAAAACCCAATAGTAAAGCTCAGCTGCCTTTGTTTTAGGAAGAAGTGCTGCCATAGTAGGAATTGAGGATCTTCCCGACCTAGTGAAGAGTGATTCTTAAATCTACCATTTTGGCTCTTGATAGAGTGTGAAAGAACTATGACATTTTTAGATCTTCCACACTACTCATTGTCACCCTTTGCAATGACTATATCCAGAAAGATCAGCATCCAAAAATGATGCTTTCTGACAAAATGAATGGAGGATGTTACAGTTCTTCTAGGCAACCAGTAGCTGTCTGGTAAAGGAACCCCACAAAATTACCATTCTTTGCCCTTGTACTTCAAAAAAATAAGTAAGAAATAGCAGATCTTGACATACATGAATATGTTGTTCTGAGTACTTTGGCAGTGGTTGATAAATCACTTTTCAGCTTTTTACAATATTATATTGAGTTTATTCTTGAATCTTCACCCTATTGTTAAAAGACAGCTTTATTGTTGTACAAATTAATTTGTACATGTCAGTGAATGTAGCTGAGATTCCTCAGCATTTATGCAAAGAAATCGAATGATGGTGCCACATGTCATCCTGGTTTGCCACATAAGGTACAGACACTTTCTTTAGTAGATGAGGCTGCACAGTGTTTCCTTCATAATTTGTGACTGTGCAGAATGCGCGGTATGAGTAACCTTCATTACTATAGCTGAAGGTATGGTGTGTCTCAGGTGTAATCTAGCTTCCTATATCTTTCAAATACCAGAAGATGGTCTGCTCCCTTGTCCTTGCGTCTCTGTGCTCTCACACTGAAGTGACTCTAAATCTCTGTGCCTAATTGACTAGTACTCGCTTTCAGCTATCATCCTGAGTCCCTGCTCTCTGGGTTATGTTTCTCTTGACCCTACCCCGAGTACTAAAGCAAAGCATAATACCAGAATGTCCCAGTTGCTGCGCGTATGATCACTTCCCCACAAAATTTTATTTTCTACTGCCCTTTCTTTCTACTGTGTATAGTTATTTTTATATGTACATCCTTTATTCATACAAGTATGTTCAAGTTTGTGTTTTGCTATTTTATTATGCGTAATTTCCAAAAGGAACATGTTATGCTCTCAGGAACGTAACATTCTTAAATACAATGGAAAAAGCTTTTGCAATTGCAAGTTTTGCAGTTTCTTGCTGTCCTTATAAAACTGTGATTTGACGTTGGGGGATAGTAGTTTGTCACAGAGGCATTTGGGACACTATTTATAAAAAATGGCATTTTTTTTTTTTTCTTTTGGAGGAAGTGAAATGCTTGCCCTGGGCTCATCTAGTTGAAACACTGACCATGTGTATCTGGTCTGATAATGTTCAGAACACATTTAGGGTGCCTAAACTGCTGAATAGGGGCTTGTTCAGAGGTTATAATTGTGTGAATGTTTACAGAAGAAAATTCTTCACAATGCCTCTGGATTTTTGTGGTAATATATTCAAGAAAAACAAGTATGCTTAGAAATCCTGAGAATCTGTGATCCGAATGTCAGTGGAAAGGAATTTGCAGAAGTTGGGGCCTCTTCCTTACCTTTAAAGGTGATGGCTTAAAACTGTTTTGGGATCTAGAAGGTGCAAAATTTGGACTTGACTTAGCATTAAACAACACGTGGCACATCATAGAAAATGTTACAATACTGCTTCTCAGGATGTTGTATTTCCAGTAGGAAACTGTAAACCCAGACAGTTGTACTTGCTTCTCCTTCCCATATGCTTACAGTACACGTGAATATCTTTTCATCTTGCCAATTATTTTTTGCACTAGTGAGTTGGTTACTTATGTTCAGTACTTCCTCATTAGTTTATGTGATATTTTAGTTTGTGTTGTCCTACGTTTTATGTGGCAGCTTGTCATTAAAGATCCCAGCAGTTATCACTCTGTACAAGTCTACCAGCCTCTGCTATTCGGCCAAATTGCAGTCGAGCAGTTACAGTCTCCTTAACTGTGAAGTGGGAAGGAACTGGGTGGCATCAAGCTTTTGTTCTTATTTGTTCTATCATTATTTTGTAGTACTGTTATGCTCTCCCTCAAATGTTGCCACTCTGCATCCAAGGATTCCCTCTTTTGCTCAAAGCATAGAGAGTAAAACTGAGATTGCATCAACTGCTGTGTTTCCATATTTTCCCCTCTTAAGATTTATTGTTGATAGCTTCATGCTACATATCACATGACAATAAAGACAGATTTGTATCTCAAAGAGCTTATTATGCTCCTTTTGTAGAAATGACTCAGTGGGAAATCCTTATATTCTCACTAAAGTTTTGTTGTCTGCCTTTCTCTGTGTTCTGGAAGTTGGTAGGTAAATTTACACACACAAACGGTCCAAGTAAATTACCAGTACGAGCAGGACCGAAACTATTAAAGCCTTTGTAACTTTACATGCATATAGCTGTGATGAGTGTAAACATATTTTGTGACATAAAGATATGCAAAAATAAGGCTTGTTTTCTGATACAGGCTGTATCATGCCTTTATCGAAAACGTTTACACATGTGTTTACTTCCCAGGCAACACGGCTGTCGCTAGAGGCCATCTGATTAAAAGCCTTCATCCTGCAATTCCCAGTATTAGGATAAATCATAGAGCATTGTTTACATGACTCCTTGTGTTTCATGTCATGTATCCTCATATGCAGATGTTTTTCATCATTTATTTCTAATAGTGAGTATGTGTTAAAGTTTTCTATGCATTTTTGTGGCATTTTGTATGTTTAAGCTCTACAAATGTAGAATGGGAATGATTATGTATTTTGTCTGAGGGAAACGAAACTCATCCTTGGGATACCCTTCGGTTTGTTTTCTCTGCTTATACAACAGCCTTTTGCTCTTCTAGAAGAAGGCAGAAACCTTTCACCAGCTAAACTTTTTGCCTTGCATTCCTGGATTAATAACGCAAGCAAATGATATATGTCAAGTCACGTGAAGGATGACAAAATGACAGAAAATACTGACACAGTGCAGCATAGAGCTGGCTTGCTGAAACACCAAGACAAAAGGGAAGTGATTTAGCAATAATTCCATACCTCAAGTCCTCTGTGTATTAAAAGGATTCATTTATCAAGAACTTCAAAGGTAAAGGCACAGGGAGTCGGATTTTTTTAGCTGTTTTAAGTGACTGTAGCTCCACTAGTGACTGAATGGATGAATGAATGCATGTGGTTAACTGGTCTGAGTTACTTGAAGATCTATCTGGTTGAGAAACTCTTTCCAAATGAGTAATAGGAGTAGGAGAGGGGAAGATAGTTTTGAAAGAGTATACAGAATTCTGATTTTTCTTCCTTCTCCCCTTATTTGGGAAAGAACTGTAGGCAATGTTAAGAAGAAGCCCTAGATGAAAAGCTTGATTTAAGAGAGAATTTTTAGAGTTGATTCTTTCAGAATAGGAAGCAAACCAGAAAACTTCTAACTGCTCTTAAAGGAGGGGGAAAGGCTGATGGTTGATTTAATGTTTTTCTTCAGCCTTCACTTACATTACTATATTAGTCAAAACAAAAATCACTTTTCTTCAGGGTAACAGAAGGTTGAAATGAATGCTCAACACTTCTGTAAGTGCCCCCTACCCCCAATATGCTTTCACTCTTCTCTTGTAAGTAGTCTTCCAGCAAAACTCACTCGATTCTTTTGTACTAGTTTTATTTTTCTTTATCTTTTGACAGATAATGGGTTTGTTGCCATGTGTGTATGTGTCTATGGGGGTGTGTATGTGGGATGGGGGTGTTCCACTTCTTTGTTTCCCCCTACCACCATCGAAGCCTAGTAGGAACTGTTTCTGATTTTGGCCAAAAACTTCACAGCTGCTGCTCTTCCTTGTGTGTTCAAAAAAATTCGTGAAGGGTTTTAACTTCATGCAATGAAGGGAGAGCCTCTAAACTCTAGCAAAAGATAAAAGAGAAGGTTCTGATACTGTTGGTCTGAATGAATGAATACACGCTTGTGCTTCTCACTGAAATAAATCTCAAAGACCTAAAAGAGAGACAATTCAAAATCTATTTGTTTAAATTCCTGACTTCCAAAGAGAAACTTATATGTTTTATGAATAAGGCTTTGTTACAGGACAGCTGAACTGTCCCTGTGAACCATTTCTGGCATTCTTGAGAGTTGTATTCTAAATTGTGAGCTTTCTTTTCTCCAGGGTTTGAAAAAGAAACAAAATGGTATATGGGCAAACCAGCGGCATGTCTAAGATGAATCCATAGAGACTAGTAGGCGTAGAGTTAATGGCCTGCAATTCTTCCAAATATATAGTACTCCCAATATGAACTACATTTTAAAAACACAATCTGACTTCAGTAAATGCTGCAGCACTGTGTGTAGCTGGAAAGGTTGTGTTGTGCTGTGGGATTAGAATTTAGGATTCTCTTAGATTTTGATGTTTTCAAAGCTACTCAATTGCCTTCATTAGCTTTCTTTCTTCAGTTACTGATTACTTCCGCAGCAGCAGGAACAACATGGCAAAGACTCTATCCTCTTTGCTGGTGCAAGTAGTAACCTGATTCTGTCCTTAATCATTAAGATACTTTATTGTTGCAGTTCATGTGTTTTAATAAAAATCTTTTATAGTAAGCAATATACCATCTAACGTTCTGACTTACTTGTCTTGTCAGACCCTTCCTAGGCACAGGGAGGAGGTTGAGGAAGAAGGGTTTAAGTATACCTGCAGCCATGCAGCAGCATATAAAATGCTGCCAGCTGCAACAGATGTGTCTTACACCTGTTAAGCCCTTGCTAGCAAGCTGGCCTGGCATCCTCTGGTTGTAAAGCAGACAGGAGTACAGTTTGATCACATTCTAATTTCATTTTTAGACAATCTCAGTTTTTATGGGAGATGTTTACTAAGTGAATGTCCTGATCAAATTGAGCATCCTGTCTTCTTTGCAGAACGAAAGTCTCTAGTCTCCAGACTTGTGACATGAAAGACAAAAATCACATCAATGTAAACGGTTTGCATACCCTACATTTGGAAGCTATGTGGATTTTCTACATATGTACATATATGCCCAACTCTCCCTTCTCAGAAGAGTAAGAGGAGAAGTGTTCTGCTCCGTAACGGTTTTTTCTTGTTAGGTTTCAAAGTGTTTCTCTGAAAAAGTGTGGTAAAAGTTGAATAGAAAACATCACACTTTTGAATACAACTGTAGAGGGTATCATCACTCACTAGATCACTTGCTGGAAGGAGAGAGGAAAATGGACGAGATTAAGTCTGGAAAAGTCTGAAAGGATAACGTGGAAAGGTGAAAGGAAGTACTCGTATGTGAAATGATCTGGCTTACGATTTTTGGATCATCTCATTTTGAAGAAAACATTTTAAATACAGTTTCACACTTCTGGCATTTTCCTCTATCTTTCAAACTGTTCTGAATTCCTCACTGCAAAAGTGAAGTTTCTTATTAGATGAAATGACTTTTAATTAATGCTTGTCTTTTGTAAAAGCAGCCTGAGGTGCATTGCAAAAACATACCAGGCTCATTTGATTCAGCAGACCTACCGTGTGACCAGCTGCCAAAAGTTTGACTGTGGAGTCAAAGTGAAAGGCTTATAATCAATTTAGAAAAGTATATAGGTGGGCAAAGAGAAAAGTGTTTCAATTTAAATTTTTAGGTAGTGATTTGAAGGACACAGAGAAGATTCACTTGAAGCGAATTGATTTTATTTCCCTCTTCTAAACCTAAAGGAGCCGAGTTTAACACTGTTGAAGGATTTTCTGTGAGATGTTCACGCAGCTCTGGTGGTGACAGTATCTTGGCTTCAGTTCTGAATTTTGTTCTAAATTTAGGATTCCTCTTTGCCTCTCTCTTGGAAATGTAGTTGTTCCCTTCCCTGCTTGGTATCAATAACAGTCTGCCTCCCTTTTAGCATCATTTCTGCACTCAATACTTGCACAGTGTGTGAAATTCTTTATATGTTCTATGACTATCACCATGTTGGGGACATACATTATTTTTGCTTTCACAGAAGCAATTTACAATAGGTGAATAGATGTTGACAGTTCTGGGCAGCCAGAGAAAAGTTGTATCCCAACAGACTTAGTTCTGAATCAAAGAAGTGTTGTCCTTACTGTCTCCTACCACATTTCCGAAACTGTTTTGTTTGAGTCATCCATGTCTCCTATCTTTTCTTGGCAAAAAGTAAACAAAAATCAAACAGAGACCTGTCAGGAGGTCATGCCTAGAGGACATATTATTATTATTGTTATTATTATTTAATTTCACTCTTCATCACGTCTCTTGTTAACATGTTGCTACAGATTTATATGTAGCTGCATCAGCACTGTTAGCAATCCGTTGTGTGAAATGGTTCGTCTGACATCAAAAATTATGAAGAGACAGCAGCCAGCAGGACAATAGATCTGCCAGAGTGTCTACAGATGTTTTTAATCTGATCCTCTGTTATTTATACAGTGTCATAGGTATGTATGTTGTTTTATAGATATATAAAACATGAGAGTTTCCTGTCCTGAGGGGCTTACAACATGCAAGATTGTAAATTAAATCCTGCAAGATTTCTGGTCATACTATTCAGTGCCCAGTGTGTACAGCTTAGAGCAAGTGCAATATGGAATATAACCACTTCTCGCCAGCTGCATATGTATGGGGGAGAAATGTGTTTAAGTGATGCACTGCCAATAGTGAGAGAATTGGTAATGGATCTTCAGGGCCTTTAACAATGACTTAAACCTACCTTAGGTCAGCAAGGACAGTGCTGTTATTTAGGCCTGAACCGTATTTTGTTAAACAAGAGGACTTTTGGAGGCCCAAAGCATGCGTAGTCCCCAGTAAAGACAGGGTCTGTGTGTGTCTGTGTTAGTAACCTGTGTGCTGCAGAGTGGTCTGAAGGCAGAAGTCTCTGCTTATTTCACTCAGCTGTACAAGAAATCATTCCTTATAATCTTGGTCAGTGTAGAGGAACATGGGTTTAGGTAACAGGCACTGAGATGAGTTGGATGCATTTTTGCTACAGCCAAAACGTCAATATTTAAGAATAATTAAAAAGTCTAAAATCAGTATGACATTGTTTAGGTCAAATTCCTCCATGTCTGAAAGCACTTGGATGTTTCTGACTTAGCAAGATCCTCTTTAGCTTTGTATATTGATAACGTGTTCATTTCTTTCTGCATAAGACCCAAGCATGCATAGCTTATTGCACATTTTTACAGACTTACAGACTGAATTTAGAGATTTTTTTCAGAGAATTCCAATATATGAACAGAGTTGGGGTTTGGTTTTGTAAAGTCAGTTGCTGTAGCAGAGCTCGGAAACGTGCTTAGTTTTTCTCTTTCAATTGTGTGCACACATGTCTTCGTGTTGAGAAGTGCAGGGTGCAGGGTGACTTTAAAAACTGTGGAGGAGAAAAAAGACAATTAAATAATTTTCTTACTAATGAAATAAGACGACCATTTCAGAAGGCTTTTTGTAAGTCTGTTCTAAGATCACAAAGTTATAAAACAATGACATACTTTTGCGAGCCCTTCACAGCTACTGTTCTGGTAGAATCCTTACCTTCAGAATATATCTGATGAAAATTTGTGAACTTTGCACTCTAGTCATCCTGATCTGTGCCATTAAATATTGACTGGGAAATTTGACTGTGAAATTTATTCTTCCTTTAATAGAAAGTTGTATGTTAGGAGTGCAATCTGAGAAGCAGTTCACTGGCCTCTAATACTTGGTTAAGAAGTTCTTCACTCCCAACAGATAAGGATAATTTTTCTAGTCCTGAATTCTGGTCCTTGGAAGTGATAGTAGTGACCTCATTAGCTTACTTCAAGCACAATTCCCATTTTTCCACGCTACTTAGGAGTGATTTGTGTTCTTCAGAATGTCTCCATATGATATAGACCTTTAATTTTTTTTCAGTTATTTTTGATTTGTGGGGTCATAAAAATTGTTGCCTCATATCTTTGACTATATAAATACCTTAATCCCAGCCCCCCACCCCTCCCGCCTTCAATTCTTTTTTCCTTTTCCCATGTTATTTCTCACTTTTGAGATTTGAAAACAACTTTAGGACAGAGGGAGAGGCATTCCAAGAGAAAGAAATCTGAAAGTTGGAGGATCAGAAAAGAGTTAAGTGGGGGTTTTCCTTGCTATAAAATTACTGGGCAGAAGCCAGGCGCATGAGAGCTAGAGAAGAGGAATTGCAGAAGTTGTTTCTCTGTGTGTTGCAGTCTGGGGGAGGAAAGACGAGTGGAGCTAAACCAGGGCATGACTCCAGGGAGGGAGCCTTTTATGACAGCTTTCTGGGAGAGTGGAAACTAGGAGAAAAGATGGCCAGAAAAATGTGCATGATACATGTTTGTTTTACTTAGCTCAGACTGCTTCTTAAGATTTTTTTAAACTAGGTTAATTAGCACTTGCAAAATGCTGCTTTAATATGCTGAATTGCTTCCTGTCTTTGGGCTAGTTCATTTAGAATTAGCCAGTTCCAGGCTGAGATTGCCAAGTTTCTAGCCTTGACTGAGAAACTTGAGTTAATAGGCTCATACCCATTTAAAACACCTCTGTGCTCCCCATCCAAAACTCAGTGCGTTTCCAATTTTCACTTCCTCATTTCACATTACAACAGGTACAGTGAAAAGTGGCAAGGATACTCAGAGATGTAGGATGACTTCCACACAAACCCCAGCTAATTAATGCTGGGAAAAACGTGATTGTGAAGAGGACGTGACAGAAGACAGTAAAATCCTGGGTGGCATGGAAAAGGTGACTAAGAAACAAGTAACCACACTATCTCGTAACGCAAAAGTTGGAGGAGCCTCAAATGATACTGACCAGGTGACAGGCTGAAAACGTGCAAGAAAGAAGATAAGTTTAGGGGAACTCGTTGCCGTGCGGTAATACTGATGCCTTTAGGCATCCTTGGGCCCCTTGAGGGCTTTCTGAATGCAAAGACATCCTCTGTGGTTCAGAAAGTTCCTGAAAAACAGAGGAATATGCTGGTGTAGTGTCACTTCATGCTTGCCCTGCCTTTGTGCTCTTTCTCCACGTATCTGCCACTGGCTGTTTTCACAGAAAGTCTGGCTCAGTGTGGCCATTGATACGGAACAGTTCATATGTGTAAATATAGTATTAAACGATCGCTTTGGGACAGTATAGATTTACTTTTGGAATCTCTTAAGGTGTGTAAATACTTTGGATGCTTTGAATTCAGTTGAATAACAAAGTGGTTTTGCCTCTTTTACTCATAGCTTTCCTGCTTTTAAGCTGTAAGAGTAATTACTAAAATCTAAGGCTATTTAGACAAAATGTCATTGCTGAAAAGAAGGTTATGCATGAAAATCTGCATGGTACACAAGTTTGATTTGATGTCTAAGTAAGTTTCAAATATGTATCCAAATGTTAAGATGCTGGCAGAGACTCAAACAAGCTAATATCAAACTTCAGCTGTTGCTTCAATACCCTGGATATGTATTTTGCCTAATTCATGTTTAATTCTAACAGTGGCAAGCTGTGTTGCCCTGAAGTCCAACTGCAGAGTAGTTGCAGGAAAAGCTGTAGTCTTTTTGTTCTGGAGTATTCCTTACAGCTGACGTTTTGTTGTTCAAGAAATTGGCAGAATTAGTTACTGCGAGGGTTCTGGGCTCCCTAGAAAGTTCAACAACTTCCTCTCTTTCTTTTTAAAATCTTGTTCTTTGGCTTTACATCCATAAATTTTGAGCATAAAATAGGGCCATTGAGTGTGATTTCATCTCTGGACCTGATCCTTTGTTGATACAGTTTACTATGCACTGAAGTACTTGACTGTGCCCATGTTTATATTCTGAGATTGGACTCAATAGAAGTTATTTCTGCAAATTTAAATGACGATGGTCACACCATGTAATTTAGCCACTTACTTAATTTCAGGGATTACCTTTCTCTTTAGGCTGATGGAGAGAGAGACTCCTGCAGAACTTTGTGCTGTGAACCATCTTTCACAGGAGATTCTTTGGAGTAGAACCGTACCTACTCTCACCTACTCTAACTTTCAGCATTTGATTTTAAAAGCATCCCTTCCCTCCTTCCACCTGCTCTTCCTTCCCTTACCCTCAGCAGCTAGCTGGGAGTGAATATAACCAGGAAAAAAGAAACATTGCCCCAAGGGATCTTGACCCTTTGTTTTCCCCTTCTCACTGCAGTGCTGGCACACAGAATTCTCTGAGCAGCAGGAAGACCTACTCATGGCTGGCAATAGCATACAGTGGTTAGGTCCTCTGCCATCTGACAAGGTATGAACTCCATCTGAAGCTTCTCTTGGGATGGCATTATTCATAATGTGCCTCTCCCCTGTGGATTCTTTCCAGTTTAACTTCTGTAGCCACTGGGCAATTTTGGTCGTTTGGGCTCTTGCTACGTGTCTATGTGCACTTCTGCAGGAGTATCACAAAATCCTTCTTTCCTTAAAAATTGAAGTTAAAATCCCAACTAGTAGGAAACTATATGGTAATTGGACGTTTTTAAAGAAAATCTTACTAGTGTGTAACTAAAAAATACACCATTGTAGCAGATTGCAGTTCTGCACCATAGTTCAGCTACCATTAGTATATAGTGCACAGAATTGGAAATGTGTGTAATATAAGTGTTTCGTGTTTTTCTTAATGGGAGGAGAGGAGGAAAACATCCTAAACCATTTCTTATTAGGCGCAGTAATCTTAAATTATCTGAATCTAAAATTAAAACCCTACAAGCCAGAGAGAGGGGAAAGAGAATACGAAAGACAGAACAAAATTTGAAGCACTAAGCACTCAGAATGGTGGCATTTGGACATTCCATGGTATATAAATATTTGCAGATTTGTTTCCTTTTCTGGAACTGCAGAGAATACCTTAACTGAAAACAACGATAAGGACAAGGGTAGCTTCAGAAGGCATGTAGTTGACCATGGGAAAGCTTGGTATCAGCAGAGAAAAACAGATTATTTCAATTGTATTTTGGAATAGGACATTCTGTTCTGTGATAGAGTGCAGTTCAGCGCGCTGTGAGATCACCATATCATGATAATCCAGGCTGGTGTTTTGGCTCTGCCCTGGTTCAGACTCCTCTCTATGTGAGATAGCTAAAGAATTCAAAACAAGTAGCTCCTATAATTTTGTGTGTGTATTTAAACAAAACAAGCAACCCTTGCATTGTGGTTGGTTGCTGTAAAGTAAGGAAAAAGAGGCAAAATGAATCCTTGGAAACCCAGGGCTCATTAAATGTCTGCAGTCTTAAATATTCAAATCTATTATCTTAATGCCCATGCCATTAGCAGCCATGGGAATTTCAGGTAGATACTGAAGAGGAACATATGTTGTTTATCTGTTTGTCTGCCTTTAAATGGCAAAATCAAAGAGGAAGAACCTGAGGGATTCCAAGAAAAAAGAGCACTTAAATCCATTAGATAGGACAAGTTGTGGGTCAAGATTCTGAGCATGACCACTGGTAGATCTGAGGAATGGAGTATAAACCCCACTACATGTGTGAGGGTTGGGGTTTTTTGTGGGGGGGAGTGGGACAAAAGTGAAGGAGCAATGAGAGAGATCCTCTGTGAAATGTGTGTCATTATATACACATACCAGAGGAGTAAGGTGTAGCCTGCTGTGGGCGCATCTTCATTTTAATAGGATTTGAGGCAGGAATGGAGTCAGGGCTCATGGCAGGTGCACTTAGACCTCTTTCTTCCATATATGTTTTCCAAACACTTTAGAGTTGCTTCTAGATAGATGTTTCCTGCAATTCAATTAATGTTTATTGCATTTTCCTCCTCATTACATACAGTCAGGTTAATTCTGAGGTGATTGCTACCTGCAATTGCTTAGCCTGGCACAATGGAAATGCAATAGTAGTAAGCAGAAAAAGAGCAGAAAAAATTTAATCATTTTACAAGGTAAATGCAGTCTTCCATTAGTTGAAACTATGACAGCCATTCAATGCCCACATGTCCTTAGCCAGTGTAGAATCTTGTCTGTCCTTTCAGTTTTTCTCTTTGGAAATATCAAATTTCATACTGGAATTTGTCAATTAATATCTTTCTAGTGAGCATGACAATTACAATCATTATTTCAAGAAAGAATGTCTCATAGCTATACATTGTTAATTCTCCTGCCCCAAATGACCTCCCAAAGGGAACTTGAAATTGCAGGTGCACATCCGTTATTGGAGGACGAACACTTTTAAGAATCTTATTTTAAAACAAGACATGAGAAATCCGTAAGACATGGCATTCAGGTTACTTATTGAGCCAACTGTGTTTCCCAGAGTCTCCACAAAAACTTTCATATTGTTTAGTATTTCTCCTAGCGCAGACAGAGCTGTAAAATTAAGTGCTTGAAAGTTAAAAAGTGACCAGCTGACCTCAAAATGTAATCAGTGTTTGTGTTCTTTTCAGAAATTTTGATAAACTGTACTTCTGAACTTTGCCTGCAGTTATTGTACACTTCAGGTATACAATAGACTAATGCTTCCTCCTTGCCAAATCTGGTAGGGCAGCTTTAATTCATATCCTAATTTTAAGATAAACTTTCTCAAAAATACACATAAATGAATCTAAGGAAAACCACCAAGAGTGGGCTGCTTCTGCAGTATGGCTGTAGCTGTAATTAAGTAGTAAATCACAGGTAAACCTTTTAGATGTTTGAAACAAGAGGTGACACTTAGCAGACTGACTGTTTTTGCACATTGCTGTTTTCTAATACTCTGTTCAATTTCTAGTTCAACAAAGGTGGATAAAGAGCCTCTGTGATGCTAATTTGAGCTGAATATTACTTGAGTCATCAAAGCTGTTCTAAAACCAAACCAAGCTCAACAAACGGCTTACTCTTGCTTGTATATGGGGAGAGGTGAGGAAAAAAACCTATTCACGTAATCATTAATTCATTGCTGTTTTCTTTCATAACTGCACATCAGAATTGAAAGCTTTAATTCATTTGCTAAACTATACTCTCAGTTATGGGGGGAAATGGGCTGCATGCAATTCCCTTCAAGCAGTATGTAGTATGAATTATTTACCCAAAGAATATGTCTGGTTCTACACTCCGCACACAGACAAAATTCCCAGTGCTGGGTAAGGCATACAGAATCCCACTGTCTTTCATGCAACAACTTGTGGGGTTTTTTTGTCCATCTCTACTGTTAAACTTAGTTCTCAACCAAGACAATAAATAATTTCTTAGACAACTTATTCTCTGGTTGCCAAAACCAGAACAGTGTGGTTGACAAGCAGATACTTTGGCTACTGTAAATTTTTCTTTCCATTACAAATATATTTCATGCCTGTTTAGTTCTAATAACATTAGTAACAAAACAACAGACCAAGGGAAAAATGACTGTGACTACTGAGTATACTTATAAGAGTTTTGCATACTTATTACCACTCAAATCTGCTAGCTGAGACATCTGGCAGAAGATAACCTGAAGGGAGACATCTGTGTCACCTTATGCACTCTATCAATGACAATTTAATTGTCATGTGCTTAAATTACATGGTAATTTTTTTTCCATAAACTTTTATGTTATGATGCGTGGATGGTTTTGAGGAATGTTTCATAAGTTTTCCATAGGAGGAATTGTTTCTGTCCCAGTTGTCTTGCAGATGTGATGAATTTGCCATGTTTTCAAAGACGTTTGCCTATGTCTTCAAAGCACAGATAAATGCTGCAGTAGGGAAAGATGAGGAATAGAACGAATTTAGATTAACTAAATCAGATGATTAGACCAGCTAATCAGGTGTGTAAGTTAACTGAACTGCTTTTATAAAAACTGTGAAAGCGCTTCTCAATCAAGCCACTCCACCAGCAGCAGAACAAATAAACCTTGGTTTCTTATGAGCAGCTGGAGTTTTTGGTGTCTAGGAAGATGTGAGATCCAGCTGAGTTTTTTTTTTGCAGATAGGATGATTTCAACACCTCTGCTATGCGTGCATTTTCCGGTGTCTAGTAAGGCTGGAACACAAGTTACAGCCTTTCTCTCTGTTGAGGTGTTGATACTCTTCCCTCTTCAGTGTAACTACCTAGCATCATAATGTTTGATGAAAATTACTATCTTTGAGGAAATTAGCCTATTGATTCAGTAATTACTGGTGTGAGAGAGAGCGAGCATGTAAGGATAATTTCTTTGGGAAACCTTGGCATAAAAAGTTATAAGGCAGTGAAGATCAGTATCAAGATTATTTTTAGTGCGGTCTTACATAAGAATTCTGTTTTTCTTCATTCCTTTGTAATGTAAGGAAGTCCAAAATTATTAAAGCTGGTTTGGACTTGCTTTTTTTTTGTATTAGATTTCTGTTCTGGTCTTTTTCTTTGTAAATCACCTTTAAAATCCATTGCTTTGCGTACACTGGAAGCAGTAACATACATCAGGATGTGGTTATAGTGTAAAAATCGTGTTCTTACATTCTTTTCATAAGGTTCAGCTCTGTAGGTGAGGCTCAGGCCTGTGCAGCCTCTGCTGGATATTTCAGCTAGCACATACTCTTCTGTGAGAAAGAGAATAAAGGATGGAGATATGTATCTCTATATATAAAAAGGTAGACAGAAATAAAGCACATAGAAGAGGAAGGAAGTAAAACGAGAGGAGAAAAAGAGCTCCAAAGGTGAAGGAAAAAAGTTGTAGCCATGGAATAGAGTTACATACAGCAGTCTCTGAAGGGTTGGGAAAAAAAAGGAAGTACACCAAATAGTTGTGGTATTCCGATCACAGAAAAAATTGCACGTTAAGGCATCCATGCTTTTCTATTTATTTATAGTGTAGCATTTTCTCAGTCGTGTTTTAAACACAAAACAAAACAAAAAAACTTGCCAAAGGTAAAACTCCAGAAAGTGCAATTAAAAGACTGTTCTGCCTTTCTGGGGTGAGGAACTATGAAACCTAAAATGGCTTTTCTTTTTGTAAATGTGACATATGCATTTCTTCTTCCCTGTTGCTTTGGAGAGCCTTTTCCTTACCACTCTCAAGCATTTTCCACTTTTTTAGTAAATACTTAAGGAATCATAATTGAAGTGTGCTACCGCATCAGTCCCAAACCACAACAAAACAAACAGTCTCTAGCTCTAAGCCAAATCATACCTTCCCTTCCAAATGTTTCCCAAAGCCTGTAGCTCTGAATTAAAATCTGTGCAAGGAAACATACAACAAGGAGAGGGAAGGCTGGGGAAATACCATCTCCAGCTTTGTTTAGAGTAAATTAATTAGCATAATATATAAGATAAGAAGGAAAGGCAAGTTCTTCCCTTTTACACTGGAAACTCAGAATAGAAACTTCCTAAAGAGGAACTTTACTTCAATTCATGCTGATAATTAACACTCAAATTTTCCTATTTGTTAGAAACTTATCTCCTCCAGAGCTGCATTAATCTTTCACTGAAATTTTGCTTCAGTGAGTCCTTTAAGAAGAAGAAAGAGAGAACAGAAAACATTTTTTTTTTTTTTTTAGTTATAATGCATCTGGAACAGTAACAATTATGCCACAAAAAAACCTTAAATCTCAATAATATGAATAACTGAATGAAGGCATTCTTAACATTGCTAAAGTTAATTGTCATTTAAGAGCCTAATGTTAGCCAATTCCAATTTCTCCATCAAGCAAAAAGGAAATACGCAGCTTTGTGTGGGAAGAGTATATCAAAACAGCCTAATTTATCTTGCAGTAGAAAAACCTGCCTAGATGTTGCTTATTTCAGTCAATGCTAATGTTTCTACTTCTGAAGACTAACTATGAGCAAAAAATGATAGCGCAGAACCTTATTCAAAATCCAGTTTCCCTTTGTTCTCCCTTCATTTGTAGGAAGGGATGCTGTGCTGCTGACGTACACTAAATTTACTTCAACAGTTGGAAGCAGTGATTCATGTCAGATGAATTTGGAACTTTGAGGTTTGTACTAATTAAGAATCTGGCTTTTTGGGTCAAAGTCTCAACTTCCTTTCTCTTGCAGTACTGGAGCTTAGAAATGGAACTCAGAATTTACTTAGGTTGGGGTTTTTTTGTTAAGAAAACTCTCCAGCTTTTAAAATTTTGTTTAGGGAAGAGAGAAAGAGTGGTGGAATTACTTGCATATTTTATTGCCATGATGATAAGGAATGTATATGACTCTTCATATATAAAAGTTTTTATGAAGCAATAATCCAGGAAAGGTCTGCTTATTTAAATAACAAAACAACAGAACAGCTCTCTTCGTTTCTTGTCTGATTAATACTAGAAAGGTTTGTAAGCCTTGAATGGTCAGCATAACTTGGTCCACAATCTCCATTACACTAAACAGAAACTCCTTGCACTTGGAGAAGAATCAGCTTTGATCCCATGAGATTATGAAGCTGCATAACAATTTCAGTAACCCTTTTTGAAACCTTAGCTATTCCCATAAGTATGTTTTTCTTACTTCAGAGACAGAGGAAACATAGAAGACTAATCAAGACTCTGGATGAGTCAAGTATCTTGCAGATTATGCTGTGTGGGATTCATATATGTATGTCACTCATTCACATGACCTGGGAACGTGATGTGGGGAAAAAAGAACAGAATATGTGAAGGATGAATCTAGACACAGAGATTATTTCTCTGCTTAAAATACACTTGCACACATGCACACACAAATCATAGACATGTACATTAAACATGGGTTATGCATAGAATCAAGAATCCTACTTGCCTTTTGAAGTTATCTGATCAGGATTCAGGTAAAGCCAGTGTACCTCAGCGTATGTGTTGAGGACTTTTCATGGTAGTACAAACCTCTACTCTGACAACTTGAACGTCAACCAGAGAACACCTACAGGTAGGGACAGGTTCACTCTTCCCATGCTGACCTGAGAGTACCTGATTCACAAGCTGTGCTCTTTTTTTTCCTCCTTTTGGCAGTCCATCCAAGCCAGACTGGCATTTTTCTGAGCCTTCAGGTTCTCTTGTGGTTCTAGTGGCTTTGTTCCCTGTGGGCAACAATTGTGATAGTATCTTGATGTTGCTTTGCTGTAGTGCAAGAATGAATACCTCCCTAAGGCTATGGTGAGTTTTGCTTTAAAGCTAACATTATCAAGATTAGATATTATCATAGGCTTCGGTCTTCACCTTTCCCAAGCGCGTCTCTTGGTGATGTGGAGCTACAAATGAACAGATTAATAGGTATCAGGCTCTGGTATTTTTATCTATAGCTCCAGTACTTTCATTCATGCATGATTCATAGCATCATATCCATTCTGGCTTGATAGTATGGGGCATATAGGGAGCATTTCTGTGAAATACTCCTTAAAATTGCTGGAGAGTAGTACGAGCTGCTTTTTCCAGCCAGTCCCACTTCCTGGCTGTCAGCTTTTCACTCCTTTCACCTCTAAAACTAAATTTTTCCAGATTCTCCTAAGTGGTGAGTGCCTTCAAGAGACAGTTTCTTTAGGCGAGGATTCTAGTGATAATTTGTAGTGACTTGATTGGAAGGAGCTGAGAGAAAGAATGGTCTTACTGTTTTCTTCACTATTTCAAATCTTAGCAGGGGAATTTTAAAGGTGGCATGCACTGGATCAGTATTTTATGTAGACCTAAACCATGTGTTCCTTGGTGCACACTAATATATAAGATACAACATGTTTCCACAACATAGACATAGATAAGTAGGCAGCCTTGCTCACTTTCCTCACAGGATACAAAATCAATAAAGGTGTATGAGAATCAGAACTGTAATTTTTTATATATATACACAAAGGGCTTTCCTCAGGCTCCAGTAAAGTCTTTGAGAGCCTGTACTAATTTTGTTTCTCCTGTACATCTATTTTGTGTATATCTGCTGTCTGTACCTTGTCCTCCACATCTATCAGTTTGTTTCTTTTCATAAAATTGACCCTGAATTCCTTGATAGGCGCATTAGCAAATATACGTGTTTGTGGAATTATACATTACAGGTGAGTGCAGATAGCTTTTTAGGTTTCTTTTTATCTAAGAATTACATTTTGAAACGAAGTTGGTGTCTCTTCCATTGCTCTTATTATGATCTGTCCACAAATGATACTGTAAAATATTTTTACATCACAAACCTAATGTGTCAGGTTTCACACTTTTTACTTCGTATCAGAAAGTATATTATTTAGGTTGCCATGTTTTCTACATCTTCTCCATGTTGGCATAATCCTATTAATATCACGTTACAGATGTGAACATCTTGGATCAATATAAACTGTATTTTTTGTGCAAATCAAACTATCCATGTGAAATGAACATCAGGAGACTGAAAATAAAAGCAGTGGGGAGTTGTTGACAGACAAATAAAAGAAAGCATTTATAGTTGATCCAGTTTACCATAAGAGGCCAAAACTTGGCATGCAATGAGATACAAGCTATCATCTGAATTTTTTTCCCGCTGAAGAATGGCCTACTCTAAAAGATTACAGACTCATGCCTCACAATTAAAAGAAAATAATCTGCTTTGATCCTCAGATAATTTTGTCTTGTATGTTAGTCATGTTTCTAATGTACTTTGGTAGAATCCTCAGTTTTGTCAGTTTTCAAAACCTTTTAATATAGTATAAAAGCAGCTGACTGTTTCTGGCAGTAGGTAACCGAGTATTCGACCTAAAGCATCCTTACTGTACTCTTTGCATTTAAAATGCTGATTTTGATTTAGTTGTTGAGGAACTCCAGATGCAGAGCTTTGACATGGTGAATGTCTTTAAAGAAAGAATTTCTGTAAGTTCAGGGTTTGGTTCTTACTTCCATCTAACAAAGCAGGCAAGACTTTCTTGCAGATCCTCACATAATTGTTTTTCAGGCATGCATCAACTACTTTCTACAACTGAGTAGAGCTGAGCTAATTCGTCATCGGAATTACTTTTAACCGAAATGCCCTATTTTGGGCCAACAGAACCATTTCATAAATTTGCGTGTGGCACAGTGAGATGTATCAGTGTGCAGAGAGAAACTAGAAAAAACTCTGAAAAAGACTGTTTCATCTAGAAGACCCTCTTTTTACATTTTTGTTTTGTCTTAAAGGAACACAATTCTTACAGTTGAAAACAATGTATTAATTTTGACTCTTCCCACCTCCCTTCACTCCAAGTCACCCAGTGGAGGAAAAAAAAAGGTCAATTTTCTAACAGCTTTTATAATGACTCTCGGCAGACTTAGATGGTTCTGTACAGACGCATGTTTCTGTCTGACGATGCAGGCAGGCACGGCAGCTTAGCGGATCTTCAACACGCAGCTGCTCCAAAAAGGAGGGGCCATACTTCACTCCTCCTTATTCATTTCTGCATTCTTTTGCATCCAATTATTCCTGCAGTAATCATGTCATGCCTATTTCTTCATAGAAGGATCTCAGAAATTTTTCTTGAGGGAAGAAAAGTGGAGAATTTCTCCAAAGGGGATTCAAAAGAGAGATTTTCATTTAAGGAAAACCCATTGTCTCAAGTGTAATCATGGGAGGAGGCAAGCGAACTTGGCAGACTCACTTATCTGAAGCTGCCCATTGTGATGACTGTTTGTTCTCAGTCTTGAAATATGTGTAAAGTACACAAATAATATGGCATATTGGTTAGCTTGTATAGTTTGAAGCTGTTACAAACATATACTTGAGTGGGACCTTAAGAATACAAAGGATAGCAGAGGATCTTCTCCGAGACTTTTTATTTTCCCCCACAACACCGGCTGCCAGCACCATTTAGTTCATTCATAAGTAAAATGTTGTGTGTGATGGAAGAGGCAGTCTTTAGCAAGCATGATTTTAGCAGGATCCTAGAAGCTCAGTCTGTCTTGGCAAAAAATAATCCAGTTGTAGGTGAGATGGCTCAGAACTAAGGTGGTTAGGTCTCTAAACACTATGCAGTATGTTTGGAGGCATTTGTGATACAAAATAGGAAGAAAATGAGAGTTGAAAACCTAGCTTAAAAATGATACGTGATTTTTAAACTTTCTTTCAAATGTGTTTTAGTTGAATCTCACACTTGGTGACAGATCCGGGAATCTTATGGCATTAGACTTGCAGTTCTGGTTTTGTGTTATCACTAGAGAGAAGGTTGCTGCAGACTGTTGGGGGAGAACAGGAATGTAAAGGGAGAAAGCTCCTTTTCAGCCATTTAACCAAAATGAAGTAAAGCTGAGCAAATCTAACAAAGAGACCTTCTCAGAAGACTTGTTGAATTTTCATAGGATTTCTCAGATTGATGTTAGCAGGGAAAGCTATCTCAAGTCATTCTAGAGCTTTCTGTGGCTTTCTCTGTCTTCTGTGCAACTCATCAGTATTAAAGCTTTGCTAAAGAAATTATTTAAAAGAAGTTCTAATTTAAGGAACAGACAAAGCTCAGACCCTTTTAAAAACATTTAATGCTTGACAAACCATATTGAGTATATACCTTATTTGAGGATTATAATTTGTAATTTATTTGTGCATACAGTGTACAGATTTTTTGTGAATTTATCACAGTAGTGGAGATGTACATCATTGCACAGATAGGTCCAGTGTGTGGCTAATAGCACTGCTTTCTTGTAGAGCTCATGATGCTTACTCCATAGTCAAAATCTGTGTTTTGTCAGTCAGCACTGGATATGTAAAGGTTTTGTGTTTTGTTTTGTTTTGTTTTTCTTTTGATTGTGGAAACTCACCTTTTATGTAACTTAGTTTACCTCGGTCTGAATTGCATCTTCTTAAGCTTCATATCCTGACTTCCATTGGATCAAATTAGTATTTCTCTTCTGAGGCCCTGAACAATTCTGTCCTTTTCTGGTTTACTGCTGGTCTCGTTCACTACATAAGCCTCTTCTGCTGAGAGATATAAAAGAAATCAGCCAGCTACCATGACTGGGCTGACAGAGCCCTTTTAAGTGAATCCACTTACTACAGGGTCTCTGCTAATCACCTGAATATCTTAATACAGTGTGTTAATTTATGGCTATCATCTTCTTTCATTGTCTTTCCCACAGGCCAGAGTAGCGTGCCTTGCATGCCATGTACTTGCATTTAAACCCTGTCTTAATTTGTTGCTGTTGGGTCCCTGGACTTGGCATAGGCTTTGGTACCCATGAGAAGCTACTTCCACAGACTTGGCTCGCTCTTGTGTCTTTCTGTCTCCTGCACAGATGAGTAGCTTTTGGGAAGGAAGTTCTTTTGCTTTATAGTCTCCAGCGCATCACTTACTTGTATGTGCTGGGCTTAGATCGTTGATTGCTCTTGAGGACTGAGGCTTTGCATTTGGTTTGCTATGCTATGGAAAGGCAGCATGCATGGGGGGGACACACATATGCCTCTCCTTGTTTGAGAGATGAACAACAGCATTTATTTCTATCATTTCTTAAGGGCTTTATATTCAGGTACACAGCACTGTTAGAGTCTCAGTCACACCTTGGTTTGTCCTGGGTTTACTATGTAAATAATTGGAAGAAGGGGGCTTACAGTTGATGAGAAGCCTACTCTTCCAAGTAGTTAATCTTGAAAATGAATTAATGATGAACAACATTAAATCCACCATAATTCTGAATGAGAGTACCCACACAAGGATTTAATGGTTTAAGTATTCCATTAGATTAATTTGGATTTCTGAGTGTACTTAGGTAATCAAGCCTTCCAACATGTGCTTTGAAATAATTTCCCACAGACTTCAGTACTGTGGAGAACTGTAAGTGGAAGACATTTATACTTTTTGTTTCTTCTGCCTCTTCACCGCACTACCAAGTACATTCTGATACTGTTGTTACATCTCTGTTCTCTTCCATGTGATATGTCTTAGCAGCTGTATTTTAGGTGGCCAGAGATATGAATAAGCTCCAGCAATTTCGGTGGCCTCAAAAATTGTCTCCCAGTTTCTCTGAAGCTTACGTTACTTTGTCAGTGCCATTAGTTTGCCACTGCAAGTGCCAGTAGTTTGCCACTGCAAGAACTCAGCTGCAGTACAAATGCTTTGGCTGTACCAAAAAAGTGCTTTTATAAATTTTCTCTCTGTTCAGATGCTGTTATCTAATGGATAGCACCTTGCATTGTTTGTTGAACAGATATGCTCCCCTGTTTGGGGTAGTTGTTTTCAATTGATGTTGACAGAGGCACAAAGGCTGATGAGACATGAAGAAAGAGATCTTTTTTTTTTTGTGCTTCTAGGTGCCAGTGCCTAAGGTAATGATCTGTAGGTTTCTAGGGTTTTAGCCAATTGTTTGGCAGTGATTCAAGGACTTCAGCTATGTGTTTTGGAAACACAGTTCTGTAGCAAGCATGTGGTGAAAACAATCTGTTTTCCAGTGCTGGTGCAGGGAAAGGAAACGAGTGACAGTGGCTTATTCTACATGATGTGTTTACGTATAAGTTCTACCATGCTAGTTCATATATAGGACTATTCACAGAGGCATTTTTTGGCTTCTTTTTAAAAATCAACATGATTTCCCAAAGAATAGGACTGTTTTGTTTATTTTTGCCCTGGAGTGCTTGTATATGCTTATGAAGGACCAATGTACATGTTCTGTTTCCTGACAGCCAAGGAAAGTTCTCCCCAAAGAGGCAAACAGCTGAGCTAAAGATTGTAGCTGACGTGGGAGAGTCGCTGATGTGACAGTACTGTGCCTGTTAATGACAGGTTTACTGCTGTTCTTGCTGCCCTGAAGGAATTTTTGCTGAAGGTAGGAATATAGTGCAGGCAGTGAGAACTAGAGGGCTGCTGGTTCAGATTGCTGGCTTTGCTTGTAATACTGCTTGGCATAGCTTGTAAGGAGATCTTTTGTATAACGTGAAGTTTGTCACTGTCAGCTCAGCTGCAGGCAACTCCCTTGTCTCTGATTGCGGTTCTTTATTTGGTATATGAAGAGCATAGATTTGCATTACAGGATGCGGGGGGGATGTGAGGCTTGGGGCAGGTGGAGAGAACTTCACTGTGCCGGCAGCAAGGAATTCTTATCCAGGCTTAATAACCTGAAACATCAGATAAATGTTCACTGCATCATGTTGTTCTCTAGAAAGAAAAGAGATCTGATTGAGACATTTTAGAGCCACTGGAGGTATATTCGAAGTGCCTTTAAAATGTTGGCTCCTGTGCTCATCTTCTCCAGAATCTGAAATGTGGCCGTGTATATGGAGCGGGGTGTGGGTGGGTGTGGGTGCTGGTTTGACTCACAGAAGTAAATGTTTATTTGTAAGCAGTGCTTTTTTGGGGAGCTATAATTTTTGAAAGTTAATCCGTGAGGGATTGCCAATGGCCCATTTGTTCAAAAAACTTTGAGCAAGAGCTTAAATGAATTGCACAAAGAAGGAAGCCTTTGATGCTGAAAGAAGTGTGTCAGGATGTGTGCCTCTTTCCCTCACCCTGCCTTTTGTTGAATGTCCTGTTGCTTGATCTTGTGAAATAAAGCTGGGCTGTGCCTAGGACTGGGAATAAACTTGGTCCTTTCTCAATCCTTTCCCTTTACGTCTTGGGGAAAAGATGGCATTCATGTTTGTAAAAAGGTTATGTTCACAGAAAAACAAAGAAAATCTAAAAAAAAATATCCTATGAACTGTTAAGAGCTGATGCTATGCTTTGGATAGCGGTTTTTGTGAAAGAAAAGTAGTTAAAGAAATAAACTCTTAAGCGGTTAAAAGAATAAACTCTTTTTGTTGAGCGTGGTGAGAGGTGTCAAGAAAAAGCTGGAGCTGAGATATGCTTGATGTTGCACAGGTGAAGGGAGGAATGTGTACAAAACTTATTTTATGTTTTATTTCTGTCAAGTTAAAACACCTTCAACGCTGAACGCAACTTGTAAATTTAAATGTTGTAACAGACCAAAAAGCAAAGCTGCACTTGGGAAAAACAGTATACAAAATGACCTTTGCAAGCACAGTTACTTATGCTCGCAAGTTTTATATTTGTATACACAGTTACCCAAGTATGTCAGTATGGGCTGCGTGTTCATAAGCAAGCAGGAAAACCCTTTTCATGCTCTTTTTTTCCCCTGCTCTGCTGGTAGTTTCACCTGATAAAGCCTCTAGTCCTGCAGTCATCTCTTCTGACAGGCTTTGCCTGTAGCGCAGTACCAAAGCTTCTATTAAAATGGGCCAGACCATTTGATCTCATAGACTGGAATCAGGTCCTGCTGCTTTTGGTGGAGTCAGTCCCTGCTCGTGTTAGTCTTTGGGTTTTTCTGAACTGTGGCATCCAAGTTTGTTACACACTAGTGTTTATTCCATAGTTCTCCTTGGTTTTCCCTGTAAAACTGCAAGTTACTTTGTGTTGAAGGAGACTGAATAAACACATACATACATTTTCTGCTTTGCACATAAGTACTGTTTTGTTGGTGTAGATCACTCCCTTAGCCCTATTTCTCATTCCCTCCTGCTTCTCAAAATGGCCACAAGCCACACATTCAGGGGTGTTACGGACTGAAAAACTATTGTTAGCAGAATATGAAAATCTATTTATAAAAGAATTAAAGGGAGTCGGGTGCCCAAAGCATTTGAATTTCAATTGGAAGTATCCAGCTCTGTTAACGGAATGTATTATTTTGCCAGCTTTCTTTTAAATGACATCATGATAAAAGAAAACCTGTTTTCAAATGACTGCATGTTAATAGCTTCTAGCAGGTGCTCCAAAAATCAAGGGAGTCTATGAAATTTCAGAATGCCCCCTCCCCCTAAGGAAAGCTTATTTCTAAATAGTGCATGTGTTTTTAGTCTGGTTTATTGAATGTGTGAGACTGTGATCTGTTTGTACTTCTGCTGTTTTGAGATTGGTATTTTTGTAAGGATTCAAAGTGCATCTGTCTTAAGTGGAAATTCCACACAAGCTTAGCTACGTTGATGTCAAGGCACCTCTAAAGCATATCATTTTAGGGTCCCAAAAGTGCAAAACCAGTTGGCATAAAGCTTCAAGAAAAAACCCAAAAAACCAAACCCACAACCAAACAACAAAAAAATCATTAAACTCACTGAAATGTCTTTTGTCACCTGAACAACAATTCCTCCAAGAAGCCGGCACAGAAAACTACAAAACTGCATTTCATCTGCAGTTACAGACTGATAGATATTCTTTGTAGCTGACAGTAGGCAGTGAGGCGTAATTCCTTTTGTTCCTTTGGTTGTTTAGCACAGTAAGTAAATTTAGGTCAAACTCTCAATCATTTGATCGCATGCCTGGAGATGTAATACATTTTGTCTAATAGCCAGGGGAAACAGTCATTTAACCAAGTAACTCTTTCATTGCTTTAAGTGAGTAATTTGATAGACAAGGCACAGTTCACAGGCAAACAATGGATCCTACAATGGGATGTTCTCAGCCTGACCTTTGTGCCCAGCTGGATACTGGTGGGGCCTGTGAACATGGAGATGTTTGCCAGATTGAGACGAGTGTAGCAACATCATCCATATAATACTGTTTAAGTTACATCATGCAGCGCATTGCATCATGTGTCCACTACAAATCATTTGCCCCTCTCTTTTCCTGCCACAAGGTTTCTGAAGTAGGGTATGAAGTAAGAGCGTTTACTTAAAAGAAAAGCAAACCGCTTGCTTTACCTTTTATTTCGGAATAGCGGGGGTTTGTGTGTTTTCCACCCTTCTTTATCCTGAAGACCCAATTCAGCACTTCATTGCACGTTGGCTATCACACTAGAAGCAGCTAAAACAGCAGGTGGATTTAAAATGAAGGGACAGCTGTATGGATGAGCTGCTGTATAAGCAGATTATAAAATATGTGGTTTGGAGAGGTGGAACTTATCTGCCCTCAGTAAGGAACTCCTTGCTCATCGTTACTTGATAAATTCAGCCATCATCTCTTGAAGATAAGTTTTGATATTGCCATTGTAGCTCTAATTCCACATCAGCCTCTTATCGTCGTGCAGTCATGGTTTGGACTCTTTGGAAAGGTTTACTTTATAATGGTCTACTTTAATAATTAAAAAACCCTATACTTTTAGTTTAGCACTGTCAACTGAGCATTTGTAATTATTCAGTACATCATGCTCCTCTCCAATGACACAGTTGCTTTCTTGTTTGGTAATGACCCAGGAGAGATAATCTGCATTCATATCTAAACAGAAAACCACTGGAGGAACTTTATTGTTAAAAAAGATATTTTTATATTCTGGTTTAACTGAAAAAGGACTTTCTACTGCAATTTTTAATTTAAATGTACAACTAGCTCTGCAAATTGTTCTAGCCATTTTTTCAGGCAGAACAAGCATCCGTCTTTGCTGTCTTACTACCACACCTTTTATCCTAGGCTCCCATTGATGTGCCTCCTTGAGGGAAGGTCTTTATTGTACCTTCATCTGTGATGAAAGTTTGCAGCAATTACCTCTAATTCCCTTTCTCTAGAGCATAATATGTGCATGATTTTTTTCAACTACATACCAGCTAATAACCATATTTAAAATAATGAGTCCCAAGAACTGTGGAAAAAGAAAATTAATGTATACAGTTTAGCTTCTGAAAATCTTTGTTTTGAAAACCAAAATTTATTTCATTGTTAATCATATTCCTTTCTTTCATTGCACTTTTACTTCCTACAGGTTCTTTCCTCAATGCTGTTGCTTTTTAAAATCTTAGTTTATACTTCTTTTTTTTTTTTAATTCACAAAGGTGTAGTGATCTTCTGTGTTAAATTGCCCAAGATTCCAAGTTGCATGTTAGATTGCCTGCCACGACGCCTTTGCTCCTCCCTTCCAGTGGTAACTGCTGAAATCCCTCTCCTCTCTTTGTCACTACCTGGATTTTTATGTACTCCTTCAGTAATGGTATGGTTATTAATTCTTTCCATTCCACTTTTCTCACCAAAATTATTAGGGTTCTGCCCACTTATGGCTAGAATGTTAGCAAGAGTTTTCACTGATTAGAAACGCCATTCAGAATTTCTCATGTTCAGGTAGATATACAGAGAAATGCTTTTAAATAGAATGTCTTGCTTCGTCTTCCTTCCTCCCCCATTTACAATTAATTTCATCTACATTCAGATCATAGTGGAGAAAAGATATCTAATTTGACTGAAATAATGAAACTAAGTCATGTTGCCACATTTAAAACCTCATGTGGCTGAAGGACTGTACCCGTTGTGAGAGAGACTGCAGCACTGGAAAACTTTGTGTAGGCAAATGCAGACCTATGTTACTCTTAAATTGAGCACATGTACTAAATTAGTTTAATGGTTGGTATTGTTTCATCTTTCCGCCTGGTCAAATCCAAAAAGCTGAGCAAAATGTTATGTTCTGTACATACTGTGAGTTCTGTTAGTATGAGATTGTATGTGCTCTGCACCTCTGAAAATAAGAGAACTTTTTTATTTAAGCACCAACATGGATTTTTTTTCTTTCTAACTAAATGTTCAGAAATTAAGTGCCTGGTTTTG